>NC_084793.1:150432796-151638796 GCF_963169125.1 Humulus lupulus
TTGAGGTCGGTCCGACATTAATGCTCTTTGAGTCATCCAATGCAGATATCGATTAGATATAATCTTTATTGGCTTGCGTTGAACTCGCTAAGGTCGTTCCTGACTTATGAGTCAGCACTGTGTGATCAATGCCCAGTATCACTGCCGAACTTGACTAATAAGTCCCAGCTTCACAGTTGATACTGACACCTTTGCCAATTCTGACTAATTAGTCAGTACCATGCACAAGTGAGCAAGATTTACTAAGCATTCAATAATCAATCCATGTCCACATTTAAACATTCAACATGCCTCATGAATAACCATGCATGTCACATATGGGGTGTAGTTTTCTTACCTCTAGTTCGAGTGAGAAATAATATAAGAACGACCCTTGAGAATGATCAACCTTTAGATTCCTTAGCGGTTACCTAATCATAACCAATTAGAAACCATCAATAAAGTAAATCAATGAATGGTTCACAATCTAAACCACACTCCCGGGATCAATCCCTCACTCTCGGGACTCTCAAACTACTTAAAAGGGGTAAAGGAACCAACCCCCGAGCCTTAAAAACCATCCCAAGCCCTAAAAATAACATTCCCTGAAACTGACCTAGCGCCTAGGCGCTGCCAACTAGCGCTAGGGCGTTGCCCCAGAAACAGAGAGGGCTATTCTCTGCCCTGCATAGCGCTGGGGTGCTAGGACTGGTACTGGGGCGCCAGCTTCAAACCAGCAACTCCTCTGATTTTCCCTCCTTGCGATTCCCCTTGAAACCAACCTTCCAAACCAATCCCAAACCTTACCAAAACATCCAATTCAACCCCTAAACTTCATCTACATCACCCCCTCACCAAAACCCAATCAATCTTACACAAAAACTCCCATTGATTCCAACTATCCACATCAAAATCTATAGGCTGAAAACCAAAAGAAAAACAGAGTAATACTTGGAATTCATGGACAATTTCTTACCTCAAGCTGGTTTTGAATCCTCCTTAATAAATGAACTAAGTCTATAACCTCCAAGCTTTGATTTCCTAGCTTGATTCTTCAATTTGGGACCAAAAACTTCAAAGGAAGATAGAGGGAAGGTGATGTACGGGAAGAAGAAGTGAGGCTCTGTTTTTGTTCTGTATGTTTCTACAGCCAACCTAAATCATGTATATCTCAAGCCAAATGACCCTAATGCCCCTAGGTCATTTAAAGCTTCTAAAGTCTCCGCAAGGGTAAAATCGTCATTTTTCACCTATTTCGTTAATCATAATTAATGATAACTCTACAAAATAGAGTTATTTTACCACTTTTTATGTGTTAATTGTTGCTTAGTTCTTGAGTTTTTAATTGATTTATTAAGTTTTTAAGTAATTTTGAATTTATTAGGCTTATTTTAATTTTATAGATTTTTGTGTGTTTTTATAGTTATTTTGTTGTAAAATGTTGTAGTTAATTATTTGAATTATTATTGTTAAGTTAGTGGTAAAAAAACGTTGTATTATTGAACTCAAATATAAAATATAAATTAAGTTATAATTAATATTTTCAAAGAATTAAATTGATTTATTTTATAGTTGAAAATATTGTATTATGATTTATTTTATATTTATTTTGTAGGGAATTTATGCTCTTGAAAAACAAGAAAAATGATGAAAAAAAAGTGGCATTTTTGTGAAATATAGTAAAGAAATTTTGGCATTTGAGCAAGGGCCCAAGCATCCCCTTCAAGCCCAGCTGCCTTGCTTCCTTCGGCCCAGTCCAGCAGGCCCAACACCAACGCCAGCTGTCAACGCCAGATTGCGCCACCTGTCCCTGCCTTCACTTCACGTTTAGCCTCCAAAGCAGCCAAATTCAGCAAGTCTTCAGCATATATCACCATTTCCTTCAGCTGCCCCACTCTTCAGCAAACCATTTGCCATCACCGTGGGCCTGCTTGCTTCCAACCCAAGTCCTTCTCCCATCATCTTCAAGCCCATATGCCACTGCCAACACAGTCACAAAAAGACCCCAAAAATCACATTTTCATTCCCAATATTTTTCACTCAAATATCAATTCACTCTTCCCTATTTTTCTTACCTAAATAAACATTCTTAATGTATTTTTTTACCCTAACTTTTCACTAATCTTTTACCCAACCAAACATTTCATCTTTCCAATACTCTTACACTTACTCCATTTATCCTACCACTTTCCAACACAATTAAATTAATCAATTTATTTATTTTAATTTGATTAATTTAATCTCCACATTTTGCCTATAAATAGAGTCTTGTAAGACCATTTGGGGAGCTCTTCTTCTTCATCTTTTTTTCAACATCTTCTACACATATTTTTCTCTCTTTTCTCTACCATTTTCATCTTTTGAAGAGCATGTCAAGTATGTTATTTTGTAATTTTTATCTAGTTATGAGCTTCTAATCTTTTTCAAAGGTTATTAAGATGATGATGAAGCAAAATGTAACTAGATAGTATTTTTTTATTGTATGTTGATTTCCCATTTGTGTAACATTGTTTATGGATTTTTCTATCAAAGATATGCATTTTTCATCTATTATTGAGTGTTAAAGCATATTACACTTAGTTCTTCATTATGCAAAAATATGATATTCTTTGATTAAATGTTTTTCATTAAATTGTTCACATCTAATTCTTAGAGCATAAGTATCATATTTTGCCTAAACATAATCTCTTTGATTTCTTGTAGTTTCATTAGGTTGTAACACAACTAAAGCTTAGAAATTATATCTTGTATAAGTGAAGAAAAATCCTACCTTTTTGAAAGAGTAACTTGTGCTTGAATAGAAAATATATTTTGAAAAAAATATATAGTGTGATTTATTTCAACTATATTAAAACTTGGGAATCAATATACTTATAAATACTACTGAACTTGCATTTTGTGGATTCTAAAATCTTAATAATCTTATTTTACATATCTCATTTGAAAACCATTTTTATCATTAATATTTTTATTACTTGTTTTTTATTTTTCTAAAACAAAATCTCATCAAATATTTGGAACTAGGTTAGAATATTCTTGCTTTGTTTGAAATAGTTTCTTTTGATGTTAGTCAACTCCCATGGGTTCGACCTCGTACTTACATGAACATTATATTCCGAAACGATTTGTGCACTTGCGAGTTTAAATATTAAAACACCCTCTTTTGGGATCAACAAGTTTTTGGCGCCGTTGCCGGGGAGTTGCAAGAAAGAAACGATCTTTCTACAAGGTAAGTAAAAAAAAATATATCTATAAAAAAAGAGTAAAAAATCGAAAAAGAAAAAAAGAAAGTTATACATATATTTATTTATATTGTTATATATTATATTATATATATTTCTTGGTAGTTGATGGCATTTAGTGCCTCCTACTTACTTATTAGTTGAGTGCATTAGTGCCTCCTAACCCTTTTTTCTTTTTTTTCTTTTACTTTTTATGTTTTTATTTAGTTGAGTGCATTTGTGCCTCCTACATGCTTGATAGTTGAGTGCATTTTTGCCTCCTACATACTTGAACAATCTATCTCCTCTAGTTGATGGCATTAGTGCCTCCTAACTTTTATTTTTGTTTATTATCTTAGTTGATGGCATTAGTGCCTCCTAAGTTTTATTATTATTATCATTAGTGATGGTTGATGGCATTAGTGCCTCCTTGCTTTTATTCATTCATTTATTTAGTTATTTTGTTGATCATTTAGTTGATGACACTTGTGCCTCCTAATTTTTACCTTAATTTTGCTATGGTTGATGGCATGCTATGCCTCCCTACTCTTGCCTAATTTTGATAAACTTACTTAATTTTATCTTATTTTTATTTATTTATTTATTTATTTTTAATCATATTATCATGTAATTGTTTAATATCTCTTAACATTGTTCTCTTAATTTTATTTTATTCTTCTTTTTACCTTAATTGTCATTTAAAAAAAAAAAATAGTTTGTCATTTAGTTTACCATATGGATCATTTTAATTATAGTTGGAATTCTGAGTACAACTATTATGAGCACTCAAATTTAAATTATGGAGAAACTAATGATATATATAATATGCATGAATATTTTGATATCCATTTTGCCCCCACCTATAATCCAAATTTTTCATGGAGTCATACCCAGTCTCCAATAGGGCATGAATTCAACATGCATAATCAAAGTCATGCCCAATCCGACCTATCATATCCCATTGAACAAGAAACGAGCCCATCTTTAGAGGATACCCTACAACAGTTTATGCAATCAACCTACCAAATCTTACTAGCACAATCTCAGTCAATCTCAAAAATTGAGACAATAGTAGGACAACTTGCAACTGTTATAGAGTCGGAAAAACAAGTTTATTCCAACCAACCCATTCCCAATCCAAATAGTCAAATTGAAAATGAAAAGGAGAATGAAGTTGTTGAAGAACTTGTAATATGCATCCAACCCCCTAATAAAACAAAAGAGTTGGATGAAATAATTTTCGAGGCTCATAAGGAAAACGAAAAAGATATAATTACATTTCAAGAGTCCATAATTGAACAAATTTATATATTTACTCAAAATGAAAAAGAGTCTAATATAGATATGCAATTTTCTTATTTTATTAATATTCCATTAAAATTGCATATTTCTAATTTTCTTATAGGTGTGATGTTATCAATTATTATTTATGGCATTTGCATCAAAGTTATAACTCATCCTATTAATGAAATTTTACGCCATCGATTGGGTGTAGGCTAAAAGAAAAAAAAAAAATTAGTCGAGCTAAAGACTATAAACTAAAGCGCTTTGTGGGAGGCAACTCATATTTTTATGTTTCATTTTATATGTCACTTTTGTTGTGTGTTTTATTTATGTTTTAGGTTAACTCCTTGTTTTGATTTTTGTTTCCTTTTTGTTGCACTCTTGACAATGCTCTATGATGAGGTACGACCATTCTAAACTCTAAACTCTTTCACGCTTCAATTTATATTTGTATTTTGATACATTGAGGACAATACATAAATTAAGTTTGGGGGTAGTGGGTTTATATGGTTACTTCTTTCATGTGTTTGAAAATGGTAGAATTTCTTTTAAAAAAAAAAACAAAAAAAAAATTGGATGGTAGAGTATCTATTTTATATATTAATTATAAAATAAAATGAAAAAAAAAACAAATTTTTTTTTCTTTATTTGTTTTTTTATTTATATCTACTTTCCTTATTTTGTTTGAAAAGAAAATATTGGTGATTGTCATAAGAATTATGATTGAAATTGTTTTTAGTTCTTAGAAAAATATAATTAAATCTTAAGCTTTGTTTTTAATTTTTGAGTTAGAATTTTTTTTTATGACACTTTTCTATTCTATTTGAATTATTGTGATATTTGGACAATGTTTATTTAAACATTAAATTCTTTAAATCTCTAAAAAAAAAAAAAAATTTGAAAAATCATAGAATTGCTTGATCATCTCTTGAGATTTAATTTATTTTTGTGTCCATAAGTTTGTCTAATGTTCACATGATGATGATAGATTTGTGTTTGCATGTTGAATATCTATTTTGAAAACAAATTTTAACATTTTAATTAATTACATAAGCTTTATTTTTATTTGTGATTTTCTTGGAACTATTTCCATCATGTAATTTTTGAGTTAAACATTTGACATCACCAATTAAAAAAAAAGTGTGTGTTTTTAATTTTTCTTTTGCTTGAGGACTAGCAAAACTTTAAGTTTGGGGGTGTGATAACTCTACAAAATAGAGTTATTTTACCACTTTTTATGTGTTAATTGTTGCTTAGTTCTTGAGTTTTTAATTGATTTATTAAGTTTTTAAGTAATTTTGAATTTATTAGGCTTATTTTAATTTTATAGATTTTTGTGTGTTTTTATAGTTATTTTGTTGTAAAATGTTGTAGTTAATTATTTGAATTATTATTGTTAAGTTAGTGGTAAAAAAACGTTGTATTATTGAACTCAAATATAAAATATAAATTAAGTTATAATTAATATTTTCAAAGAATTAAATTGATTTATTTTATAGTTGAAAATATTGTATTATGATTTATTTTATATTTATTTTGTAGGGAATTTATGCTCTTGAAAAACAAGAAAAATGATGAAAAAAAAGTGGCATTTTTGTGAAATATAGTAAAGAAATTTTGGCATTTGAGCAAGGGCCCAAGCATCCCCTTCAAGCCCAGCTGCCTTGCTTCCTTCGGCCCAGTCCAGCAGGCCCAACACCAACGCCAGCTGTCAACGCCAGATTGCGCCACCTGTCCCTGCCTTCACTTCACGTTTAGCCTCCAAAGCAGCCAAATTCAGCAAGTCTTCAGCATATATCACCATTTCCTTCAGCTGCCCCACTCTTCAGCAAACCATTTGCCATCACCGTGGGCCTGCTTGCTTCCAACCCAAGTCCTTCTCCCATCAGCTTCAAGCCCATATGCCACTGCCAACACAGCCACAAAAAGACCCCAAAAATCACATTTTCATTCCCAATATTTTTCACTCAAATATCAATTCACTCTTCCCTATTTTTCATACCTAAATAAACATTCCTAATGTATTTTTTTACCCTAACTTTTCACTAATCTTTTACCCAACCAAACATTTCATCTTTCCAATACTCTTACACTTACTCCATTTATCCTACCACTTTCCAACACAATTAAATTAATCAATTTATTTATTTTAATTTGATTAATTTAATCTCCACATTTTGCCTATAAATAGAGTCTTGTAAGACCATTTGGGGAGCTCTTCTTCTTCATCTTTTTTTCAACATCTTCTACACATATTTTTCTCTCTTTTCTCTACCATTTTCATCTTTTGAAGAGCATGTCAAGTATGTTATTTTGTAATTTTTATCTAGTTATGAGCTTCTAATCTTTTTCAAAGGTTATTAAGATGATGATGAAGCAAAATGTAACTAGATAGTATTTTTTAATTGTATGTTGATTTCCCATTTGTGTAACATTGTTTATGGATTTTTCTATCAAAGATATGCATTTTTCATCTATTATTGAGTGTTAAAGCATATTACACTTAGTTCTTCATTATGCAAAAATATGATATTCTTTGATTAAATATTTTTCATTAAATTGTTCACATCTAATTCTTAGAGCATAAGTATCATATTTTGCCTAAACATAATCTCTTTGATTTCTTGTAGTTTCATTAGGTTGTAACACAACTAATGCTTAGAAATTATATCTTGTATAAGTGAAGAAAAATCCTACCTTTTTGAAAGAGTAACTTGTGCTTGAATAGAAAATATATTTTGAAAAAAATATATAGTGTGATTTATTTCAACTATATTAAAACTTGGGAATCAATATACTTATAAATACTACTGAACTTGCATTTTGTGGATTCTAAAATCTTAATAATCTTATTTTACATATCTCATTTGAAAACCATTTTTATCATTAATATTTTTATTACTTGTCTTTTATTTTTCTAAAACAAAATCTCATCAAATATTTGGAACTAGGTTAGAATATTCTTGCTTTGTTTGAAATAGTTTCTTTTGATGTTAGTCAACTCCCATGGGTTCGACCTCGTACTTACATGAACATTATATTCCGAAACGATTCGTGCACTTGCGAGTTTAAATATTAAAACACCATCTTTTGGGATCAACAATTAACATTCTCCAATTCCCGCTATTCTCGATATTCTCAAATACCAATAATTCATATCCCGTTATGACTAAACTGCTACTTAATATTCAAAGATCGTCTCATGCCGAATAGCTCGAACAAATCCACATTATAATGTGGCCTCAACAATATATCACTGACATGCATACAAATATACAATTATGCCCCCAACGGCCAAATTACCAAAATACCCCTGTCATGAAATGTGGACCCACATGCATGCATTTAACATCATATTATAATATAATTCACATAAGCATGCATATTATCATTTAATGGCATAATTAAACAGTTATGGCCCTCCCGACCTACTAATCCAGCCATTAAACCGCATTAGGGATTTCAGGACATTACACCCGAGCTCGTGACGTCAACGACAGTGGCCATTTAATGGTTGTCCAAGCCGGAGTAATGCCTGGAGGTCCTCTCAGGGAGGATATGCAGAGGAAGCCTGTAAGGTCCCTAACCGAGTTCAATCGACGAGCTCAGAGAATTTTTAATGTAGAAGAGGCGAGGTCAAGACTAAATATGACCTCTCAGCCCATAACTACAACAACAAACGTAAACTCTGCCTCGACCTCGGCGGATCCTATGACCTCAAAATCCCCTGGGGACAATCCTTCTAAAAGGAAGAAGAATGAAGGGAATAATCCCGAGGCGGAAGGGGGAAAGAAGAAGAAAGGAGAAAGATATTTCTCCGTATAAAAAGTGTATACCGATCTCAATGAGTCTCGGTAGAATATCTACCTGGAAAATGAAAACTAGGCCCCTTTCAGACGGCCCAACCCCATGAGGAACCAAAAGGCAAAAAAAGACTCCAACAAGTACTGCAGATTTCATAGAGATATCGGACATACAACCGATGAATGCAGGCAATTAAAAGATGAGATCGAAGGATTGATCTCGAGAGGATATTTTAGACAATATGTTAGGAACCAAAACCTCAATCAGGCTTCCATCAGCCAGAGGGCAGCAGCAGCACCACATGCCCAGAATAACAACTCCCGAGCAAGGGAGGATGAACGACCCCCTCCGATTGATGGAGAAGATGTCATAACCATTTCGAGGGGACCACATATTGCAGGATCGGGCAAGAATGCTCATAAACGATATGTGAATGAACTGAAAACTGGTGACAGGTCTCCCTACGAACCCGAACCCAGAGCTCCAAAACAACAAAGGGTTGAATCTCAACCCATAACTTTTACTGAGGATGATGCGTCTCATGTATAGTTTCCTCACAACGACCCGCTGGTCATCACCCTTAAGCTCACGAACAAGAGGGTACACCAAGTCCTGGTTGATAACGAGAGCTCAGTAAATATCCTCTATAAGGCTACCTTAGAAAAGATGGGACTCGCGCTTCGCGACCTAAAGGCCTGTCTAACGACGTTGTACGACTTTTCAGGAGAAGGGATTGCCTATATGGGATCCATCGAACTCCCCGTAACCTTGGGTGACTTCCCAGTCTCGATAACCAAGATGATGGAGTTTGTAGTAATGGATCTTCCATCGGCCTACAACGTACTGCTCGGGAAACCCGCCCTAGTAGGGCTGGGGGCAGTTACATTTGTAAGGCATCTGGCCATCAAGTTCCCAACTTCTAGTGGCATCACGACTCTGAAAAGGGACCAGCTCACAGGAAGGGAATGCTATAGCATTTCCATTAGAGGAAAGAAGCAGACAAGTGCACAAACACTTGTCGTAATTCAGAATAAGGATGGGACAGTCTTCGAAATAGACGAAGAGATCGATCCAAGAGTAGAAGAAAGGACTGATCTCGAGCCGCTAAAAGAACTCAAAGAAATTAAGCTCGAAGAGGTCGATCCCCCAAAAACTGTGAAGATAGGGAAAAACCTGTCGGAGGAAACAAAGTAGCAATTAATCTGCTTCCTGAGGAAGAACCAGGACGTCTTCGCATGGTCGCATTCGGACATGGTGGGGATAAGCCCGAATGTGATAAGCCATGCCCTCAACATTGACAAGAGCTTCCCCCCAAAGCAACAAAAACGAACACTTCTGGACGATGACAGGAAGAAAGCCCTGAAGGAAGAGGTCGATAGGTTAAAGGCGAATCGATTCATACGAGACACCTTCTACCCTGATTAGGTCGCCAACCCAGTCCTAGTTCCAAAACCTAACAGAACATGGTGGACTTGTATCGACTACTCAGACCTCAATAAAGAATGTCCTAAGGACTACTTTCCCTTACCTCGGATCGACCAGCTCGTAGATGCCACAGCCGGGCATGGACTTATGTCGTTCATGGATGCTTATTCTAGATATAACCAGATTGCCATGCATGCTTCGGACCAAGAGCATACGAGTTTTGTGACTGACAAAGGATTGTAATGCTACAATGTCATGTCGTTCGGGCTCAAGAATGTTGGAGCCACATACCAACGGCTCGTAAACATGATGTTCTCCAAACAGATAGGTAATAACATGGAAGTTTATGTTGATGATATGTTAGTTAAATCTAAACATAACAATAGCCATGTGGACGACCTTGAAGAATGCTTCGCCGTGCTACGAAAGTACAACATGAAGCTCAACCCCCAGAAATGCTCTTTTGGAGTATCGTCAGGGAAGTTCTTGGGTTTCATTGTGAACGCACAGGGAATAGAGGCTAATCCTGACAAGATCCAGGCATTAATTGATATGCCCTCACCTTGAAAGCATAAAGATGTCCAGAGTTTGACTGGACGGATGGCGGCATTAAGTAGGTTTATCTCGAAATCTATAGACCGCTGTCTTCCATTTTTCAACCTGTTGAGAGGGGGCAAAAAATTCGAGTGGACAGAGGAATGCGAACTAGCATTTCAGGAGCTCAAGAAGCACCTCGCGAAGCCTCCTATCTTGTTGAAACCTATCATAGGAGAAATTTTGTACCTATATCTCACTACAACCAAGCACGCCATTAGCGTTGTGCTAGTCCGAGAAGACCAAAAGGTGCAAAAGCCAGTATACTAGGTTAGCAAAAGGTTACTGGGGGCAGAATCGAGGTACCCCTTAATGGAGAAATTGGCTCTTAGCCTAATTCACTCGTCTCGAAAGCTCCGACCTTACTTTCAAGCACACCCCATCCATGTGCTGACTGACCAACCACTACGACAAGTCTTATCAAAACCAGAAGCCTCGGGCCGATTACTAAAATGAGCTGTTGGGCTTGGACAATTCGAGATCACTTATCACCCGAGGACAACCATAAGAGGACAGGCCCTGGCAGACTTCATAGTGGAATGTACTAGAATGACTGACGTCGAAGTTTCAACCCCAACCCGCGAGTTATGGAAACTTTATGTCGATGGGTCTTCCAACAAAAATGGATCGGGGGCAGGAATCATATTGATCACTCCAACTGGAAGCCGATTTCACTCAGCCTTGAAATTTAACTTCGAAGCATCTAACAACGAGGCTGAATACGAAGCTCTACTGGCAGGACTTCGAATAACCAAGGAACTCAAGGCTAAGGTTATACATTGCTACAATGACTCGTAGTTGGTGGTCAACCAAATTTTATGGGAATACCAGGCTCACGGAACAAAAATGGCTACATACTTAGAAAAAGCAAAAACAGCACTCGAACATTTTGAGTTCTACACAATAGAGCAGGTTCCCCGAGAACAAAATTCGAACGCAGACGCCCTAGCCAAGCTCGCCACATCTACTGAGGTCGACGAGCTGAATGTTGTGCCAATTGAGCATCCATCGACACCCAGTATCCGCGAGGCGGAACAGGAAGATGTCTGCATGATCAACTCTGAGCCAACCTGGATGACCCCAATAGTTGAGTACCTTGAAACTGACATTCTCCCAGCAGAATGGAACAAGGCTCGAAAACTGATGTATCAGATCCCCAGATACACTATTGTGGAAGGAAGGCTATATCGAAAAGGATACTCTATGCCACTACTCCGATGTGTGACTCCACCCGAGGCCAAGAAGATCCTAGAAGAGATACATGAAGGATTCTGTGGGGACCACACTGGGGGGCATAGCTTATCAAGGAAAATTATACGCCAAGGATACTTCTAGCCCACTATCAAAGCATACTCATTTGATTACATCAAGAGATTCGATAAGTGTCAATGGTTCACCACAATCCCACGAGCTCCACCTTCCGAGCTAACTATGATGACCTCCCCATGGAAATTTGCGGTCTGGGGAATTGACCTCATAGGCCCACTGCCAACTGGCAAAGGCGGAGTCAAGTACACAGTAGTCGTGGTAGATTATTTCACGAAGTGGACCGAGGCCAAACCTCTGACAATAATTACCTCAAAGAAAGTTTTGGACTTTGTGGTAAAAAAATATAATCTGCCGATATGGAATGCCAAGGAAGATAGTATTGGATAACGGTACTCAGTTCGATAGTGAACTATTTACCAATTTTTGTGAGAAAAATGGGATAATAAAGAGCTTCTCCTCTGTGGCTCATCCCCAAGCGAATGGCCAAGTCGAAGCTATGAATAAAACCCTAAAGAGTTCCATGAAGAAGAAATTGGAAGAAGCTAAGGAAAAATGGCCTGAGAAGTTTCCACAAGTTTTGTGGGGATATTGGACCACAGCTCGCACTTCAACAGGACATACCCCCTTTTCTCTAGCATATGGATGTGAGGCTATGCTACCAATCGAGGTCGGAGTACCCACTATTCGTAGCCATGCTTTTGACCAAACCTTGAACCAATCCCAGCTCGAAGTAAGTCTGGACCTGATTGAAGAAAGACAGGATGGGGCTCAGATAAAAAATGCAGCATACCAGCAGCGAGCTACTTGATATTTCAATAAAAAGGTCCGGGACAGGAAATTCAGATTGGGAGACTTGGTGCTAAGGCGTGTGTTCCTAGCCACGCGAGACCCAACCGCTGGCATGCTCGGGCCTAATTGGGAAGGGCCTTATCAAATCGAGTTAGTTATTCGACCTGGCATCTACAAATTGGCAAGATTAAACAGGGAATTAGTACCATGAGCATGGAATGGCGAACATCTACGACCTTACTATCAATAGTGTAGGAATGATGTCACCTGTAACCGTGCTTGTTTATCTTTACTATGCTTCTGTTAATAAATTGTTCAATTCTGAATAAAGTTCATCTTCGTTTCAGTATGCTGTATTTTTTGCAAACTCTCTTAATTTAATAACCTATGGTCACACTCATAGGATATTAAGGGGGCATTAGTGGTATATATACTGTAAGCTTGAAAAAAAAATACCATACACGAAACGAATAAAAGTGTTTGGAGATAACCAAATACGTGAGCTAAGATAATTTGAACATAGCCAGATTATTAAAAGTAAAGTGTTTGGATGTAACCAAATACGCGAGCTAAGATAATTTGGACATAACCAGATTATTAAAAGTAAAGTGTTTGGATGTAACCAAATGTACGAACTAAAATAACCAGATTCTTAAAAGTAAAGTATTTGGATGTAACCGAATGCGAGAGCTAAAATAATTTGGACATTAAAAGTAAAGTGTTTGGACATAACCAAATGCGCGAGCCAAGGTAATTTGGATATAACCAAATGCGTGATCTAGATATAACTAGATCAAAAATATATGTGTATGGATTACGAACCAAAAACATGACCTAAATAGGTTTGGAACAAACCAACTAAAACTAACCGACAGAAAGATGGGATATAGATAAACCCACCTCAAATTAAGTCGAGATCGAGGCTGGAATATCTTGCAAAAAGGTAGTTTTGACCTCATAACCTCGGGGAGCTACCCGAGGTTGAGGAAAAGTAACTAGAAAAGCAGGATATAACTAAACTACCCGCCTTACACGCCATATAAGTACTTTCTAGTGCATGGTAAAAGTAAGTTCCGACCTTGACAAATAACGAGATCGGACACGGATACATCGAGTAAACTGTGCATGAATGTATTGAAACTCAAGCTTAAATCCACCATGTGTTTGTATAAATAAACAAACATAAGGACAAAATTTTAATATAAGTTGCTTAAAATATTTCAATTTAAGAGATGTAAAGAAAAAATGTTAAAGTAAAGTCAAATATGGTATTTTAAATATCATAAGAAAATAGCTCTTTTGCGAGCCATAAATTGTCTTAGCCCCAAGGGCATAAAAAGAAAAAAATAATAAAAACTATTACAAAAGTCTCAAAGGGACGCAACCCAGGATCGAGATTCAGGAGGAAGGAGCACCGCCCTTAGCCTTCTCGGCATCCTCCTTAGCCTTTTCTGCATCCTCCCGAGTAGCCTCCTCCGCTTCAAGCCGAGCTTGCCATTTGGCCACAAGCTCCTCCTCAAAAGAGCCTAGGAAGCTGGTATCGAGATCAGCATTGCCGGCCCAGATCCTGTACATGGCCAGGTCAACTTCTCGGTCCTTCCTCTTCTTGAACTCTTCGAGAAGACGAGCCATTTCACCCTCCATTTTCTCGAAGGTGGCCTTTTTCTCCTCCAAAAGCTTGGCATTGATCTTCTCAAGCTCCTCAAGCCTGGCATTCAGCTTCTCGAGCTCTGCTATCCTGGACTTCATCTGCTCGGCCTCAGCCTCTAGTTTTGATTTTTAAGCCTTAAACTCGTCTGCGAGCTTGAGCTGGAGATCCTTCGCCTCTTGAGCATATGGCATGCTCGAGTGGACCTCGTTGTTCAACTTGTAATTTAGCTGAGCAAATGCAGTAAGAGACTGACACACAAACAAACCAAGTTAGAACATACACCAAGCACAACAACAACGAATAATAAGGTGAGAGAAGTTACCGCAACGGTGAGCTCGACACTCTTGTCATAAAGGGTGTTGCAGTCCTGAGCATTGTTCAAGAACTGCCACAGGGGAGCCTCAAAGCTGCTAATGCTTTGGCCTACCCGAGACAGGACGTCCGAGCCAAGTGTAGCCCCATGGGTCCCGGCAGCATTGTCGACGACATACTCATCAACATGGTGGAAATTGACAACAAACGCCCTTTGGACTCTGGTTTCTTCGGAGGAGGGCCGAGCGTGGGGAGGATCTTGACGGCAGGAAGCGGAGGAGGAGCATTTGGGGTGGACACATTTACTTGGGAGGCGGGATCCGCGGCAGGGCTCGCAACAATGGGAGATGGGGGAGGAAGAGTCTTCTCGATCCTCTTAGAGACCTTAGCAAGCCGATCAGACTTCTGCAAGGCTCTCAGGCGCTTACTCTTCTTAGCCCCCTCACCCCTGGCGAGCACGGTCTCGAGATCAGAATCCATAGTGCCTACATAGCCACACCACATTATAAGAAATTTCAAGACACAGAAGTTAGCATAATGCAGACAGTCAAGGAATAAAAGGACAAGTAACGAGGAACCTAACTTGAACTCTCCCCCGAGCTCGTGCTCGGTGACCACTTAATTCCTCCATCTTCGGAAGAGGCAGGGGGAGTCCCTTCCCTATATGTGGAAGTCAACCTTGAAAGGTCTCTATAATCATTTTTCCCGTATTGGACGACTATTCCATTCTAGACCTCATTCAGACTATACATAGTATCATAGTTCCCTAACCAGCTATCAAACCTATGTACCTTCTCATCTACCCAGGACCATACATAAAAATTGTCCCTATCATCTGGGCATAAGATTAGGGTGTCGAGTTTATGCTTAAGTAGTAAAGGAGACCATAAAGCCGAGCTAAGGATGACCGTACCTCTGTCACTTGAGCTCGAAGCCTTATCATTGGCCTCGTTCCCCGAGCACGGACTCTTGCGACAGCGAGCTGTGGATCGTGCCTTAGAGCTTTGCCTCGGAGGAAGGCTACTGGTTGGGAGAGGCACAAACTCCCACTTGGTGTACTTCTTGTTGGAGCAGTCGTTTGTGGATTGATCCTTCTCTAAGAGACCACAAGCCCAAAGCTTATCTTCATGAAGAAGATAAGACAGGGAGCGTCTGCCATAAGGGAGTTGAAGTAAAGTCTCCTTATGCTCCTTCATCTCATCAGTGGGAGCAGGATGTTGATAGTTGGCTGAAGAAGTGAATGTATTATGAGTGGTTCGAGCCAAGCAAAAGTTCGAGCATAAAAAGAAAAAAAAATTGTATACTTACAGATTCGCCTGAACGAATAGTGTCTGGAGGGAGCCAAGCTGTCCGTCCAAAAGAACGCCACCTTGAAGTTGGGAGGATGGTTCGGCAGGTCCTCGAAGATTTTCTTCTCATGGGGATAGCTTAAGAGATAGTAGAAGCCATCTCCTCCCCGAGCTCGGGAGGGGTTGCTTTTCAAACAAAAGAGATACAAAATCTCTTTTGGTGAAGGTCCTTCCCACTTTAGCTCGTGGTAAAGCGACCTCAGGGCTGACAAAATCCTGTATGAGTTGGTGTTGAGTTGGAAGGGGGCGAGCCCGACAAAATCCAAAAAGTCCTTAAAAAAGGACTTCAAGGGCAATAAGGCCTCTGCCCTCATATGCTCATGGCTCCAAGCCGCATATTTTAATTTATTGTCAGGATTACCATCTCCCAGGGCGCGACAGCTTTGCTCGTGGGAGGTGGGAGCTCGACACCTCAGCGAGCCTGATAATCCAATTCCGTGGAGGGCCAAGATGTCAGAGATTTTCCCTAGTGAAGAAATCGAGCTCCAATAATGCTCGGCCTCGAAAAATTCTCCCCTCGAGGCGGGAATAGTGGTTGGCTGTGAGGTAAATGGGGGATTTGATGGTTCTTCCATCAGTGAAAATTTGAGATCGCCCAGTTTGAATGCGACCGTCACTTTAAGAGTAGGATCGAGAGGGATTGGTCTAGGCTTAGGGTCGGGGTCTGGATAGATTGCGACCCTAAGTCTCTTCCTTTTTCTCTCTTCGACCTCTTCGATTTGGCGTTGAAAGTGAGCTCAGGTGTCTTCTTGCTCACACCTTAGTTCATGCTCCCGAATCAAGCACTGATTCCAAGTAAAAGGTGACTCTGGGCTCGGATTTGCCGGTGAGTAAGGAATCGCGAGTTTTGACCCCCACCGCTTTTCCAAGTTCTGCGACATCTAGCAAGAAAGAAAAAGGGTGAGGGCCATACGAACAAGAGATTAAGAATAAAAATCAAGACGGTCTGAGCTCGAATGCTTGAGACTATGGAACGAGCTCAGTCAAAAGAGCGAGATTAGGCTTGGGGCGTGTATGCCACGTAAAGGGGAAAAGTGGATTCATTTTTTAGAATCCTGGATTTTTAGGGAAAAAAGTTGGCGGTTACTCAAAAAGTAACATTTTTGGGAAACGTGCTATTTGAAAACCCTAATCTTATACCCAGTTTCTTGGTCTACACGATACGATAGTCGAAATCAAGATAACCCAGTAAAAGCCATATTTGCATCATTCATGAAAAATCTGGGTTTGGAAAATCTTAACAACAGAAGAACCTAACAACTACACGGTGTTGACTAGAGCATTCTAATACAAAACTAGTAAATGTGCCTAAATGCCACTACAACAATAAACATGCATGGAAAAAAAGAATGTACATGAACATAGAACAGATACTTACACAGTGTGGCTGGTGGGTACAAAGAAATCGATGACCGAAGGAGAGGTTGCAAAAATGACCTCACGGAGTCGAACAAGCCAACAGTGCTTTGTTTCCTCGGCTTGGAGAACATACAACAGTAGAACGAGTTTTAAGTTCTGGGTTTTTGTTCTTCCCTTTTCTTCAAAAACTTGAAAACATAAAGTTGAAATGAGGAAGACGATGGCGTATTTATAGACCCAAAGGATGCCAAACGACGGAATGATTTGGACCATTGGCCAATTTCAATATCCGATCGAACAGTCAGGGATAAATAGAAGGATGGCGCCATAAAATTAGCAGGCAGATGGACGTGCGCATGGTGTAAAAGACACTCAAGTACTCTGACCATCCAATACCTAACTGATGCGTGTCTACACTCGAGTGCAATTGATGGTATAGTTTCCAAGAAGGGCAGTTCAAAAGTTTCCTTCTCATGGGATTCGAACTGATACTTTTGAGGGGGCAAAATGTTACACCCAGATTTTGAGATAAGAAGTTATGACCTCGAAAAATGGGCTCGTCAGGAGTGAGCTCAAAATACATGCAGTCATCATATGGTCCAACCATCGAACCTCTTTGAAGTAAACAACGACCTTGAGGATGTGTAGTCTCGAGTATTCTCTGAGCTCGCACGACATGACACTTAATTATATTTTTCACCGATTGCCTTCAGGCGAGATAGCTCGAGCTCGAGAAGTGCAAGCTCGGATGCAATAGCCTCGTCAGCATCTACTTGTCCCGAGCATAGCGCGAAGTTGGATGGCGAGCTCATGTTTGACTCATGGCCTCAGCAAGTTTAATGCCAATTGTTGATCTCGAAGATTTAATGAATCATTTGGGATAACCCATTACGTGTGAACATGTTTATTGTTGTACAATCCCAATATTTAAGGGATATCGTTTAATCTGTTATCCGTTCCCATTCTTCATGGGACGTTTCCATGTGTGTAAGAGATAATGCATTTAATAACATTATGTTAATTGATTTAGAGAATATCTTCTCGAAATATGTGGGAATGAATTCTGCAACCTTCCCTATAAATAGAGAAGGAAACACCATTTGTAGAGGATCGATTTCTGATTTCTTGAGAGAAAACTCTGGGTAACTTATCTCTGAAAAGTTTCCAGAAAACTCCCAAGTCTTAATAATATAGACTCATGGACTAGGCAGAGTTAACTGCTGAACCATGTAAAATTCTCTTATTTTCCTCTTTATTCATTTGCTACAATATTTTATTGTTTAATTGCTCTACTATTTAAGTTGATGAAAAACGGCGTCAACACTTAGAAAAGGACTTTTGTTGTAGAGAGAGTCTAAAACTCTAAAGCATCAAAACTAGATCTTTTGATCATTTGTTTTCAACTCTCACTTAGCATTCCTTTTAAATACTCAATTAGGTCACTTATTTAATTAAAAAATCAATAAAATAATAGGCAATTACAACCCTTAGGTCGAAATTCTCATGGGCTATAGGCCTGTGAAATTTCCTATTTAATTATAAGCTCGTTGGACTTAAATTCAAGGCCCGTATTATTTTCTATTGCTTAATTAATTAAATAATTATTTAAATCATTTATGAAATTAATTATTCATAATTTGAACCTTGATTTAAACTTATTTATAAATTTAGACACCAATTTGTCTTGATTAATAATCTGCCCTAAAATATATTTTCTTCTCTAAATTGCATAACTCTGTGAAATTATCCAAAATTGACATGGTCAACTTTGATAATTCTAATTGATCATTAAATCAATTAATTGAGACTATCTAGATGATTTTATCTAAGGTACATTGGGGGCCTATGAAATCAAGCTCCAATAAGTTATCATAAATTTAACAAATAAATTTACTAACTTATTAATTCCTCATGACTCAACTAAAGACTCAGAATTGCACTCTTGAAGTCATATAATACTTTATAAGCAATATAGATATGTTATTAGTTATCCATTGGTACAACCATAATTACCACTCAATCCTCTATAGATGGTCGACAATGAGATGGGACTAAAATACCATTTTACCCCTCATTGTATTTTATCCTTAAATCCCTTAGTTCCTTGTAAATGATATTTCAGTAAACTAATACTAATTACTGAAATGAGATCTCTATCATTCAACACCTCGAACCAAACTAAAAGGAAACCATCGTTTTACTTCTTCATCAGAAGCTGTAGATGTTCATATCTATGATTAACACTCCCACTCAATTGTACTACCGAGTTCCCAAGATGTAAATATGGGCAAATCCATAGGGTAAGCTGGTAACGAACAAATCAAAGAACTCAAATAATACAATCAGTTAGAATGCTAACCACTTATAATTGAGATTGAATTGACCTATGGTCAACTATATGATATGAATAGAATAGATAATAACGTTATGTCTTCTTATCTTATCTACTATAAATATTGGTCCAGTCTGATGTAACAAATACATCTGATCTTATCTTCTTTGTTAATGTTCTGGAAAGAACATAACACTACAATGTGTAAGTAGATTATATCGTAGATTGGCAAGTCAGTGTAAATCCTGTGCACTGACAAATCTTAAGACTAACTTATTTTTGAACATATAATCATATTTATATTCCACTGTGATTACATCACTAAATATGATTTGCTATATGCTCGGGATTTATTAGAAGTTTATATTAAACAAATAATCATGAAAATAAACATATGAGCAAAATGATTGACCAAGTCAAAATTGATTTCTATTCGTTTATTGATAATAAAATGAGATTACAAAGAATTTTGGTTTTAATTAGGGCATAAAACTCCAACACTATTTTCCAAGTCCCCGAGGAGAGGTCTCGGGACCCTTCGAGGGCTCTTGATGCATACACCTCAAGGGAGTATTGAGGTCAAACCCCTCTGTGGGAACTCTTCGAAGGGTTGAGAAGTCTCCATAACAGCTTCACGAGATTCTCGAAGATTTGGGGGACCACTTTTCCAGGGAGTGGTCCCAAGCATCCTTTCCATTAGGATTTCGAGACCACCTACTTTTTAGGCTAGGAAACTACTTTGTTAGGCTTATGGCCAAGCGACATGTGTAATATGCCTATCGTGTAATGAATATTCCTCCAAAGAATGTGCAAATAGAATGCAATGTAATAAAGGCCGACAGCCCCTTTGTCTCCCCTTTTGTTGCCTATAAATAGGTCATGAGGGGGGTCATTTGTAAGGATCCGAAAACCCGTGTTTTTTTTACTCCTAATTACCTTGGAGAAAGACAATCCTCTGTCCAAGCTGTAAACCCTAAAAAGCTTGTAATTTTGGCAAGCTCTCTATGATACAAGTGATTCATGGACTATGCCTCGTTAATGACTGAACCACGTAAAAATATATTGTGTCATAATTTCTTTTTATCAGCTCTTGTTCTTATTTTATTGAGTTGACAAAGTCAACATTTGGGTGCTTTCATTGAGAGCTATAGAAAGCTAGAAAGGAGCCTCGACCATGGTTGATACGCGAAACCGGTCTCGAGCGAATTTTGAGGCGCCTCCACATCATGAGAGGCCAGAGGACCTTCCTCCCGTCGCAGATCCATCAGTGGAGGAAGAAAATGAAATACCAACTAAGGATGAGTACTATAAGGATGATGAGTATGATGGTAGCGACCCAGAAGATGATTTTGCGGCTGACGATGATTATGTCCCGTAGGACGACATTTCCAGCACTGTGTGTCCTCAGGACTCGGAGGTGATCGACCTTCGAAACCAAGTGGCAGCACAACAAGAAAATCAAGAGACCCAACAAACCAATATGGTCGCGATGATGGAAAATCTTAATGCCATGCACGCTGCCCTGGCCACACAAGGACTCCAGTAGATCCACCAGGTACCCCTTGTGGTCCCTCCGGTGGTTAGTGCTAGGGGAAGTTGTGCTAAAATACTCTTAGCTTAATGTTTGTTAAGGCAAGAGTTTTTTAGAGAAGGAAGAGTCGATAATAGAGTTGGCTATCTCTGTGGCATCGATTGTACAAGTTCGTGAAGAAGTATGGACGAGTGGAATGAGGGAAAGTGACTCGATCGACAAAAAAGAAGAGTAGCAAAGTAACTCTCAATGAATTCCAGAGCAATCAGTTCTCCTCACATTCCATCTTCAGCAGTCTTAGAAGCCCTAAACTAGCTAAGCTAAATACGTACGCAATAAGGTAAGGGGCTCAGGGAGGCATCCAACTGACAATCCAAGTGTAACATTGTAACGACCCAAATTTCCTAATAAGGCTTAGAGCCTTGATTAGGGGGCCAGGATGGCGAATTATGAAATTATGTGATTATATGATATTTATGTGTATCATTATGTGATTATGTGAGTTATATAATAATATGACTTGATATGCATGTTAAGGTGTATTAAATATACATGTGCGCCCATTTCTGTTTAATTGGGTTGTTTTCATAATTTGGCCCGTTATGGGTATATTTGGCATATATGTGGCATGTGTGTGGTACTTTATTATTGTTTGGTTATGCTTGGGTTACTCAGCACGAGATGATCCTAGGAGGCAAGCAGTGGGAAAGTCACAATGGGATCCTGTTGACGCAGTTCTTCGCCAACAGGTAATTATACGAATTAACGGGATGGATTAGTGCTAAATAGTGAACCGTAATGTGTAAATAATTATATTCCAAACTGGTGAAATTAGTATGGTGGGAAGGTTATCACTCCTTCTTTTTTAGGTGGTTCAAAGGTTAAAATCCCTCTAGTCCACCAGTCAATATTATAGATATCTCTTGAGTATTCCTTACAGGGTGTCTCTTTACAATCAAAATGCCAACCCCTTGCAATGCCCAGGGTCTCCATATTTATAGAGAGAGGACATCTGGGTGTTGGTAAAGGGGGTCATCCCGTGACCTTCTTACCCATCATGTCACCTCTGTGACACTTATGATTAATTCCAAAAACCTGACAATGAAGTGTTGTCTAATCAATAGGTAAGGGGGATAATGGGTCGCAAGGCCCAAACCAGTTGTGGGGTGCCTGAACATGCACGTTTATGTTGTGTGTCTGAGAATTCAGGAATGGAGCAGACACGTGATGTCTGATATGCGCACGTTTACATTGCGTGGTTGACTTCACAAATGGTCGGGGGTGCCAGATCTATGTCGCACCTCGAGCTTGATGTAGCGCCAGCTCGTGATATTTATACTGCTGACCCGATGTCTTCGAGCATACTTGCTAGCCCTTTGATTAACTTGAGCTAAAGAGGTGGAGACTCGTAACAGCAGCTCCAGGTAGAAGGTTTTCACGTGGCGGACTGAATTATGCCCTTTTCCAGCTCGCTAATAACTCGTGGATATTTAGGGCCGCCACCCTTCCTGTCAGACTTTGAACGTCTTTTTGCAACCGGGGCGAAGGAATCTTGAGTAGCGACCTGATCTTATCGGGGTTCACTTCTATTCCTCTGGTATTGACAATGAAACCCAGAAATTTTCCTGACGCAACCCCGAAAGGACACTTTTGGGGGTTTAGCCTCATGCCGTATTCTCTCAAAATCTTAAAGCATTCCTCCAGATTGGAGACATGGTTATCGGTAGTTTTTGACTTGACCAACACGTCGTCAACATACACTTCCATATTTTTCTTGATCTGATTGGTAAACATCCTATTTACCAACCTCTGGTACATAGCTCCTGCGTTTTTCAGCCCGAAAGGCATGACCTTGTAACAATAAATGTTAGTTAGGGTCATGAAGCTAGTGTGTTCCTGGTCTGCCGGATTCATGGCAATCTGGTTATAGCCGAGTACGCATCCATAAAATAAATGAGCTCGTGCCCCGCCGTGGCATCTACCAATTGGTCAATCCTTGGCAAAGGGAAGCAATCTTTGGGGCAGGCTTTGTTCAGATCGGAAAAGTCGATGCAGGTCCGCCATTTCCCATTGGGCTTCGGGACCAACACAGAATTGGCGACCCAGATCAGGAACTTTGCCTCGTGGATAAAGCCGCACTTTAAGAGCCGGGCTACTTCCTCCTCTAGGGCCTCAGCTCGAGTCGTTCGTAGGTGCCTTTGTTTCTGGGACTGTTGCAGGCATGTTTTTATCCAAGTGGAGGGTGTGCATGATGACGCTCGGGCTGATCCCTACCATGTCTCCATGAGACCAGGCGAACACATCTAGATTTTCTTGCAGAAACCTAATCAGCTCCGCCTTCCTTTTGTTACATAGGTTTTTCCCGAGCTTTACCACCTTTGAGGGGTCTTGTGGGTCGATATTCACCTCCTCGAGCTCTTTGATGGCCTGGAGCTCGGATCTATCCTCGCCTATTCTGGGGTTGATATCATTATTTAAGATGATACCCTCCCCTCTGGCATTCTGAGGTTTTTCTATCTCAGGAATAGGTACAATTTCCTGAGATTCCTCACTCCCGCCATGGATGGTCATCGTCTGCTGCCCGGGTTTTGATTTTCCCTTCATAGAAATCCTATAGCATTCCCTGGCAGCGAGCTAATCACCTCGGATCGTGCATATCCCCATGGAAGAGGGGAATTTTAGCGCGAGGTGGCAGATGGAGGTTATGGCTTCAAATGCTATCAATGTAGGTCGGCCCAAAATAACATTGTATGCGGCGGGACAATCGATGACCACAAACTCGAGGAGTTTTGAGACAGTCCGGGGTCCCTCTCCCAAGGTAATCACCAGCTCGATTGTTCCTATTGTTGCCGACTCTTCTCCAGAAAATCCATATAGCATCATGGAGGTGGCTTTCAACTCGGTGATAGATAAACCCATCATTTCCAGCGTAGACCGGAATAGCAGGTTCACCGAGCTCCCATTATCGACCAGTATCCTTCTAACTCTCCGGTTGGCGAGCTGGGTGGCTATGACCAGAGGGTCATTATGGGGGAACTGGACGTGACTGGCATCTTCCTCAGTGAATATGATTGGTTGCCTCTCCAGTCGTTGCTGTTTGGGTAGACGTTGCTCTGGGATGAACTCCACTCCGTTATGAGCCTTCAATTCATTGACATATCTCTTCTGGGCACCTCTGCTCGTGCTTGCCAGACAGGGGCCTCCGGAGATCATGGAGATCTCTCCTCCTATCACAGGAGGAGGGGTGTCCTGATTTATCCGAGGCCCGGGCTGACTTATCGGAGCTTCTAGATCCGGCTGACCGGCGAGAACTCTATTCCTTGCATACTGAGCCAAGGGTACGGCTCTGATGAGAGTCTCGATCTCATCCTTCAAATGCCTACAATCGTCAGTGTTGTGGCCAATGTCATTGTGGAATCGGCAAAACTTGGAGGGGTCCCGCTTAGCCTTCTGGTGCTTCAAAGGCTCCGGCTTCTTCCAGGGAAGGCGAGCAGAATTTGCTGGGAAAATGTTCTCCATAGTGTTTGTGAGCTCGGTGTAAGTCACGTAGACTGGTTGAAATTTTTCCACGGGTTTGTTCTTCTTTGGGCCATGCTGGCTGCCCTCATTGCTCCCTTTTCTCTTGCCTCCACCCAATTGGTTATTCTGTGTAACGGTTTGGGTCGTTTTCACGACATCCGTTCCTATTCTGTGTAATGGTTTGGGTCGTTTTCACGACATCCGTTCCCACTCCAGCAGGCTAATCAGGGGCTTGGCTGGTTCCCGCGGTCGATGCTCGCGCCTCCTCCAGGTTTATCCATCCCTGGGCCTTATTTAAGAATTCGTTCACGGTGCTGACACCTTTTCTCTGTATCTCTTCCCAGAGTCTGCCTCCAACGAGGATCCCAGTCCTCAAGGCCATAAGCTTGGAACTATCATCTGCGTCCCTGGCTCGAGCCGCGTGTTTGCGAATCTGCTCAGGTAAGCTTTCAAAGGTTCCTCGGGCTACTGCTTTACATTTGCCAGGGTGTCGGCTTTGACGCGGGCAGCCTGAGAAGCTCGGAATGCCCTCTTGAAGTTGGCAGAAAAGGTTTTCCACGAGCTGATGGACTACTTTTTACTCTACTTGTACCATTGCCTGGCTGGCCCAGTCAAGGTGGAAGGAAATATCAAACACCTTAGCTCGGGACCGATGTTGTGGGCCATCATCAGGGTGTTGAACATACCCAAATGATCTGACGGGTCTCCGTCCCCATCAAATTTGGACAAGTGGGGCATACGGAAACCATGTGGATATGCCGTGGCTGCTATGCTGGGGGCGAAGAGCTCGAGTTCATTCCCCGAGTCGTACTCATCTTTTTCCTTTTCCGATAAGAGCTTCCTCATCAGCTCCTCCATCTGAGCTAGACGCTCTAGGGTTTGGTCCTTACTTCCTTGGTTATTCTGGGGCTGTTCAACAGCTCCAATTCCATTGTAAGCGTTAGGCGGGTTATTGTCCCTCCAAGCTTGAGCTAGGTTAGGCGGGACATTCCCGCTGTCACGTACTTCCGACAGACCCTCCCCTTGGTGAGCATGACTACCATTTCTAGCTGGGTCTCCTCTCTGGGAGTTGAGGCGATCTCGGAGGTCGGCCCTCAAGGTGGCCTGAGGGCTTTGAGCCGAACTCAAACGATGGCGCAGGTCTTCGCCGGACATGCCACTTCGATGACTCCCGGTCCAGTAACTTCTGTTTGAAAAACTCGGAGCCCGCCGCTGAGGGTGAGGATCCGGGACTTCCCCGTGCGTTTGGCTGCGATGGGAAGGCCCGGCAGAAGGAGGATTTCTCCTACTGCTCCCATGAGCTGGAATGTCTCAAACTGGACGGGGAGGAGATGGGTATCTTATTGGTGACCGGGGATGCCTAACTGGTGATGCGATCCTAGTCCCGTCAGGGCAGATTAAGCTAGGTCGCGGCCACTCTTCTCTACCATTCCCCGCGTCCTACGCTCGGTGGTTTGACTGTGGTGTAGGACGGCTGGCCGGGGCAGGCTGTTGTCACGAGCCCTCCCTGAATCTCCTTCGCGAGTTGCCTCGGGCCCTCCTGGGTGCCCTTGAGGATGGAATCGAGCTGGGAGTTGAGGTCCAGACCGATCGGCTGAATTGCTGATCGGCCCTAGGAAGTTCCTCAAACACAGTTTCCTGGTGGTGTGACGTGGGAGTAGAATTCGGAGTCGAGGTTCTGACCGACCGGCTGGGCCTGGACCGGTTATCCCGGCGGGACTTATGAGTCTCACTATGCCTTTTTCTGACGCTAGCGTCGGTTGTAAGAGGGGGGAATCGGGCCAAGACCTCTTCGATTTGCTTGTTTGCTTTTGACAGCTGACTTCTCAATTGTGCGTTTTCCATCTCTATCCCTGTGTAGAAATCTGGGTTCGGATTTGGCGGCCGGGGAGCCGAACTTCCGGCGTCGCCTAGCCCATTGGCTGCTTTCCCGGTCGCTGCTGAACCTCGGGTGATAACTCTACAAATTAGAGTTATTTTACCATATTTTATATGCTAATTGTTGCTTAGTTCTTGAGTTTTTAATTAACTTATTAAGTTTTTAAGTAATTTTAAATTTATTAATCTTATTTTGATTTTATATAATTTTGTGTGTTTTTATAGTTATTTTGTTGTAAAATGTTGTAGTTAATTATTTGAATTAATATTGTTTAGTTTGAGGTATAAAAAAAAATGTTGTATTATTGAACTTAAATGTAAAATATAAATTAAGTTATAATTAATATTTTCAAAGAATTAAATTGATTTATTTTATAGTTGAAAATATTGTATTATGATTTATTTTATATTTATTTTGTAGGGAATTTATGCTCTTGAAAAGTAAAGAAAAATGAAAGAAAGGTGGCATTTTCAAGAATTTAAGCTGAAAGAAATAAGGATATTATGGCATTTTTGAAAAGCTTAAAGCCCACCAAAAGCAGGCCCAAGTCCAAAGGCCCAAATCATCAACATTTGCTTCTTTTTTTTCTCCCAGCCACAAGCTCACATCACGTGTGATACTTCCTTGAGCATTTCTCCTCCAAGCAATCAACTCCTTTCACACTCCAACAAATGCCATCATCCCAGCCATCATCACACTCCAACAAATGCCACTGTGCATCTCCCACGCCACTCTTCAGCAAGCATTACCAACCAGCCCAATTGGGCCTCCTAACCACACATCTGCCAGGCCCATTCGGCCCAGTCACAGCCCAGCCGAAACCACCTGCCGCCAACACCATCAGCCACCTCTTGAGCCCATCATTTTGCATTTTGTCCCCTATGACAAAATTGCCAACTTTTTACCCTTTTGTCTACACATTTTCACCACAACATCATCATTACATCCTATATTTTACCTCTACATATCATATTTATTTTATTTAATTAATTTAATCAATTTAATTAATTTAAATTGATTATTTTAACAATCTCATTTAATTAAATTGATTATTTTAGCAATCTCATTTTGGCTATAAATATGGTATTTCAAGACCATTTTAGGGTGCTTAATTTTGGGGTTACCATATTTTTTCTCCCATTTTCTCTCTACCATTCTCTCTTCCATTTGGGTTTTTCAAGAGCATTTTGCAAGTATGTATGTCATTTATTTTGTAATTTCTACTCTAGTTATGTGCTTCTAATCTTTTTCATAAGATTATTAAGATCATGATGAAGCAACTTGTAACTAGGTAATATTTATGTTGTATGTTGATTTCCCTTGTAATGCAACAAAGTCTATGGATTTTTCTTCTTCATATATTTCTTTCATCTTAAATATCTTGTATTTTAGATTGTTAGAACATATTTACACTTTGTTCTTCATTAGTGCATAAACATAATATTCTTTGTGTAAGATGTGTCATTAAATTGTACACATCCATGCTTAGAACAAAAATATTATGTTTTTCCTTATAAATAATGTTCATTGATTTATTTGTTATTTCATTAGATTGATTTACACTAAATGCTTTGAAATTATAAATTTCAAAAGTGAAGAAAAATCCTATCTTTTTATAAGAAATTTGTGTTTAAAATTATAAATCTTTTTGGAAAATGATAGTTTAAATTATTTTAACTATCACTAAAACTTGGGAATCAATATACTAATAAATATTATTAAACTTACATTTTGTGGATTCTAGTATCTTAATAATCTTTTCTTTTAACACTTATTGTCAAATCATTATTGGTTTATTTTCATTCTCTTAAATAGCTTTATTTTTCAATCTTTTATTTTATGTTCATAATATTAAAACTCATCAATCTTTGGAACTAGGTTAGAATTTATTACTTTTGATTTAAAATAGTTTTCTTTTTGATTTTAGACAACTCATTTGGGTTCGACCTCGTGCTTACACGAAAACTATTCTATAAATACGATTCGTGCGCTTGCGAGTATAAATATTTAAACATACCCGTTTTGGGTCCATCATCGGGGTTTTGTTCATCGGATATGGCGGCATGGTGGGCCTCCTGCCCATCACGTTGATCCGCTTCATTACCATGCCTCGAACGAGTAACCACCATGGTTAGGCTTCTGCAATAGCACCAATCTAAATCCTCTCAACGAAAGCACCAAACTGTTGACGCGGTTCTTCGCCAACAGGTAATTATACGAATAAATGGGATGGATTAGTGCTAAATAGTGAACCGTAATGTGTAAATAATTATATTCCAAACTGGCGAAATTAGTATGGTGGGAAGGTTATCACTCCTTCTTTTTTAGGTGGTTCAAAGGTTAAATCCCCTCTAGTCCACCAGTCAATATTATAGATATCTCTTGAGTATTCCTTACAAGGTGTTTCTTTACAATACAAATGCCAACCCCTTGCAACGCCCAGGGTCTCCATATTTATAGGGAGAGGACATCTGGGTGTTGGTAAAGGGGGTCATCCCGTGACCTTCTTACCCATCATGTCACCTCTGTGACACTTATGACTAATTCCTAAAACCTGACAATGAAGTGTTATCTAATCAATAGGTAAGGGGGATAATGGGCCGCATGGCCCAAACCAGTCGTGGGGTGCCTGAACACGCATGTTTACGCTGCGTGTCCGAGAATTCAGGAATGGAGCAGACACGTGATGTCTGATATGCGCACGTTTACATTGTGTGGTTGACTTCACAAATGGTCGGGGGTGCCAGATCTATGTCGCACCTCGAGCTTGATGTAGCGCTAGCTCGTGATATCTATACTGCTGACCCGATGCCTTCGAGCATACTTGCGAGCCCTTTGATTAGCTCGGGCTAAAGAGGTGGAGATTCGTAACAGCAGCTCCGGGTAGACGGTTTTCACGTGGCGAACTAAATTATGCCCTTTTCCAGCTCGCTAATAACTCGTGGATATTTAGGGCATACAGATCCATACTTGACTTTGAGTGAGTCAAGGGGTATTTTGGGTATTTAGCACATTACCGGGATATTAGGTAATGGGAATAAATATTTGATGAGAAATTGGGAGTTAGTGAGATCAGGAGGGAATCTTGGGAATTTTGACTATTTTACCCCGGGGGGCATTTTTGGGACCCCAAGCATTAGGATTTGCTTGAGGTTACATAAGCTCGAAGTAACCTGACAAAAAATAAAAAGAACGTTCAGAATGTTCTTTCTCTCTCTCTCTCTCTCTCTCTCTCGTACCCTTTTCGACACCCGATCGCATTTTAAAAGAAAACTCAAGTTTTATGACTCAAATTCAAGCAAGGATCGAGACATAGCAATTCTAGGAAAGATTAGAAGCTTATTAGCTGGAGGAGTTAGTTGGGAAATGACTTAATCGAAGGTAATCCAAGTTTTAAGTTTTCAAGCTTTGATTGTATTTTATGTAATGGTGAGTTTTTGGATAGTTTCAGACTTGGGTTTTAATGGTTTTGGATAAATGGGATGTGTTGGGAACTTTGATTTTGGGATTTGGATTTGTTTAGTTAGGTTTTTAGAAGGTTTTAAATGGGAGAAAATGCAGGTTATGGCTGGGTTTGTGATCGGGTCGTGGCTCTGTTCTTGGGTGTCGCGGCCCAGGATTGACAAAGAACGTGAAGTTGGCTGATGGGCAGTTAGGGCCACGGTGCTAGGCACAGGCAGAGAAGGGGCTCGACCTCTATTTGGAGGCGGGATGTGGCTCAAAGCTAGAGGGGCTGCGATGCTTAAGGGCAATTTTGCCTAGACTTGGTTTTTAGTCATGGGAACTTAACTCTAAGAGCTCAGGATCGATCCCACTACCCAGTTGGGTAGGATTCGACGTCCCGGAGGCTAGGTTTTGGCCCAAAAGTATTTATTTACTCATTTTTTATGAGGTTTTATATTATGGTTGTGACTAGGTTATCACTAAGGTTTCAAAATTAGGATCGTGCTTGAGGGTCGTTTATTGGTAATCTGTGCTTGGACTAAAGGTAAGAAAACTGCACCCAGTATGTGATGCATGCAATACATGTGATTATGGCATGACATGAATGTGAAATATGAAATTTGCCAGAGCTTGAGTCTCTGTATTTGTGCATGATTATAATTATAATTATGCTTATGATTATTTATTAAGCATGTTGAATGCCTTATATCTGCATATTTGACATATGATATATGTCTGTTTGCATTACTTCATTGAGGAAGCACTGACTTTTTAGTCAGGGAACGACATTGGTGTCAGTATCGATTGTGAAGCTGTGATTTATCAGTCAAGATCGACAGTAGTACTGAGCACTGGTCGTATGGTATTGGCTTATGAGTCATGAATGGTATTAGTGTGTTTAACACAAGCCAAAATGATTAGATCTAATCAACATGAGCATCGAATGCTTGACCAACCCAAAGGTTGAAGAAAATTAAAAGTGCTTGTCTAGTCTAAAGGCTAGTTATTTAGAGCCAGGGCCAAAAGGCTCAGGTGACTGTAACGTCACAGGGCTTAGGGTGCAGAGCCTCGGAGAGTGACTTATTAGTCATCTATATAGAGATAGACTTATTAGTCATTTGCCTCAGAGTGCAGGACTCCACAATCATTTATTTGTATCTGCCTACATGCATGAATAGGGCTATTATTGCTAGGCATGCTTATTATGATTTAGTGACATGTTATTATCTGCTTATAAGCATGTGTTTGAGTTTTCTTCCTGAGCCTCGGCTGACAGGTGTTATGTGGTGCAGGTAAAGGCAAAAGAAAGCTAAACCAGCCTTGAGTTGGAGAGTTAGGTGACGATGTGTACATATGCAGCTGCTCGACCACCACGGCCGAGGGTTTAAAGAGGAACTAGGGTTAAACCCTATTTTGCTGCTTAGGTCGGCTGGTTGTAAATCTTTTATTGTAATTAACCTTTAAAATATATTTTGGGATCCCAATGTATACAATATACGTTTTAGTGAAACGTTGTATCTTTGACCAAAATTTTTAACCCTAAACTGTTAATAGCACTTAGTTACACGATTATGGCCAAATGACTCGATTAGCGATTTTAGCACTGTTTAAAATGCACATCGTAACGATCCCTGGGTAGTAGGGCGTTACAACTTGGTATCAGAGTGAGCCAAGGTTAAGGGTTCCTGTAGACAAGCTGGGCATGTACACTCATCACTAAAGACAAGCTTCACTCAGGGTATTGTAATTATTTTTGTGGTTATGTGCTTAACTGCTTAAATAGAATGTAAATGCTTTACTTACATATTTTACTAGGGAGCATGAGATTCTGTTAGGGCTTAGCCCTTGATTATTGATATGATTATATGATTACCTGCTCAGTGATTATATGAATGTGTTATTTGCATGCTGGAGTTGAGAGCATGGTATGTATGTTGGAAGAGCAAGAGTTATGATTTATGTACGAATGTTGTGGGCATGTTTTTAGCACTGCAATGGTTTATGAATGTAGTGTGGTATGATTGTTCCCGTGGGGAAGGCTTTCGAATATGCTCATCATGTTTAATGGATCAAGTTATTGACTGCAGATTAATCAGAGATTATGTATCCAAGGCAGTTAATGAGACCTGGTGGTGGTTATACCTAGGCTGGGGATTACAGTAAGGTTTGAGTTCTTACCTGCCCCTCATAATTTCCAGCAAGTGTTTACAGATATGCAATTAAGATTGCAGAGGCAAGAGGAAGAGATTAGGTGTTTGAAACAGCATCAAGTTTTATCAGGGAACACCTCTTCTGTAATGACCCAAAATCACTAATATGATTTAAGGGCCTTGATTAGTGTGTCGGGAGGGCATAATTGGTTTATGTGTGAATTTATTGATTTAATGCATGATTATATCATAAGCATGCTTGTATGATTATATGAATGTAAATGTGGTATGATTATATGAATGTAAATGTGGTTAAATGTTATATTTGTGAGAACCACATTATTATGTGGGTAAGTCTGCAGCGTGCGACTTGAGGCGATCTTAGGGAGCCAGTTAGCGGGAAAGTCACAACGGGGCTTAATTTTTGACTTGGGGCAAGTCAAGGGGTATTTCGGGAATTAGATGATTATTTGGGTTATCGGGTTATGAAAATAAATATATGGAGATATATTTGAGGTTAGGAAGCTTAGGCGGGAATATTGGGGAATTTTACCATTTTGCCCTCGGGGACGTTTCCGGCACCCCAAGCCTCGGGATTGACTTAATTAACCAAAGTTAGACTTAGCCAAAACAAAAACCAGTGGAACAAAAGAGAGAAATCGACCCTTTATTGTTCATCTCCTCTTTTCTCTTCTCTCTCAAGAAAACTAGTGAAAACTAAGGTGAATTCAGCTGGGAATCTTGTGATTTGAGCTGAAGTTTGAGGAATTAGCTCAGCTCTAACTAAGGAACACTCAACCAAGGCCAAGGTAAGAATTAAGTTTTGTTTTTGGGTGTTAGAATTCAAGGTTTGACTGAATATTAAGGGTGTTTATGGTTTGAATATTTAAGGACTGGATTGGAGCCGAGAAGCTTGGGTTTTGGCTTAGAAGTTGTTAAGGAGGTGGTGCATCAAAGAAGGTAAGCTTTAATTCGTAATTTAGAGGTTAAAATCTAAGTTTGCATGACTGGTTTTTGTGTTTTGAGTTGCTGGGTTTCAGAAATCAAAATGGGATTATAATGGGTTTTTAGGCTGGATTTCTGTTGGATTATGCTATTAGAATCATGCTAAAAGTCTTGTGATTAATGGGTTTTGGAATTAGGGTGCTTTGGGATGATTTTGATTAAGGTTAGGATGTTAGAAATGGTGGATTTTCTGGGCATGAAGGGTAGGGCCGCAGCTCTGTTCTAGAGCGCTGCGGCCCTACGAAGCAAATGAGCCAGGGAGGCTCTGCCGAAGGGGAGCGCCGCGGCGCTAGGTCCTAGGGCCGCGACTCAAAAGGGAAAATTTGGCTAAATGGAGGTTTTGAGTGTGGGAACCTAACCTAGGGTTCTCGGGATCGATCCCACCACCGTGTTTGGTGGAATTCGATGTCCCGGAAGCTAGAACTTTATCCAGGAACCTTTGTTTGAGTATTAATGGAATCCATTATCTTGGTTGTGACTAGGTGCTAAGCTAGGGCTCGGGGATCGGATCATGCTCAGGAGGCATTGCTCGTAATCAGTACACTTGAGAACTAAAGGTAAGAAAGCTGCACCCGGTTGTGGGTTTATAATGAGACTAAGGGTTCCCTATCTTGTATGCTTTGAAAGGATGGTATTATGCCATGTAAACTGTAAACCAACGGCCTAAGAGTGCCGAAGTTTGCACTAGCGCCAGGGTGCGGCTCGGCCACTGGTAGCTGAGGACAGCTTATTATGCACTGAGCTTGGTTTAAGCGGGCCGGAGTCAGTGGGGTAAACAGAGGGTGCGACCTCAGGTGTCGACCCTAGTTATTGTGTGATTTGTTGTTATTATTGGTTGATGGATTGTTATACTGTGTAGCTGAGTGATGATTAGCTGATGCCTGGACTGTGACTTTATGCTCTGTGATTATTGTGGTATGATAAGTATATGAACATGCTTAAAGGGGTGACCAAATGTTATTATTGCTTTTTATGTAGTGTGATATGTTTTCTTGCTGGGCCTTGGCTCACGGGTGCAGGTAAAGGCAAGGGCAAACTTGAGCAACCCTGACTTAGAGAGTTATGAGAGGATAATGTACATGACCAGCTGCTCAGCCACCATGGTTGAGGGGAAGACAGGAACAGGGGAACCAGAAACGTCTGTTTTGCCTTAGAATGGCTAATGGTTGTTTAAACTTTGGAAATTTTGTAAACTGACTTCTGAATGCTGTTCCTTTTTGGGATCCCATTTGTAAAATTGTTTAAATTTATGGAATGTACCTTTTTGAGGCCAAAACTCTTTTAACCCTAGCACATTTATGGTTTAGTAACACGTTTTAACTAAATGACTTGATTAGCAAGTCCTACACCTTTATAAGTACACAGTGTAGTGGTCTTGGCTATCCAGGGCGTTACATCTTCCTTTTCTATGCCAGGAGTGGCACTAGTATTGGCTCAGCCTAGAGTTGAGAACAGGTGGGAATTTCTTTGTGGAAGATTCTAGGAATATTACCCTCCAGTTTTTGAGGGAGACCTAGATCCATTCGGAGATGACCAATGGATGGGCATGATCAGTTCCATCCTCGACAATATGGGGGTGGCAGGTCACGATAGGGTGATCTGTGCTACATATGTATTGCGGAATGATGCCCGGACATGGTGGGAAGTAGTATCCCAGACATGAGATATAGTTGTGATGGATTGGAAAGAATTTAGGCAGCTGTTTAATGAAAGATATTACTGTGATGCAGTCAAGACTACTAATGTAATGCTCTGAAATCCCTAATGAGGTTTAATGGTTGGATTAGTAGGCCGGGAGGGCCATAATTGATTTATTATGCCATTAAATGATTACGTGCATGTTTATGTGAATTATATTATAATATGATGTTAAATGCATGCATGTGGGTCCACATTTCATTATAGGAGCATTTTGGTAATTTGGCCCGTTGAGGGCGTAATTATGTATGTTCATGCATGTTGGTGAATCATTGTTGAGGCCACATAATAATGTGGACTTGTTTGAGCCATTCGGCATGAGACGATCTTTGAGTAACAAGTTAGCGGTTTGGTCATAACAGGTTTAAGTTCAGGGCTCAGGGTGAGTCTCGGGGTGATTTGATGACTAGAGCATTACCAGGAATTAAAGGGTAATGGGATATGATTTTATTAGTATTTTAGAATAGCGGGAATTGGAGAGCATTACTTATGATTAACGAGATAGGTGGGAAAGGACGGTTTTTCCCTTGGGGGTTGTTAAGAAGTGATTTAAGCATGGAGGGTATTTTGGTCATTTGACCTAGGCTATATAAAAGCTGAAGGCTGTAGAAACAGAACCAAAAATAGAGCCTTGTTTCCTTCCTCACGACCATCATCTTTCTCTTATCCTTCCTTTGAATTTTGAAGCAAGTTTGGGGATTCAAGCTTGGAGATTGAAGCTTGAGGTTTTAGACTAGTGTTCAGCCATTGAAGAGGATTCAACCTAAGCTTAAGGTAAGGTTTTAGTTCCATTTTCTAGTACCTTGCCCTGTTTTTGTGCTAGTTTTAAGGTTTGGAGTTTTGATCATTAAAATGGGGAACTTGATGAAGTTTTGATTGGTGTAAGGCTTAGTTTTGATGCTTGTATGGTGGATAAGTTGTGGTAATAGTTGGTGGCTTTGTTTTGTGATTTTGGGAGAGTTTTAATGAGGTTTTGAAATGAGTTCGGAGGGGAAAAACAGGGGTTTTTGGCTGGGTTCTAGGTGGGGCCATGACTCTGCTCTAGAGCGCCACGACCCAAGCTTGAGGAAGAGGAGGGGAGAAGCTGCTGGGCCGCAGTATGGAGAAGGAGGGCCGCGACCAGTGTTGGGGAAGTGAAAGGGGGGCCGCTTCTGGTTGAGGAGGTGGGCCGCGACATGGTGAGGGAGGGTCGTGGCCCTTAGTGGCATTTTGGCCAAAAGTGGGTTTTTGGCTTAGGGATACAAACCTTTGGCCTCGGGATCGATCCTACCACCCTGTTTAGTAGGACTCGATGTCTCAGAGGCTAGGTTTTGGTCTGGGAACCTTTTGTGATTCATTTTATTGATGGAATCCTGTAATTGTTTATGACCAGGTGACCGTCAAGGAACTAAAAGGTTGATCATTCTCAAGGGTCGTTCTTTTATTAATTCTCGCTCGAATCAGAGGTAAGAAAACTGCACCCCATATGTGACATACATGGTTATTCTTGAGGCATGTTGAGTGTTAAAATATGGACATTGATTGCATATCAAATGCTTAGAAAATCTTGCTCACTTGTGTATGGCACTGACTAAATAGTCAGAATTGGCAATGGTGTTAGTATTAACTGTGAAGTTGTGACTCATTAGTCAAGTTCGGCAGTAGTACTGAGCACTGGTCACCTGGTATTGACTAATAAGTCAAGAACGGTCTTAGCGTGTTTAATGCAAGTGGATAAAGATTAGATCTAATCGATATCTGCATTGAATGACTCAAATGAGCATTAATGCCGGATCAACCTCAAGTTTGATGAAAACTAAAAGCGCTTGTCTAGCCTAAGGCTAGTCACTTAGAGCCAGGGCCAGAGAGCCCAAGTGACTGTTTAGTCACATGGCTATGGGTGTTGAGCCCGAACTGACTTACCCAACATTCACTCATCTGATTGGAGCTAGGGCCAGAAGGTCCAGGTGACTACTTCGTCACATGGTTGTGGGTGTTGAGCCCCGTAGTGACTTGCTCATCAGTCACTCGTTATGGTTTACCAGAACCTCAAGTGTAAATCACTCATCTGATTAGAGCTATACTCTCCTTCATGGTTAACGTAACCACAAAGTGATACTCACTCATCTGTTCAGGGCTATAAGCTCTGTATGATTATCATGATCATCATTTGAAATTATATATATGTAGTATTGAGTTTTCTTGTTGGGCTTTGGCTCATGGGTGCTATGTGGTGCAGGTAAAGGGAAAGAAAAGCTCACCCAACCTTGAGTGGAGAGCTTAGGTGGTGATGTGTACATATGCGACCGCTTGACCACCACGACCAAGGAGTTTCTCAGAGGAATTAGGGGGTTTGCCCTATTTTTGCCGCTTAGGTCGGCGGGTTGTAAATTTAAAACTTTAATGACCATTTTGGATTGTGAATAACTTGTAAACGTTTGTTTGGGGCCATGAACAATTTTATGTTTTATATAAACTATATCCTTTCCTTTTGATTAGTTTTTCACATTAACCTATTAATAACACCTAGATGCACGTTTATAACCAAAGAACTCAGTTAGCGAGTTAAGCACGGTTCAAAGTTCATAGTAATGGTCTTTGAGTAACTAGGGCATTACAGCTAAGATGAATGAGTTTCTGAACCTAATTCAGGGGAATGCAACAGTAACCAAGTATGTTAACAGATTCGATGGGTTGGCCAAGTTTTCTTTTTATATGATACCCACGGATGTAGCTCAGAAGAAAAGGTTTATCCAAGGATTGAATCCCATAATAGCTCAGGGCATTAGAGTTACCCCAGTGCATGAAATCTCTACCTACACTTAGATGGTAGGGAAGGCCCTTGTTGTTGAGAGCACAGGAAATGAGATTGAGAAGGAGAGTGCCGGAGAGCGTAGAGCTCAAGCAGTGACACCTCCGTTTATTAGAACGGGCAAGGACAAGGATTGGGAACCCCACCCGACATGCACTCTGTGCAAGAGACGTCATTTATGAGAATGTCGAGCAAATACATGTTTCTTTTGTGGAATGGTTGGGCATCTCAAGAGGAATTGCCCAAGGCGATGGAATGATGAGTAAAAGGGGGTGGACAGCTCAACTCCAGCTCAAGTGTTCGCTCTGATGCAGTCAACGTCAGAGACTGAGATTGAGGCTGGTTCCTTAGTGGTGGCAGGTCAGTTTTCTAGTTCTAATTTTTGTATTGTGCTGACTAGTTTTGGTGCCCATGTTGTTCTTTTCTTGTTGCATCTAGAGAGGCATAGACTTGATATGCAGGTTACATGGTTATGTTGTGATGAGAATGTGATATTCTATTGGTAATTTTAAGAGATGGATTAGGTTGTGGTGAGAAGGGACTCATCAGTTGATTTGATGGGATTGGTTATGACTGACTTCGATACGATCCTGGATATAGATTGGTTAACCAAGTGTGGGGCAATGTTAGATTGCAAGGAAAGGATAGTAACTCTTGGGCTTGAGAGTGAGAAACCCTTGTGGTAGTTGTCACTATGCCTATGACATTTGTATTTAGAGCTAGAGATCTATTGCAGGAGGATGCATAGAACTCTCACCTAGTGTGGTGGATACCACTTAGGTCATGCCAGTGGGACCAGGACAGACTGGATTAGTCCGTGAGTTTCTGGATGTATTTCCAGGGGATTTGCCAAGATTACCTTTATATAAAGAAATAGAATGGTGATTAGGTTGGTGCCAGGGACGGAACTAGGTCATGGGCACTGTATTGAACGGTTTTAGCAAAGCTGTAAGAACTAAAGGTTCAGTGTTTGAGTAAGACGATATTCTTTGAGGTGGATTTTTGATTTGATTATTACCAGCTAGAGATCAGGGAGAATGATATGCAAAGGATTGGTTTTATATTAGATATGATCACTCGGAGTGCTGAGTTATGTTTTATGGATTTGATTAATGCCGAGTTGTTTTGATGGATTGGATGAACAGGGTATTATGAGATTATCTGAATTGGATTTGTGATCGTCTTGATCGACGGTATTATGATATACTCTCAGTTGGAGATTGTCCAAGGTCAAGGAACGCCTCAGAGGGCAGGAGTTTCCTTGGACGGGCAGGATATTACATGTGCTTTGTGGAAGAGTTTTGAGTCTTTTCACAGATCAGAACTAGTTTATAGATTATTATGACATCTCATTGATAACAAAGGTGATTGCCTAAGCAACATGTTAGTTGAAGGATATGGCCAGAACTAGAGTAGAGCTACTGGTGGGCTAGTTGGCCAATATTACACTCGAGTTTACTATTTCAGAGAGGGTCAAAGGGAAGCACAGTTGAGTGACCCATACATGAGAAAATTGAGGGGAATGTCTTAGCTGGATTAGCTAAGGACTATGCAGTGTTAGGTATGTGTTTATTAAAGTATAAGGATCAGACTGGGGAGCCGATGGACACTCGGATTAAATGAGAGATTCTAGATGAATCTTATACTACCCTTTTCTTCTCTTCATCCAGGCATTATGAAGATGTACCAGGATCTGAAAGATTTATATTGGTGGCCTGGGATGGAGAGGGACGTAACTTAATACATGGAAAAGCTCTTAACCTGTTAGCAAATCAAGACAGAGTAGTAGAAAACAGTAAATTCATTATAGCCTTTGTGTATCCTATAGTGGAAGTAAGAGAACATCACGATAGATTTTGCGATGGGGCTGCCCAGGATAGTGGGTCAGCATGATTCAATTTGGATTATTATAGACCAGTATACAAAGTCAACTCACTTTTTTATCAGTAAGGACAAGTAATACAGTTGATCAATATACAAGTCTCTATGTGAGAGAGGTAGCACGCCTTCATGGAATTCGAGGTTTATCTTATCAGATGAGGACTCTGTCATTACTCCCAAGTCTTGGGGAAGGTTACGGAAGGTAATAAGTATACAGTTGAATTTTAGTACAGTTTATTATCCTCAGACTAATGGTAAATCAAAGAGAGAGTGATCCTGTTATTGGAAGGGCACCTTATGAAATGTTGTAAGGTAGGAAATGTTTATCGCCCATTCATTGGGATGAGATGGGTGAGATATTATATTTGGATCCTATGGTAGGTTACAATATCACTGAGACTATTGGAAAGGATAGAGCTCGAATGCTCGCTTCTCAGAGTAAATGGGAAAAAATTATGTTAATCTGAAATGCAAGAATGTGGAATTCCAAGTGGAAGACTGTATCTTTCTTAGAGTATCACCATGAAAAAGGGATGAGGAGATAAGGGCAAGTTGAACCCTAGATTTGTAGAACAGTTTCAGATCCTGGAGGGGATCGGTCAGGTGGTCTATAGATTGGCCTTATCTTTGGCACTGTCAGCCGTGTATAGTGTATTTCAGATTTCCATGTTGCGGAAACATGTATTAGATGAGATTCATGTGTTGATTCATTAGGATCTGGAATTGGAGGCTAAGTTATCCTATGAGGAGCTAGCCAGTTTATATATGAAACAGAAAGAACATGATTCTGAGGAACAAAGCTATACCTTTAGTTATGGTATGATTAAGAAACAGGATTAGATATGCGGGATTGATATTCCGGGCTATTCAGATTAAAATTTCGAGGATGAAATTTCTATAAGGAGGGGATAGTTGTAACGACCCAAATTTCCTAATAAGGCTTATGACCTTGATTAGGGGGCCAGGATGGTGAATTATGAAATTACGTGATTATATGGTATTTATTTGTATCATTATGTGATTATGTGAGATATATTATAATATGACTTGATATGCATGTTTAGGTATATTAAATATGCATGTGAGCCCATTTTTGTTTAATTGAGTAATTTTCATAATTTGGCCTGTTATGGGTATATATGGCATATTTGTCGTATGTGTGTGGTACTTCATTATTGTTTGATTATTGTAATGCCATACTTCCCTAGAGCCGTTACCATGCGATTTTAAAATGTGCCACTAGCTCGATAATCGAGGTATTAGACAAAAAGTGTAGTTAATTAAAATGTAAACTCGTTTAAATAGGATTTCAGTGTAAAAGGTCGGTCATTCCATTAAATCATGAAAAGGGTTACATAGGGATCCAAAAAAAAAAATACTATTTAGAAACATATTTACACTCAAAAAGTTACTTTACAGTTGGCCTAAGCGACAAAATCAACATTTATAACCAGCTCCTCAAAATACCCCAGCCGTGGTGGCCAGGTAGGCCAAACATGTACGCACCGCTCCATGCCCTCTAACTCATGGTTGATCGATCTTCTCCTTGCCTTTACCTGCACCACAGAGCACCCGTGAACTGAGGCTCAGCAAGAGAACCTCAAAGCACAACATACTATAATTTATCTCAACAAATAAATACTTAATTTGAGGCAATAAACAATCTACAAACTGTTATTGGAATACGCAATGGCACGACAGCAAAACAACATCACACCATAGCAGTATAACAGCAGAAGTACAACAACATATAATCATAGCAATATATCAACACATAAGCACGATAGCATAACATCTTACCATTACAATATCACGACAGCGATCTCCTTTGTTCAGGGTAAGCTTCTAGGCACCTGGTACGCGATCTTAACCGAACGGGTGTGTACATCACCCTTAGAGGGTCTCGCCCTGGCGACTTGCATTCAACATGCTTAATGCTGATCCCAGCCCCTTGCCACTTTCGGCTCTTACCGCTCCTGGCTTTTGCCGCTCCTGGCTCTTGCCGCTTCCGGCTCTTGCCGCTCCCAGCTCTTGCCTTTCCCGGCTCTTGCCACTCCCGGCCCTTGCCGCTCCCGACTCTTGCCAATCAATCACATCCACATGTTTGGCATAACAGTTATAAGCAACACATACAGCACAACACACCACGTAGCTCTATGGGTACAAATAGTTCTCTTCCCTGTGTCCCAAGCTATCTGAGTCAATGCGATCCCGATCACAGTCCTCTAGTCTGAGCCTCATTGAAAACCTAGTCATAACGCATTCATAATAACCATACATCAAGTCCTAAACCAATAAATAATTTTGGAATATTAACCTAGCCTCCGAGACCTTGGATTCTACTAAATCGGGTAGTAGGATCCTTCCCAAGCCTTAACATTCGAGTTCCCGAGCTAAAAACCCTCAAACTACCAAAATTTTGCATCCGGGCTGCGGCCCAGCCCTCTTTAAGGGCTGCGGCGCACACAAGTCAGAGGCAAGAATGCCTCTTTGCTGGGAGACACGGGCCACGGTGCCCAAACCTTGCGCCGCGGCGCCTGGGCAATTTTTCCAAAGTCCCCTGGCTTATAAACTCAAGCGGGCCGCAACGCCTAATGAACTAGGCTACGGCTTAAGCCCAAAACCCAGAAAATACCTCCATTTTCAGACTTCTAAATCCCCTGCAAATCAACCCAAACCTATGCTAAAGCCAGAATTCAGCCCTAAATCATTTATACCTAACTCATAGCAGCACATAAACTTAAAGAAACTAAACAAAATCCTACTACAATCCAAGTTCAATTATCTAGGTTCCAACCCCCCAAAACTCCAACAAAACAGAGAAATTCAACAGAAAACCAGTTCTAATTCTTACCTTTGAGATAGTTTCGGCCTGAACTAATTCCTCAACTCCTCAAGCTGTTGGGGTTTTATGCCCTAATTAAAACCCAAATTCTTTGTAATCTCATTTTATTATCAATAAAAGAATATAAATCATTTTTTGACTTGGTCAATCACTTTGCTCACATGTGTTTATTTTCATGATTATTTGTTTAATATAAACTTCTATTAAATCTCGAGCATATATCTAATCTTATTTATTGTGATGTAATCACAGTGGAATATAAATATGATTATATATTCAAAATAAGTTAGTCCTAAGATTAGTCGGTGCATAGGTTTTACACTGACTTGCCATTCTACGATATGATCTACTTACACATTGTAGTGTTATGTTCTTTCCAGAACATTATCAAAGTAGATAAGATCGGATGTATTTGTTACATCGGACATGACCGATATTGACAGTTGATAAGATAAGTAAACATACCGTTATTATCTATTCTAGTCATATCATATAGTTGACCATAGGTAAATTCAATCTCAATTCTGAGTGGTTAGTATTCTAACTGATTGTATTATTTGAGTTCTTTGACTTGTTTGTTACCAGCTTACCCTACGGACTAGCCCATACTTACATCTTGGGAACTCGATAGTATAATTGAGTGGGAGTGTTAATCATAGATATGAACATCTATAGCTTCTGATGAAGAAGTGAAACGATGGTTTCCTTTTAGTTTGGTTCAAGGTGTTAAATGATAGAGATCTCATTTCAGTAATTAAATTAGTTTACTGAAATATCATTTACAAGGAACTAAGTGTTTTAAGGATAAAATACAATGAGGGGTAAAACAGTATTTTAGTCCTATCTCATTGTAGACTGTCTATAGAGGATTGAATGATAATTATGGTTGTAACAATGGATAATTAATAGTGTATCTATATTTGTTATAGAGCGTTCTATGAAATCAAGAGTGCAATTCCGAGTCTATAGTGGTGTCACGGGGAATTAATAAGTTAGTAAATTTATTTGTTAGATTTATGATAACTTATTGGAGCTTGATTTCATAGGCCCATGGTCCCCATTGTACCTTGGATAAAATCATCTAGATAGTCTCAATTAATTAATTTAATCATCAATTAGAATTATCAAAGTTGACCAGGTCAATTTTGGATAGCTTCACATAGTTGTGTAATTGTGAGAAACAAAGATAAATTTTGGCAGATTTATTAATTAAGATAAATTGGTATCTAAATTAATAAATAAGTTTAAATCAAGGTTCAAATTATAAATAATTAATTTGATAAAGGATTTAAATAATTATTTAATTAATTAAATCAATAGAAAATAACAGGCCTTGATTTTAAGTCCAATGGGCTTATAATCAAATGGAAAATTTCACGGGCCTATAGCCCATGATAATTTCGACCTAGGGCTTCAAAATGGCTATTATTTTATTGATTTTTTAATTAAATTAAATGGTCTAATTGAGTCCATAAAAGGAGTGCTTAGAGAGAAGTCAAAAGATAAGTCACAAGTCAGATTTTCTGATAGTTTTAGATTCTCTCTAAACACATGTCATTTTCTAAGCCTCTTTGTTATTTTCTCTTATTCTCTCTATATCTATCTCATGTGTTGAGAATTGCCCACACTAGTCTAGGTGGTTCTAAGGATACATTGGAAGATTGTGAAAAAAATAGAAGATCGGTTCAGTTTCTTGATAATACTCTGCGACAGAGAGGATACAAGAGTTAGAGAAACTGAAGGAATGACTCTTTAATTCCGCTGCGTATACTGTAAGTATTCTATTCTTTGTTTCTCTTTGAATTCAATTTTAGAAACATGTTTTAGGCTATCTCATATTAATTTGTTTAATATTAGATATACATGAAAATAAATAAAGATCTTGTATAAGCTAATCTAACACAAGCTTGCAAACAACCAATTCTTTAGCCCAAATCCTCAAGATTCCTAAAAAATTCACAAACACCCAAGAGAGAGAGAGAGAGAGAGAGAGAGAGAGAGAGAGAGAGAGAGAGAGTTACATGTGAGAGAGAAAGAAAGTTCCTTCTATTTGTTTCTAACCCCTCCTAGAATCCCAGCTGCCTAGACATAAGCCTATTATCCCTTAGCCAAAAATTATAAAATACCCCTAAGCCTATCCTTAACCCTCAAGTGCCACCATGGGCAATTTCATCATTAGCCATGTCCCGCTAATTCCTCGAGTGTTCCTATAAATCCCCGTTTAATCCCAACATGTCCAAATCATTACTTAACTACTACCTGTTACTCAATAAATCCTGAACACTTAACGTCCCCAAAATACCCCTAGGCTCCTCCCAAACTGGGTATTCGACCCCATTGTGACTTTCTAGCTAAACTGCTCCCTAGGACCGTCTCAGATCGTGCATCACAAATATATCACCACTCACTCGTGGTATCAATCATAATGTACACAAATATTGCATTTATGCCCTCAATGGGCTAAATTTACAAATATGCCCCTAAAAGCCAAATGGGGCCCACATGCATATTTAATTCACCTAAACATGCATTTCTAATCACATAATTATCAAATTCACATATTAACATAGGTAATTCAATTATTGCCCTCTCGGCACGCTAATCAAGGCCTTAAGCCTTATTAGCAAATTTGGAATGCTAAAACTATCCCCTCCTTACAGAAATTTCATCCTCAAAATTTATTCAAACATCTCAGGATACTAATTCCGTAACCCTGGCTATAACCTTAGAACCAGGTTTTTTACTTTGCCACTACTTGCAACACTTTCACAAGAAGGATGGTCTACGTTTGTATGTCTCAATCTCTTGTCTCCAGAGTTTCACTAGATTTCCCTTGTACAACAAGTTCCTCTGAACCTCCAGGACCTCTTTGCCTGATTAGGGGTAGTACTCACACTTCTCCCCTTAATATTGGCACCAATAATATCTCATGAGCCTCTACCCACCCATGCTGGGGTAAGGCTAAGCTGTAGGCCCCTAGCCCAGTCCTTATTAGGATCTTTCATATTTATCCCAATCTAGGGTCAAAATTTCTTCTTCTTTTCCCAAACTCCTTTACCCTACTTAATCCATAATATTCAGAGAAGCACAGAGTCTCTAGTCTTGGAATCCTACGTTCCCGTACTCAAATTGCGAACACTCTACCCTTTAGTAAAGTAAACACTCAAACCCTGAGTTACTCTTTCAAGTGAGCCTTGTATAACTGTAACCGATAATTCTAGGTTTCATCCTCATACTCATCTCCTTCTATGACCTTCTTCCCGAACCTGGGAACCTAAAGGTCTCAAGCTAACATTGTTGACTTTGGTGTCCAGTGGGGAGATATGGTCTTCTTCCATACACACTTCCTCTTTGATATCACGCTCACACAAACCATAGTGTGTTAATCCAATAGGTCTGGTCACAACTTTTCGCATCCACTCACCTCACCTACAAACTGAGGTGGTCCACCTTTACGGTCCATAACTATATTTCTTCATACTAATCTTATGTTATCCTAGAGTCATAATAGCCCTTCTAGCTTCTAACTATCATTTCTCACTTACCAAAAGATCAAGTCGTGCGCCTCCCAGTATTCAACTTTCTAGATACAATAGTTGTAAAGAGGTAATCCAAAGCTCGTCCCGTGTCTTATGTTCAATACCAGCACCCATTGGATCACTCACCCAATTCACATATCTTAACTCATATGTGCTAAGGCAGTGGAATTCTTAACCATTTCTACAAAATCTTTATTCCGGTGGTTCACTATTTATTTCTAGAGGTGTATCTATTACTCATCAATCATAGGCTTTGGGCCAATCTCGATCATTTCTCCACCCTAACTATGGCTAACCAGCGCCACTTGTCAACTTGACATCCCACGTAGAACATCTAAGTCCTTATCTCTTCATCTGTTGCAGGGTATAGACAATCACTCCTCCAATGTATATACGGGCGCACCTTAATCCTTGATGCACCACACTAACATCCCATGTTCTGAGTAAGGATGGTGTCCATCGTGCCGTCCTCTTGTACTCATCTATCCTATGTATACCCTCATACCACGACACGCAAATCCACCCCTTATTCCCATCTCTGGGAATCCATCACACCACTATCCATTCAAACAAACTTTAGATTTCTATATTACTTCAATCAAGGGTATAAAAATCTCTAAGGACGTCTCAGACAGAAGTCGTGGTGCCTCACCGGTCTCACCGTGGTTCTAATCCCCTAAAGCATTTCTTTAACAATTGCCTTGTGGTCTTAATCCTAGTTGATTCATGCGCACTCCCATCACTTCCCATTAGGTAACCTTAACTATCATCTGGAGAAATCGAAACTTATTCCTTCTAGAATTTCACCTGTAATCCCCACTTCCTCAGCCTTAGTGATATCAATTCGAGGATTTCTTATATTCTGTTCTTAACTAAAAGTAGTTCAAGTCATTCCTGACCATGTTACATATGACTTACCCAAATAAATCCTTCATTCTCAGCAGTAGATACCTATTCTTAACAATTATCTTATTTGGCTTCCATATACAGTATGTACTCTTACAAACTTGGCCTTCTCATTAACCCATGGTGTTGACATGCCCTATTGTAAGATGCTCCGTCTGATCACCTTTAAGTTAAGAAACTCCCTTGACTGAACCTTTAATTCTGGTTACTCAATTAGCATCATTCTTCATGGTGTTTCTAGTGTTAGTTTTATTCTTGCCTTATTCTCGTAGTACGCTCCATCTCCTAGTCATGACAAGAATCTTGACAAATCCATGTACACCCATTTGAAATTCCATTGACCCATCCAGTTTCCCTCCGATCTACCTGACATAACCGTAGTGGTACCTACCACCACGGCTAGACATTTCGCAATCATAGTCGAGTCTGCTCCTCTTACACTCGAAAGTCACCACTCTCTCTAACAGTCCATAATTGTCCCTCATATGCCAACTAATCCATACTTAGGACCATACCAAGGTCATCATATACAATCCAAACCAATTCTTACTACAAATTTTCCGCCTGTACTACTTGTTTCATTCCTTGTAGATTACCAACTTTTATCAAACGCAAAATCTCAAGCCCCACAACATTCTATTCATACGGTAGGTATCCCATGTCTATATCTCTACTAAAAGGTATGTAGCATCGAACTCAGTCAACACAATATAAAGAACAAGAACTAGAAGGCCAACCTGTCATTTTCAAGGAACCAGCTCCAGGCTCTGGCTGCCTCCAGGCAGACTCTCGAGCTGAGGTCGAGCTATCTGTACTGCTGGATTCTTCTGTCTTCAATTCCGACAATGCTTCATGATGTGCCTAGTTACTCTACACAGAAAACATGTCTTCACTCAGCATTTTCCCAGATGGCGTCTCCTGCACTTGATGCACACTGGATAACTTCTCCAAACCTCATTGCCACCCTGGCGACTGCCCTGAACATTATGACCCCTCACATCAGGACCAATAATGGTAGAACTATCAGGGGTCTTTCTTTTCTAACTACTGGGTCCTCCGCCCCTACCTGCTCCTACAAATGGGGGTACCCTTGCCTGAGATTCCTGCCCCACGGCACCCTCCATATCGCACCTCCTGCATCCTCTATGGCAAGGGCCTTCCCTACCGCCAGAGCATAGGTGGAAATCTCGTGAAGTGGAGCAACCCTAACTTTATGGGCTACCCTAGGGTTCAGCCCTTAAATGAACCGTTCCTTTCGGGCTACATCTGTCAGTACCAAATCAAATGTGAACTTAGCTAACCCATCAAATTTGTTGACATATTTTGTCACCATCTTACCGCCTTGAGCCCAATTCATAAACTCATTGGTCTTCGCAATTCGGACTGTGTCACCATAATACCTCTCATTGAACAATTATCTGAACTCCTCCCAACCAATCATAACAACATTTCGGGTCTAGGATACCACCTCCCACCATGTTCGGGCATTCTCCCGTAACATGTACGTGGCACAAGCCACTCTATCATTGCCTTCTGCTCCTATATAGTCAAGGATGGTGCTAACCATGTCCATCCACTGTTCAGCTCTAAACGGATCTAAACCCCCCTAAAATACTAGAGGATAATGCCTCTGGAATCTTTCATACAACAATTCCCACCTATTTCCACCCGTAGGTTGAACCAGAACTAAAGCCAATATCGTAGAAACACACGGAGTGACGTTCGTGGGTGGAACCCACTATCTCAACCACCTAATCTCTTCCTCTTGCTTTTGTAATCTAGCCTGCATCCCAGGGGACAGATGGAAGATTCTGGCCTCGACTACTATCTGCAACCCCAACATTAACAATGCCTGCACCACTTAACTGTCTCTACTGCATAACTTCTAAATCTGTCTACAGTCAATGACTCAATCCATCAGATATGGTAATCCCTTCCGGAACCACTCCCGAGCAAGACCAGACAAACATAATGGCCACAAACAATAAGAATATCAAGCACAAATATATATATTTATCATGCTCCCTATAGTAATAAGCAGATAAGGCCATTCAAATAAGCAATTAGACAAATAATTCACTCAATACCAATCGACCCTGAGTCGAGCTTGTCTCTGGCAACGAGCGTACATGTTCAGTCAATTTTCCAGGAACCATAAACCTTGGCACGCTCTGATACCAAGTTGTAACGCCCTACTTCCCTAGATCCGTTACCATGTGATTTTAAAATGTGTCACTAGCTCGCTAATCGAGGTATTAGACCAAAAAGTGTAGTTAATTAAAATGTAAACTCGTTTAAATAAGATTTTTGTGTAAAAGGTCGGTCATTCCATTAAATCATGAAAATGGTTACAATGGGATCCCAAAAAAAAAATACTATATAGAAACATATTTACACTCAAAAAGTTACTTTACAGTCGACCTAAGTGACAAAATCAACATTTATAACTAGCTCCTCAAAATACCCTAGCAGTGGCAGCTAGGTAGGCCAAACATGAACACACTGCTCCATTCCCTCTAACTCATGTTTGATCGATCTTCTCCTTGCCTTTACCTGCACCACAGAGCACCCGTGAGCCGAGGCCCAACAAGAGAACCTTAAAGCACAACATACTATAATTTATCTCAACAAATAAATACTTAATTCGAGGCAATAGACAATCTACAAACTGTTATTGGAATACGCAAGGGCACGATAGCACAACAACATCACATCATAGCAGTATAACAGCAGATAAGTACAACAACATATAATCATAGCAATATATCAACACATAAGCACGATAGCATAACATCTTAGCATTACAATATCACGGCAGCAGGCTCCTCTACTTAGGGCGCTTCCAAGCACCTGGTCCGCGGTCTTAACCGAACGGGTGTGTACAGCACCCTTAGAGGGTTTTGCCCTGGAAGCTTGCATTCAGCATGCTTAACGCCGATCCCAGCCCCTTGCCGCTTTCAGCTCTTGCCGTTCACGGCTCTTGCCTCTCCCGACTCTTGCCTCTCCCAACTCTTGCCTCTTCTAGCTCTTGTTGCTCCCGGATCTTGCCGATCAATCACATCCATATGTTTGGCATAACAGTTATAAGCAACACATATAGCACAACACACCACGTAGCTCTATGGGAGCCCGAAGCCTAGAAAATACCTCCATTTTCAAACTTTTAAATACCCTGCCAATCGACCCAAACCTATGCTAAAGCCAGAATTAAGCCCCAAATCACTTATACCAAACTCATAGCAGAAAATAAACTTAAAAAAACTAAACAAAATCGTACTACAATCCAAGTTCAATTATCTAGGTTCCAACCCCCCAAAACTCAAACAAAACAGAGAAATTCAACAGAGAACTAGTTTTGATTCTTACCTTTGAGATAGTTTCGGCCTGAACTAATTCCTCAACTCCTCAAGCTTGCAAACCACCAATTCTTCAGCCCAAATCCTCAAGATTCCTCAAAAATTCACAAACACCCGAGAGAGAGAGAGAGAGAGAGAGAGAGAGAGAGAGAAAGAAAGTTCCTTCTGTTTGTTTCTAACCCCTCCTAGAATCCCAGCTACCTAGACATAAGCCTATCCCTTAGCCAAAAAGTCTAAAATACCCCTAAGCCTATCCTTAACCCTCAAGTGCCACCAAGGGCAATTTCATCATTAGCCATGTCCCGCTAATTCCTCGAGTGTTCCTATAAATCCCAGTTTAATCCTGACATGTCCAAATCATTACTTAACTACTACCTATTACCCGAAAAATCTCGAACACATATTACGTTCCCAAAATACCCCTAGGCTCCTCCCGAGCCGAGTATTCTACCCCGTTGTGACTTTCTAGCTAAACTGCTCCCTAGGACCGTCTCGGATCGTGCATCACAAATATATCACCACTCACTCGTGGTATCAATCACAATGTACACAAATATTGCATTTATGCCCTCAATGGGCTAAATTTACAAATATACCCCTAATAGCCAAATGGGGCCCACATGCATATTTAATTCACCTAAACATGCATTTCTAATCACTTAATTATCAAATTCACATATTAACATAGTTAATTCAATTATTGCCCTCCCAACATGATAATCAAGGCCTTAAGCCTTATTAGCAAATTTGGAATGCTACAACTATGCTTGGGTTACTCAACACGAGACGATCCTAGGAGGCAAGCCAGTGGGAAAGTCACAACGGGATCCATACTTGACTTGGAGTGAGTCAAGGGGTATTCTGGGTATTTAGCACATTACCAGAATATTGGGTAATGGGAATAAATATTTGATGACAAATTGGGAGTTAGTGAGATTAGGAGGGAATTTTGACTATTTTACCTCGGGGGGCATTTTTGGGACCCCGAGCATTAGGATTTGCATGAGGATACTTATGCTCGAAGTAACCTGTCAAAAAATAAAAAGAACTTTCTCTCTCTCTCTCGTTCCCTTTTCGACACTCGATCGCATTTTCGAAGGAAACTCAAGTTTTAGGACTCGAATTCAAGCAAGGATCGAGGCATAGCAATGCTAGGAAATATTAGAAGCTTATTAGATGGAGGATTTAGTTGGGAAATGACTTAATCGGAGGTAATCCAAGTTTTAAGTTTTCAAGTTTTTAAGCTTTGATTGGATTTTATGTTTTGATGAGTTTTTGGATAGTTTGAGACTTGGGTTTTAATGGTTTTGGATAATTGGGATGTGTTGGGAACTTTGATTTTGGGATTTGGATATGTTTGGTTACGTTTTTGGAAGGTTTTAAATGGGAGAAAAAACAGGTTATGGCTGGGTTCGTGGTCGGGTCGCGGCCCAGGCTTCACGAAGAAGGTGAAGTTGGCTGATGGGCAGTTAGGGCCGCGGCGCAAGGTAGGCGCGCCGCGGTGCTATGCAAAGGAAGAGAAAGGGGCTCGACATCTGTGTGGAGGTGGGACGCGACTCAAAGCTAGGGGAGCTGCGACGCTTAAGGGCAGTTTTGCACAAACTTGGTTTTTAGTTGTGGGAACTTAACTCTAAGAGCTCAGGATCGATCCTACTACCAAGTTGGGTAGGATTCGACGTCCCAGAGGCTAGGTTTTGGTTCAGAAGTATTTATTTACTCATTTTTGATGAGGTTTTATATTATGGTTGTGACTAGGTTATCACTAAGGTTTCAAAATTAGGATCGTGCTTGAGGGTCGTTTATTGGTAATCTGTGCTTGGACCAAATGTAAGAAAACTGCACCCAGTATGTGATGCATGCAATGCATGTGATTATGGCATGGTATGAATGTGAAATATGGAATTTGCCAGAGCTTGAGTATCTGTAATTATGCATGATTATAATTATGCTTGTGATTATTGATTAAGCATGCTAAATGCCTTATATTTGCATATTTGACATATGATATAAGTCTGTTTGCATTACCTCATTGAGGAAGCACTAACTTATTAGTCAGGGAACGACATTGGCGTAAGTATCGATTGTGAAGCTATGACTTATCAGTCAAGATCAGCAGTAGTACTGAGCACTGGTCGAATGGTATTGGCTTATGAGTCAAGAACGGTATTAGCGTGTTTAACGCAAGCCGAAGTGATTAGATCTAATCAACATGAGCATCAAATTCTTGATCGACCCAAAGGTCGAAGAAAATTAAAAGCGCTTGTCTAGACTAAAGGCTAGTTATTTAGAGTCAGAGCCAAAAGGCTCAAGTGACTGTAACGTCACATGGCTTAGGGTGCAGAGCCCCAGAGAGTGACTTATTAGTCATTTATACAGAGATAGACTTATTAGACATCTACCTCAGAGAGCAGGACTCCAAAATCATTTATCTGTATCTGCCTGCATGCATGGATAGGGTTATTACTGCTAGGCATGCTTATTATGATTTAGTGACATGTTATTATCCGCTTACAAGCATGTGTTTGAGTTTTCTTGTTGAGCCTCGACTCACAGGTGCTATGTGGTACAGGAAAAGGCAAAAGAAAGCTGAACCATCCTTGAGTTGGAAAGCTTAGGTGACGATGTGTACATATGCCACGACTGAGGGTTTAAAGAAGAACTAGGGTTAAACCCTATTTTTTTGCTTAGGTCGGCTGGTTGTAAATATTTTATTGTAATTAACCTTTAAAATATATTTGGGACCCCAATGTATACAGTAAACGTTTAGTGAAAACGTTGTTTCTTTGACAAATTTTTTTAACCCTAAACCATTAATCACACTTAGTTACACGATTATGGCCAAATGACTTGGTTAGCGAGTTTAGCACTGTTTAAAATTCACAGTGTAATGGTCCCTAGGTAGTAGGGCATTACAAACACCCAACATTTTCATAATACATTTTTTTATATAAATTAGAGTTTTCAATACATAAAATGTACAACTTTACAAATTTAGGAAATAGTAATGGAAAATAGTTTTTAAAGCATAATTTTATGTTATTAACGGATTAAAGGGAAAGAGAGACATGAGTAGTCAAGTATTGGACCCAAATGTCATATAATTTTAATTGGGGATTTTTATAAAATTAAGAAAGCTTTGCCAAAAGGCTTATTTGAAAAGAATTTTAATATTTTGGGTTTAAATGTAAATTCAAGAAAATATAAAAAGGGCTTCAGCCTTATTTTTCCATAGCCTCTCTCCTAAAAAAATTCTCTCTCTACTTCTCTTCCTCTCTATCTCTCTCTCTTTTTCCTCTCTGATGAGCTACTGTTGCCAACGACAAACGACCAATTTTTGGCTGCCACATATAGACACGCACCTTACCAGAATGTGCAGAATCCTCCAAACTATCGACTACGCGAGAATATAGAACTCACTCGTCGGTTAAGCACCTCAACCGGTCGATTTAAGTTCGGCCACTGCGCGACTTCAAAGTTGCGATCCGGCTACCTCAAGCATATGATAGCTGACTCGTCACCACCATCATGTTCCTCATGTTATGGCCTTCAAAACCCAATAAATTGTTCCCACTTCTACCATAATTGACTCTTGGTGAGCAGTTTTAAAATAAGTAAAGACTTTAGGTAAGTAAATTTCACCTTTTGTGCTTAAGTGTGAGATGCATGACTACATTGATTGTGTATGTCTGATGAGTTAAATATGGGATGGTGAATGATTATATTGAGTTCTGTGTGATATGAGTATCAGAATGATGTTGTATGACATATAATTGATGAATTTCGTGATGTGTGAAAGTTGTCTTATTTGATTAAGATTGTTCTGAATTATGAGCAAGTATATGTTCTTATGTTGATGAATAGGTGGATTGCCTTATACGTTCATGATTTTGTTAGATGTTATGATATATGAAGCATTTAAGTTTTTAGGCTGGAAACCTCAAAACCTGAGCCATAGCTCTACGTTAAGGTATAAAAATGCTACCAACCCAAAGCTTCATATATTATTACTAAAGATGTTTTGAGTCATATGAGATGTGATATAGTGCCTTGATTGAATACCATCAAACATGAATCATGAACATGAACATTGACATTTCAGCATCAGCATGTATGCATGGCATGTACAATTATGTGATACATTATTATGTGATATAAGACCATGCATAAGAATATGAGAAATTTCTTATGCAAAGTTAAACATTCTAATGACAACAAGGCTTAAGCAAAGTGATAATAAGATGTTAAAAAGGGTGCCACTATTTCAATGAAGCAATTAACTAAGTTTAGTAAAGAAGACAGAGGTCTATAAGGCTTATAGTGGCAGCCCACTAGTGTGGGCTAGGTCAGAGTTGACCATTCAGATATGTTTTCCATGTTCCTGTCTTTCTCTTCCATTTATATATGTAATAAGTATGACAGCTATGACAACAATGAAATGAGTAATACGATGAGCCCAACTGCGATGATGGCTAGCCAGAGGAGAACCCATGGGATTTATATTTTATGTGTAACAAGCCTTGCAAGCATTGGCTAAATCGAACAGTGTGCACGAAAGATAATGGTCCCATAAAAATGTGAAAGTAAAATAAAAAGCATATAAGTAAAGTTTGAAAGTGCATGATCAATAAATGAAATGCATAAGTATTATAAGTCAACATATGAGTATATCTGCACTTCAAACTCACGACATTCATGTGTATGTGTATGCATGAGATTTACTTACTGAGTGTTAGCTCATTATGTTATTTTCCAACATTTTTCCAGGTGACTTTAGATGTTGGGCAACTTCTGGAGCACAGACTTAGTAGCAATGCAATAACGGTTTAGGTTTTTTTTTTTGTATTGCTATATTTTAAAGCAAATTATTCATACGTGTAATAGTTTCTATTAATAAGATTATAAAAAAGTTTTAAATTTTTCTGTATTTCATAGTATCATTATATTTATTTCGTTTGGTCAAGTGCTTAACATACTCGTAAACCCTGGTATTACAAGTATGTGGCAAATGTACCCTACCTTAGGGTCGTCACACTAGGAGCCCAGAAACCCTTAGCCATAACCGAGGCCTCAACAAAGTTCCCAAAGGACAATGAGCATGCGCCTAGATGCTTGCTGGCCTCCCGCGCGTGGCCCTCAGTTGCCTTGAGAACGCCTAGGCCTAGGCGCCTGCCGAAATGGCCGAGCTCCTTCACGCCATCTGAACATCAATATTTTAGTCAATAATGATTTTGTCTATGATGATAACTTAGAAGAAGAAGAACAGTACGCACCTCCCAAAAACCCTGACCTCTGAGAAGGGCTGAACGCTTGTGGAAGAGGTGCTCAAATGCCTGGTCTAAATGGATGCCAGTAGTCCAACCTGCGAGAGGGTTAGAATGCTCGCAGGGGCGGGGTCGTGCCCAGCAATGACCTAGGTAGTAGGCCCGAGCAGCCCGACCTACGAGACAGCCTCAATGCCTGTAACGACCCAAAATCCCTAATGTGGCTTAATGCCTGGATTAGGGGGCCAGGAGGGCCATAATTGATTTATTATGCAATTAAATGATTATATGCATGATTACGTGAGTTATATTATTATATGATGATAAATGCATGCATGTGGGTCCACTTTTCATTATAAGGGTATTTTGGTAATTTGGCCCGTTGATGGCATATTTGTATATTTTCATGCATGTTGGTGAGGTATTGATGAGGCCACATTATTATGTGGATATGTTTGAGCTATTCGACATGAGACAATCCTATGATGTAATTTAGCGGTTTTGTCATAACATGGTCAATTATTTGGATATTGGATAATGAGAATGATTATTTGATGATATATTGGGAGTTAGTGAGATCAGGAGGAAATTCTGGGAATTTTGACTATTTTGCTCCCGGGGTCATTTTTGAGCCCCCGAGAATTAGGATTTACTTGAGATTACTTAAGCTTGAAGTAACCTGTCAGAAGGAAAACTACGTTCAAACACCTTTTCTCTTTCTCCCGTTATCCATTTTTACTGTTCGTCGCATTTTCAAAGGGAACTTGAGTTCTAGGACTTGGATTCTTGTGAGGATCGAGTTATAACAATTTTGGGGAAGATTAGAAGCTTATTAACCAGAGGATTTAGCGAGAAACGACTCAATTTGAGGCAATTCAAGCTTTAAGTTTTTAGTTTTTGAGTTTCTAAGCTTTGAATTGGATTTTATGTGTTGATGAGTTTTCGAATTATTTGAGCCTTGGGTTTTATTAGTTTTGGGCCATTGGGATGTTTGGGAACTTTGATTTTTGGATTTGGGGATGTTTGAGTAGGTTTTTGGAAGGATTTAAAGGAGGAAAAATGTAGGTTTTTAGCTGGGTTCCAGATGGGGCCGCAACCCTGTTCTTATGCGCCGCGACCCGAGCTTAGTGAAGAAGAGAGGTGGAGCTGAAAGGCCTTGGGGCCGCGACGCCTGGGAGGCGGACCGCAACTCAGTAGGGTGGGGCCGCGGCACTTAAGGGCATTTGTGGCCAGAATGGTGTTTAAATCGTGGGAACTCAAACCTTAGGCCTTGAGATCGTTCCTACTACCCGGTTTAGTAGAATTCGACATCCCGGAGGCTAGGTCTTGGTCTGGGAACCTTTTATTACTCATTTTATTGATGGGAGTTTATATTTGGTTATGAATAGGTGACCGCTAAGGGACTTAAGGACCGATCATTCTCAAAGGTCGTTCTTTTATTATTCCACGCTCGAACCAGAGGTAAGAAAACTGCACCCAGTATGTGACATGCATGGTTATTGATGATGCATGTTGAGTGCTCTATTTGTGGACATTGATTGCATTGTAAATGCTTAGCAGTCTTGCATCTGTGAATGGTACTGACTTATTAGTCAGATTTGGCAATGGTGTCAATATTGAGTGTGAAGCTGTGACTTATTAGTCAAGTTCGGCAGTGGTACCGAGCACTAGTCGTATTGTATTGGCTTATGAGTGAAGAATGGTATTAGCGTGTTTAACGCAAATCGAAAAGATTAGATCTAATCGACATAAGCATTATCAACATAAGTATGAAATGCTTGACCGACCTTAAGTTCGATGGAAACAAAAGCGCTTGTCTATTCTAAAGGCTAGTTATTTAGAGCCAGAACCAAAAGCCTAAGGTGACCTACATGTCACATGGCTTAGGGAGCGGATCCCAAGAGATGGACTCTGTAATGCCCCAAAATCCCTAATAAGGTTTAGGACCTTGATTAGGAGGTCGAGAGGGCCATAATTGATTTATTATGCCATTAAATGATTATATGCATGTTTATGTGAATTATATTATTATATGATGATAAATGTATGCATATGGGTCCACATTTTATTATAAGGGCATTTTGGTAATTTAGCCCGTTGAGTGTGTAATTGTATATTTTCATACATGTGGGTGAATTACAAATGATACCACATTATATCTGAATTTGTTCGAGCCATTCGGCATGAGACGATCTTTGAATGCAAGTTTTCGGTCTGGACATAACAGGGTTAATTTCGGGGCTCGCGATGAGTCTCAGGGTAATTTGAGGATTAGAACATTACCGAGAATTAAAGGGTAATGAGATATGATTTATTGGTATTTGAGAATTTTGGAAATAACGGGAATTGGAGGACGTTAATTATGATTAACGGGAATAGAGGAGAAAGGACGATTTTTCCCTTACTAGACTTTAAAGGACTTTATTTAACCTAGGGGTATTATGGTCATTTGACCAAGGGATTATATCACACTAGAAGGCTGTGGAATTTGTAGAAAACAGAGCATCCCCTTCACCTTCTCCTCCTTACAAACCGTTCATCATTTTCTCTTCTTAGCCTTTGGAATTTTGAAGCTAAGTTTGAGGATTCAAGTGTGGGAATCAAGGCTTGAGGTTTTAGACTTAAGTTCAACCATTGAAGAGGACTCAATTCAAGCTTGAGGTAAGAATTCAACCATGAAATTCTGGTTATACCTTGTTTTCTAATAAGTTTTCATTTGAGAAATTTGAGGTGATTAGTTGAGAATCAATGGAAGTTTTTGAGAAAGTTTTCTTGGGTTTAGATGAGGTTGTGGTATGAATGAAGTTTTGGGGTTAAAATATAGGTTTGAATGATGTTTGGGATTGGTTTTGAAGCTTGGTTTTCAGGGGAATCGTAGGGGAGAAGACCAGAGATTTTCTGGTCTGTAAGTGGCGCCCTAGCGCCACTTCTGGCGCCTCAGCACTAGGCAGAGGGGAAATTGAGGGTCCTCTCTAACTTGGGCAGCGTCCCAGCGCTACCATGCAGCGCCCCAGCGCTAGTTCATTTTCCAGCAAATCAATTTTTAGGATTTGGGATGACTTTGGGGGCTCGGGGAATGGTTCGTCTACCCCGTTTGGGTGGTTTGGGAGTCCCGAGAGCACGGGATTGGTCCCGGGAATGAGGTTTTAGATTATAAACCTTTTTATGATTTATTTTATTGATGGGATTCCATATTTGGTTATGACTAGGTGACCGTTAAAGGATCGATCGTTCTCAAGGGTCGTTCATTTGTTATTTCTCGCTCGAACCAAAGGTAAGAAAACTGCACCCCATATGAGACATGCATGGATATTATTGCGGCATGTTGAGTGTTTAAATGTGGACATGGATTGCATATCAAATGCTTAACAAATATTGCTTACCTGTGAATGACACTGACTTACTAGTCAGAATCGGCAATGGTGTCAGAACTAGTTGTGAAGCTGTGACTTACTAGTCAAGTTCGATAGTAGTTTTGAGCATTGGTCGTATGGCATTGACTTATGAGTCAAGGATGATTTTAGTATGTTTAATGCAAGCCGATAAAGATTAGACCTAATCGACATCTACATTGAATGAATCATCATGAGCATTAATGCTGGACCGACCTCAAGTTTGATGAAAACTAAAAGCGCTTGTCTAGTCTAATAGCTAGTTATTTAGAGCCAGAAAGGCTAAGGTGACCTACACGTCACATGGCTAGGAGGGTAAGGGACCTTTGAGATGGGCTTATCAGTTATCTGATCGAGATAGACTTATTAGTCATCTGATTGAGAATGACTTATCAATCATTTAACCGAGATAGACTTATCAGTCATTTGACCGAGATGGACTTATCAGTCATCTGACCGAGATAGACTTATTAGTCATCTGATTGAGATAGACTTATAAGTCGTTTAACCGAGATAGACTTATCAGTCATATAACTGAAATAGACTTATCAGTCATCTGACTGAGATGGACTTATCAGTCATCTGACCGAGATAGACTTATTAGTCATCTGATTGAGATAGACTTATTAGTCATCTGACCGAGATAGACTTATCAGTCATCTGACCGAGATGGACTTATCAATCATCTGACTGGGATGGACTTATCAATCATCTGATTGGGATAAACTTATCAGTCATCTGACCGAGATAGACTTATTAGTCATCTGACCGAGATAGACTTATCATTCATCTATTTAGAGAGTGACTTATTAGTCAACTGTTCAAAGAATGACTTATTTGTCATCTACCTCAGAGAGACTTATTAGTCATCTACCTCAGAGCGAGAGACTTATTAGTCATCTACTCAGAGCGCAGGACTTCACAAACATTTATTTGTACCTGCTTGCATGCATGAGTAGAGTTATTACTGCTAGGCATGCCTATTATGACTTAGTAACATGTTATTAATTGTTCATGAGCATATTGAGTTTTCTTGCTGGGCTTCGGCTCACGGGTGCTTTGTGGTGTAGGTAAGGGCAAAAGAAAGCTGGACCATCCTTGAGTTGGAGAGCTTAGGTGACGATGTGTACATATGCGGCTGCTCGACCACCACAACCGAGGGTTTAAAGAGGAACTAGGCCCTATTTTTCCGCTTAGGTCGGCTGGTTGTAAATATTTTGCTGTAATTAACCTTTAAATTATATTTTGGGATCCCAATGTATAAAGTAAACATTTTAGTGAAACGTTATATCTTAACCAAAATTTTTAACCCTAAACCGCTAATCATACTTAGTTACACAATTATGGCCAAATGACTCGGTTAGCGAGTTTAGCACTGTTCAAAATGCACACCGTAACGGTCCCTGGAGTTTAGGGCGTTATAGACTCATTAGCCATCTATTCAAGGAGCATAACCCTAGAGATGGACTCATTAATCATCTACTTTCAATATCTTTTTCTTTTCTTTTCTTTTTCAATATTTCTCAATCTATTTTTCTTCAATTTTGTTTATATTGATAACACCCAATCAAAAATACACACCATTACAAAACCAATCCCCAATCATCATTCACTTATATTGTAATGACCCAAATTTACTAATAAAGCTTAAGGGCCTTGATTAGTGTGCAGGGAGGGATTAACTGGATTATATGTGATTTAAATGATTTAAATCATGTTTATATGATTATTTGGATATCTGTGATGCATGACTATGTGTATTAGTATGCATGTAGGCCCTGATTAAGTTAGAAGGGCATATTCGTAATTTTGGCTCGTTGAGAGCATAAATGTAAATATCTGTGATAAATTGTTGAGACCACATTATTATGTGGATATATTTGTAGCTTGTGACTCGAGGCGATCCTAGTGAACGGTTTAGCGAAAAAGTCACGACGGGGATTTAAACCCGGCTCGGGGCGAGCCTAGGGGTATTTATGGGAATTTAAGACGTATATTGGGGATTATTTGATATTGAGGAATATAATTGGTGATTAGTTAGGTGTTGGGAAGTAAGCGGTAAATATTAGAGACACTCGAGGAATTAGCAAGAATTGGGAGTAATGACTAAAATGCCCTTAGGATGTTTAAAAGCTTAGTTTTAGTGAGGAGGGCAGTTTGGTCTTTTGGTATTTAAAATCAGATAAGTGTTGTTTTTGGCTTTATTGCCTTAGTGGAATATGTAGGAAGCTTTAGAAGTCTGAAGAAAAGAAAAGAAGAAGGAAAAGGAAAGAAGGAAAAGTGGGAGTCTCTTCTCTCTCTCGGTTCGAGATTTCTTCTCCATCTCTTGAAGGAATTTGGAGCTTAGCTTTAGAGAAGGTTTAGGATAAGGCTCAACACTGGGGTTCTTGATTTGGCTTGAGGGATTGGCAGAGATTACTCATCCAATCAAGGTAAGGTTTTGAGGTTGTTATTCAGTTTCTGGATTTTGGTGTTAAAATGGATTTTGAGCTGAGTTTTGATGGAAATTCTAGGGAATTAAGGCTGAAGTTTTGAGGAGTGAAAGTTAAGGAAGTGTGGAGGGTAGCCTAGGTTGAATTCAACCATCAAAGGTAAGAATTTCTAGCCTTGAGTTCTGAAGTTTCTATTATGTCCTGCTGAGTTTTGAGCTTTAAGCTCAACCATGGTGATTTCTTTATTTTGAGGTGCATGTGATTGAATTTCATATGGTTAGGTCATTTGGGGTGAGTTGGAGATGTTGGTAGGCTTGCTTTTGGGTATATTTAAGGTTTGGTTGAGTTTTGGAGAGGTTTGGCTCGGGGAAAATTGAAGGAAGAGGAAAACAGGGTTGGATGTGCTGTGACTAGCGCTGCAGCGCTAGCCTTTGGGCGCTCCAGCGCTAGGCCTTGTGGTTAGAGGGTTTTTGGGCTTTGTTTGTAGCACTGTAGCGCTACCCTATTCCTAGAAGGGAATTTTTGGGTTGTTTCCCGGGGGCTCGAGGTTTGATTCCACCACCCCGTTTGGTGGAATTAGGGCTTCCCGAGGGCTCGGGATTGGTCCCGAGATTAGGTTTTGGAATTGAAGTTTGGTGATGATTCTGATCTATGGCTGTGACTAGGTGTACGCTAGAGCCCGAACGGGATCATGCTTGAGGGTTGAATTGAACAAAGCTATCGGAATCTAAAGGTAAGAAAACTACACCCGGTTATGTGATTGTGTTGGGACTAAGAGATCCCTATATCTGGATGATGTCATAGATGGTATTATGCCATGGGACATGTGGTAAACGACCTAAGAGTGTCGTAAATAATATTTGCGAACAAGGCGCGGCTCGGCCACTGGTAGCTGAGGACAGCTTGATATTCACTGAGCTCGGTTTAAGCGGGTCGGAGTCAGTGAGATAAATTGAGGGTGTGACCTAAGGGCGTTGACCTTGGTTATCATATGTGAATTGGTTATTAGTATGAAATGATGAACTTGGTATGCTGAATACTTGATTAATGTGAATATTTGGAATGTTGAGTATATGATTATAGTGTATGAGTTATCTGGTTGTTTGTTTGTTGATTATGTTCTGTTATTGTGTTTTCTTACTGGGCCTTGGCTCACGGGTGCTACATGGTGCAGGTAAAGGCAATGGCAAAGTGGACCAGTCCTGAGATGGAGAGCTTTGAGGCTGAATGTACATAGTCAGCTGATCGGCCGCCACGACCGAGTAGTAGTATAGGACAGGAAAAGCCTAAATGTTCGTTTTGCCCTTAGAGTGGCTAGTAGCTGTACTTTTATCCTTAAATTTTGTAAACTGTCTTTTAACGTTGTTGCTTTTGGGATCCCATGTAAAAATGTTTGATTATAAGGAAAGTAGCTTTTGTGGCCAAAATCTTTTAACCCTAGTTCAATTGTAGTTTTGGTTACACATTTCTAACTAAATGACTTGATTAGCAAGTCCTGCACCTTTATAAACACACAGTGTAACGGTCTTGGCTATCCAGGACGTTACATATATGCTCATGGTAATTATTCAAGGGAGGGAAACATAATAAATTATTTCAAGTAGGCTCAAAATAGGTGTCACAACAAAAAATTTAACGTTAAGCTCAAAAAAGGGAAACTAGGGATCAAATTAATCAAGGTTGGCTTGAAAGACTTAATCGTCCCAAAAATTGCCTAAATAACCTTCCTAAACATGCATTATCTAGGATTTCATCTCAAGTAGCAAGCAAGGAAGTTCTAAGCATAATCATCCAACTTTCCTTAAACCAAAATTTAGCAAGCATAAATATCAATAAATGCACGAAATTTATTTAAAAATCATGATCAAGCTCTCACATATTTAAATGGACCCAAGAAACTCAAAGAAACATTCAACCAAGCACATAGATTTTTTTCAATTTCTATGGCTTTCATTTCATCAAACTATACAAGCAATTCATTCATTCATTATCATCAGCTAATCATTATCAACTTAATTGATCAAACACTCTAAACACCTTACACACAACATAACCTAAACAAAAACATCATAATATTTCACAAAAATAAAACAAAGACTATTACGGAAAACCTACTCAATATATACTCGACAAATCTCTTCACCCAAACTTATTTAATACATTGTCCCCAATGTACGGATATAGTAAAAGAGAAGAAACTTACCAGGATGACGACACGAGCTTTAAAAGGGAGGAGGCGGTGGAGGAGTCGGTGATGGAGGGTACGGTGGAGGATAAGGAAAAGAATGGTTGTTTGCCTCATTCATTGAACAACGCTGAACCAGGACATTCAAACAATCCACATGGGTAAGCTCATAAGCATGTCGCCGATCCATGTACATGTGCATATTCTGGTGAGACTGGATAAGATATTGATTTTGCTGCATAATGTAATCCAACCGATTATAAGTGCCTTGCATTCCAGAGTCTATGGGATCCCCGATAGCAACCAATAGCAGGTCAACATGCATAGGATCATTTGGTGGAGGCTCCATATGCTCATCTTGGGCTGGGGCATCTGTTCGACGTTACCTTGCTGCTCGAGGCTGTGGGGTTGGTGCAACAGTGGGAAAAGGATATTCCGCTACAATAGCACGAGTAATGGGAGCTATAGGCTCCTCTGGAATATCAGTGGTATACTCAGGCACATTATAAGCTTGACATAAATCAGTAATAAAAGAGCCATGCCCAAGACCTCCCGTTGTAGTGCCACAAGATATATGCTTTATACTAGTAGGAATAGCGCGCCCAAGATACAAAGAAAACCCTTTCATTATCGCATAAACCATAAGAGAACGCTGCACATGAATGGTGGAAAATGACTCACCAGAAGGAGACAACAACAAACGAAATATGTCCAAGCACGAGCCTCCCAATTCATTTGACACAATGGCATAGTTTGAGGCATCCCATTCTTCATATTCCATTGAGCCCCCGAGAAACACATTGTAGCAGTCACTTCTTCATAATTAATGCCACTAGCCAGGAAATTATAATACTGATCGTCAACATCTTGTAAATAAGTAGTCCCAAAAATAACATTAACCGAACGATGATTGACTTTCACTGTAACTCCTCTAACAATGAATTCATTTTTCAGATCTTGCGGATAATTGGCATAAAACTCATAGACCAGGGACTTGTTAACATCAGTCAAATTCCCCTTGACAAAAGTAGCCCATCCTTTACGAGCTATATTAGCCCGTATAGGCTCATAAATTGGATCCTCACATGGCTCACGTTGAAACTCCATACCTTTTTTCAGGAATCACTATCTTACGACACAATTTTTCATATCTTTCTGCTGCATCTTTACTAACAAAACGATCATTGTCATAATCCAGTGGAGGTGAGGGTCCCTTCGACGCCTAGATGATGATGCCCCAATATTCCTTGTTTTTGGCCCCATTGTACACAAATCACAACCCTTATAGTCAAACAAAAATCACCCTATACCACCAATCCAAAAAAAATTTCCCAACAATTCTACCCAAATTTTGGCAACACCTCCCCTTGTTTTGCTCTCTTCCCAAAATAGTAATAATGCATAATACAACCCACTAGCAATTATTATCTCAATTCAACACCAAAAAAAAAATTCCACTTCCACAATCTTCAAACAACCTCTAGAATTGATTAATAAGGATTAAAATGTAAGAATAAGTGAAAGAACCTTACTTGATGATGATCCATGATCAAAAGTTATGAGAATGAGTCCACAAATCAAACACCCATGAGAGAGAAAGCCATTTTCGGATTTGGGTTTAGGGATTGAAGTTAGAGTAGATTTTTTTTAGAGAAATAGAGGATGATTTAAGGCTGGGGTGTGTTGAATTTGTGGAAGAAATAGGTAATTAGGAAAGGATTTGAGTGGAATTGCAAGAAAAATAGGTGGTTATGGAGATAGAGAGAGAGAGAGAGAGAGAGAGAGAATTGGAAATGAAGAAGAAGGAAATAAATTTGAGGCAAAATTGAAGAAGGAAAGAATTTTTAAATGTTGGCCCGAGGTAGCAATGGGGCACTAGTTTGTAGCACCTAGGCGCTACCAGGGTAAAAAAAATCCTGGGGCTCTCAGTTTTGTGCAGCACTGGGGCGCTGGTTTTGGCGCTAGGCACTGCCTAGGAAGAATTTTCTCGGCCCTCTCTGAGTTGATCAGCACTGGGGTGCCACTTTGTAGCACTTAGGCACTAGTCCCTGAATCAAATCTTTTTTTTTTCACGCTTTCCATAGTTCAACTTACAAAAATAATCTGAAAATTGTCCAAAATTATAAAAACTGAAACAACACTTAAAAATTGTTCAAAAAAAAAAACATAAACTAAAGCAAAACAACTAAAAGAATGGGATGCCTCCCAAAAACGCTGTCGTTAACGTCATTTAGCCGGACGCTGAACTCATCTTCAGATGGGCTTCAAGAGGATGACAGACTTGTATTGATCGATAGGACCACCCAAGTATGGCTTCAACCGTTGACCATTCACTTTGAACGTCGAACCATTGTTTCCTTGCACTTCAACATAGCCATATGGAAACATCCTTACCACAGTAATATGGACCCGGCCATCTAGATTTCAACTTGCCTGGGAAGAGCCTTAACCTTGAATTGAATAATAGTACCTATTGTCTGGATTGAAACTCTTTTTTGATCAAGTTCTTCTCATGCCATGCCTTGATGCGCTCCTTATAGATCTTGGCGTTCTCATAGGCCTCATTTCGAAACTCATCAAGCTCGTTTAGTTGCAGTAGCCTAGTCTGTCCTGCAACCTTCTCATCAAAATTCAGCCTTTTTATTGTCCAATAAGCCCGATGCTCAAGTTCAACTGGTAAAGCACGCCTTTCCAAACACTAATCCCATAGTGCATCATCCATAGTGCATCATCCAACTTCTTGGACCAATTCTTCCTGGAGCTATCCACTGTCTTCTCAAGGATACTTTTCACCTCCCTGTTCGAAATTTCAACTTGTCCATTCGACTGAGGATGATATGGTAAAGCAATGCGATGATATACTCCATACCGAGCAAGTAAAGAATCAAGTTGCTTATTGCAGAAATGACTCCCTTCATCGCTAATAAGAGCTCGGGGAGTTCCAAACCTTATGAAAATGTTCTTGTGCAGAAAGTTCATTACCATTTTTCCATCATTTTCTTTTGTTGTAGCTGCCTCAACCCACCTTGACACGTAGTCCACTGCTAACAAAATAAACTTATTGTTGAAAGATGATGGGAAATGGCCAATGAAATCAATGCTCCAAACATCAAAAACCTCAACCTCGAGAATCACATTAAGTGGCATCTCATTCCTCCTCAATATATTCCCAGTTCGTTGGCAACGTTCATAAGCTTTCACAAAAGAATTAGCATCTTTAAACAGACTTGGCCAATATAACCCACTTTGTAATACTTTCGTTGTTGTTCTTGATGCCCCCAAATGGCCACCACATTGAAAAGTATGACAATGGGTGAGAATTAAGTGCATTTCATCCTCAGGAACACAACGTCGGATGACTTGATCAACACAATGCCTATAAAGAATATGTTCCTCCCAATAGTAGTACTTTACCTCATAATAGAATTTCTTCAATTGTTGCCTTGACATCTCAGAAGGCACAACCTTTGCTACTAAGAAATTAACATAGTCAGCGTACCAAGGCATAATAGAACTATCACTTACCCCAAATAATTGTTCATTAGGGAATCGATCATTTATTTGCACTTCCTTGTCATTCAGGCTCTCTTCCACCTCAAGTCTTGACAAATGGTCTGCTACCAAATTTTATGTGCCCTTTTTATCTCGAATCTCCATGTTAAACTCTTGCAATAATAAGACCCATATAATGAGGTGGGGCTTGGAATCTTTCTCGGTCATCAAATACTTAATAGCATAATGGTCAGTGTACACTATTACTTTGTTACCAATAAGGTACAGTCTAAATTTATTAAAAGCATAAACAATAGCTAGAAGCACTTTCTCTGTTGTGGCATAATTCAATTGTGCTTCATTCAACGTCCTACTAACATAATAAATAGACCGAAATACCTTATCAATACGTTTGCCCAAAAATGCTCCTACTGCGTAATCACTTGCATTACACATCAGTTCAAATGGAAGATCCCAGTTTGGAGCAACAACTATTGGTGCTGAGATTAACTTCTCCTTAAGTACCTTAAAAGCATTTAGGCACTCTTCGTTGAAATCAAAGGCAACACTGTTCATCAACAAAGTAGAAAGAGGCTTCAAAATCTTTGAAAAGTCCTTAATAAATCGTCTGTAAAACCCAGAATGTCCTAGAATACTTCGAACTCCCTTAACCGACACGGGCGGTGGTAAATTTTCAATGGTAGAGACTCTTGCTCGGTCCACCTCAATGCCTCTACTAGAGATCTTATGACCAAGAACAATTCCTTCTTTCACCATAAAATGACATTTCTCCCAGTTTAGAACTAGATTGGATTCTTCACACCGCTGCAACACTGCTTCCAGATGCTTCGATCACTCATCAAATGACGACCCAAACACTTAAAAGTCATCCATGAAAATCTCAACACTCCTCTCAACCATGTCAGAGAAAATGGCCATTATACACCGTTGGAAAGTAGCAAGAGCGTTACATAGCCCGAATGGCATTCTTCGAAAGGAAAATGTACCATAAGGAAAAGTAAAGGTGGTCTTCTGGTGCAATGGTGATCTAATGGTACCCAGAATACCCATCCAAAAAGTAGTAGTAACTTTGGCCCGCTAGTCTGTCAAGCATTTGATCCAGGAAATGCAAAGTAAAATGGTCCTTCCTTGTTGCCTTATTCATCTTGTGGTAATCGATGCAAATCCTCCATCCCCTCACTGTTCTTGATGGAATCAATTCATTCTTTTCATGTGCTACCACAATCATCCCTCCAATCTTTGACACTACCTGCATCGGGCTCACCCATGCATTGTCAGAAATAGGGTACACCACCCCGACATCTAACCACTTTAGAATTTCTTTTCTCACCACCTCTTTCATTGTGGGATTCAATCTCCTTTGAGCTTCAATTGAAGATCTACTCTCATCTTCCAAGCAGATCTTATGCATCAGTGTAGAAGGACTAATTCCTCTAATATCTGCCAATGTCCACCTAATAGCCAGCTTATGAGCCCTCAAGACTCCCAATAATTTTTCTACCTCCACATCAGCTAGAAAAGTAGAAACAATCACTGGTAAAGTCTCATGCTCACCCAGATAAATGCAGCAGAGATGATCTGGCAAGGTCTTCAATTCTAACATTAGTGGTTTCTCTATAGACAGCAAGGGTCTGTCAGGAACTTGACCCAACTCTTCATATTTCTTTCTATAAAATGGCCCATAAGAGTTCACCCATCTCAAATAATCTATCACCTCTACATCATCACTCTCTTCCTTTTTACACTGTGTCAGTGCCACCTATAGAGCATCAATACTCATATTCTTCTCAGAAACAACACTATATTGACCCAAAATTGCTATTAAAGCTTAAGAGCCTTGATTAGTGTGTCGGGAGGGCATAATTGGTGTATATTTGAATAAATGATTTAATGCATGATTATGTGGCATGCACGAATATATGATCATATGGATGTGATCAAATTCATGTTTAGGAGTATTAAATATGCATGTGGGCCCTGTTTAGCTTATAAGGGCATAATTGTAATTTTTGCCCATTGAGGGCATAAATGTAGTTATATGTGATAAATTGTTGAGACCACATTATTATATGGATATATTTGCAGCATATGTCTCGAGACGGTCCTAGTGAGCAGTTGGCGAAATAGTCACGGCGTGGATTTATACCCAGCTCGGGGGAGCCTGGGGGTATTTTTAGGAAATTTAGAAAATATATCGGGGATTATTAGACATTGGGTAAATAATTGGTGATTAATTGGATGATGGATTTAAGTGGTAAATAATAGGAACACTCGAGGAATTAGCGGGAATTGGGAACAAATGACTAAAATACCCTTAAGCACCCTTGAAAGATGGATAAGGTTAGAGGGGTAAATGTGTCTTTTGGATATTAGAAGATATACTCAGCATTATTAGGACATAACAGAAAATTATAGAATAACTCAAGGAAGGAAATAGAAATATTTCAGTTCACTCTCTCTCATCTCTCACGTACTCCCTCCCTTTCACTCTCCCTTGTGCAATTTGAGACCTAGGGAAAAAGGGCTGAAGAATTCAGACTTGAGGCTGGTGTTTTGGAAGGGAATTTAGCTAGGTCAAGCTGAGGGAAGGCAAGTTTAGGACAACCATAAGATTTAGGGAAGCTTAGGCCATCATTCATTGAGTAGTTTGAGCTTGGAGCATGTGTTTATTATGGGATTTTGAAAGGATTGTAAATGAGTTGAAGCTCTAGAACTAGGGAGGGTTTAGCTGAGACTTAAGCTTAGGAATTGGAGGTTGAAGCTTGTGAGAAAATAGTCACAACTGAGGTAAAATTCTGACTGTTATCTCTAAATTTTCTGAGTTCTTAGTCTGTTTTTATGGTGTTTAGGGCTTGAGAGCTTGGATTTGGGTTTTGGGGATTTGTTGGAGTTTTGGGAAAAACTTGATTAGGTTCTATTGCTTTTGACAAGTAGAGTGTATTTATGTGGTTAATTTTGGGTTTGGAGGTCTTGAGGGATGGACTTTGGAGCTTTGGCGCGGGAAAATTTGAAGAGAAAACCTAGAATTGTTGAAGCTCTGGTATTAGCGCTGTAGCGCTAGGATAGGAGCACTACAACGCTAGGCTGCGAGTTTGGGGGGCTGGAGTCTCTGACTCTAGCGCTGTAACACCCATTAGGTAGCACTGTAGTGCTACTCAGCTTTCAGAACTTAGATTTTGGGTACTTTTTAGGGTTTTTGCTCGAGGGCTCGGGGGACGATTTCACCACTCGTTTGGTGGAATTGGAGGTCCTAAGAGCGCGAGTTTGGTCCTAGGATTTTCCTTTAGAATTTAAACTCATTGAAGTACCATTTATGGATTGTGACTAGGTTTATCGCCAAGACTTGGAGCTAAGGATCGTGCTTGGAACCATTTCACCTTCTCCGTTCGGAAATTAAAGGTAAGAAAACTGCACCCATTTGTGCGGCTGTGACGGGACTAAGGGCTCCCTACATCTGAATACAATTGTTATATGATTATGATATGCCATGTGAGCATGAAATAAACGGCTAAGAGTTCCGAAACTAATATTTGCGCACAGGACACAGTTGGGCCATTGGTAGTTGCGGTTAGCTAAATAATCATTGAAGTCGGCCTAAGTGAGCCGGAGTCAGTGGGTTAAACACTGGGCTCGACCTAAGCGAGCCAGAGCCAGTGGGTGAATAGAGGGTGCGGCCTAAGGGCGTCAACCCTGAGTATTGTATGATGATTTTGATAAACTATTGATTATGAATGTATTTACTGTTATTAATCTGATGATTATGGCTTGTTGAATACTTGGATATTAGACTGATGATTCCTTGATTGTTATCCCTGAATATGTGTATACTATAGCTTGCTAAATATCTGATTTATGTCTTATGAAATATTTGATTGTCTGGATTGCTTATGCTATGCTATATAGTTTTCTTGCTGGGCCTCGGCTCACGGGTGCTACGTGGTGCAGGTAAAGGCAAGGGTAAGATGGCTCAACCATGAGTTGGAGAGCTCTGGGGGCAAGGTGTACATTGTCTGCTGCTCGTCCGCCATGGTCAAGGGATTATACAGGGACAGAACCTAAAATGTGTATTTTACCATTAGAGTGGCCTTGATTGTATATAACTTTTGGAATTTTTGTAAATCTATCCTTTAAACCTTGTTTTTGGGATCCCATGTACTAAATATTTGTTTTAATGAAAATTATCCATTTATGACCAAAATCTTTTAAACCTAACGTGTTTATGACTTTAGGGATCACATTTTCAACTAAACAACTTGATTAGCAAGTCCTGCATAATTATAAACACATAGTGTAACAGTCTTGGTTATCTAGGGCGTTACAAGCCCCCTCAATCACATCTATAGAAAAGCAATTGTCACTTGATCTAGGATATGACATTGCCTTGAACACATTGAAGACCACCTCTTCACCTTGAACTCTGAGTTTCAACTCTCCCTTCTGAATATCAACGAGTGCATGCCCAGTGGCTAAGAATGGCCTTCCCAAAATTATTGGCACATCGATATCCTCCTCCATGTCAAGTATTGTAAAGTTAGCAGGGAAAATAAATTTATCCACTTTCACCAAAACATCTTCAATAATACCCCGTGGATGCTTCATCGAACAGTTGGCCAACTATAAGGTAACTGTTGTGGGCCTAGCTTCACCCAACCCAAGTCTTCGAAAAACAGATAAGGGCATCAGATTTATGCTTGCCCCTAAGTCACACAAAGCATGCTTGCAGTCAAAATTCCCAATAGTGCAAGGAATGGTAAAGCTCCTTGGATCTCTCAACTTCTGGGGAAGCTTCCTTTGTAGAATAGCACTACATTCTTCAGTCAATGCCACATTCTCATAGTCTTCCATCTTCCTCTTCTTAGAAAGAATTTCTTTCATGAACTTTACATAACTGGGCATTTTATCTAAGGCCTCAGCAAAGGGAATGTTGATGTGTAACTTCTTGAACATCTCTAAGAACTTGGAAAACGTTTATCAAGAGAAGTTTCCTAAACCATTGAGGTTATGAGAACTTAACTGGGGGTAAACAATAATGAATGGTGTTGCTTTCTCTGTAATACAACGGTCTTCAATAACCTATTTAGTCTCGGAACCAGATGTCTCACCAAGCTCTTCATTCTTTTCTACATATGACTGATGCACAAATTGTTCAATTTGCTTACCACTTCTCAAAGTGATTGCTTGACATTGTTCCTTGGGATTCACCACTGTATTGCTAGGCAAATTCTCCTACAGGCTGTTATTCAACGTGCTAGCCAATTGACCCACTTGTGTCTCAAGGTTTCAAATGGAGTTCTTGGTCTCAGTCATGAATTGAGTCTGAGTATTAGTGAGGGTCAACAAAGCTGCTTGCAATTCATTGGGATATTCTGGTTGATCTTGTGGCCTAGGCTGCTGTAAAGATGAAGCTTGATTCATGTAGAGTCCAAGAAATTTACTTAGCTAGTTAAGTAGTAGTAGCAATAGTAATAGTTGTAGTATTTTTATGACTGTTGATTTTGGTTCAGACCGAGATTTAGTTGGACACTCGTAGTAACACTTGTAGATTTTATAAGTTTAACCTATAGTTTAAGAATATTAATTTTAACCTAAGGTCTAATTAATATAACTGATTATGAAGGTGATATTTATTATAATATAAGGTTTAGATAAACCCAATAAGGAAATGACACTTGTCATGTGTATGTTTAATGAATAATTAAGTATTTTGAGGAATAAATTTATTAAGAGTAATACTTGAATATCCTAGGGTCTCCCAGTAGCTTTGAAATCGTTAGAGGACTTAGTCAAGGTTGTTTACTCAATTCAAATTAGGCTGAAAAAGTGCAATTACGTGTATAATATTTCAGCGTATGTCGATATATCGCAGCACTAGGGGGCGATATATCACCATACGGGGATACGGAAAACACGTAACTTCGCACGGCCACCTCGACGAGCCTCGGACATATTAACCCAGGCGATATATCGCCTACTAGGGGCGATATATCGACTGTAGTGCCAGATATTTGAACGTTTTTTAAACCGAGCTTATTTTATTCCTTAACCTCTTGATAAGTCCAGAATCGTTTTGACCGAGTCTTCAGCCTCTGCTGAACGATTATTCAAAGATTTTTCAATTAAAAAGCCATTATTTTATTCAAGCTAAATAAAGATCTTTTCATTCTTGAACTCTATAAATAGGACCTAGTAGCCAACCATTTCTTCATTCATCAAGCTAAGTTCAGAGTCTGCAAGCTGCTAGGTTATTTTAGAGTGGTTAAACACTTGGGTTGGGGATATAAGCTTTATCCTTATAAGCTTAATAAACACTCGGGAAGTAAGGTTCATAGTATATTTCGGTTCGAGGTGTAGTTTGGTTATAGAAGCATTCGAGTTATTCCTTATTCCAGTTTCTTTCTGTGTTATTCTTATAGTTATTCTACTCAAAATCCTAACTCATATCCTCTATTTTGGTTAGGCAATCCAAGATCTTGAACGTAAGATTCTTATTGGTAAGTATCCTTTCGATGGTGTAGTTCATTCTTTTCATTCCTTTTTCTTTAGTATACTCACCTTTCTATTATGGTTTTTAGGAGTGTTCCAAAGTCCCGATTCTGTTCTCATATCCCGATATTTTGGTAAGGAAAATAGGATAGGATTTTATATGTTGTATGATATGTTATATGTTATCTTATGTTATGAAATGTTATATTATGTATGTTGATAGACTTGGGCATATGACTTGTATAGCTAACAAGCCCCAATAAATTTATGGGCATATGACTTGCTTAGCTAGCAAGCCCCACAAATCTAATGGGCATATGACTTGATTAGTTAACAAGCCCCAAGTAGTATAATGGCCATTGTAGTAGTATATGACATATGTTTATGATATGCTTATAGTATATGTTTATGATAAAGCATATGTTATGATATAATTTTATGTATATGATTTATGTTGTAGATTTTCCTTGCTGGGCATTAGGCTCATTCCTTTATGTTTATATGTGCAGGAAATTAGCTATGGCGGCGGGAAAGGTTCTTGGCAGCTTAGGGATGTGTATTGAGGCAGGATGGAATCGATGGACTGAGCGTTCGATTTGAGGATGAGTCTTTAAGTCTTTACATTATGATTTCTATGCATTATTTTTCCACATTATGTTTTGTAACCAATTTATTCAAGCTATGTTATGTTTTATTTTTAAAACAATGGGATCCCATATCCTAACTACATTTTTATGTATTCAACATTGGCTTTACAGTCTTAAATAAAGTTATGGTATTTTTATATGTACATTTTCTTATGATTAGCATAGTAGTTATTAATGGTCCAAAGTCTAGAATAGTTGGGTCGTTACAATTCATAGGCTGTTGTGACATATTCTGCTGGCATTGGCCTTGAAACTGTGACTGTTGGCCTTGATTATTTCTCCATGAGAAATTTGGGTGATTTCTCCGCCCATGATTGTTAGTGTTGGAGGATGGGTTGTTGAAAGGCCTCTGAAAATTTTCCACTACTTGAACCTGAGCTTGGTCTATAGGAATATTTTTATTAGGGTCACCTGAAGGACAATGATCGAAAGAGTGTGGCCCCCACAAATTCCACAACCTACTGGCATTTGAATGGCATTAGCAGACACAATATTCTATTGTAACTGTTTTGTTAAGGAAGCAACTGGAGCAGTCAAGGCAGTGATTGCATCTAATTCATGAACCCCAACTACCTTTCTATTACTAGTTGTACGTTCATCAGACCATTGATGATTGTTTGTAGCCATATCTTCCAACAACTCATATACCTCGTTGGCACTTTTACTCATAAATGCTCCTCCAGCTGCGGCATCAATTATAGTGCGAGTAGTACCGCACAATCCATTGTAAAAGTTGTGAACCAACATCCACTTTTCAATGCCATAATGGGGACATTTTCTTAGCAACTCGTTGAACCTTTTCCAAGAGTCATACAAAGATTCACCATCCAACTGATAAAAATTATTGATCTCCCCTCTCAATTTAGCAGCTTTTGATGGAGAAAAGAACTTGACAAGGAATTTATGAGCCAAATCCTCCCAAGTATTTATAGAATTGGATTGAAGGGAGTTCAACCAACTCTTAGCTCTTTCCCACTGATTGAAGGGAATAACCTCAACCTAATTGCATCGTCGCTCACCCCATTATACTTGAAAGTGGCACACAACCCCAGGAAATCACCTATAAGCATGTGTGGATCTTCATAGGATAAACCACCAAACTGTATTGTACCCTGAACCATTTGGAGGATCGCTAGCTTAATCTCAAAATTATTAGCGGTAACAGTCGATGGTCTGATACATGCTTGCACCCTCGTTACAGTAGGGAGTGCATAATCCCTTAAACTATGAACGACGGGATTCAGAGGTTGTGCCTGGGCTAGCGCAGCTGGGTGCACTCTTTCATTACCATTGTTCCCCACATCATCATTATCTTCTCAGCCATGGCAAAAGCAGAGTTCTCAACCCTCTTGTTTCTATGATTCTACTTGCAAGTCTTCTCAATCTCAGGATTAATAGGAACAATATTATTTGCTCCCCTCCTTCTACGCATATAATAAAATTACCTAAAATAGAGGTAAACATATGCAAGCAAGCCAAGTTAGAAACAGTTTAAAAGACAACCAATTCATAAATAAAATTAACTATTTTAATATTGATAATTTTTCAGTCCCCGACAACGACGCCAAAAACTTGCTGCGGATTTTATAGCTATGCAAGTATCCGTATTCACTTTTATAGTTTATTTCGGTAAGACCGAGTATCGTCCCACAAAGACTGAATCATCAAGTACCAAACAATTAATTGCTAGTTTCTATTTGGCTAATGAAAACTAGATTAATGAGATTTAAAAACAAGAAAACAAAAATAAATGAAAATTGTAGAAATCAAATAATAACAAGAACACAAAGATTAAATTCACTATAAAACAATTAGGAATCCTAATCTTCTCTACTATCCACTCTATTATTCATTAATGCAATTACCACTTAAATTCTTCTCAATGAAATGATAGGCAAGCCAAAGTGTTATCTATTCGGGTTAAGAAATAGAAAACTCGACCTAATGTGAATTCAAACAATAGGAAGCAATGAATACAACCCTTAATCACATAAACCAATTTGATACTCTCATTCTAAATTGAAATCTATGTCTATTCAATTTTAGCATATTCAAATCTCACTTTTTCAGATTTTGATTCAAATTCATAAATCGTATATAAAAGGTGCGCAGTCAATCACATACACAATAAACACAAACTGAATAAATTTCAGATGAAAAAGAAATAGATAAATGCATTAAATCATAATAGAGTTTCAAGAGAGTAAATTAGAAAACCTAAACAGAAATTTAGTTCATAAACATGACTAAATCAAACATAAACATAGAATATAACATAGTCTAAATCAAAAGATAAAGAAAAAGAACTCTAGGTATTTGTTTCTTCTCTAGCCTCCTTCTTGCTTAATTTGATCTTCTTCCTTTTTCTAAAAACGTCATTAAGGAAGCTTTTATAGTCCCTAATTAATTCTGCATGAAAAGACAAAATTGCCCCTAAAAATTTCCCTAAATTCTACTTCCGTTCGGACTCTAGCACTCGGGCGCCACGAGATAGCGCCTAGGCGCTATCTGAAAATAGCCTAAACAACTCTTTGGAAAACACCTAGCGTTGGGGCACTGGTTTGTAGCGCCTAGGCGCTATCTCCTAAATATTTTTTTCCTGCTCTCTGTAACCAACAGCGTTGGGGCGCTAGTATATGGCGCCTAGGCGCTATATTTTGATTTTTTTTCCTTCTTCCTTCCTTGACTTTGGCACACCCTCTTGTGATCTTTTTGATGTCAAAGTTACTATGAACACTACAATTGGCTTCAGACTAGCCAAATATCGCCTTCTTATAGCATTTTTCACTCTCTTCACTCCCTCTTAATAGTGAAACCAATAAAACCTTAAACATTAATGAAAACAAGCATAATACTGCACTAAACAAATAAAATAAACTCAAATACCATCTAAAACACACCCTAATAACAGTATGGATTGGACCTAACACATATCAAGATAAACTATCCACATGTACAGAACAATGCTAAGGAATAGCCAAAAAAGGATGACAAGCTGGTTCCAACTCGTGTCTACCCGCTCACCAAGGCACAAGCAAATTCAAGTACTTCTGTGGTCTCGGGTTAGATCTCTATAGCTGGAATTGACCATTATGTATTAATTGATTCTGGTGTTGCTCACTCTTTTGTTACAAAGAGAATAGTAGATAAGTTTAATAGACCTTATGATTTGCATGCTGAGGGATTTGGAACCATGTTTCCATCAGGAGAGGTGGTAATATCTAGGAAGTGGATTAGAGCCCTGTCTTTGAGGGTAGATGGTAGGGAACATTTTGTGGATTTAATAGAATTAAGTATGCCCGATTTTTATGTTATACTTGAAATGGATGGGTTAGCCAAGTACAATGCTACGTTTGACTATAAAAGGAAGATAGTGGTGTTTAGGCTAGAAGGAGACGACTCATTCATATTTTTCGGAACAACGAATATAATGTGAATCATTATTATTTTGGCGCTAAAGACTGGAAATATGATACAAAATCGGTGTGTGGGACTTTTGGCAAACATTATCGATGCAACGAATGCGGTAGCACTAGAACCAGAACATACAAGGATAGTACGTGATTACTTGGATTTTTTCCCGAGGACTTACCAGGGTTGCCATCGCACCAAGAGATCGAGTTTACGATCGAACTAGCACCAAAAATGACCCTAATCATGAGAGCACCCTATAGGATGGAACCAACAGAGCTTAAGGAGTCGAAGGTTTAATTACAAGAATTGTTGGATATTGGATTCATCAGGCCAAGTTACTCATAGTGGGGAGCATTTGTACTCTTTGTTAAGAAAAAAGATGGATCAATGCGTATGTGTATTGACTACAGGGAACTCAATAAGGTCACTATATAAAGAATAAGTATCATTTACTAAGGATAGATGACTTTTTTGACTAACTTCAAGGAAAGACAGTCTTCTCAAAAATAGACCTTAGGTCCGGGTATCATCAATTAATGATTAAGGAAGAGGACATTTCGAAGACTGCTTTTCGTACACAATATGGACACTATGAATTCTTGGTTATGTCATTCAAACTTACCAATGCCCATGCTTCCTTTATGGATTTCATGAATAGAGTATTGAAAGATTATTTGGATAGATTTGTGACAGTATTCATAGATGATATCCTTATTTATTCACGGATCGAAGAAGAGCATGAATATCATCTACGGTTAGCTCTGTAGAGATTAAGAGAGCATAAAGTTGTATGAAAAATTCAATAAGTGTTAATTTTGGCTTTCTCAAGTGGCGTTTCTAGGGCATATTGTATGTAATGAGGGCATTAAGGTAGATCCGGTGAAAATTGAAGCTGTTAAAGATTGGCCAAGACCAAAGAACACTTATGAAGTAAGGAGTTGTCTTGGGTTAGCGGGCTACTATAGAAAGTTTGTGGAAGGGTTTTCTAGGATTGCCACACCACTAATCTAGTTAACAAGAAAGGTTCTAAAGTTTTCTTAGATGGGAAGTGTGAAAGCAACTTGTAAGAGTTAAAGGAGAAACTAATCACTGCACTTGTTTTAAGCCTTCCAACAAACGATGAAAAGTTTGTAGTATATTGTGATGCGTCAAAAAAAGGGTTGGGATGTGTGTTGATGCAAGCGAAAAAAGTAATTGCTTATGCATCAAGGCAGCTAAAGGAGTATGAGAAGCGCTATCCAACGCATGACCTTGAATTGGCAGCAGTAGTATTCACTCTTAAAATATGGAGGCATTACTTGTATGGGGAGAAATATGAGATTTATACGGATCATAAGAGTTTGAAATATTTCCTCACCCATAAGGAACTAAATATGAGGCAACAATGGTGGTTGAAATTGGTGAAGGATTATGACTGTGAGATTTTGTATCACCCCAGAAAGGAAAATGTTGTAGCAGATGCCTTAAGCCAAAGAAGCCAAGGGCAAGTGATTACATTAAAGGGTGTCTCAACGAGACTTGTTGAGGAGATGGATCGAGCATGCATTGAGTTTGTCACTGGCGGACTGGCTAACATAACCTTACATTCAACTCTTTTGGAGAAGATTAAAGTTGAGCGAGATAAAGACCCATAATTAGTGAAGTGTAGACAAGGGATTCAAAATGGAAGTGCTAAGGATTTTACTGTAGGTGGAAATGGAATGTTAAGGTATAAAGGACGCGTATGTATTCCCGTTGATGCGAAAATTAGAAAAGAAATCCTTGATGAAGCACATACCAGTCCTATTCGCTACATCCAGGGACCACGAAGGTGTATCAAGATCTGAAAGTGTTGTATTGGTGGCCTGGAATGAAAAAGGATGTGGTGGAGTACGTGGTAAAGTTTCTTACATGTCAACAAGTTGAAGTAGAGCATCAAAGACCAGTCGATTTGTTACAACCATTAAGTATTCCTTAATGGAAATGGGAGGACATCGCAATGGATTTCATGGTAGGCTTACCTAAAACCACAAAGCAGCACAACTCAATTTGGGTAATTATCTATAGATAGACGAAGTTCGCACATTTTATTCATGTAAGAACGGTGTATACAACAAAGCAGTACGTGGAATTATATGTTCAAGAGATAGTGTGACTCCATGGAGCTCCTAAGTCTATAGTTTTCAATAAAGACCCAAAGTTTACTTGTAAATTATGGGAAAGTTTACAAAAAGCAATGGAACCATTTGCAATTTAGTACTGCTTTTCATCCTCAAACTGATGGTCAAATGGAAAGAACAGTCTAAATATTAGAAGATATGATTTGGGCATGTGTTTTTGATATCGGTGGATCAAGGAGTAAAAAAGGTATCTTCCATTAATTGAATTTTCATATAACAATAGTTATTGGTCAACTATTGTGGTGGCACCATATGAAATTTTATACGGGCGGAAGTGTAGATCACCGGTACATTGGGACGAGATGGAGAAAGTAAATATCTAGGTCCCAAGGTGGTGTGAAAAGTTAATGAAGCCATAGAAAATATTAGAGCGCGCATGGTTGCTTCTAAAGATCAATAGAAGAGTTATGCCGACCCAAAACATCAAGACTTTGAGTTCCGAGTGGGAGATTATGTGTTTCTGCGAGTATCGCCGATGAAAGGGGCTAAGAGATTTGACAAGAAGGGAAAAATGAGTCTAAGATATGTCAGACCATTTGAAATTCTAGATAGAGTTGGGCAGGTGGTGTATAGGTTAGCCATGCCCTCAGTGTTATCTAGAGTTCTTAATGTTTTTCATGTGTTTATGCTAAGGAAGTACGTGTCCGACCTGTCTCATATTTTGAGTTATGAGACATTAAGTTTGTGGGAAGACTTGTCATGTGAAGAAAAACCAATTCAGATTTTGGATAAGAAAGATAAGGTGCTAAGGAATAAGACTATTGCACTAATCAAAGTGTTATGGAGAAACAATGCAGTAGAAGAGGCAACTTGGGAGTTGGAGTGAGATATGCAAGACTAGTATCCAGACTTGTTTAGGTAATTTCAGGGACAAAATTCTTTTTAAGGGGGGATAGTTGTAATATATGTCTCCTTAGAAGAAGGGTATTTTTGTAAATCGTCATTGTAAGGGCATTTTCTTAATTTTATGTGATTACATGTTTTATGTGTCTATTTGATTATGTTTATGATTATTTATGGTCTATATGAATATTTGGTAAGTTTGAGAATGTCCATGAGCAACAACAATATTCCTTCAAGTGGTAAGGGCATAAATGTCACAAATTATGTATTTGAGCGCTATGGTGTAATTTAAAGGACTTTTGGGCCATTTGTTAATTAAGGGTTTTCAAAACTATTATCTTAGAATGAAGTTACTAAAAAGACTTGATTCTATTAATGAGAGAGCTAGGGTTAAGGGTAGATTAGTCTTTTGGAATTGAAGAGTTAGTATGAATAGAATGTGACCAAGTTAGGGTTAAGCACATCTCGTTCATTTGCCTCTCTCTCATATAATGGAAGTAGATCTCAATTATTCTTGCTGTGATCTAGAGGGCTTGGAGGATTGAAGAACAATTTTGGGTAAGATCTAATTACTTTATAGGATTTAGGTCTTGTTTATGTTTGTTGTTTGGGATCTAATGGTAGAAGTTATGAATTAATTGTTAGAATTTCATGTTAGGGTATTTTATGAATATGTTTTAGTGTTATAAACATGCTATGGAGGAATTAATGATTAAATAAGAACTGGTTTGGGATATATGTTCATAGCTTTGGGAAGAAGAAATTTTATTGCATGATAATTGTTAGGGTTATGTAGTTAGGGGATTCTCATGAATTTTTGGTATTTTATTTGTTTCCAAAAATTGTATGATGATATAGAGGGATTCAAGATGAGAGAAACTAAAAAAGAATCGTCAAAATTAAATTTATATTGAAAGAGTTATGACATTCCAAAGTATGGTTGGCGTTTGGTTTTCAAACCAGCACCGTGATGCAAAAGGAGCGCGCCTAGGTGCCCAAATACCCATAAACTGGGAAAATTAAGGGGCTGAGCAGCACTAAATACTAAGGTCGTGATGCTTGACTGCAACATGGTCCTTTTTGGTTGTTTTTAGGCCGTTTTGAAGCCATTTCACATGGGGTTCATTGGGGGACTTCATCCCTAACTTCTTGGAGATATTTTTAGGACTTTTAGGACTTTCTTACAGACACTTTAGAGTGGTTTGGTCTTAGAAAAAGTAAGACTAATTGCATGATATTGGGTTGAGCTATAAGTTTTTTTTAAAGTAAATATATCTGTGTTATGACCACGCTCGGTAAGGATACTTGAAGGGAACATAATTATTGTTGTTGCTTGGACTTGAGGTAAGAAGAGTGGACACTTGCATACAGGGTGTACGCTCGACGTACTTGTCTGTCTATTTGTTATGTGATTACAATATGATTTATGTTTAAAGTTATCTAGGTGATGAATATTTATAATATAAATGTGTATGTTGTATGTTTTGCGTGACATGCTTACGTATGATAATTTGCATGTTTACATTATGATAAATTTTGCATGCTCGTGTATAGTATAATGCATGCTTACGTTTCCGTGGTTTGTTGCACACTTGACCAAATTAGTATTGGTTTACGACTTTTGTATCTAAAAGTATTTATGATGTATTATGATTTGATTATATACTTGTCATTATGTTGTTTTAAGTCTGGGTTTGGGAGTTGTATCCTACACAACTCTTCTTATTGGGCGTTAGCTCACAAGTACTCTATGCTGCAGGTAAAGGAAATGAGTTGGTTGTGCATCAATAAGTTGGAGAACTTTGGTGTACGACGTACATGTTCAGGATCTAACAACCGTTAGGAGTTAGACCTACTCGGATTATGTTTTTGCTTTAGTTTTAGTTATTAGTAAAATGTTTTGGTCGCTTTTCTTAGAGTTTTGGTTAGTAGTTTGGATCATTTGTTTTATTTTCAAAATAATGAGACTCCCAAGTTTCTTTTGTTTTAAATGATGTTGAATATGCTATTTTGATTTGGTAAAGTTGATTTTATTTAGTTTAAAATATATTTTTAGTCTTTAAAGCTTATTAAACGTACGTAATTAATGTTCCAAGAAATTGGGGCGTTACATTGACCTAGGCTTTATAAGCCACAAAAGGTCTTCAAAAATGAGATATAGCCTGAGAGAAAATAAGAAAATTTGATTTCTCCATGTTGTTATTCTGCTCAAATTCTCCTTATCTTTTATATTTTTCATAGTCCATTTTGACCTAGGCTTTATTAGCCACAAAAGGTCTCTAAAAATGAGATATAGCCATGGGGAATATAATAAATCGTAAAAAGAAATTTTTTGATGTGGTTATGCTGCCAAATTGAGTAAGAGTACAAGAATATTGCAAATTCAGTGTAACTATCTTAAAATAAAATTAATGAATACTAAATTCACTTGTTAGAATCTGTTGGAAAAAAAATTGATTCGACACATTCGTGATATACATAAAGTATCGCTTTTTAGTAGTATCGCAACATCTAATTTGTTTTGGGTGATGGTTTAGTTGAACGACTTTGTGGCATTTTAAGTCAAATAAGAAACCATCGTATCAATGGAGTCAAACTCGATGTATATGGATGTTTACATCACAAAACAAATTCAAAACTCTAATCCAAGTCCAAAAATTATATGCCCAACAAAAAGAAATTTTGAGAATAGAATAAACAAAAGACTCACATGTACAATATACATTTGCTATACATAGATGTCTAATTAAAAATAAATATGACGATTACACATATATTCAAACGTGGCACTCGAGCCTAAAATAAAAAAAAAGCTTGAAATATATAAAGCTTAACATCATATTTATATTACATATTAATATATGCATATATGTATGTAAATGGTACACAAAATCTGAAAAGTACGCTGAGCCCAAACAAAACATAGTGTCAATACTGAAATACTATATATATTATGTGATATTAAGTGAAGAAATAGAATGCACATTCAATATAATGAGAGAAAATTGGAATTTTGTACATGAAACAAAAATTTAATTAAAAACAAGTGTGACAAAATATATAAAAATGGAAGTCATTATATTTGTGTAAAAGATATTTCTGTCAAATATTGGATTCAATTCCAAACTATAAGTTTCAAATTACTTCCATAAAGACAAAAAATCTCAAGTGAATTTGAATTTTTTTTCAAAATTCTCATCAAAATAGAATTGTAATTCAAGTGGTCTCCAAATTTATTTAAGTGAGATAAAAAAAATGAGTTTCAATCTAAAACAAACTCAAAATCTCCAAAGTGTATAAATACAAAAAAATTTGAGCTACGTTTGACTTGATTGCTCCAAAGGATATGTATGCAACCTAATTGCTAAGGTTAGGTATAGTCACAAGCTCCCCAAGTTTCTCAATGAGGTCATTCACCTCTAACTTCTCAAATGAGATCATTCACCTCAAAAATCTCAAGTGAGATCATTAACCTCAACAAAAATCAAAAGTGAGGTAATTCATTGTAGCGCACTAATTTTTTTTTATTTTAATTGTTTGTTTATATTAATTTAATTGTTAATTGTTAAGTGATAGCATTTTAATTTTATTATTTGAATTGTTTGGTATAAATTATGTGAAATTAATTTTGTTAATTGTTTTATTTAATTATTTGTAAATTGTGGGTTCTTGAGTTGTGGTTGTGTGACGTAGGGTGTATGATTAGTAGAGATGCACTTGAGCACTTGGATGTGTGCATGTGCATGCATTAGTTTTTCCATGCATTATTTAATTTATAAGTATTTTATTTAATTAAGAAAAGAGAAATAAGACTTTTAAAGACTAAAAGTTCTAGAATACTTGTGTTCACACAAGTTCAGAGAAGGAAGAAGAGAATGGCGTGTGAATAGGCCAAGAGAGAATAGGACTTTCCTTAATCATGATTTTATATTTTCTTTTCTTTTAATTAATAGAAAGATAGGAATATTAGTAGGGGATTCTATTGGGTAAGTAGAATTTGGTGAGTTGTTGGTGTGTGTGTGCTAGCCGAGTATAGCGAGAGTGAGAGGGTGTGTGCGTGTGAAGGGGTAGAGAGAGAGAGAGAGAGAGAGAGAGAGAAAGTATTGTGGGTTTCCTTATTTTGAGGTTGACCTATCCCTTTGAGTTGTCACCTTAATTCCCATTTAAATCCTAGGACAAAATCGAGGAAACTTAATTATGGGGAATATTTATTTTCTCATTTGCTTGGTGAGCAGTAAATAGGTTTTATATTTAGCAAGAGGTGAGTCTTAGAGACTCATTGTGGTTGTTAAGTAGAGAGGGAAAGTGAGAGAGAGGGAGAACTCGTGAGGTAGAGAGAGAAGGAGAGAAAGAAAGAAAGAGAGAGAGGGATCATGAAAGAGAAGAAGGAGAAGAAGAAGATAAGGGGTTTGAAATTGTGCTAGGTATGGTTCTTTGTTTTATTTTGATCTTTGGTTTTTGATCCTCTAAGTATAAGTTCCTTCCCCTCAATCCTAATATGTTTCTTCTCTTTTCTTGATATGGGTTTCGAAAACCCTAGGTTGTTCAAAGAGGGTGACCATTGTTTTGGGAATCTATAACCTTATTGTTGTTGTTTTGTTACTTTGATTCTTGTTTGTTTTGTCTTCAAGAGAAAATATGTTTATATGATGATGGTTAGCTTTTTTTTTTTATGGTTTTGGTTTATGGAATATTTCCATTATTGATTATGGGAAATCTTAATAAAGTTATAGTATGAAGAGTCTTGTTCTTATATAAGCTATGATTTGATGCATGATGATAGGTTAGAAATTCTATTACTATATGGTTGATTGGAGTTTTGTCTGCTAATATATGTTGATGTTGTTTTTTTTTAATTTTTAGAAACATCCAAGATATTTGTTGTTATTGAAACATGTAGGTTTCAGCCTAGGGTTCTTTTTAGCATGATTTGTTTTTGTTTTCTTTCTTTTGTTGTTACTTGTGCTCTTAGAAGCATGCTAAGTTGTTGATGTCTTTAGTTTATATTTAGTATTGTAAATGTATTTGAAAACAAAGAATGTGTTAAAATTTTCATATTGAGATGATAATGCATATATTGTGTATAGATGAGTTAGATTCTTAATGCATGATAATTGTTCTCTTGGAATGCATGGAATTGTAGAAACATGCTAAGTAATGGTTTAAACATGCTTAAGGATACATTTTGAATAAGTATATGCTTGTTGTATTTTTTTTTTCTTATTTATGTTATGGTATTTAATCAATATTTTTAAAAATGCACAAGTTATGTCTCAAAATTCATATTTTAGAACTAATATAAGCAATAGATGATTTTTTTTTTTAAAAATTTTAATGGTGGTTGTTCTTCAAATAAATACATGAAGTTATTTTTATAAAGTTTGTGGAAAAAAATTATATTTTTATCTAATTATGTGAAATTAAAATAATAAAAATGCTTGCTAGAATTTTTTTTTTAATTTCATGAAAGAAAGTTTTTTTTTTAAATACAAAATATAAAGTATATGTTCAAATAATTTACGCCTTAGACTTTATATATGAAAAATGTGTTTTTTCTATAACTATGGAATATCTTAATTATAATAATGCAGTTTTTATTTGTAAAATAATCGATTAAGTAACATTATTGTTATGGGATTAAGTAATTTTATTTGAGTAAAAGAGGCTACAAATAATTTTTTCTAACTTATTTAAAACTATGATATGTATGAAATGTTGGTAACCTTGAGACTTAATATTTTTAAAAGTTAAATTATTATTTACTTTATTTATTTACTTATATTTTTAAAAGTTAAATTATTATTATTATTTTTCTAACCTTGAGACTCAATTATTTTATATTGAATGATTATGTTTACTTTATTCAATATTAATTAATTTTGTTAAAATTAATTATTTTGTGAGAAAAGAAATGGAGAAGGGTTATTATATTTTGTTTTATTATATTTGAGATAATAAATGGAATTAATGTTTGCTAAATGATAACAAAATTAAAATAACTCTTTTAATGAAATTTTGAGTAAAATTTTATTGTAGTGATGCGGTATAAATCAAGTTGGTAAAACATATTTGTTTAATAAATTCTTATGAGATGACTAAGAGATAAAGGGACTAAAATTAATCTACCAACTTCTAAGCGTGTTTTAAGAACCTTCCCACGTATGCATGCTAAATGCAAGCTGAGTTTTACGTCCAAAATTAAGCCTTTTGACTAGATGTATGATTGTTGCTGGGCATTCATTGAGGTTTAATTAGTAAAGTTGAGATTATTCTTTTATGATTTTATGTGTGATTTTGTGATTATGTTTGAGATGCAACGTGTGCCACGTGTGCATGACCCATGCACACGTGGGGTATGTTTGTTTAGTATGCTTAGTCTTACTTGATATTGAGGCGAACGTTTAGTTGTGATTCCAGGCTCGTTGTGAAGCACATCGATATTTATTTTGCTTGGACTTGAGGTAAGGAAGTTAGCTAGAATTTCTGAGTTTATGTTGACTGTATGAGATGTAATGTTATGACATGAGCTGCTTGTATATGTGCTTGCATGTTGTATGAAAAGCAGAGGTTATTAGCGTGCTGAATGCGACACAACAAAGGATTTGCTAAGGTATGACGTAACTCATAGGGCGGATGCGCCAAGGTTATTCTAGGACCAGAGCTCATGAGTACCTCACAGAGGAGGATTTACTGGTTTATGCTTTACTGGTTGGCTCATAGAACTTGTTCGCTTCATTTGTTATGATGACATATTCAGATAACGTGTATGATTATGCTATAATGAAGATATGATATGTTATGTTATAAGCTTATGTTATGTGAACTGTTGTATCTTGTTTGTACTTCCTTACTAGACTTTTAGCTCACCACCCTTACTTTCCTCCTTTCAAGTAGTGTAGTGCCTCAAAATTTTCCTTAGTTAGATAACATTATTTATGTTGTAGTATTTTAATTTTCGTGATATTGGTCCAAGCCAGGAATTATTTGGAAACTTGTAGAGATAGTTAATGATTTCATAAGTTTAGGCTATAGTTTAGAAATATTAATTTCATCACAAAGTTTAATTTATGTAGTTGGCCTAAAAAATATTATTTATTATAACCTAAGATTGAAATAGAATAATTAAGAATGTGACATTTGTCACATGTATATTTATTCAGGATTTAATGATTTTATATGAATAAAAATAATCAAGGATAAATATAAAGGTAAAGATAAGCCTAAGAAGTCTAGAACCTTCTCTCAGATGCTAGGATCTTGTATTAATCAGTCAAAGTGGTTTAAACAGCTTTAAGTGTGCTTAAAATGTGCAAAAACGTGGTTTAGTACGTAAGAGTAAGCTAATATATCGCAGTTATAGGGGCGATTTATCGCCTATACTGATATGGAAAAACACGCCGACTTTGCATGATATAAACCCCAGACCCTCGACAAATCAAAGCAAGCGATATATTGGCTGCATGTGGCATATTTGAATCTTCGTGAAATCTAAAGCTAGAATCAGTCCTCAATAGCTTGGACTTGTTCTGAAACGATTTTGAGCTAGTTTTGAGCATTTGTTGAGCAGAAAGTGCAATTTTTATTCATTTATTTATTCATTTTAATGGGAATTAGTTTCGCTCCTTGAATCCTATAAATAGGACCCTTCACTCAGTCATTTGCATCACTTTTCAAACACTTCTCAGAGCCTCCAAGCTGTCATTTTCATTCTAGAGAGAAACACTAGGGTTTTGGGGTTAAAGCTTTCAAATATAAGCTTTTCTAAACACTTGGGAAGTAAGATATAGTGTGATTTCGGTGGTATAAATCGAAGCTCTAGCTATCTAAGGTACTCTTAATCCTCAAATCTATTCTATTTTTATTCTTCTTATTTTTTTCTTTTAATCCAAATCCTAACTCGTCATAATGTCTTTTGGTAAGGTACTTGATTTCTTTAAAACTTGAGATTTTCGTTAAGTCTTTATGTTGATGGTTTAGATCTTCTCTTCTTCTTCTTTTCTCTATGAAACTTATGGTTTTTAATGTTTGGTTTTAGGAGTTTCCAATCCCGCACTTGTCTCCAATATCTCGATTTTGGTAAGGAAAATAAGTTAGATTTTATGTGCTATGTGTTTCTATGTTTTTTTAATGTCTTTAGTCACTCAGGAAGTATGGTTGCTTAGATAGCAAATCCCGAGATTTTTATTGTTATCATAGACTATAGTTATGTTTAAACCTACCTCTAAAATAATAGTTAAAATAAGAGGACTATAGCAGTTTTTATCACATACTACGATAATGAGTTAGTGACCATTAATATTGAAGTCCATTTTATGTTTTATGTTTTAGTAGTTTTTCCTTACTGGGCATTGGCCTCATTCCTTTTTATTTAGATTATGCAGGAAAATGAACATGGAAGGCGGGACGAATCCAAGGCAACTTTGGCTTATGTATCAGGTGAGGAACTAAAGAAATGAACCGATGGGATCGATCGAGGATGACATCGTTATTGTTTTTTTTTTAATCTTTTGAATTATGTCTTTAAAGTTTCCGCACTTAGTACTTTGAAATATTTAAATTAATTAAAGATTTTTTTTCCTTTATTATTTTATGTATGAATAATGGGATCCCGTATTTTTGGACTTTCTAAGTATTAATAATAACGTTTGATTATTATATATATATATCCAAATGATAGTAGTTATGTTTTAGTAGTTCTAAATGTTTGAGGTCTTTAAATTAGTCGGTTCTTTACAGTTGGTATCAAAGACACGGTTCATATGCATAAAATTCTCATTGATACACATGCAAAAGCTTTGAATCTATCCGCCAATGTAAGTGTTTATCTTATGAATATTATGTTTATGTTAAAACTAACGTTTTAGTTAATATGTTTTCAGTCAAAATGAATGGAGCCATGACTTATCAGGATATCCATGTCATTAAGGCAATGAAAAGGATTAGAGAGCCAAAGGATACAGTAAATGTGCTAGAAAAAATCACTTAAAGATTGGTTAGATTTCACAAGGAGATAGCTCACCTTCAAATTACTAGGCAAATTATGATGAGAGCCATGGATTTATATGTCCTTGTAATTAGGCTTTTCGAAGATATGCCTTTTGTAGTTCAAAATTGAAAGAAATATGGGAAGCTCTAGATAATGAGGATAACTTACCGGTAGCTATTATATATTATTTTCTTATACTTGGGTTTACCTATAGGTTTGAGATTCGATTCACCAATGAACAAAAGAATAATATCGTAATAAATATTTCCCATAGTATATTCGATGCTTATGATAATGATGATTATTAGGAAATAACTGATGATATTTTAGATGAAGGATCAAATTTAGAAGATCCTGATTTTTAGAAATTTTTACCTCAGTTATTATTAGTATTATTTCTTTAATTATTTTGAATTATTATTGTAATAAGTGATTTTTTTTTCCAAGTGAATAAAGTTATTAGTATTTTTGAATGGTATCTATGAATTTGAATTATTTTTTAAATCATAATTAATTTAGAATAAATTCAATAAATAATGGTTAAGTTCAGTGAAGGTGGTTACGAATCAATGGATCAAGTTCTGTATTGAGAGTTTAGGGGGCCATAGTAGTGGGAACGATTTTACTGATCCCAACCTTCCCTCAATATGGTTAACTTTGAAACAACGACAAGTTTCGAGTCTGAGTTAAGTCATATAGAGTGGTTAGAAATAGACTTAGAAAATAATAAAGATGGTTTAATAATCTAAGTATAGAAACACACCCTAATTTATAAAGATGACTTACATAAATTTTCATAAGAAATCATAACTGGTAGGTCCGAGTTATGTTTGCTTAGACTAAGTTTTTGCCTTAGAAACTATTAGGGTAAGTTTTAACATGTTTCTCTCGACTGCTAGAACTCTACTGAAGATGTCGCTTTGAAGGTCTACACGAACTAACGAAAATGCCCCCAGCACCATCAACGTGACACACGAGACCCCTCCAGTCCAAAGAAGAGGAACACCTATTGCCACTGCTACTGCTAATAGGAACGCACCACCTTCGGTTGACAACGACGCTGAAGTTATCCAGTTACGACGACAAGTAGAAGAACTACAACAACAACAACAACAGCCTAAGCCACAACCTCAGCCAGCAGCTCAAGCATCCTATCCAGAGCAGAACAGAGAATATCGAAATGGCAACTATCCGAAAGGAGGATATTCGTAGGTGGGATGGCCGATGGAAAATTTCGCACCCTATCTAGCTCAGTACATGGAGCTAGTCTATGAGCGTTTTCCAAAAAAAGCACGCTCCAAATTTTGAAGGGACAACCGACCCCTTTGAGGTTGAGGAATGGCTCAGGAATGTAGAGTTGATTCTGACACACATGAACCTTAGCAACGTAGATCACATATCCTACATTTCTTCCCTACTGAAAAAGGATGCCAGAATATGGTGGGATTTGGTGCAGTAGTCTTACGATATCACCACCATGACTTGGGCCAGATTTGTGTTTCACAAGAATTACTACAATTCGGCAGTCATCGCTAAAATGGTGGAAGGATTTGTTAGCCTGAAACAAAGAAATTTATCTATAGTCGAGTACGCTCGGCAGTTTGATTGGATGAAAAAGTTCGCACCTGAGTTAGTCTCGAATGACTACTTGCGGGTAACCAAGTTTTCCAGAGGGCTCAGACCAAAGATTGCTTTAGGGGTTCAGCTAGCAAACCCCATAACCACTTCTTATGCCGATGTCCTAGAAATGGATATAGAGTTGGAAAGGCTCCAGGGAAATGTTGGCAAGGAGGAGACGAGCAAGTCAGACTCCAAGCAGCAGAATCAAACTCATAATAGTCGGAACCATAAAAACCAGCATAAAAATAATGGACAGAAAAGGAAGTATCCCGATAATAAGCAGACCGTCGCTGAGAAAAGAGCACAGACCAACAACAAGACATGTTTTGTGGAATACCCCCAGTGCTCCAAGTACCAGAAGAGACATACTGGGGAGTGTCGTGCAGACATCAAGGATTGCTACAAGTGTTTCCAGGAAGGTCATCTGAAAAGAGAATGTCCTCAGCTCAGAGTAGAAGAGAAGAAAGATAACAAGATGGTTCCAGCCAGAGTCTTTGCTTTGACCCAGGGAGAAGCCAAAACTAGTAATAGGGGTGGTCACAGGTCAGCTTCCTATCCTCGATTATATATGTTCAATATTGTTTGATTCAGGAGCAACACACTCGTATACCTCATTAGGAATGATAGAGAAACTAGACAAACCTTGTGAAAGATTTAGAAATAGATTTGTTACGGAACTGCGTTCGGGCGAAATCGTTCAATCATCACAGATAGTACGAGGAGTACCGATCAAAGTCGAGGACATGGAGCTAGAAGGAGACCTGATAGAGCTAAAGATCAAGAATTTTGACGTAATACTAGGCATGTACTAGCTAGCAAGACATGGCGAAACCATCAACTATCGACGCAAGCAAGTGACATTCGAAACCCCCGAGGGTCAGAAACTATGTTTCATGGGCAAGGTTTCAGGACTTCGAACACCACTTATCTCATCTCTCAAGGCCCAGAGGATGATAGAGAAAGGATGCCACACATTTTTAGCAAGCGTGACAGATGTTGCACGGGAAACACCATTAAAGATTGGAGACGTTCGAATTATAAAGGAATTTCCATATTTCCTGACGACTTACTAGGGTTACCCCCTTACCGAGAAGTTGACTTCACAGTCAAACTAGAACCGGGAACCAAGCTTGTCTCAAAGGCACCATACCGGATGGCACCTATCGAACTCAAGGAGTTTAGAACACAGTTACAAGAGCTCTTAGACTTGGGATTTATCAGACAAGGCCATTCGCCATGGGGGGCACCAGTTCTATTTGTGAAAAAGAAGGATGGAAGCATGCCGATGTGTATCGATTATCGCGAGCTGAACAAGGTGACAATTAAGAACAAGTACCCGCTACCCCAGATCGATGACTTATTTGATCAACTCCGAGGAGTGACAATATTTTCAAAAATTGATCTACAGTCTGATTATCACTATCTCAAGGTAAAGGAAGAAGATATTCCAAAGACGACTTTTAGGACTTGATACGGACATTATGAGTTCCTAGTTATGTCTTTTGGTCTGAACAACGCTTCAGCCGCATTTATGGACTTAATGAAGTCGAGTCGGGTCTTCAAGGATTACTTAGACAAATTCATTGTGGTATTCATTGACGATATATTGGTGTACTCCAAGGATGAAGTCGAGCACGAGGAACACTTAAGATAGACCATGCTGTGAGTGAAGGAGCACCAAATTTATGTCAAGTTCAAGAAATGCAAATTTTGGCTATCACAAGTGGCATTCCTCGGGCACATAGTATCAAAGGATGGAGTCGCAGTGGACCCAACTAAGGAAGAGGCTGTGAAGGATTGGCCAAGACCTAAGAATGCGTCTGAGGTTAGAAGTTTTCTGGGGCTGGTAGGCTATTACCGAAGGTTTGTGGAAGGCTTTTCTAAGATAGCCACTTCGCTTACCAACCTGACCTAGAAACAGTAAAAGTTCAACTGGACGGATAAATGTCAAGAAAACTTCCAATTGCTCAAAGACAAATTGTGTTCAGCACCAGTGCTTTACGTACCATCACCCAATGACAAGTTTGTAGTATTTTGCGATGCATCCAAGCAAGGGTTGGGCTGCATGTTGATGCAAAATGGCAAGGTGATTGCCTACGCCTCAAGACAGCTGAAGGCATATGAGCAACGCTATCCAACACATGATATGGAGTTTGTAGTAGTGGTCCTCGTACTGAAAAACTGGCACCACTATCTATATGGAGAATAGTGTGAGATTTATACAGACCACAAAAGCTTAAAATATTTCTTTATGCAAAAGGAGTTCAACATAAGGCAGCTCAGATGGTTGGAACTAGTAAAGGACTATGACTGCGAAATCTTATACCACCCAAGAAAGGCAAATGTCGTTGCATATGCGTTAAGTCGGAAGAATTATGGCACTCTGACAACATTATCTGCCATTGAGAAGCCGCTTCAACAAGAGCTGATTAATGCAAGGATAGAAATAGTCATGGGTCAACTAGCTAACTTGTCCATCCACTCAAGTTTACTAGAGGATATACGAATCGGGCAAGGGCATGATGACACACTATTACCGCATATAGTCGCAGTCAAAGAAGGAAAGACTACGAATTTCTCTATATCAGGACATGGGTTCTTGAAATATAAGGGCCGGGTATGTGTGCTGAATGAGCATGGGATTAAGATGAAGATTGTAATGCCCTGGTTAGCCAAGACCATTACATTGTGTATTTTAAATAGTTCTTAACTCGCTAAATGAGTCATTAGGCCATAAACGTGCATCTAAGTGTGATTACTAGTCTAGGGTTAAAAATTTCGGTTAAAAGGAATGGATGTTTCATTAAAAACATTAAAATATACATGGGATCCTATAGTAATGTTTACAAAGTTGTTTATAGTTCCAAAATGGTCATTACAACTCAAAGGTTACAATCCACCAACCTAAGCGGCAAAAATAGGGTTTAACCCTAATTCCTTTGAGAAACCTTGGTCGTGGTGGTCAAACGACCGCATATGTACACGTTTCCACCTAAGCTATCCAACTCATGGCTGGGTAAGCTTTTCTTTTCCTTTACCTGTACCACATAGCACCCGTGAGCCAAGGCCCAGCAAGAAAACTTAATACTGCATGCATACAAGTACAAGTAAATGATTTTAGAATCATTCTGGGGTTCGCAGCCCTAATCAGATTACCATAGAGTCAGCCTGGGGTCCTTTGCCTTGAATAGATGACCGTGGAGTCAACTTGGGGCCCGTTTCCCTAGCCATGTGACCATAAAGTCACCTTGGGCCTTTTTCCCTAGCTCTGAGTAAATAGCCATAGAACTAGTCAAGTGCTTTAGTTTTCTACAACCATTGGGTCGGACGAGCGTGTAACGCTCTCTTGATTAGATCTAATCATATCGACCAACGCTATTGCCACTCTTGACTCATCAATCAATGCTTTACGACCAGCGCTCAGCGCAATTGTCGTCCTTGACAGATAAGTCAATGCTTTTCTCAAGTAAGTAATGCAAACAAGCATTCATTATACAACAAATATCCATACATAGAGCACTCAACATGCTTCATCAAGAAACATGCGCACTTACAAGGGCCAATGCCCAATCATGTATGTCACATAATGGGTGCAGTTTTCTTACCTCAAGTTCGAGTGTAAAGTAACTTAAGAATAATCCTTGAGCACGATCCTGACCTTGAGCCCTTACTAGTAACCTAGTCATAACCAAATATAAAATCCCATCAATAATGAGCAAATAAAGGCTTCCGGACCAAGTCCTAGCCTCCGGAACCTCGAATTCTACCAAACCGGGTAGTAGATTCGATCCCGAGCCTAAAGGTTTGAAACCCTGTCATTAAAACCTATGTTGGCTAAAAAGGACCAGGCGGGCTACGACCTACCCCCAAGGACCGTGGTGTGCCTCCCAGATAGAAAGCCCCCATGTTTGGGTGCCAAGGGTGGGCCGCGACTTGCCCTTGAGTGTCGCGATGCGCCATCAGGACAGAGCCCATCCTAGGCCCTAGGGTTAGCACAGATCGCGGCGCCTAAGAACACGGCCGCGATTTGACCTTGTGAACCCAGCACCCCTGTTTTTCCTTCAGCCCAAACCCAACCAAAAACACTTCCAAACAATCCCAAAATGAAAACTAAAACCTAGTATAACATTATCACCAAACCAGCAATAAAACCCAAGCTTTAACCCACTCAAAACACTACCAAAAACCCAATTCCATAACAAAGCTTTCAAGCTTAAGAACAACCAAAAGTATAAAGAAAACCAACCAAAAATAGAATTTGTAAACCTCACCTCTGCTATTTATCAACGCCTCCTAGCTACAACAATTCAATCTTAAACCCCAAGCCTTAAATCCTCAAGCTTGAATTCTGAATCTAAGCCTCAAAACCAAACCGAGAGAGAGAGAGAGAGTGAGAGAGAGAGAGAGAAAGTGTATTGCCCTACCGCCTTAGAGCCATTACTAAGTGAGTTTAAATGTGCAATTAACTCGCTAATCGAGGTTTTAAGACAAAAGTGTAATTAAATCATAATCAGAGTCATAAACTTGAGAATAAACCTTTCATTGAAAATTATAAGACATATAACATTTGGGATCCCAAAAACATTATTTAGAAATATTTACAACTCAAAACTTAGTTAGAGTCGACTAAACGACAAAATTCAGGTTTTGTACAAACATCTCCCAAAAACACCCCTGGCCATGGCAGCCAGACAGACCGGACATGTACGCGCCGCTCGTCTCGTTCGCCATACTCAAGGTTGATTGACCCTCCCTTTGCCTTTACCTGCACCATAGAGCACCCGTGAGCCGAAGCCCAGCAAGAAAACCCTCACAAACAGATGATAAATGCATATCAAACACTTAATATAAAATCAAGCCAACACCAGGTCATACAAGTACGGCCATGCCGTCCCAGGCGCTTTACCAGGCCCTGGGCTCGTGGTCCAAACCGTAAGGATATTCCAGGTATCCCTTGGGGTCTCACCCTAGCAACTCGCTCCCCGCGTGCTAAACGCTGCACCCGACCCCTTGTCGTTCTCGGCCTTCGCCATTCCCGGCCATCGCCGTTCCCGACCTTCGTCGTTCCATCATTAATACCTACACATTATATATTAAACATATATTAAAACACACATAAATCCAGTCAAAGGACCATGCCCCGCAACACAATCATATAGGGCCGAGCCCTGCAACACAAGCTCTATGGGAACAATAGTTTTCTTACCTGTGTCCCGAGATTTCTAGGCATCAATGTCCCGAGCACAATTCCCTAGTTCGAGCCTCGTCGAAACCTTAGTCACAACGCATTAACAATTTCAGCCATCAAGTTCCAATCCACTAAGTAGCTTCAAGCTATGATTCTAATCTCCGGGACCTTGAATTCTATCAATCCGGGTGATAAAATCCATCCCGAGCCATAGCAATTAAGTTCCCAAGTCAAAACCTACAAATCACCCTGAACCTTGGGCTAGGGCCGCGACCCAACCCCTCAAGGGTCGTGGCTAGCCTCAAAACAGAGGCTAACTCCTCCCTGGACACACACATGGGCCACGGCATGCTTGGCCAAGCGTCATGGTGCGCCTCGAGCTCCATGTCCTCCCCAGGCCTCGCGTGCACACAGGCTGCAGCATGCCCCTCCAAGGGCCGCGACCCTCGCCTCCAAACCCAGAAAACACCATTTTTACCTGCATTTCCTTCGATTCAACACTTCCAAAATCATCTCAACCCAACACTTAAACCCAAAATTCACACTTAGGCAACCTAAACATACCAACAAACTCAAGAACCAATTCCTACACCCATCAAGAAAACAAAACCAATCCTAGAACCCAAACCATGCATGTCTAAGTCCTCTCACCCAATATCAACTGAATTCAGCTACAAATCAGCATAACTCAACATATTAAGAATCTTACCTTTGCTTAATTAAGTTCTGAGCTAATCCTCTAGGTTCCAAGCTTTATTCTCCCCAAAATCCCAGCTCCACTTCATAGTCTTTAGCTTGATTCACCAAAAGTTTTCCCCAAGCTTCAAATGGAGAGAAAATCTTCCAGAGAGGTGAAGGAAGAGATAGAGTCGGTTTAGAGAAGTCTAAGAGTTTCCTATTTTTTTGTTTTATTTAACTTAAGTCTATGTGGTTACCTCAAGACTCGAGGTACCAAAACATACCCGAGGGAAAAATGGTAAATTTTCCCAATATTCCCTCCTAGACATTCTAACCTCAAATATATCTCCAAATATTTATTTCCAAAACCTGGAAACCCCATAAAATATCTCATACCCGGTATACCCCTCGACTCGCCCCGAGTCGGATTCTCAACTCCATTGTGACTTTCTAACTAACGACTCCCTAGAACTGTCTCAGATCGTGCTACACAGATATATCACAAACATATCACATTTATCACATTTATGCCCTCAATGGGCTAAAATCACAAACATATCACATTTATCACATTTATTCACATATTATAACAATAATTCACTTATTGCCCTCCAGGCACACTAATCAAGGCCCCAAGCCTTATTAGCAAATTTGGGTCGTTACAGAGAGAGAGAGAATGATCGAGAGGAAGAGAGAGCCCTGTTCTGTTTTTGCTTCTTTAGCCAAAAGAAAAAGGTGGCTAAGTCACCAGATTTTTCCTTAAATGACTAAAATGCCCCTAGGGCCAACCTTCTCTCTAAAGCCCCTCAAGGGCAGTTTTGTCATATGCCACCTACTCCGTTAATCACAATTAACGTCTCTCAATTCCTGTTACTCCCAATATCCTCAAATAATTACCAAATAATTTTCTATTACCCTCTCAATCCTAGTATTGTACTAAGTACCAAATAACCCCTAGGCTCACCTCGAGCCCGGTATTTGACCTCGTTATGACTAAACTGCTAACTTGCTTCCTAGGATCACCTCATGCCGAGTAACTCAAATATATTCACATAATAATGTGGTCTCACCCATATATCACATACATGCACATAAATATACAAATATGCCCTCAACGGGCCAAAATTACAAAAATGCCCTTCTTATAAGAAATGGCTCTGCATGCATGCAAATATAGCCATATAATAATAAAACCCACATAATCATGCATATAATGAAATAATAACACATTAAACCATTTATTACCTTCCTGGCCCCCTAATGCAAGCACTAAGCCATATTAAGGAATTTGGGACGTTACAACTATCCCCTCCTTACTAGAATTTCGTCCTCGAAATTTTACCTGAATAATTCGGGATACTGACTCTGCATATCTGACTCCAGCTCCTAAGTCACTTCCTTGACCTTGTTGTTCCTCCATAATACCATAACCAAAGCTATAGTTTTATTTCTCATGACCTTGTCCTTCCTGTCAAGTATCTGGACTGGTTGTTCCTTATAGGAGAGATTTGCCTGAAGCTCCAGATCCTCGTAACTCAACACACGAGTCACGTTTGACACATATTTTTGAAGAGCTGAAATATGAAATACATCGTGTACGGCCGACAGTGCCAGTGGTAAGGCCAACCTATAGGCCACCTGACCAATCCTCTCCAAGATCTCAAATGGACCTACAAATCTAGGGCTCAGCTTGCCTTCTTCCCAATTCTCATCACCCCTTTCAATGGTGAGATTCTAAGGAAGACATAGTCTCCCACTTGGAACTCCACGTTCCTATGTTTGGGATCATCATAACTTTTCTGCCTGCTTTGAGAAGTGAGCATCCAAGCTGTGATCTTCTCAATAGCCTCATTGGTCCTCTGAACTGCTTCAGGACCCAAGTATCTCCTTTCTCCTGTTTCATCCCAATGAATGGGGGACCTGCATTTCCTACAATACAACATTTCATAAGGGGCCGTCCTAATGGTTGACTGATAGTTGTTACTGTAGGAAAACTCTATCAAAGGCAGATATTTAATCCAAGATCCACCAAAGTCCAGCACACATGCTCGCAACATGTCCTCTAATATCTAAATGGTCCTATCAGATTGTCCATCTGTCTGAGGATGATAAGCAGTACTAAAATTCAACTGTGTACCCATGGCCCTCTGCCAACTACCCCAAAACTTGGAAGTAAATGTTGGATCCCGATTTGACATGATCGATCGCGGAGCCCCATGAAGACGCATTATCTCTTTCACATTGAGATCTGCATACTAGTCAACTGTATAAGTTGTCATCACTGGAAAGAAGTGAGCTGACTTGGTGTATCGATCCACGATAACCCACATCAAATCATGTTGACCTACAGTCCTGGATAACCCCACAATAAAATCCATCATGATGTCCTCCCATTTCCACTCTAGGATATCCAGTGGCTGTAATAGCCCTGCAGGTCTCTGATGCTCAACCTTGACCTACTGACATTTCGAGAACTTAGCCACATATTCTGTCACATTCCTCTTCATCCCAGGCCACCAATACAACGATCTCACATCTTGATACATCTTCATGGTGCCTGGACGCAAAGAGTAAGGAGTAGTATGAGATTCATCCAGAATTTCCCGTGTGATAACAGTGTTTGTCGGAATACAAATTCTACCCTTGTATCCCTACAAGCCCATGTCTGACACTGTATAGTCTCGAGACACTCTAGCTAGGATGTCATCTCTAATCTTTGTCAGTTGTGGATCACCCAACTGACCTTCCTTTATTCTTTCTAACAGTGTAGACTGTAGCGTAATATTGGCCAACTGGCCTACCAACAACTCTATACCAGTTCTGTTGAGTATAGCAATCTATTTAGAAAGTTATGGAAGGCTCGAATTTGGGTTACAATTGAGAAATTGGGGTGTGATTCTCAAATTTTAAGGGAAAAATCTTGAGTTCAAAACTCAAGGTTTCAATTTTTGGTATCTTTGCATTTTAGGGTGGTTTCGGGTATTTTTATGTTGATTATATGCTTGCTTAAGTTTGATTATAGTTGCAAAACATGTTGTTTAAGATTCTTATTCTGTTGATTATCTGTTTTTGTTTAAATTGGGTTTTCTTCTTGGGCCTTGGCTCACAGGTGCTACGTGGTGCAGGTAAAGGCAAAAAGAAGTTGGACCAGCCATGAGTTGGAGAGCTCTAGGGGTGGTGTGTACATATGCAGCCTGCTCGATCACCACGGCTGTGACTTCTCTTGAGGAACTAGTAGCATTGAGCATAAAATCCAGAAAACCAAAAAACCGAGTACACTGACCTTTCGAGCACCGAAAAAACCATTGGCAGTGTAAACCGACACTGTTTTGTTGGTTTGAAAATTAGTGGTGCACCGACCAAGCACACCAAAACTAATCGAACATTGTCCTAATTATATGCTTTTCAGATTTTAAGTTTGACCGTATATATATATTAATATGTGCATATAATATTATATAATTATTAAATATATTAAATAAATATATAATTTTAAAAAAACAAAAAGGTAGGGCACCACCCGATACTTTCTTTCTCTCTATATCTTATTCTCTCTCAGTCATTCTTCTCTCTTTCTTTTCTTCATTGCATCAGCGGCTGGTCTGAGCTCTTCCCTTTCCCCTTCCCTTCCCCTTCCCTCTGTCTCATGCTAGCCAGCACCTCCCTATCCTCTCACGGTCACGACATCGACGACAACCCTCCCTATCACGGCTCAGTCCTCTCTCTCACGATATCTCTCAGAGTCGTACTCTCACAGCCCACCACGAGTACAGTTGACGATACTCTATTTCAACGGCTCTCCCTCTCCGGTGTCACTCCTTTCTTGCGTCATCCTTCTCTGGTGGCACTCTGGGTTCGAGTCCCTTTGCTTCACAGAGGCTCACAGCTAAAAGAGGTATACATCTCTTTCTCTTAGTTTATCTCTTTTCTTTTTTTATCTATTGATTTCATTTGTGTTATGTTATGTTATTGTAAATTTGTGTATGTTTACTCATTATTATTTTACTATTAGGACTACATAACCAGTTGCTTAATCTTCCCTACTTAAACGTACTAATAAGTTCACATGTACAAAATGGCTTTTGCCTAAAAGCTACAGATCCAGCATAATAAATAAATATTAACCAAAATAATTTTAAAATGGAATTGCCTATTACAATCGTGTATCATCAACAAAACTATTGATGTTTATTGATTTAATTTGTGTTTTGTTATGTTATTAATTCATTATTGTTTTACTTTCTTTTAATTAAGTTTCTATTTTTGCATTTTTTGGATACATTATGTTTTGTTAAATGTTGGTTATTACTTGGATTTAGTTATAGTTAGATTTTTTTTATTTTAATTCTTTTGTTTTTGTTAGACTTAGAAATTTTGAATTGATGAGATTGTTTACTTATTCTTGTGGTTGATATTTATGACTAGTGATTAGTGAACATTAAGTGGATACTTTCTTATTGAAAAAGTTTCATGAACTCTCTATTTTACTTGTTTTGACTTCATATCTTCTGCTTGTCTTGAGTTTTTAATTGGAAATGAAAGCATGATCTAGTTTTTTAATTTTGATATTTGGCCATTTTATTCTTGTAGTTTTTGTTCATGATCTAGTTATTATAAATATGTAAATAGATCATTCACATGGTAAATTGTGTTTATCTTTGATTTGTTTTGTGAAATGTAAATTGTGTCTAGCATATAGAAATACGATGGCTCGTGTATTACCTATGTTCTTGAGAATCTTGGCAGTGAGTTTAGGAGGGGGAGTGGGATAGATAAAAACAACTAAAATATCAAGGTAACTAGTTGAATTCTAAGATTGTAGTTTAGTAGCTTTAGTTCTTGTAAAAGTATTATGTACCATGTGTCATACATTATAATTTTATTCCTTATTTTGTCTGAGCAGGTGGTCATAGTTGCTTGATACAATCATGAAATGAAAGTTGGATTTTGGATTGGACTTTGTTTTCTATCTACTCTTTAGAACTTGATTTGTGTTGTAGTGGACCGAGACTTTGATTTAATTTGTCTTGTATTGTACTATGGACTTTGGACTTTAAGTTTAAACTTTAACCATGTATTGTGATTTGCGGTTGCAGGCTTTTGGTTTTAATTGTGTGTTGTCTTGGATTGGACAATAACATTGGACTTTTGATAATGTGTTGTGATTTGAGGTTATGCTTATGGACTTTTAATTATGTTTCAAAATATCAAATTTTTAGATGTAACTATGTTTTATGTATTTAGGTTTTGAACCTTTAAGTTGACAAGTTAAATGAATCATTTTCATATTAAAAAAAAGCTCAAAATGGATTCCAACAATCCATATTTTTTAGTTTTTTTTTAACTTAAATTTTCTCAAAAATTATGAAAAAAAATAAAAATAGGCTTGGTCGGTTTAACCGACCAAGCCGCAGTCCAAAACTGTCTGTTTTTTCCCATAATAAGTTTGGTCGGTCTATTTTTGGATCACACCAATCTGAACCAAAAATTGAATTTTGGATTTGAGAATATGGAAAAACTGCCCAAACCGACCGATGCTCAGCCCTAGGAACTAGGGTTTTAACATGTTTTGTCGCTTAGGCCGATCACATTTATTCACACTTGTGTATAAACTTAAACTTTTTAATGAAAAGTATTACTTCTTTGACCAAAAATTTTAATACCTAACCTATTAGTTAATTTTAATCACACGTTTAAATCTAAATGACTCGCTTAACGAGTTAAGTTCTATTTTAAACACACAGTGTAACAGTCCTTGTTTAGTAGGAGGTAACAACTTGGTATCAGAGCTGCCAAGGTTTAAAGGTTCTCAAAGAATGGCTAAATATATACATTCGATGCTAAAGATAGGCTTGACTTGCGATTTGGTAACTAATGAAGTGAATGTGTGCTTAATTGGAATATATATACCTTATCTGCATGCTAGAGTAGGAAGAATGTGTTATATGGATAGAGCTTGGCCCTTGACTGCTATGTGAATGTGAAAAGACATGCTTATTAGCATTGTTATTGTATGTGAAGGTTCTTGAAATGCTTATTAGCATTGTTATTATGTGTGTATGGTTATTTGTTCAGTTTTGGATGGTGTGGTGGTGCCTTGATACTGTTATCATTGCCTGATGGGCTGAGTTGTTGATTGCAGATATACTTGGAGAGTTATGCATCCAAAGCGATCAAATAGACTAGCCAACAATGAGATCGAGGCTAAAGATGATAACTAGGGTCAAAACCCTCCGCCAACCCTTGAAAACTGGCTGTAGATGTTTGCCAAAATGCAAGCAAGGTTACAAAGACAAGAAGATGAGATTAGACAAGTAGGGTCCACCAGGGAATGCTACCCCGACCGCGTTGCCAGTGGTAGTACCCACTATAGCGTCCCAAATTTGCTAATAAGGCTTCGGCCTATATTAGCGTGCCTAGAGGGCAATAAGTGAATTGATATGCTAGTGTGTGAATTTAATGAATATGTGATTAGAAATGCATGTTTAGGTAAATTAAATATGCATGTGGGCCCCGTTTGGTTATTAAGGGCATGTTTGTAATTTTCGCCCGTTGAGGGCATGAATGTAATATTTGTGATATATTTGAGATATATCTGTGTTGCACTACCCGAGACGGTCCTAGGGAGTCGATTAGCTAGAAAGTCACAACGGGGTCAAATACCCGGCTCAAGAGGGGATTAGGGGTATTTTGGGGATATTATAATGTGTTCGGGAATTATTGAGTAGCGGGTAGTAATTTAGTAATGCTTAGGTTATGTTGGGATTAAATGGAGATTTATAGGAGCACTCAGGGATTCAACGGGATTTGGTAAATGACTAAATTGTCCTTGGGGTTACTTAAGAGTTAAGGATAGGTTTAAGGGGCAAAAAAGGTAAGTTGGCTTTAAGGATGGATAGACTTGGCTGAGGAAAAGTGATGCACGTTCGCTTCACTTAGGCATATCTCTGTTTTTCTGTTGGAAGGCTAGAGAAAGCCAGAAGCTAGGAAAAGGAAGCTGATTTTTCTTTGGGAGCAAAGGAGGAATTCAGAGCTTGGAACTTAGAGGAGTAATTCAGGGATTTAATCAAGCTCAAGGGAAGCTTTTAAACTTGATGGACAGGTTGAAATTCTGCTGGTTTGATTGTTAGAACTTAGGCATGCATGAATTGATTTCCAAGAATGGATTGAATTTTTGATGGGTGTAGAAATTGGTTTATGAGCTTGTTAGGATGTTTAGGCCATATGGTTATGAATTCTAGACTTAATTCTAGTATTGGCTGAAGTTTGGGATGTGAGAAATGGGATTACACTTGGGGAAAATTTTGAAAGAAAGGTTAGTTTTCTGGGTTTGCAAGTCGAGTCGCGGCCCTTGATGGAGCATGCCGTGGCCCGTGTGTGGGAGAGGCCTAGGAAGGCCTCAGCTCTTGAGGCGCGTCGCGGTGCTAGGCTAGGCACGCCGCGGCCCGTGTCTCCTTCTAGGGAGGCGTTTTGTCTCTGTTTTGGGGCATGTCACGACCCTTAAGGGGTTGGGCCGCGGCCTTGGTTTAAAGTGTTGGCTGTTTTGTAAGTATTTTTCTTAGGAACCCAATTATTAAGGCTCGGGATGGAGTTTATCACCCGGATTGATAAAATCCAAGGTTCTGAGAACTAAAGTTGTGACCCTAAGTTGTTTAATTGATTAGAACTTAATGGGTGGATGTTGTTGATGCGTTGTGACTAGGTTTTCTGCGAGGCTTGGACTAAGGGACTGTGCTCGGGACATCGGTGCTTGGAAAGCTCGGGACACAGGTAAGAAAACTGTTGTACCCACAGAGCATGGTGAGGCCCTATAGCATGTGTTGCAGGGCACGACCCTATATGATTTTGTTGCAGGGCACGACCCTATATGATTTTGTTGCAGGGCACGACCCCATTGATTATGTTTATACGTGTTTAAGTATTTCTTTAATTATGCTATGTGTGCATATATGTGAACGAACGACAAGAGTCGGGAATGGCGAGGGCCGGGAATGGCGAGGGCCGAGGGCCGGGAATGACGAAGGCCGAGAACGACAAGGACAAGTACGGCATAGGGCCGAGAGCAGCGTTAAGCACCCGGAGTGCGAGTTGCCAGGGTGAGACCCTATAGGATACCTGGGGTATCCTTACGGTGTAGACCATGAACCCAGGGCCTGGTAAAGCGCTTGGGAGGGCATGGCTGTATGTGTTTAGCCTGTTGGCGGTTTGTCTATATGTTAATTGATAAATATGCATATGTTATTTGCTTGTGTGGGTTTTCTTGCTGGGCTTCAGCTCATTGGTGCTCTATGGTGCAGGTAAGGGCAAGGGAAAGTCGACCAGCCATGAGTACGGAAAGCGTGAAGCAACGCATACATGTTTGGCCTGCTTAGCTACCACGGCCAGGGGTATTTTTGGGAGATGCTTGTATTAAACCTAATTTTGTCATTTAATCGACTTTGATTATATTTTTGAGTTGAAAATATTTCTAAAACAGTATTTTTTTTTTGGATCCAAAATGTTAAACGCTTCATAATTTTCAATGAATGGAAATATTTTCAAATAACATTACTTATATTACCGTTTAGCTACACATTTAACCTAAAACCTCGATTAGCGGGTGATTAGCACGATTTAAACTCACTTAGTAACGACTCTAAGGAGGTAGGACATTACACCCACTTTGGCACAGCCAACAGTTCATAACAGATGGGAGCCTCTTTATGATAGGTTTAAGAAGCAGCACCCTCCTACTTTTGATGGAGGGACAAACCCACTATAAGTTGAGTAGTGGATGAGTATGATTGCCTCCATCCTGGATTTTATGAGGGTGGTGGGTAATGATAAAGTGGCATGTGCCACATACATGTTACAGGAAGATGCCCATATTTGGTGGGAGGTGGTATCCCAGACTCAGGATGTATCCACAATGAACTGGGAGGAATTTAGAGAGTTGTTCAATAAGAAGTACTACAACAATGCAGTCAGAACTGCAAAGGTGGATGAGTTTACAAATCTAGTTCAGGGAAGTATGCCAGTGATAGAGTATGCCTTGAAATTTGATAGGTTGGCCAAGTTTGCTTCTGACTTGGTACCAACTGATGTGACAAGGAAGGAAAGAATTGTTCGAGGGCTAAACGCTATGATAGCCCAAGACGTTAGGATCACCTCCATGCTTGGAGTTGCTACTTATGCTCAGGTAGTGGAGAAGGCCCTTATTGTTGAGGGCGTTGAGAATAAGATTTGGCACGAGAGTGCCGCTAGGCAGGATACCAAGAGGGTGGTACCTCCGTTTGTGGGATTTGGTAGGGGCAGGGACCCTAGTGACTAGAAGAGGAAGACCCCAGACACCTCTATTACAGTTGACCCAAATTAGAGGGTTCAGGGTGCTCATGGTGGCCGCCAGAGCAGCAATGAGGTTTGGAGGAGTTATCCTGAGTGTGCCAAGTACAGGAGGCACCATTTGGGAGAATGTCAAGTGAAGGCATGCTTTTTTTGTGGGGTGGTTGGGCATTTCAATAAGGATTTCCCGATATTTAAGAAACTAGAACTGAAGAAGGCAGAAAGTTTGACTCCAACTTGAGTGTTCACCTTGATGCAGTCAGAGGCTGAGGCTATTCTTTCAATAATGACAGGTCAGATTTCTAGTGCTGGTTCTCCTTATACTGTGTTGGTTGACTCTTGTGCTACTCATTTGTTTGTATCCAGTAAAGTGATTGATAGATTGTGTAGACCTTGTGATTTTTATGTTGTGGGGTTTGGGACTCTGTTGCCTACTTGGGAATTGGTAGTCTCTAGGAGATGGGTCGGGTTGTTACCAGTAGAAGTTGATAACAGAGAACTATCTGTGAATCTGATTTAGTTGGCAATGGAAGATTTTGGTGTGATATTAGGTATGGATTGGTTGGCAAAGCATGGGGCGGCCATAGATTGCAAAAGAAGGATGGTGACTTTTGAACCAGAGGGAAATGACCCATTTCTATTTGTTGGTACTCTGAGTGGGTCTTGCATTCCTATGATTTCAGCATTGAAGGCTAGAGACCTATTGCAAGAAGGTTGCATAGGATTCCTAGCGAGTGTAGTGGATACCACTAGGGATGTGCCAGTTAGACCGTCAAAGACCAGATTTTTCTGTGAGTTCTTAGATGTGTTCCTAGAGGATCTACCGGGGTTACCGCCGTATCGTGAGATCGAGTTTGTGATTGAGTTGGCGTCGGGGATAGAATCAATATCTAAGGAACCATACAGGATGGCACCCGTAGAGTTAAAGGAATTGAAGATTTAGTTACAGGAATTACTCGATTTGAGATTCATTAGGCCTAGCTTCTCACCTTGGGGTGCACCAATACTGTTTGTGAAGAAGAAGGCTGGATCATTAAGAATGTGTGTCGATTATAGGGAGATAAATAAGTTAACTATTAAGAATAAGTATCCACTTCTGAGGATTGATGATTTATTTGACCAGCTCCAGGGTAGGACGGTGTTCTCAAAGATTGATCTTCAATCCAGTTATCACCAACTAAGGATCAAGGATGAGGATATCCTGAAGACAACCTTTCGCACGAGGTATGGGCATTATGAGTTCTTGGTTATGTCCTTTGGATTGACCAATGCCCCATCATCGTTAATGGATTTAATGAACAAGGTATTCAAAGATTATTTGGATAGATTTGTTATTGTCTTCTTCGATGACATTCTGATTTACTCTCAGCCAGAGACAGAACATGAGCAACATCTTCGTTTGTTATTGAAGAGATTGAGGGAACACATGTTATATGCTAAGTTCAAGAACTGCGATTTTTGGTTGCCTCAGGTGACATTTCTTGGTCACATTGTTAGTAAGGACGGGATTATGGTGGATCTAGCAAAGATAGAAGCGGTGAGAGATTAGCCAATGCCAAAAAGTGTCTCAGAGATCGGGAGTTTTCTTGGGTTGGCTAGGTATTATCTATGTTTTTTTTAAGAGTTCTCAAGGATTGCAACACCATTGACTTAGCTAACACGTAAGAATTTGAAGTTTGTTTGGTCAGATAGACATGAGAACAATTTTTAGGAGTTGAAGTGACAATTGATTACTACTCCAGTGCTCAGTCTTTCACTAGATCAGGAAAAGTTTGTAGTTTATTGCTATGCTTTGAGGCAAGGATTAGGTTGTGTTCTAATGCAGGCTGGTAATGTTATTGCTTATGCCTCGAGATAGTCAAAGGAGTATGAGCAGTGGTACTCTACTCATGACTTAGAGTTGGCGGTAGTAGTGTTCACCTTGAAGATATGGTGACATTATCTATATGGTGAGAAGTGTGAGATATACACTGATCATAAAAGTTTGAAGTACTTTTTCACACAGAAGGATCTGAATATGAGACAAAGGGGTTGGTTGGAATTGGTGAAGGATTATGATTGTGAAATTCTTTATCATCAAGGGAAAGCCAACATAGTAGCAGATGCTCTGAATTGGAGAGGCCCATGACAATTGTATAGCCTAAAGCAGATATCAAGAGAGTTAGCAGAAGATATGACCAGAGCGGGAATAGAGTTGGTGGTGGGCCAGTTAGCCAACATTACCTTAAAATATACACTCCTGGAGAGGATAAAGGAGAGCTAGATGAGTGACTCTCAATTTATGAATCATAGAGAGGACGTCCTAGCTGGAGTGGTTAAGTACTTTACTATTTTAGAGACGGGTATACTGAGGTATAAGAATCAGATTTGTGTTTCGATGAAGGTTAGGAGCAGGCGGGAGAGTTTGGACGAGTCTCATACTACTTTGTACTCACTGCATCTTGGTACCACAAAAATGTATCAGGATTTGAATTCTTTGTATTGGTGGCCTAGAATGAATAAGGATGTTATTGAATATGTGGCTAAGTGTCTAACTTGTCAGCAAGTAAAAGTTGAACACCAGAAGTTGGCAGGGCTATTACAACCTTTGGGTGTCCCTGAGTGGAAATGGGAGGACATCACCATGGATTTTTTTGTTGGGTTGCCTAGGATAGTGGGTTAACATGACTCGATTTGGGTGATAGTGGACCGCTATACCAAGTTAGCGCACTTCTTACCTGTGAGAACGAATTTCACCGTGGATCAGTACGCTGAGTTGCATGTCAGGGATATTGGATGTCTCCATGGGGCTCCAAAGTCTATAGTATCAGATCAAAACCCCAATTTTACTTCCAAGTTCTGGGGAAGCCTACAGAAGGCCATGGTTACTCAGTTAAAGTTTAGCACTACATATCATCCTCAAATAGACAGACGGACAGACAATGTGATAGAACAATTCATATACTGGAGGATATGCTTCGAGCTTGTGTATTGGACTTTGAAGGGTCTTAGAGTAAATATTCTTGGGAATATATGGCTTTATACTTTGCAAATCAACAATTAATAATGTGAATAGTTCAATATTTGAAACCCTAATCACTAAGCAAGAACCTAATTCAAAGCATGAATATAAATCTTGATAATCAAAAAAGCATATTCATAATGTGAATGTCAATCCTTTAATATAAGAAACTAAATGATTAAATGATGATAAGATCAACTTAGAGACATTTAATTATCAATACTAACAATGAAAATACAATAGAATGACAAAGTACAAGATTAGGGTTAGAGAGATATAACATTTGTATTGAGTAACTTGAATCTTCAAACTTGGGGAACTTTTAAGGCTTATACACAATAAGAATATTGTTGTCAAAAATTTCTATTCCAAGGCTTCTCTTATTGCTTGAAGCATCAACTAAGTAGAATAAGATTTGGGATTTAACAAGCCTTGAAACTCATGCAAGTCAAGCAATGCTTTTTGAGTTTTTTTTAGAAAACTAGTAATCTTGATAGCTAGAGAGAGATATGGTTTTAGAGAAAGAGAGAGAGGTGAGTGATCAATTCACCAATTAACTCATATGAACCCCTTAAATAGTATAAGAACCTCATTAGACTCAACCAATGAGATTAGAGCATTTTATTTTAAGCTTTGTAGCTATTTTATGTACTTGCACAGACTTTCTGTAATAGCCCAAGTGACACATCGCCTTGCACCAGGCGATGCATCGCCTAGTCCGTCTCAACCTAGGGTTTCAAGCTTTTGGCAATGTGTCGGCTCCTAAGGGGTGACACGTCGTCGACTCCTTTGTTTTGGAACTCCAAGACTTGTCTCAAAATACCTCCAAATGCTCCCAAACTTCTTGGGTATTCTTACATACTCCAAATAAATATTTTGGACCCAAAAAGTTGATTTATAAATGCCTATATTGAAATTCAACTTTCACTCGTTGAATTTTGTGAAATCATTATTGTTTTAGCACCTCTTCGTGCATAAAAAATTTCACCTTGTATTTAACCAATCTCAACAAATATATGCCTTTGATAGAATTATTCCACAACAACAACTATCAATCAATGGTTAGAGTGGCTCCATATGAAATTTTGTATGGTAGGAAGTATAGATCATCCATTCATTGGGATGAAATGGGTGAGAGGAAGTATCTAGGTCTTGAAGCAGTTCAGAGGAACAATGAGGCTATTGAAAAGATTAGAGCTCGAATGCTCACCTCCCAATGAATTTTGTGAAATCGTTATTGTTTTAGCACCTCTTCATGCATAAAAAATTTCACCATGTATTTAACCAATCTCAACAAATATATGCCTTTGATAGAATTTTTCCACAACAACAACTATCAATCGATGGTTGGAGTGGCTCCATATGAAATGTTGTATGGTAGGAAGTATAGATCATCCATTCATTGGGATGAAATGGGTGAGAGAAAGTATCTAGGTCTTGAAGCAGTTCAGAGGAACAGTGAGGCTATTGAAAAGATTAGAGCTCGAATGCTCACCTCCCAGAGTCACAGGAGAGCTACGCTGACCCTAAGCGTAGAAAAGTTGAGGACTACATTTTTCTCCTAGTTTCTGTTAGGAAAACTTATACAGGATCTTTATTTATTTTTATGTAGATCTAATATTAAATAAATTAATATGAGATAACCTAGAACATGTTTCTATAATTGAATTCAAAGAGAAACAAAAATAAGAATACTTACAGTATACGCAGTGGAATGAAAGAGTCCTTCCGTCAGTTTCTCTAACTCTTGTATCCTTTCTGTCGCAGAGTATTATCAAGAAACTCAACCGTTCTTCTAATTTCTTCACAGTCTTTCAATGTATCCTTAGAATCACCTAGACTAGTGTGGGAAATTCTCAACACATGAGATAGATACAGAGAGAAGAAGAGAAAATAATCAAAGAGGCTTAGAAAATGACTTGTGTTTAGAGAGAATCTAAAACCTATCAGAAAATCTGACTTATGACTTGTCAAACTTGTATTTTGACTTCTCTCTAAGCACTCATTTTATAGACTCAATTAGGCTATTTAATTTAATGAAAAAAATCAATAAAATAATATTCAATTAACAGCCCTATGTTGAAATTATCATGGGCTTTAGGCCCATGAAATTTCCCATTTGATTATAAGCCCATTGGACTTAAAATCAAGGCCTGTATTATTTTCTACTGATTCAATTAATTAAATAATTATTAAAATCATTTATCAAATTAATTATTTATAATTTGAACCTTGATTTAAACTTATTTATTAATTTAGATACCAATTTATCTTAATTAATAAATCTGTCATAATTTCACTTTTCTTCTCAAAATTACATAACTCTGTGAAACTATCCAAAATTGACCTGGTCAACTTTGATAATTCTAATTGATAATTAAATCAATTAATTGAGACTATCTAGATGATTTTATCCAAGGTACAATGGGGACCATGGGCCTATGAAATCAAGCTCCAATAAGTTATCATAAATCTAACAAATAAATTAACTAACTTATCAATTCCTTGTGACTCCACTATAGACTCGGAATTGCACACTTGAATTCATAGAACGCTCTATAAAAAATATAGATATGCTATTAATTATCCATCGTTACAACCATAATTGTCACCCAATCCTCTATAGACGGTCTACAATGAGATAAGACTAAAATACCGTTTTACCCCTCATTGTATTTTATCATTTAAACACTTAGTTCCTTGTAAATGATATTTCAGTAAACTAATTTAATTACTGAAATAAGATCTGTATCATTTAACACCTTGAACCAAACTATAAGGAAACCATCGTTTCACTTCTTCATCAGAAGATATAGATGTTCATATCTATGATTAACACTCCCACTCAATTATACTACCGAGTTCCCAAGGTGTAAGTATGGGCTAGTACGTAGGGTAAGCTGGTAATGAACAAGTCAAAGAACTCAAATAATACAATCAATTAGAATACTAACCACTCAGAATTGAGATTGAATTGACCTATGGTCAACTATATGATAATGACTAGAATAGATAATAACAGTATGTTTACTTATCTTATCAACTTTCAATATCGGTCCAGTTCGATGTAACAAATACATCCGATCGTATCTACTTTGCCAATGTTCTGGAAAGAACATAATACTATAATGTGTAAGTAGATCATATTGTAGATTGACAAGTCAGTGTAAATCATGTGCACTGACTAATCTTAAGACTAACTTATTTTGAACATATAATCTAATCATATTTATATTCCACTGTGATTTAGTCACTATAAATAAGATTAGCCATATTCTCGAGATTTAATAGAAGTTTATATTAAACAAATAATCATGAAAATGAAACATGTGAGCAAAGTGATTGACCAAGTCAAAAAATGATTTCTATTATTTTATTGATAATAAAATGACATTACAAAGAATTTGGGTTTTAATTAGGGCATAAAACCCCAACAAACTCCCACTTACACTAATTGAAACTAATGCCTTAATTATACTAATCCCATTTCCTTGATATGCTTATCAAATGCAGCTTCTGGTAGTGTCTTTGTAAATGGATCCGCAAGATTGTCTTCAGTTGCAATCTTCATAACCTTTACATCTCCCCTGGCCACATATTCTTGAATAATGTGATACTTCCTTTCTATATTCTTACTCATCTTGTGACTTCGAGGTTCTTTCGAGTTGGCTATCGCTCCTGTATTGTCACAAAACAACACAAGCGGTTTATCCATTTCTGGAATAACACCAAGATCCGAATAGAACATTTTTAGCCAGACTATTTCCTTAGCTGCTTCTGACGCGACTATGTACTTAGCCTCCATGGTGGAATCTGATATTGCAAACTGCTTTACACTTCTCCAAATCAGAGGTCCACCCCCAAGAGTAAACACCATTCTAGAAGTAGACTTCCTATCATCGACATCAGTCTAAATATCTGAATCAGTGTAGCCTACAGGGTTCAGAACACCACCCTTGTAGACTAACATATAATCCCTAGTCTATCTTAAATACTTCAGGATGAGTAAGGATATGTGCACCCAAACATTACACACAGTGACATGTCACTGCTTTTTAAAATAGTGGGTCCCAGTTTTAATAAATGTGATTGGCTATGCTAAACTGTCACATCACTGTGTGTAATGTTTGGGTGTATGTTTTGGGTGCACATATCATTACTCCTTCAGGATATGCTTAACTGCTATCCAATGTTCCGGTCCTGGGTTTGACTGATACCTGCTCACTACTCCCACTGCATAGCAGATATCTAGTCTAGTACAGAACATGGCATACATCAGACTTCCAACGGCAGATACGTAATGAACTTTTCTCATTGCATCTTCCTCTTCAGGAGTCTGGGGAGACTGCTTCTTTGAAAGATGAATTCCATGGCGGGACGGTAGATGCCCTTTCTTGGAATTTGTGAATGATAAGCGTTTAAGCACTTTATCAATGTAAGCTGCTTGAGATAGAGCTAAAAGTCTGTTCTTTCTATCCCTGATCATCTGGATACCTAGAACATAACTTGCTTCACCCAAATCCTTCATCTGGAATTGAGTGCTCAGCCAATTCTTCACATCTAATAATTTCTTATCATTGTTTCCAATGAGTAAGATATCATCCACATAAAGAACTGGGAATACCATTATTTGATTTGCCTTCAGTTGGTAAACACAGGGCTCATCAATATTTTCTTCAAAGCCATAGGTTTTTATTATTTCATCAAACCTAAGATTACAGGAACGAGAAGCTTGCTTAAGTCCATAGATTGACCTATTCAACTTGCAAACTTTTCCTCCTTGTCCAGCTACTTTAAATCCTTATGGTAGATCCATATAAATGACTTCGTCAAGCTTTCCATTAAAAAAAGTTGTCTTGACATCCATTTGCAAGATCTCATAGTCGAGAGCGACTGCTATGGATAGGAGGATGCAAATGGACTTGAGCATGGCTACCAGACTAAAAGTTTTCTCATAGTCCACGCCTTCTCTTTGGGTATAACCCTTTGCCATTAATTGAGCTTTATAAGTTTCGATATTTCCATCAACACCTCGTTGCTTCTTGTAGATCCACTTGCACCCAATGGCCCTAAAGTCACTAGGTGCTTCCACAAGATCCCAGCGGAATTTGAGTACATGGACTCCATTTCTTGTTTCATGGCTTCGAGCCATAGTTCCTTTTCAGGGCTAGCCATTGCATGTTTTAAAGACAACGGATCATCATCACTAGTGTCACCAACAACCATATTGGTTTCACCATCCAAACCATAGCGAACTGGGTTCCTAGAAACCCTCCCACTACGACGAGGCTCTGTGACAGTTTGCTTAAGAACAGCAGTACTTTCTTCATTTGAATCGACTTGCGTTGGTTGGACATGAAGAGTGGGAATTTCATCATCAACTTGCATTGATGATGATGGAACATTTGTTGGAGTCAATTCTTTAACCATCTCCTCTAAAACTACTTTGATGCGAGGTTTAAAGTTCTGGACATAGTCATTTTCCAAAAAAGTAGCATTTGTAGAAGTAAACACTTTCTTTTCTGAATGACTATAGAAAAGTCCACCCTGAGTAACTTTAGGATAGCCATCAAACATGCAAACATCAGTTCGCAGTTCTAGCTTCCCCTCCTTTTTCCTTAGGACATGGGCGGGACGCCCCCAGATTCTATAATGGCGAAAACTAGGTTCACGACCATTCCAGCGATCTAAAGGTGTTTTGGGGATTGATTTTGATGGCACGACATTGAGAATGTCATTCGCGGTTTCAATTGCATGTCCCCATAATGAAGTTTGTAGAGTTGAGTAACTAAGCATGCATCTAACCATTTCCAATAAAGTTATGTTCCAGCATACCGCTACACAATTTTGTTGCGGAGTACCTGGGGCCGTAAGTTGTGATAAAATCCCAAGTTTAGTTAAATGATCTTGGAACTGCATATCCAAATATTCTCCACCCCTATCAGATCGCAATATCTTTAACGTTTTACCTAATTGGTTCTGAGCCATTGCTAGGAATTCCTGAAACTTTGAAAATGTTTCTTATTTCCTATTAATTAGGTAAATACATGAGTATCTAGAGTAATCGTCAATGAAAGTGACAAAATACTCAAAACTATCCCTAGCTTGTACATTCAAAGGTCCACAAACATCAGAATGCACAAGACCAAGTGGTTCTTTGGCCCTCTCACCCTTTCCAGAGAATGGACGCTTGGTCAGTTTGCCTTCTAGACAAGATTCACATACAGGTAATTCACCTAAGGTGAGTTCCCTCAAAGGTTCGTCCTTTGTAAGTCTTTGAATCCTATCATAGCCAATGTGACCTAGTCTCAAGTGCGATAAATACGTCATATTATCGTTATTGGTCTTTTGACGTTTATTGGTCCTAGGTTTAGCTACTTTGAATAAATGATTATTAAGAGCGAGGGTTTTGTTAGGTCGCAGAATATAAAGCTCGTTTTCCAAACATGCAATACACAATTGGGATCCATTGAAAGAAATAGATATATTAAAACTTGTGAAAGTCATAACAAATTGTTCTAATTGCAACATGGAAACTGAAATTAAATTTCTACTAAAATTCGGAATGAAAAAGACATCTTCTAAAATTAAAAATTTATTTTTGAACTTCAGATGAGCTCTTCCTATAGCTTGGACCGCAACGAATGCTCCATTCCCAACTCTAAGCTTTGAGTCGCCTTCGTCCACTTCCTCCCATGATTCAAGAAGCTGTAAAGAGTTACAAACATGGTTTCCAAGATAAATGAACTATAATCATTACCTTTGTTTTTAGCTGCTAGAAACTTGGGGCAATCCTGTTTCCAATGCCTCTTCTCTTTGCAGTAAAAACACTTACCTTTACCTTTCTTGTTTTTCTTGTTCTTTGTAATGCCCCAAAATCCCTAATGCGGTTTAATGGCGGGATTAGTAGGCCGGGAGGGCCATAATTGTTTAATTATGCTATTAAATGATTATATGCATGTTTATATGAATTATATTATAATATGATGTTAAATGCATGCATGTGGGTCCACATTTCATTTCAGGGGTCTTTTGGTAAATTGGTCTGTTGAGGGCGTAATTGTATATTTGTACGCATGTCGGTGACATATTGTTGAGACCACATTATAATGTGGATTTGTTCGACCTATTCAGCATGAGACGATCTTTGAATATTAAATAGCGCTTTAGTCATAATAGGTTTAAGTTCGGGTCTCGGGGTGATTTTAATGATTAGAGCGTTGCTGGGAATTAAAGGGTAACGAGATATGAATTATTGGTGTTTGAGAATATTGAGAATAGCGGGAATTGGAGAGCGTTAATTATGATTGACGAAATAGGTGGAAATGTCAATTTTGCCCTTGGGAGCCTTTAGAAATCCTTATTTGACCTAGGGGTATTTTGGTCTTTTCACCCCTAGGATAGATTTAAGCCATTGAAGGCTGTTGAAGGAAGAGGAAAAAAAGCATCTTAAGAGCCTTCTCCTGTACCTGTTTTTCTACATTTTCTCTTTGGATTTTTGAGCTTAAGTTGGGGATTCAAGCTTAGGAAGTAAGTCTTGAGAGCTTGGGAGTGTGTTCCACCATTGAAGAGCATCATAATCTGAGCTTAAGGTAAGTTTCTAGCCATTAAATTTCTTGGTTTTCTCTGTTTTAGCTTTGGTTTTCAGTTGAGATTTCTAGGTTGGATGATTGGTTTTGTTGGGATTTTTTTTGCTAGGGTTCTTGTGGTTGTGATGCTTAGGGCATGTGGGGATAGTTTTTGGGTTCATTTGGCACCAAAAATGAGGTTTGGAAGCATTGGAATCGAGTTGGAATTGAAGGAGTCGAAGGAAGAGGTTTCAGGGGAGGATCTGGCTGGGTGTAGTGCTACAGCGCCCACCAGGGGGCGCTATAGCGCTACCCAGTGCTCTGTTGGGCGGTTTGGGGTTCTGAGAATAGTGCTGGGGCGCTAGTGAGCAGCGATGTAGCGCTACTCTGTTCCTTCATAATCCTGTTTTCAGTGTTTTTAAGGGTTTTTTGGCTTGGGGTTTCAATCCTTAAGGCCCGGGATCGAATCTACTCACCGTGTGGGTACGTTTCGAGGTCCTGAGAGTGGGGTTAGGTCAAGACCTTTTTATTGTTGATTTTCATTAATGGAGGTTATAATTGGTTATGATTAGGTAGCCGCTAAGGAATCAAAAGGTCGATCGTTCTCAGGAGTCGTTCTTGTTCTATTTCTCGCTCGAACCAGAGGTAAGAAAACTGCACCCTGTGTATATGACATGCATGATTGTTGTTGAGGCATGTTGGTTGATAAATGTGGACATTGATTGCATATTAAATGCTTACAAGAGCTTGATTACTTGTGTATGGCACTGATTATTCAGGGACGGCACTGGTCGCGTATTACTGACCAGAGAGTCAGAAATGGCATAAGCGTCCTGAACGCAGGGCCGATAAAAGATTGGATCTAATCGATATCAGCGTTGAATGACTCTAGGAGCATTAATGTTGGACCGACCCTAAGGTCGATGAAACTTATAAGCGCTTGACTAGTCTAGGATTAGTTACTCAGAGCCAGGGCCTAAGGCCTAGGTTACTGCTTGTCACATGTCTAGGGAGCGGAATCCCACGGTTATGACTCTATGGTCATGCGATAGATTATATTGGTGACCAGTTCATCGAGCACCTATCTTGATAAGCTAGTGAAAGGATCACTTATTTGTAAAGCCCTGGTGACCCTATCGTCACATGGTTGATGGGAACAGAACCCACCTTAGTGACTTTTCAATTGTCACTCATCGGTTTTGGACTGAAAGTCCTGAATGATTATTATGATCATTGTTGATATTATATTCATGCTATATTGTGTTTTTCTTGATGGGATTTGGCTCATGGGTGCTATGTGGTGCAGGTAAAGGGAAAGAAAAGCTCACCCAGCCTTGAGTTGAGAGCTTAGGTGGTGCTGTGTACATATGCGGCCGCTTGACCACCACGACCAAGGAGTTCTCAGAGGAACAAGGGGGTTTATCCTATTTTTGCCACTTAGGTCGGTGGGTTTTAAATTTGAAACAGTAATGACCATTTTGAGTTGTAAATAACTTGTAAATGTTTCTGTAACGCCCCAACTCCAGGGACCGTTACGGTGCACATTGCAAATAGTGTTAAACTCGCTAATCGAGTCATTTGGCCATAAACGTGTAACTAAGTATAATTAGTGGTTTAGGGATTAAAATTTTTGGTTAAGATATAACGTTTCATTAGAACGTTTACTGTATACATTGGGATCCCAAAAATATAATTTAAAGGTTTATTACAAGAAAATATTTACAACCAGCCGATCTAAGCGGCAAAACAGGGTTTAGCTCTGGTTCCTTTCCTTCAAACCTCGGCCGTGGCGATCGAGCAGCTGCATATGTACACATCGTCACCTAAGCTCTCCAACTCAAGGATGGTCCAACTTTCTTTTTCCTTTACCTGCACCACAATAGCACCCGTGAGCCGAAGCTCAGCAAGAAAACTCATATGCTCATGAATAGTCATATCATGATATCAAATCATATCTGGCATGCCTAGCAAACATAGCTTTATTCAAGCATGCAAATGAATTCAAACAATGTTGGGGTATCAAGGATAAGAAATCCTGCCCTTCTGATTGGATGACTATCAAGTCAATCCTAATCAGATGAGTGTTTCGACACTTGAGGTTCTGGTAAACCATACTGGGTGACCAACAAGCAAGTCACTATAGGGCTCAGCACCCAAAGCCATGCATATGATTATCAAAATGATCATACAGAGCTTATAGCTCTGAACAGATGAGTGAATATCACTTTGAGGTTCTATTAACCATACTGAGTGACTGACAAGCATGTCACTACGGGGCTCAATGCCCATAGCCGTATAACGAACCCGTTACCTGGGCTTTCCTGCAATGGCTCTAATCAAATGAGTGACTGCTGGGTAGTCACTAGCTTTAACAGATGAGTGACTGATGGGTAAGTCACACAAGCGCTTTTAGTTTTCATCGAACTTGAGGTCGGTCTGGCATTAATGCTCTTGTTGAGTCATCTAATGCAGAATTTTGATTAAATCTAATCTTTGTTGGCTTGCTTTGAACACGCTAAGGCCGTCCTGACTTATGAGTCAGCACCGTGTGACCAATGCCCAGTACCACTCCCGAACCTGACTAATGAGTCACAACTTCACAGTTGATACTAACACCTTTGCCAATTCTGACTAATGAGTCAGTACCATGCACAAGTAAGCATTGCTACCAAACATATGTCATATGTCGAATATTCAAACGCAGGGCATTCAGCATGCTTACTTAACAGTTGTTAGCATAATTATGATCATGCACAAACACAAAGACTCAAGCTCTGATCAATCTCACAGTCAATATTCATGGCATGCCCTAATCACATGTTTCTCTTGCATCACACGCATCACACTTAATCATCCAGCATGCCTCAATAATAATCATATGCAAATGAGCAAGATTGCTAAGCATTCAATATGCTATCAATGTTTACATTTAAACATCCAACATGCATCAAGAATAACCATGCATGACATATATGGGGTGCAATTTTCTTACCTCGGGCTCGAGCAAGAATTCGTAAAAGAACGACCCTTGAGAACGATCAATCCTTTGGTCCCTTTAGTGGTCACCTATTCATAACCAAATATGGAATCCCATCAATAAAATAAGTCATATAAAGATTTATAATCTAAAACCGCACTCCCGGGATCCATCCCGCACTCTCAGGACTCTTAATCTACCCAAACGGGGTAAAGGAACCAACCCCCGAGCCTTAAAAGTCATCCCGAGCCCTAAAAATAGGTTGCTGGAAAAACCACTAGTGCTGGGGCGCTGCCTAGTGGCGCTGGGGTGCTGCCCCAAAGTCAGAGAGCTCCATAATCAACATTGCCTAGCGCTGGGGCACTAGGAATGGCGTTGGGGCGCCATCAGCAAACCAGAAAGAATTCTGGTCTTCTCCCCTGCGATTCCCTCTGAAACCAAGTCTCCAAACCAATCCCAAAACCTCATCTACATCACACCCTCATCAAAACCCAAGCAATCTTACACAAGAACTTCCATGAATTCTCACAATTAACACCTCAAATTCCCAACTGAAAACTAACTTGTAAAACAGGGTAAAGCTTAAGTTCTTGGATGAAACCTTACCTCAAGTTGGATTTGAGTCCTCTTCAATGATTGAACTAAGTTCCTAAGCTCCCACCTTTGATCTCCTAGCTTGGTTCTACAATTTGGCTTCAAAAATTCCAAAGGATGGAAGAGGAGAAATGGTGTACGGGAGGGAGAGATGAGGATGATAGTGATGCTTTGTGTTTTACACTTCCACAGCCTTCTAAACTCAAAGGGCTGATATATATCTTAGGGGTGAAAAGACCATTTTTCCCCTAGGTCAAATAAAGGCTTCTAAAGACTCCCAAGGGTAAAATCGTCCTTTCCCACCTATCTCGTTAATTATAATTAACACCCTCCAATTCTCGTTATTCTCAATATTCTTAAACACCAATAATTCATACCCAGTTACCCTCTAATTCCCGGCAACGTTCTAATCATCAAATTACCCTGAGACTCACTCCGAGCCCCGAACTTAATCTCGTTATGACTAGACTAAAAACTTGCATTCCATGACCGTCTCATGCCGAATGGCTCGAACCGATCCACATATAATGTGGTATTATTTATAGTTCACCCACATGCACGAAAATACACAATCACGCCCTCAACGGGCCAAATTACCAAAATGCCCTTGTAATTAAATGTGGACCCATATGCATGCATTTATCATCATATAATAATATAATTCACATAAACATGCATATAATCATTAAATATCATAATAAATCAATTATGGCCCTCTCGGCCTCCTAATCAAGGTCCTAAACCTTATTAGGAAATTTGGGGCATTATAGTTTCTATGGGCCCATGAACAGTTTTATGCGTTAAATAAAATATATCCTTTCCTTTTGATTGGTTTTCCACCTTAGCCTGTTAATAACACTAGAAGCACGTTTTAACCAAAGGACTCGGGTAGCGAGTTAAATTTCTGGTTCACCGTAACTGTTCTAGGGTAACCAGGGTATTACATCTTCCCCTTAGGAGTCTGTGCACTCGTCTTTACAGCCTTTATAGGTTTGGGGTTGTTGTTTTGTCCACCTTTCCTCTTGTTTCCAGCTTTCGAAGACGAAGCGTGATTAGCTTCAGCCTTAGCTAGATCAGCAACAATAGTAGTAGTTGTCTTCTTTTCTCCTCCCTTACTTGGTCCACCCATGATAGACTCAAAAGTCTAAAGCTCGTTCATGAACTGCGTCAGACCATAGTTGAGTTTATTCAACACATAGTTGGTGGTGAATGGTAGGAAAGATGGAGAGAGACTATTGAGGATTAAGCCAACTTGAGCTTCCTCATCTATTATTGCTCCATGTAGTTCAGCTTCCTGAAAGTAGTTTTTCATCTTGATCAGGTGATCACGAACATGTTGAGAAGGTGCCATCCGAGCATTGGCATATTTCTTGGTGGCCTCAAAATGAGTCTGCACTGACTCGGCACCAAACATGTCTTGGAGTTGATCCATGATTTCGTAGGCTGTCTCGACATTCTCCATCTTTGTCTTGAGAGTGTCGACCATACTAGTCAACATGTAGTACCGTGCCTTGTTGTTAGCCGCCTGCCAATGCTCATACTTGTCCCTCATAGAGTTGGTAGCTCCTTCAGCTAGAACTTCAGGGGATTCCTCAGTCATGATGAACTTGGAGTTGTCACCAAGCAACACAATGTTGATGTTTTGCTTCCATTTAAGGAAGTTTTCTCCAGTGAGTTTCTCCATCGAAAGTTGAGAAAGGATGGGAGTAGACACACCCATAATTAAACTACAAATTACCAATAAAATAGAAATCAATCACATTTGCTCAATAAAACTTCGATTCACACAAATTTCAAGAAATAGCACAACATATACCAAAATATGTAAGATATGAGAAAAAATACCAAAAACAATCATATCTCTATTTCTTTAGGGTTTTTTTTTAACTAATCTATGATATCCTTGTCCCAGTTGGCGAGAGTCAAAAAATACCACTAGTTAAATAGAGTTGTAAACTCATTTAATAATGAACACAATTATTAACAACCTAATATTTGATCAAAATAAGAAAACAAAATCTCTTATTTTTATGAGCTAGACCCATTTCGATAATCATATATTTAGTCCTAGTAGTCACCGTAGGGGTGAGTCTAGTAGAATTTGACCTATAATTATCTATCTTCGAGATCTAACTTTGTCAAAATAACTAATGAACACCTTCCGTAGGGGGACGAATCAAAGCGCCTCGAGGCCCCATTAAGCTATTGACTATGTTAAACCAACGGTGGAGATTGGATAAAATTATTAAAATATGCTCATTATTAAAATTAAAAAAAGTATTTTTATTATTTATTTTTAGAATATTAATGACTGTGGTTCTCCAAAAAATTGAAAAAGATTAAAATTTTCAAACCAAAGTCCTATAATTTCCTATTAATTCTAAAGTGTCACATTGAAACAAATTCAATTAATTTAGAATTAATTTGTTGCTAATCAATATTTAGGTTTAACTAATATAATGAACTTATACAATTAAGTCCAACTTAGGTAAATGGGCATTTACAATTGGACTTGTATAGAGGAGGGTTGGGTCCAGTATGTCATTCCCACTACAAAGGCCTCCAATCTTCCATACAAGATACAAAAGACAGGAATTTAAACATTTATTTTATTAATTGTTATTAATTGATTAAGCCCACTATAGTCATGCAAAGCAAATGGGCCTTCACAAGTGGAATCACCCACAAGAGAGGAATTTAAACTTTACATTTTCTAATAGGCCCAAATAAAACATATCATTTTATGAATATTTTATTTGGCAAAAACCATATATCTAACAAACATATGAGTCACTATATGCATCTAAGCCCAATTGCAAAAATGCCACATATAGTGCAAACAGACATGTTATAATTGGATAGGCCTAATCATGTTACTATATGAGCAATTCTATGAATTTATGCAAAAATACCACAATTTATTTCATTTGCAAAAATACCACAATTAATTATCTAGAATTTATCAAAAATTCGAATTAATTTAATTTTTATATAAATAAGTCAATTTAAATGAAATTTATCAACAATTAACAATAGTTAATTTAAATTTCATTTATTAACAATCAACTTTGTTTAGGTTAATTTGAAAAAAAATATATTAATTTAATTTAAATAGGATTTATCAACAATTAACCAAAATTAATTTAAGTCCCAATTATTAAAAAAAATATTTTATTAATTGGCTGAAAAAAAAAAGATATTTTTCAAAAATTTAACCAAATTTTAAATCAATATCTTAACTATTTTCCAAAAATATCTTGTGTTATTACAACTATTAGCTAATATTTAAACCATTAAAAAATATATATAAATAGTTATAACAACCTTAAAATATTTTAAAACAGTTAATCAAATTCAAATATCCATAAAAATATCTAACTAACAATATTAAAATTTCAAATAATTTAAATATTAAAAACTATAAAATAAAAAGATATTTATATTTTCAAATAAAGATTTAAAAAAAATATCAAGAATTTAAATGAAAATATCTTAAATATCTTATATTATAATTAGAATATTTTAATATATTAAAAGATTTAAAATTAAGTTGTTAGTCTATTTTTAAATTTGAATTTGAATCTTTGTAGAAAATATCTAATTATTTAAATCTCAACTAACAAAAATATCTTATTTTTAAAAAACAATTTTAAATACAAAACAAATCAGACATTTTTGACTTTGATTATAAATAATAAATTTCCACAATTTTAATTTTCTTTAATTTTCAAATATATATATATATATATGATGAACAGTACCCGAAACTGGAACTGTTCATATGGCTGCTGGTGTCTGGGCTTGTGCGCGCGCACGCAGGAGCTGCATGCAAGGCGTGCGCGCGGAGGCTGGTGACACCGCCGAGGAACGTGCGCGGTTGCCCAGGGAATGCGCGCGCATGCGTGTGCGGTGGCAACTACAAGAAAAAAAATTGTGCAATTTTTCAAACCAAAACCATTTTCTAATTAATTTTTAACATGCTTTACACAAAATAAAGCATATATAAAATTAATATCATAGAAAACACAACAAAATAACCTAAAAATTGCTAAAATTCACATAAAATCAATATGCTTCATAAAAACATGAAAACCATCCAATTATTCAAACACATCAAATAATCCAATTTTAAACATGTTCATGCATGAAAATAAAGGTTACCAAAGGCTCTGAGGCCAGTTGTTAGGAAAACTTATACATGATCTTTATCTATTTTCATGTAGATCTAATATTAAACAAATTAATATGAGATAACCAAGAACATGTTTCTAAAATTGAATTCAAAGAGAAACAAAAATAAGAATACTTACAGAATACGCAGCGGAATGAAAGAGTCATTCCTTCAGTTTATCTAACTCTTGTATCCTTTCTGTCGCAGAGTATTATCAAGAAACTCAACCGTTCTTCTAATTTCTTCACAATCTTCCAATGTATCCTTAGAATCACCTAGACTAGTGTCGGCAATTATCAACACATGAGATAGATACAGAGAGAAGACGAGAAAATAATCAAAGAGGCTTAGAAAAAGACTTGTGTTTAGAGAGAATCTAAAACCTATCAAAAAATCTGACTTATGACTTGTCAAACTTGTGTTTTGACTTCTCTCTAAGCACTCATTTTATAGACTCAATTAGGCTATTTAATTTAATGAAAAAAATCAATAAAATAATATTCAATTAACAGCCCTATGTTGAAATTATCATGGGTTTTAGGCTTGTGAAATTTCTCATTTGATTATAAGCCCATTGGACTTAAAATCAAGGCCTGTATTATTTTCTACTGATTCAATTAATTAAATAATTATATTAAAATCATTTATCAAATTAATTATTTATAATTTGAACATTGATTTAAACTTATTTATTAATTTAGATACACTTTTATCTTAATTAATAAATCTGCCATAATTTCTCTTTTCTTCTCAAAATTACATAACTCTGTGAAACTATCCAAAATTGACCTGGTCAACTTTGATAATTCTAATTGATAATTAAATCAATTAATTGAGACTATCTAGATGATTTTATCCAAGGTACAATGGGGACCATGGGCCTATGAAATCAAGCTCCAATAAGTTATCATAAATCTAACAAATAAATTTACTAACTTATTAATTCCTCATGACTCCACTATAGACTCGGAATTGCACTCTTGAATTCATAGAATGCTCTATAACAAATATAGATACACTATTAATTATCCATCTTTACAACCATAATTATCACTCAATCCTCTATAGACAATCTGCAATGAGATAGGACAAAAATATCGTTTACCCCTCACTGTATTTTATCCTTAAAACACTTAGTTCCTTGTAAATGATATTTCAGTAAACTAATTTAATTACTGAAATGAGATCTCTATCATTTAACACCTTGAACCAAACTAAAAGGAAACCATCATTTCACTTCTTCATCAGAAGCTATAGATGCTCATATCTATGATTAACACTCCCACTCAATTATACTACCGAGTTCCCAAGATGTAAGTATGGGCTAGTCCGTAGGGTAAGCTGGTAACGAACAAGTCAAAGAACTCAAATAATACAATCAGTTAGAATACTAACCACTCAGAATTGAGATTGAATTGACCTATGGTCAACTATATGATATGACTATAATAGATAATAACAATATGTTTACTTATCTTATCAACTGTAAATATCGGTCCAGGCCGATGTAACAAATACATCCGATCTTATCTACTTTGCTAATGTTCTAGAAAGAACATAACACTGTAATGTGTAAGTAGAACATATCGTAGATTGGCAAGTCAGTGTAAATACTGTGCACTGACTAATCTTAGGACTAACTTATTTTAAACATATAATCATATTTATATTCCATTATGATTACATCACTATAAATAAGATTAGCTATATGCTTGGGATTTAAAAGAAGTTTATATTAAACAAATAATCATGAAAATAAAATATGTGAGCAAAGTGATTGACCAAGTCAAAAAATGATTTCTATTATTTTATTGATAATAAAATGAGATTACAAAGAATTTGCATTTTAATTAGGGCATAAAACCCCAACAGTTTCACCATTGAGAGGAGTTCATTTTTTTGGGATGAAGGGCAAGCTGGGCCCTATATTTGTAGGTCCCTTTGAGATCCTGGAGAGGATTGGACATGTGGTCTACAGGTTGGCCTTACCCTCATCACTATTCGGAGTTCATAGTGTGTTTCATGTCTCGGTGCTTCGAAAGTATGTATTTTATACAACTCATGTGTTGAGTTATGAATATCTAGAGCTACAGACCGATTTTTCCTATGAAGAGCAGCCGGTCCAGATATTAGATAGGAATGACAAGGTTTTGAGGAACAAGACTATACCTTTGGTGAAAGTATTATGGAGGAACAACAAGGTCGAGGAAGCGACCTGGGAGTTAGAGTCACATATGCGTAAACAATATCCCAAGTTGTTCAAGAAAATTTTGAAGATGAAATTTCTATAAGGAGGGGATAGTCATAACGCCCCGAAATCCCTAAGAGAATAAATTGCATTGATTATCATGTCGAGAGGGTAAGTGAGGTAATTATGTGTTAATTAATTTAATTATGTGATTTATATGCTTATATGATTGAGTATGCATGATTAGGTATATTAAATGTGTTTAACGGTCTGCTTTTTTTAGAAAGGGTTATTTTCGTAATTTTGGCTCGTTGAGGGTATATGTGTAATTTTATATGTTGTGTTTGTGTAGCGTCCCAGAATTTTACTTAGTTAGATAGTAGTAGTAGTAGTAGTAGTAGTAGTAGTAGTAGTAGTAGTAGTAGTAGGTAGTAATAGCTTATAGTATGTTAGTTTTAGCAGATATTGGTTCAAGTCGGGATTTAGTTGGATACTCATAGCAATAGTTATGGATTTTATAAGTTTAACCTATAGTTTACAAATATTAATTATAACATAAGTTTTAATTTTTTTTGTAGTTGCGATTATTATAGTATAGTATATGTTTATGATATTAGTAGCCTTGTTTGTGAAAAATGGGGTGATTGCATAAGAATAAATTAATTATGATATTATTAAAAAGTGTTATGGATCGAGCCTACATAAAGCCCAAAAGCCCAATAAGATTTTGGGCTTAGTAAATTCTAAATCAGCCTAGGGAATTAGAGTTTGTTATTTTATGGTTAGTTAAGATATTTGTGGATTAGGTTGTTATTTAGATAATTAAATAAATTTTTCGTAACTTTAGGGTACTGTAACTTCCAACCTACTTTTGACCCAGTTATATTATGAATTTTGAAAAATAGTATTTCTAGAAAGTTGTAGATAATTGAATTAGCTTTGTAACGGTATAAAGATGGTCTAAATCGAAATCCTACAGCTCCAAATATGTTGATTTTACTACATGTGAGTTTAGAGTTACGAGATTTAGGAAGTTAGAGGTTGGGATATTTTTTTATGTTAGATTATTCCTTAATTATTTAATAAAAATATAAATAACATAATTTAGAGATATTTTCTACAAAAGTTAGGATTCTATTTCATTTAAATTTGGATTATAGTTAGAATGCAATTAATTAAGTTTAAATAAAAAAAGATCTAGAAACTCTAGAACCTTCCAGAACCATTAAGAGAATGACACTTGTCATAATTATGTTTATTTAAGGATTTAAGTTTTTTTTTTAATAGGATAGTTTCACTCCTCAAACTCTATAAATAGGACCCTTCACTCAGCCATTTTATTCATTCTTCAAGCACAGTTCAGAACCTCCAAGCTGCTTAGATTATTCTTGAGAGAAACACTAGGGTTTTGGGATAAAAGCTTTACCATCTTAAGCTTTGTAAACACTTAGGTAGTGAGATATAGTGTGATTTCGATATCGAAGTGTATAACAGTTCTAGTTTATCCAAGGTGTTTGAGTTCTTTAATTTAAGGTTCTTCTCGGCAAGTTTCTTCTTTGATGGTTTAGTTTTTTTTCATCTCTTTTCTTTAGAAACTCACCATTCTTTATGTTTGGTTTTAGGAGTTCCAATCCCGCTCTTGTCTCCAATATTCCGGTTTTTGGTAAGGAAAATTAGGTAGTTTAGTATTATGATCTAGTTGTGATATGGTTTATGTTTGTATGATCTAACATTTAAGGTACAATAAAGGGGTAAGTTTGTCTGGACCAAAGGTGTCCAATGATGTATGACAGACTATGTCAGGTAGGCTCGGTTGCCAAAACTTTATGACGGACCTATGTTCGGTGTATGACAGACCTATGTCTGGTGTATAATGGACCTATGTCCAGTGTATGACGGACCTATGTCTGGTGTATGACGGACTTTTGTCCAAGGCTTAATTGCCACCCCTGTATAAACACTTATGATTTATGACCTATGATGTATGACCTATGACCTATGACTTAGAGTATGACTTATGATTTATAGATTATGATTTAGAATTATGACTTAAGTTATGATATGAACTAGAGGTTTGTGTTGGTATGACTTTTGTGAATTTATGTTATGTTTGATTATATGACTAACCCTTGTTTGTATTTTCCTTACTGGGCTTAGAAGCTCACTCCTTACGATGTTGTTATATCAAGAAATTAAGGATAGAAAGGCTGGTGGGGAGTGGGACCTAAGAGCTTCGTGATGTATTCGTTGGGGACCATATAGTCGAGGAAGATCAAGCGGGACTATTTTATTAAAACATGTTATTTTAAAAAAGTTTTATTTAAATATTACTCATTTTTATGTTAAAGACAATTATGTTATTTTTTTAAAAACCATGGCCATGTATTTATTTTCAAGTTTTTTTTAAAGTTTTTATTCAATAAAAGAGCAATATTTACGATTACAACCCAACGCTGTGTTCTCGGTAATCTATGAGAAATTACGGCGTTATAGTTTGAGACCACATTATTATGTGGATATATTTGCGATATTCGTCTTGATTCGACCCTATTGAGCAATTTAGCAGAAAAGTCAAATGAAGAAGAATAAGAAATGTAAATATGATTTATTTATTCTTATAATTAAGTGGAAAAAATCTGCCATCCTGAATTTTACACTCAGGGTCCACTAACAATGTTTATTCTTCTATGTAGATAGTTGAATCTTATGATTCAAAGAAGGTTACTGATGATGTTCATGAAGTCAAAGAGATAGAAAGCGTCTAGTTCAAGAATGTGTTGAAGAAAATTCGTTTATTTTATAATTCTTTAGTTTTATTAGAATGAAAAACTTTATTGTTATTTTGAACAATGTTTTAGTTTGTTTCTTTTAGTATTTTGAATTTTATTGCATATATTAACTTTAGAATATTTTATTTATAATATAATTATTCTTTATTTTTCTTTAGACATGCAATTAAAAGTTCAGACTTTAATGCTTTCATTAATTGAACGATCGCTAAATAAATCAGAATTATTTAAAGTAGCTAAACCGAAAAGAAACAAAAGCCAAAAGGCTTCAAATGAGGATGACACATATCTTTGGCATCTTAGACTTTGTCATATATGACTAGATAAGATAAATCGGTTAACAAAAGATGGACCATTGAGGGAACTAAGAGTTGGAACTCTTCTGGTTTGTGAGTCTTGTCTAGAAGGAAAAATGACCAAACATCATTTCTTAGCGAAAGGTAATAAAGCTAATGAGCCTTTAGAGCTTATACACAAAGATGTATGTGGTCCAATCAACGTACAAGATAGAGGTGGATATGAGTACTTCTTCACCTTTATTGACGATTACTCTAGATATGGTAATACTTACCTAATGCTTAGGAAGTCTGAAACCTTTGGTAAGTTTCAAGACTTCAAAGCTGAGGCTGAGAAGCAATTAGGCAAGACTCTTAAAACACTTTGATCAGATCGAGGTGGTGAATATTTGGATTTGGAATTCAAAGATTTTAGGCTGGAGCATGGTATTAGTCCCAACTCACAACACTTGGACATGGTATTAGGCTGGAGCAAAATTGTGTTTTAGAAAGAAGAAACAGGACCTTGTTGGACATGGTCAATTCTATGTTAAGCTAATCTTAACTTCCTTTCTCATTCTGGAGATACGCACTTCAAATGGCGACTTACATTTTGAATGTAGTTACATCTAAGACCATAAGCAAAATACCACTAGAATTGTGGAATGGTAACAAAACTAGTTTGCACCATTTCTACATCTGGGGTTGTCCTGCTCATGTTCTTAGAACTAAATCTGGGAAACTTGATTTGAGGTCTAAAGTATGCATTTTTGTGGGATATGCTCTAAAAACAAGAGGCGATCACTTCTATAGTCCTAAGGACCAAAAGGTATTTGTTCAACAAATGCGACCTTCCTCGAACACGACTATATGAATAACTATAAACGTCAGAGCAAAGTAGTTTTGGAGGAACTCACAGCTGATAATATTCCATTACCTTCATCATCATCATTAAATGATAAATGACAAACCGAGAAAACCACTATTCTTGAAAAGGAAACCCCAGTGCAAAGTCGTAGTGGGAAAATTGTGAGACAACTTACTCGCTACGAACATGAGGCACATGTCCTTGTTTATTATACAAACAAGGGCAGTCCATTAACCTTCAAAGAGGCATTGGATGATCCTAAAAAGGATAAATGGAAAGAGGCCATGAACTAAGAAATGGAATCGATGTATTCCAATTTTTTCTGGGAACTTGTAGATCCACCTGAAGATGTCAGGCCCATTGGGTGCAAATGGATCTTAAAGAAGAAAAGAGGTGTGGATGGGAAAGTAGAGACTTTCAAGGCAAGGCTAGTAGACAAAGGTTACACTCAGAGAGAAGGTGTTGATTATGAAGAAACATTTTCTCTTGTGGCAATGCTGAAATCCATTCACATCCTCTTATCCATAGCTGCCACCTATGACTATGAGATATGGCAAATGAATGTCAAGACAACTATTCTTAATGGATATCATGATGAAAGTATCTATATGATACAACTAGAAGGGTTCATTAAGGATGGGGAAGATCATAAGGTGTGTGAGTTTCTGAAATCCATTTATGGATTAAAGCAAGCGCCTAGAACTTGGAATATCACCTTTACTTGAGACAATTAAAACATACAGCTTTGAACAGAATGTCAACGAAGCATGTGTGCATAAATATGTCAAAGGCAAAGTGGTGGTTTTCTTAGTTATTTACATGGATGACATTCTCATCATTGGTAACTATGCAGAAACACTATCAAACGTGAAGAAGTGGTTAGCTGAAAACTTCCAAATGAAATATTTGGGCGAAGCAAGCTATGTTATGGTAATCCAAATCCTAAGGGATAGGAAGAACAGGCTCTTGGCACTTTCTCAGGCTAATTATATAGATAAGGTACTTGAAAGGTTCTCTATGGAGAATTCCAAGAAAGGTCAGTTACCGACCAAAAATGGAATTACTCTTTCCAAAGATCAATGCGAAAGACACCTCAGAAAGAAAAGGACATGAGAAAGTATCCCTAAGCTTCAACATTTAGGAGTCTAATGTATGTTATCTTGTGTACTAGGCCTGAAATATGATATGCAGTAGGGATTGTAAGTCGTTATCAATCAAATACTGGTTTGGAACACTATATTGTAGTAAAGCACATTCTCAAGTATCTTAGGAGAATGAGAGATTATATGCTTCCATATTCAGGGGGTGAGCTAAACCCTACTTGATACACTGATTCTGATTTCCAATCAAACAAAGACAGTTGTAAGTCGACGTATGGGTCAGTGTTCACTCTTGCTGGAGGAGTTGTAGTCTGGAGAAGTTTTAAACAATCCAGTATTGCAGATTCAACCATGGAACCCGAGTATATAGCGGCTTGTGAAGCAGCTAAGGAAGCAATTTGTCTTAGAAAGTTCTACATTGATCTGGAAGTAATTCCAGATATGGAGAAGCCTCTAATCCTATACTGTGACAACTGTGGAGCAATATCTAACTCTAAGGAAGCCAGAAGCCACAAAAGATGAAATCATTAGAAAAGAAATACCATCTAGTTAAAGAGATCGTGCACCGAGGTGATGTGATTGTTATGAAGGTATCGTCAGAACAAAACCTGGCAGACCCATTTACCAAGACACTTCCTGCAAAGTTGTTTATGGGTCATGTGGGAAACATGAGATTAAGGGAGATACCTCACTTTCTTTGAGGGCAAGTGGAAGATTGTAGGATTTATGTCATAAAGCCTGTAAATACATTTGGTTGATTTAAATAAAAGTGCAATTTGTATTATATTTGAATGTTATAATTATTGTTTGAATAATTTTTATGAATATCAAGAAAATTCCATATTCATTTATGAGGATATGATCTTGTATTAGTACGAGAGAATTAAGATCATATACAATGAATAAAATAGTCAGTAACATATTAAAGTAAATAATCTTTAATGAATGGTTATTAGTACAATTTACTAAGCATACGATTTACCTTTTACCATAAAGATTTAATTCTTATCATAATAGAAGATCATTTGTCGACCAGTCTAAATCCTGAGTAGTCATAAACTCTTGTTTATGCTTATTGGATCTTTTAATTCACTCGTTAAGGTTTCATAGTATAATGAGGCTAATGGCTTTTGTTTTGAAGAATCAATATCATGAATGGCTGAGAACATGATTTACAATAATGGAATTGATACTTTCCTAACGGATCGAATATTGGTTCCCTTAAGGGTTGATTTTTGAACTGAATAGTTATTAAGCTCAAATTTATAATTTGATTATAGATTAATTATTTGTTATTGAGTTAATGGTACTTAAGGAACAAGAGGTAACTAGAAGGGTAAAATAGTAATTTTGACCAGCTCTAATTAACATACCAATAATTGGAGGACAAAATTGTTAGGGTTTAATGCCCTAATTAAAAACCAATTTCATTGTAATCTCATTTATTAGATATAATTTTTTGACTTGGTCAATCACTTTGCTCACATGTTTTATTTTCATGATTATTTGTTTAATATAAACTTCTATTAAATCCCGAGCATATAGCTAATCATATTTATAGTGACGTAATCACAGTGGAATATAAATATGATTATATATTCAAAATAAGTTAGTCCTAAGATTATTCAGTGCACAGGATTTACACTGACTTGCCAATCTACAATATGATCTACTTACACATTGTAGTGTTATGTTCTTTACAGAACATTAGCAAAGTAGATACGATCGGATGTACTTGTTACATCGGACAGGACCGATATTGACAGTTGATAGGATAAGTAAACATATCGTTATTATCTATTCTAGTCATTATCATATAGTTGACCATAGGTCAATTCAATCTCAATTTTGAGTGGTTAGTATTCTAACTGATTGTATTGTTTGAGTTCTTTGACTTGTTCATTACCAGCTTACCCTACGGACTAGCCCATACTTACATCTTGGGAACTCGGTAGTATAATTGAGTGGGAGTGTTAATCATATATATGAGCATCTATAGCTTCTGATGAAGAAGTGAAACAATGGGTTCCTTTTAGTTTGGTTCAAGGTGTTAAATGATAGAGATCTCATTTCAGTATTTAATATTAGTTTACTGAAATATCATTTACAAGGAACTAAGTGTATTAATGATAAAATACAATGAGGGGTAAAACGATATTTTAGTCTCATCTCATTGTAGACCGTCTATACAGGATTGTGTGACAATTATGGTTGTAGCAATGGATAATTAATAGCGTATCTATATTTGTTATAGAGCGTTCTATGAATTCAAGAGTGCAATTCCGAGCCTTTAGCGGAGTCACGAGGAATTAATAAGTTAATAAATTGATTTGTTAGATTTATGATAACTTATTGGAGCTTGAGTTCATAGGCCCATGATCCCCATTGTACCTTGGATAAAATAATCTAGATAGTCTCAATTAATTGATTTAATTATCAAAGTTGACCAGGTCAATTTTGGATAGTTTCACAGAGTTATGTAATTTTGAGAAGAAAAGAGAAATTATGGCAGATTTATTAATTAAGATAAATTGGTATCTAAATTAATAAATAAGTTTAAATCAAGGTTCAAATTATAAATAATTAATTTTATAAGGGATTTAAATAATTATTTAATTAATTAAATCAATAAAAAATAATACAGGCATTGATTTTAAGTTCAATGGGCTTATAATCAAATGAGAAATTTCACAGGCCTAAAGCCCATGATAATTTCGATCTAGGGCTGTCAATTGGCAATTATTTTATTGATTTTTTAATTAAATAAATGACTTAAATGAGTCTATAACTCCATGTCGTTGACAGAAGTCTGTGAATACTTCACTATCAAACTGCAACCCATTGTCGGAGACTATCTTCCTCGGGAGCCCGTATTAGCAAACAATGTTTTTAATGAGAAAATCCAAGGCCTTTTTGGAGGTGATCATTGTGAGCGTCTCAGCCTCGACCCACTTCGTGAAGTAGTCGACGACCACTATGGCATACTTCACCCTTCCCTTTCATGTAGGAAGGGTCCCGATAAGGTTAATACCCCAAACAGCGAAATGCCATGGACTGGTCATCTGCGTAAGCTCATTTGGAGGAGCTCGAGGGATGTTAGCGAAATGCTGGCACTTGTCGCACTTCTTGAGATAATCCATTGCATCTCCATTCATGGTGGGCCAAAATTATCCTTGTCTCAAGATCTTTTTAGAAAGACTTTGCCCCCCAACATGGTCCCCACAAAAGCCCTTGTGTACCTCTCGGAGTATTAGACTGGCTTCTTGCTTGGACACACACTGAAGCAAAGGCAAGGAATAACCTCGCTGATATAGCTTACTATCCATGATTACGTACCGAGGTGCTTGATAGAGCATCTTCCGGGCTGCCTTCTTATCTTGGGGCAGCTCCCCGGAGACAAGATATTTTACTATTGGCTCCATCCACCCATCTAGGGGTTGTATAGCCTCCAACTCTTCAACTGAAATGCTCAGAGCATCCAAGTAGTCAATGGGCACCGCATTGATCAAATCTATGTCTTTGGTGGTGCCCAACTTAGCCAGGGCGTCAGCATTGAAATTTTGCTCTCGCGACACCTGCTGAATAGTGAATCTTTTGAAGTTATGCAGCATTTCTTGAGCCTTTGCCAGATATGCTACCTTTTTTGTTCCCCAGGCCTATTACTCTCCAAGTACTTGGTTTACCAAGAGTTGAGAATCGCTAAAATTCTTGAGGCCCTCGGCTTTGAGCTCAAGTGCCACTCGGAGCCCAACGATTAAGGCTTCGTATTCTGCTTTATTGTTATAGGCACTGAACCCAAAACGAAGTGCGTTGTGCACTTTGTGCCCCTTGGGGGAAATAAAAATGAGTCCAGCTTCGGTGCCATTTTTGTTTGAAGACCCATCCACATACAACTTCCAAGCTAGTGCAACCACTGGGACACCTTCAGGCTTCTCATGATTCCATGTGCACTCAGCGATGAAATCGGCCAATGCCTGACCTTTTATTGCAATCCTCAAATGGTAGGTGATGTCGAACTGACTCAACTCCACTAACCATTTCAAGATTCTTCCTGATGACTCTGGCTTTTGAAGGACTTGCCTAAGGGGATGGTTTGTGAGGACCTTAATTGGATGCGCTTGGAAGTAGGGTCTTAGCTTTTGAGAAGCCACCATTAGGAAAAAAGTTAACTTCTCCATCAGCAGATACCTAGACTCTGCGTCGAGGAGTCTTTTACTAACGTAATAGATAGGGTGTTGAACACGACCTTCCTCCCGCACCAATGCAGCAATGATAGCATTCTCCGAGACTGCCATATAGAGCAAGAGAGGTTCTCCATCTACTGGCATGGACAGAATCGAAGGATTTTCCATGTGCGCCTTGAGCTGCTGGTATGCCTGTTCGCATTCTTCCGACCATTCAAATTTCTGACTTCCTCGGAGCACATCAAAGAAAGGGATGCACTTGTCTGTTGCCTTGGAGACAAAATGACTCAAAGCCACGATCCTTTCTATCAGCCTCTGAACGTCTTCATGCTTCCGAGGAGACGACATTTTGATTAGGGCCTTGATCTTCTCGGGGTTTTCCTCAATTCCCCGAGCACTGACAATGAAACCTAGGAACTTTCTGGAGGCCACCCCAAATGTGCACTTTTGGGGATTTAATTTCATTCTAAACCGACGGAGAATCGAGAAAACCTCCACCAAGTCGCCCACATGATCAGGAGCTGTCCTAGATTTTACCAGCATGTCATCCACGTATATTTCCATGTTTTGCCCCAGCAGGTTCTTTAACATCTAGTTTACCAATCTCTGGTAAGTGGTACCGACATTTTTCAGTCTGAAAGGCATCACGATGTATTAGTAGACACCCTTATCGGTCCAAAATCTAGTATGCTCTTGGTCTGCGACATGCAAGGATTCTGGTTATAGCTCAAGTATCCGTCCATGAACGACAACAGATCATAGCCATAGGTGGCATCGACTGTATTGCCGTACTACCCTAGAGTCATTGCCATGTAATTTATAAATGTGTCATTAGCTCGCTAATCGAGGTATTAGACCAAAAGTATGCTTAATTTAAAAATGAACACTTAGTTAATGAAAATTAAGTATAAAAGGGGTTGTCATTCACTAAAATGATAAAAGTGTCACATTGGGATCCCAAAATACTGTTTAGAAACATATTTACAAACAAAAAGGTTACTTATAGTCGACCTAGGCGACAAAATCAAACATCCATAATTGCTCCTCAAACACCCCAGCCGTGGCGGCCAGGTAGGCCAAACATGTACACATCGCTCCATGCCCTCCAACTCATGGTTGTTCGACCCTATTCCTTACCCTTACTTGCACCACAGAGCACCCATGAGCCAAGGCCAAGCAAGAGAACTTCATAGAAAGCATATAATAACTCACTTCAACGAATACATACTTAATCAATGACAGCAAGTAAATACACGTTTCTATTGGAATGCACAACATTACAGCAGTACAACAACACAATAGCATAATAACACAACAATCTAATAACACGACAGTACGATAACACAACATCACAATACCACAACAACGGCATTCGCTGATCAGGGTGTGTTATCAGGCACCAAGTTTGCGGTCCTAGCCGAACGGGTGTGTACAACACCCTTGAGATTCTCGCCCTGGCGGCCTGCATTCAGCAAGCTTAACGCCAATCTTGGCCCCTTGCCGCTTCTGGCTCTTGCCGATCATTCATAATCACATGTATGACATAACAACTATAAATAATACATACAACGCTATACATCACATAGCTCTACGAGCACAAACATTCTCTTACCCGGTGTCCCGAGCTAACAACCCAAACCGATCCCGAGCACGACTCCAAATTTTGAGCCTGAGCGGTAAGACCTAGTCACAACGTATTAATAAATATCCATCATGATTTAAATAAATTAAAAGCCTTTGGAATAACATACAAGCCTCTGGGACCTCGAATTCTACTAAACCGATAGTAGAATCCTTCCCGAGCCTTAACATTTGGGTTCCCGAGCCTGAAACCTTCATTTCCCCTCTTTTCCCTTTTCTTTCTATTTCGGGCCGAGGCATGCTCTTTAGGGCCGCGACACGCCTACATGTCAGAGAGCAGAGCTCTCTCTGCTGAAGGACGTGGGCCGTGATGCGCCTGCACTACGGCGCCTGGGCAACCCAAATGCTTCTCCAACCTCTTCAAACACGCGGGTCGCAACACCTGAAGAACAGGGTCGCGGGTCGGGCCTCCAAAACCCAGAAATCCATGCATTTCTACTGCGTTTTTCCCAGCCAAACCTATAAATCCTCACCCAATTCAACCCTATACTCAAAATTCAGCCTATAGCTCATATCCCAATAGCATAACTATTAAAACCACCCCAAGTTCTTAGCTCACAACCCATCAAACTCAAACAATCAAACCAAACTCAAACCTTAAGAACAACTCCTAATTACAACCAGAAACTAAATCATAAATTAACATAAACCCTTACCTTACTGAGAATTTTGATCCTGAACTAAACCCCAACAAATTCAGGCTTCATCTTCCTTGAATCCTCAAGCCTCCTTCCCTTGAATTCAGCAACAAAATTCCCCTTAGCCTTTATAGAGAGAGAGTGAACCGGGAGGGAGAGATAGAGAGCTAAAAAGATGTTGTGTCTTTCCTCTATTTTCTGGTCATTTCTAGAGTATAGGTTAGCTTAATTCTATCCCCACCTGTAAAATACCCAAAATTCCCCTAAGTCTTTCTTTAGTCCTTTAATGCGACCAAGGGCAATCCCGTCATTTGCCACATCCCGCTAATTCCTCGAGTGTTCCTACAATCCCCATTTAATCCTAACGTACCCAAATAATTACTAAATAATTACCTGTTACCCAGTAAACTCCAGGCACATGCAAAGTTCTCAAAATATCCCCAAGCTCACCCCGAGCCGGGTATCTGACCCTGTTGTGACTATTCCGCTAATATGCTCCCTAGGATCGTCTCGAACCACACATGTCAAATATATCCCCATAACAGTGGGGTCTCACTCATAACACATGCATATTTACATTTATGCCCTCAACGGGCCAAAATTACAACCATGCCCCTAATAACCAGATGGGGCCCACATGCATATTTAATTCACCTAAACATGCATTTCTAATCACATGATCATTAAATTCACACATTAGCATAATTAAATCAATTATTGCCCTCTCGGCACGCTAATGAAGGCCCTAAGCCTTATTAGCAAATTTAGGATGCTACAACTATCCCCTCCCTACAAAAATTTCGTCCTCAAAATTACCTGAATAACTCGGGATACCAATCCCGCATATCTGTCTTAAGCTCCAAAGTTGCCTCTTCCACTCGGTTGTTCCTCCACGACACTTTTATCAAGGCGATGGTCTTGCTCCGCAATTCTTTATCCTTTTGGTATAGAATCTTAACTGGTTTCTCTTCATACAATAAATCCTTATCCAACTCCAAGTTCTCATAACTTAGCACATGCGTAGAATCTGACACATACTTCCAGAGCATGGACACGTGAAACACATTGTGAACCCCTGATAGAGCTAGAGGCATCACCAATTTGTAAGCTACCTACCCAATCCGTTCTAAAATCTCAAGGGGGCCAACAAACCTAGGGCTCAGCTTGTACCTTACTCCAAACTGTTTCACCCCTCTCAAGGGAGAAACTCTAAGGAACACGTGATCACCGACTTGAAACTCTACGCTCCTGCGTCTCAAGTCTAAATAACTATTTTTCTGACTCTGGGAGGTGAGCATTCACGCTCTGATTTCCTTAATTGGCTCATTGGTCATCTGAACAACCTTAGGACCTAAATACCTCTTCTCACCTGTCTCATCCCAATGGATGGGTGATCTGCACTTCCTCCCATATAACATCTCGTATGGAGCCACTCCAATAGTCTCCTGATAACTACTATTGTATGAAAATTCAATCAAAGGGAGATACTTACTCCAAGATCCCCCAAAATTCAACACGCAGGCTCGCAACATATCCTCTAGTATCTAAATTGTCCTCTTGGACTATCCATCCGTCTGAGGATGATAAGCGGTACTAAACCAAAACTGTGTACCCATAGTCTTCTACAGGCTCTCCCAAAACTTGGAAGTGAAGTTGGGGTCTCTATCGGATACTATAGACCTTGGAGCCCCATGTATTCGCACAATTTCCTTCACATACAGTTTAGCATATTGCTTCACTGTATAAGTTGTCCTAACAGGAAAAAAGTGGGTTGACTTGGTGTACCTATCCATAATCACCCACACTGAATCATGTTGTCCCACTGTCTTTGATAATCAAACCACGAAGTCCATGGTGATATCCTCCCATTTCCACTCTGGAATCCTTAGAGGCTGCAACAACCCTGCTGGCCTCTGATGTTCAGCCTTTACCTATTGACAAATCAAACATTTGGCCACATATTCCACCACATCCCTCTTCATTCCCAGCCACCAATACAAATTTCTCAAATCTTGGTACATCTTCGTCATACTTGGATGTAAAGAATAGGGAGTGGTATGAGACTCGTCTAAAATCTCTTGCCAGATACCAAAATTCATGGGAACACAATTCCGACCTATGTACCTCAGCAAACCCATCTCTGAAACAAAAAAGTCCTTAGCCGCTCTGACTAAGACGCCCTCTGTGTGCTCTTTCAACTAGGGATCCTCCCTTTGTGCCTCCTTGATCCTCTCAAGGAGCGTGGACTGAAGAGTGATGTTGGCTAGTTGTCCAACTACCAACTCAATATCAGCTCTAGTCATCTCTTCAGCTAACCTATCTGATATCTGCCTCAAACTGAACAACTGTTCTGGGCCCTTCCGACTCAACGCGTCGGCCACCACATTGGCCTTCCCAGGATTGTATAGAATATCACAGTTGTAATCATTTACCAATTCCAGCCAATGCCTCTGGTGCATATTCAAATCCTTATGAGTAAAGAAGTATTTTAAACGCTTATGGTTGATGTATATTTCACACTTCTCGCCATACAAATAATGTCTCCAAACCTTTAGTGAAAATACCACCGTTGCCAATTCCAGATCGTGTGTGGGATACCTCTGCTCATACTCCTTCATCTATCTCGATGCGTAGGCTATTACCTTTCCAGCTTGGATTAACACACACCCCAAACCCTGCCTGGAAGCATCACAGTAGACTACAAACTTTTCATTGTTTGATGGTAGACTTAATACTGGAGCGATGATCAGTCACCGCTTCAACTTCTTAAAACTGTTCTTGCACCTGTCTGTCCACACATGCTTAGTCTTCTTAGGCGTCAATTCGGTCAACGATGTGGCTATTATGGAGAATCCCTCAACGAACCGCTGATAGTACCCTGCCATTCCCAAAAAAACTCCTAACTTCTGGTACACTGCTCAGCTTGGACCAATCTCTCATAGCCTCAATCTTACTTGGGTCCACCAGAATCCCCTCCTTACTAACAGTATGACCCAGAATTGTTACTTGGGGTAGCCAAAACTCACACTTGCTGAACTTAGCATATAACTTATGCTCTCTCAACCACTATAATACCAGGCGTAGATGTTGCTAGCGCTCTGTCTCTGACTGAGAGTACACCAGTATGTCGTCAATGAATACGATCACAAACTTTTCCAGATAATCCTTAAAGACCCTATTCATCAAGTCCACAAATGTTGTCGTGGCATTGGTTAATCCAAAGGACATGACCAGGAATTCATAGTGTCCATACCTTGTGCAGAAAGCAGTATTTGGTATGTCCTCCTCTTTAATCCTTAACTGGTGGTAGCCTGACCGAAGGTCAATCTTGGAGAACACTGTCTTTCCTTGTAGTTGATCAAACAAGTCATCGATCTTAGGCAGTGGGTACTTATTCTTAATGGTCAACTTGTTCAACTCTCTGTAGTCAATACACATCCTTAAGGATCCATCATTCTTCTTGACGAACAACACTGGAGCACCCCACAGCGAAAAACTCGGTATGATGAATCCCAAATCTAGTAATTCTTGTAACTGAATCTTCAGTTCCTTCAACTCTGCTGGAGCCATTCTATAAGGTGTTCTAGATACTGGCTCCGCCCCTGGCGCCAACTCTATGACGAACTCGATATCTCGGTGTGGTGGTAGCCCCGACAAATCTGCAGGGAACAAATCAGGAAACTCACATACTAATCTGGTCTCATCCGGTCCAACTGAAATAACTCTAGAAGTATCCACAATGTTTGCTAGGAATCCTATGCAACCCTCTTGCATTAGGTCTCTAGCCTTCAGTGCTGAAATCATAGGTACTCGCAGTCCACTCACTGTCCCCACCAATACAAAGGGTACCTCCCCTTTCGGTTCAAAGGTCACGATCATGCGCTTGCAGTCAATCGTTTCCCCGTACTTTGATAACCAATCCATCCCTAGGATCATATCAAAGTCATCCATCGCTAACTCAATCAGGTCCACCGACAACTCTCTATGGTCTATCTCTACTAGCAATGCTCTAACCTACCTCCTAGAGACTACCAGCTCCTCAGTCAGCAACAAAGTCTGAAATCCCCTAGCATACAAATCACTAGGTCTACACAACCGATCTATAACTCTAGCATATACAAATGAATGAATAACCCCTGAGTCAATCAATACAGTAAAATAAGATCCAGGACTAGAAATCTGACCTGTCAAGATCGAGGGGCAAGTCTCAACCTCAGTCTGGTTCAAAGTAAATACTCTGGCAGGATTGAGGCTGTCGCTTTGTTTCGACTATTCCTTCCTAGCTAGTGGGAAGTCCTTCCTCAAATGACTAATGCTCCCACAAGTAAAGCAGGCCTTGATCCTGTACTCTCCTTAACCAGTGAGGCCATTGAGAAGATTAAAGCTCGGATGCTCGCTTCTCAGAGTAGGCAGAAAAGTTATGCAGATCCCAAGAGCAGGAACGTAGAGTTCCAAGTGGGAGACTATGTCTTCCTTAGAGTCTCGCCATGGAAAGGGGTGAGAAGGTTTGGGAAGAAGGGTAAGTTGAGCCCTAGATTTGTAGGTCCATTTGAGATCTTGGATAGGGTTGGTCAAGTGGCTTACGGGTTGGCCTTGCCACCGGCGTTGTCAGCCGTGCATAACGTGTTTCATGTTTCAGCTCTTTGGAGGTATGTATCTGATGTGAAACATATTTTGAGCTATGAAGAACTGGAGCTTGAGGCAGATCTCTCCTTTGAAGAGCAGCCAGTCAAGATACTTGACAGAAAGGACAAGATCCTCAGGAATAAGACAATACCTTTGGTTAAGGTATTGTGGAGGAACATCAAGGTCGAGGAAGCGACCTGGGAGTTGGAGTCAGATATGCAGAGTTAGTATCCCGAGCTGTTCAAGTAAATTTTGAGGACGAAATTTCTGTAAGGAGGGGATAGTTGTAATGCCCCAAAATCCCTAATGCGGTTTAATGGTTGGATTAGTAGGCCTGGAGGGCCATAATTGTTTTATTATGCCATTAAACTATTACATGCATGTTTATGTGAATCATATTATAATATGATGTTAAATGCATGCATGTGGGTCCACATTTCATTACAGGGGTGTTTTGGTAATTTGGCCCGTTGAGGGCGTAATTGTATATTTGTATGCATGTCGGTGACATATTGTTGAGACCACATTATAATTTGGATTTCTTCGAGCCATTCGGCATGAGACAATCTTTGAGTGAAAATTAGCGGTTTAGTCATAACGGGATTAAGTTCGGGGCTCGGGGCGAGTCTCGGGGTGATTTTAATGATTAGAGTGTTGCCGAGAATTAAAGGGTAACGGGATATGAATTATTGGTATTTGAGAATATCGAGAATAGCGGGAATTAGAGGGTGTGAATTACGATTAACGAAATAGGTGGAAAAGGTCAATTTTGCCCTTGGGAGTCTTTACAAACCTTTATTTGACCTAGGGGTATTTTAGTCTTTTCACCCCTAGGATTGATTAAAGCCATGAAGGCTATGGAAGTTTGAAGAAAAACAGAGCATCAATTACACTTCTCCCGTACCTATTTTCTCTCCTTTTCTTCTTGGATTTTTTAGCTTCATTTGAGGAACCAAGCTTAGGAAATAAGTCTTGAGGGCTTGGGAGTGTGTTCCACCATTGAAGAGCATCATAATCTGAACTTGAGGTAATATTCTAGCCATTAAATCTATGGTTTGCTCTATTTTTGCTTTGGATTTCAGTTGAGATTTCTAGGTTGGTTGATTGGCTTTGCTTGGAGTTTTTGGCTAGGGTTCTTGGGGTTGTGATGCCTAGGACATGTGGGGATGATTTTTGGGTTCATTTGGCACTTAATTTGAGGTTTGGAAGCATTTGAATCAAGTTGGAAATGGAGGAGTCGAAGGGAGAAGATTCAGGGGCAAATCAGGCTGGGTGTAGCGTTGTAGCACCCACAAGGGAGCGCTACCCAGGGTTGTGCTTGGGCGGTTTTGATTATGAGATGAGCGCTGGGGTGCTAGTGAGTAGCACTGGGGCGCTACTTTGTTCCTTCAGAATCCCGTTTTGAGTGTTTTTAAGGGTTTTTGGCTCGGGGTTTCAATCCTTCAGGCCCGGGATCGAATCTACTCACCGTGTTGGTACATTTCGAGGTCCCGAGAGTGGGGTTTGGGTTAAGATCCTATTGTTGTTTATTTTTATTAATGGAGGTTATAATTGGTTATGATTAGGTGACCGCTAAGGAATCAAAAGGTCGATCGTTCTCAAGGGTCGTTCTTATACTAATTCTCGCTCGAACCATAGGTAAGAAAACTGCACCCTGTGTTTATGACATGTGTGGTTGTTGTTGAGGCATGTTGGTTATTAAATGTGGGTATTTATTGCACATTAAATTCTTAGCAAACCTTACTTGTGTATGGCACTGACTATTTAGAATCGGCACTGGTCGCGTATTATTGACTTGGGAGTCAGGAACGGCATAAGCGTAATGAACGCAGAGCTGATAAAAGATTAGATCTAATCGACATCAGCGTTGAATGACTCTAGGAGCATTAATTCTGGACCGACCCTAAGGTCGATTAAAATTATAAGCGCTTGACTAGTTTAAGACTAGTTACTCAGAGTCAGGGCCAAAGGCCTAGGTGAATGTTTGTCACGTGGATAGGGAGCGGAATCCCATGGTTGTGACTCTATGGTCATGCGGTAGGTTATGTTGGTGACTAGTTCATCAAACACCTATCTTGATAAGCTAGTGAAAGGATCACTTATTTGTAAAGCCCAGGTGACCCTATCGTCACATGGCTGATGGGAACGGAACCCACCTTAGTGCCTTTTACAACTGTCAGTCCTCTATTTTGGACTGAAAGTCTTGAATGATTATTACGATCATTATTGATATTATATTCATGCAATAATGAGTTTTCTTTCTAGGCTTTGGCTCATGGGTGCTATGTGGTGCAGGTAAAGGGAAAGAAAAGCTCACCCAGCCTTGAGTGGAGAGCTTAGGTGGTGATGTGTACATATGCGGCCGCTTAACCACCATGGCCAAGGAGTTCTCAAAGGACCTAGGAGGTTTACCCTATTTTTGTCGCTTAGGTCGGCGGGTTGTAAATTTCAAACTGTAATGACCATTTTGGATTGTAAATAGCTTGTAAATGTTTTATGGGCCCATGAACAGTTTTATGTCTTAAATAAAATATATATTTTCCTCTTTATTGGTTTTCCACCTTTCCCTATTAATAACACCTAGAAGCACGTTTTTAACCAAAGAACTCGGGTAGCGAGTTAAATTCTCGGTTCAACGTTCATAGTAACTGTCCTGGGGTAACCAGGGCGTTACACTAATCCTTGGCCCCCTCAGCTGTAAGGTCCTTCTCCACTACCTATGCATAGGTGGTAGTTCCTGGATCCAAGGTTATCTTAACGTCGCAGGCGATCATAAAATTAAATTCTGCACAAATCGTTCTCTATATGCCATGTTAGTAGGCACCAAATCTGTTGCAAACTTCGCTAACTGGTTATACTCAGAAGTCGTCATCCGGTTTTGAGTTGGGTTTGTAAACTCATTAACCTTCGCAGCTCGGACTGCGACACAGTAATACTTCTCATTGAAAATGTTTCTGAATTCTTCCCAAGTCATGACCGCCACATTCCTTCTCTGAGACACAACATCCCACCAGATGCGGGCATCTTCTTTCAACATGTAGCTGGCACAAGCTACTCTCTCATTCCCTTCCACCCTCATGAAATCCAGGATGGAAGAAATCATGTCCATCCACTGCTCCCCCCGTAGTGGGTCTGGGCCACCCTCAAAGGTGGGAGGATGCTGCTTCCTGAACCTCTCATACAAAGGTTCCCACCTATTTTCCGTATCAGGCTGGGTTGGCACTGGTGCCCAACCTATGGAACCTGTAACCCAATGCCCTTATGAGGGGCCTATTGCCTTAACTATCGAAGCTCTTCCTCTGTCCAATGAAGTCTGGCTTCCATCTCAACAAATAACTGTTGCCAATTCGGTGGGGCAGGTGGAGGGTCCTGACCCTAGTTGTCATCCTCGGCCCTATTATCGGGGAGTCTGATTGATCGCCGAGACATTACTGCAATATGATTGCAATCAATGACGCCGCACATCAGGCATGATAACAACATCCAAAACCACCTCCCAATCTCATCAATCAACCACATCCAGCAAGTCCACATGTCACACATAGCATATAACAATCAATGGGCCATGCCCTAACATCATGCTCTATTTGTATATTCAGGCAAACAGGGCACTTAAACAAGAAATTAAGCATATAACTCATTAAATACCAACCAACCTTGAGTCGAGCTTGTCACTGGCAGAGAGCGTACATGTTCGGTCGATCTCCAGGAACCATAATCCTTGGCACGCTCTGATACCAAGTTGTAACGCCCTACTACCCTAGAGTCATTACCATGTGATTTATAAATGTGCCATTAGCTCACTAATCGACGTATTAGATCAAAAGTGTAGTCAATTTAAAAATGAAGACTTGGTTAATGAAAATTAAGTATAAAAGGGGTGGTCATTCACTAAAATTATAAAAGTGTTACATTGAGATCCCAAAATGCTGTTTAGAAACATATTTACAAATAAAAAGGTTACTTATAGTCCACCTAGGCAACAAAATCAAACATCCATAACTGCTCCTCAAACATCTCAGCCAGGGCGACCAGCTAGGCCAAACATGTACACACCGCTCCATGCCCTCCAACTCATGGTTGTTCGACCCTTTTTCTTGCCCTTACCTGCACCACAAAGCACTCGTGAGCCGAGGCCCAATAAGAGAACTTCATAGCAGAGCATACAATAATTCACTTCAACAAATACATAATTAATCAGTGACAGCAAGTAAATACATGTTTCTATTGGAATGCATAACATTATAGTAGTATAACAGCACAGTAGCATATTAACACAACAGTCTAATAACACGATAGTATGATAACACAACAGCACAATACAACAGCAGCGGCCTTCGCTGATCGGGGTGAGTTATCAGGCATCAAGTTCGCGGTCTTAGCTGAACGGGTGTGTACAGCACCTTGGAGGGTCTCGCCCTAGCAGCCTGCATTCAGTATACTTAACACCGATCTTGGCCCCTTGCCGCTCCCAGCTCTTGCTGCTTTCGGCTCTTGCCACTCCTGACTCTTGTCGATCAGTCATAATTACATGTAAGACATGATAGCTATAAATAATACATACAATGTTATACATGACATAGCTCTACGAGCACAAATAGTTCTCTTACCTGGTGTCTCAAGCTGACAACCCAAAGCGATCTCGAGCACGACTCCTAATCCTGAGCCTGAGCGGTAAGACCTAGTCACAACATGTTAATAAATATCCATCATGATCTAAATCAATTAAAAGCCTTTGGAATAACATACTAGCCTCCGAGACCTCGAATTCATCCAAATTGGGTAGTAAAATTCTTCCCGAGCCTTAACATTTGGGTTCCCAAGCCTAAAACCTTCATTTCCCCTATTTTCCCTTTTCTTTCCATTTTGGGTCGTGGCACGCCCTTTACGGCCGCAACGTGCCTCGCCTACGCCACAGCATCTAGGCAACCTAGAGGTTTCTCCAGCCTCTTCAAACACACGGGTCAAACCACCTGAAGAACAGGGCCGTGACTCGGGCCTCCGAAACCCAGAAATCCATGCATTTCTACAGCATTTTTCCCAGCCAAACCTATAAATCCTCACCCAATTCAACCCTTATACTCAAAATTCAGCCTACAGTTCATATCCCAACAGCATAACTATTAAAACCACCCCAAGTTCTTAGCTCACAACCCATCAAACTCAAACAATCAAACCAAACTCAAACCTTAAGAACAACTCCTAATTACGGCCAGAAACTAAATCATAAATCAACATAAACCCTTACCTTACTGAGAATTATGATCCTAAACTAAACTCCAACCGATTCAGTCTTCACCTTCCTTGAATCCTCAAGCCTCCTTCCCTTGAATTCAGCAACAAAATTCCTCTTAGCCCTTTGAGAGAGAGAGAATTTGAGGGAGAGAGAGAGAGAGAGAGAGAGAGAGAGAGCTGAGAAGATGTTGTGTCTTTCCTCTATTTTATGGTCAGTTCTAGAGTATAGGTTAGCTTAAGTCTATCCCCTACTGTAAAATACCCAAAAATCCCCAAAGTCTAACTTTAGTCCTTTAATGCCACCAAGGGCAATCCCGTCATTTGCCACATCCTGCTAATTCCTTGAGTGTTCCTAAAAATCCCCATTTAATCCCGACGTACCCAAATAATTACTAAATAATTACCCATTACCCGGTAAACCCCAGGCACATGCCAAGTTCTTAAAATATCCCCAGGCTCACCCCGAGCCGGGTATCTAACCTCGTTGTGACTATTCTGCCAATCTGCTCCCTAGGATCATCTCGGACCACACATCTCAAATATATCCCCATAACACTGGGGTCTCACTCACAACACATGCATATTTACATTTATGCCCCCAATGGGCCAAAATTACAAACATGCCCTTACTAACCAAATGAGGCCCACATGCATATTTAATTCACCTAAACTTACATTTTTAATCACATAATCATTAAATTCACACATTAGCATAATTAAAGCATCTATTGCCCTCCTGCCATTCTAATTAAGGCCCTAAGCCTTATTAGCAAATTTGGGACGCTACATCAACTATCTGATCTATCTTGGGGAGCGGGAAGTAGTCTTTCTGACAAGCCATGTTCAGAACAAAGAAATTGATGCATGTTCTCCAGGTGCCATTTGGCTTGGGCACAAGAATAGAATTGGATAGCCACCTAGGATATTGGGCTTCTCGGATAAATCTGTTGGTGAGGAGCTTGTCTACCTCAACCTTGAGAGCCTCTTTCGAGTTTGATCAAACGTCCTTTTCTTTTGCTGGACGGGAGCAAAGTGGGGATCAACATTCAAGGCGTGGCAGATGATGTTTGGATCAATGGTAGTCATGTTGGAATGCGACCATGCAAACACGTCTTGGTTTTCTCGGAGGAAGTCTACCAATGTTTCTCGGACTTCCGTCTTCAAGCTTCCCCCAACTTTTATTTTTCTATCAGGGGTGAAGGTATCAAGAACTACCTCATCCACCTCCTTTATTGGTTCAATGGCCCTCTCCTCTTGAACCCTCGGGTCCAATTCATCGGGCCCAGTCTCCTGGACCGCCTGTACTTCCAAAACCTTGGTCTGCTGTCTCCACCACCATCACGGGGGTCTTGAGAGACACATTGTAGCACTGCCTCGCCTCTTTCTGGTCTCTGCGGATGGTGCCAATCACCGCCTCCATGGGGAACTTCATGCACAGGTGGGGGATGGAAGTGAGGGCTCCAAACTCTACCTGGGCAGGCCATCCCAGGATGGCATTATTCACCGAGGAGCTGTCTATCACAACAAAGGTGCATTATTTGAAAGCCTGTCGAGGGACTTCTCCAAGTATTACAGGAAACTTTATCTGCCCTATCAGGGTGAGGGCTTCTCCCGAGAACCCGTAAAGAGTCAAGGTGCATGAGGAAAAATCTATAGTGGTCAACCCTATTTTCTCAAAGGCTAGCCTAAACAGGATGTTCACCGAACTCCCGTTATCCACCAGAATCTGCACCACAATTTTGCTGGAGACATGGCTCTTAATTACCAATGGGTCGTGGTGCGAGAAGTGTACTCTCCGAGCATCATCTGTGGAGAATTTTATGACTTGGTCAGTTGTAACGCCCTGGTTACCCCAGAACAGTTACGGTGAACGGTGGACCAGAAATTTGACCCGCTACCCGAGTCCTTTGGTCAAAAACGTGCTCTAAGTGTAAATAACAGGTTAAGGTGAAAAACTACTAAAAAGGAAATGGATATTTTCATTACAAACTGCTCTGCAGAGCTAATCAAAACATTTACAAATTGTTCTCAGTACAAAATGGTTATTACTGTTTCAAATTCACAATCCCGCCGACCTAAGCGGCAAAAATAGGGTTAACCCCGTAGTTCCTCTGAGAACGCCTTGGCCATGGTGGTCAAGCGGCCGCATATGTACACATCACCACCTAAGCTCTCCACTCAAGGCTGGGTGAGCTTTTCTTTCCCTTTACCTGCACCACATAGCACCCATGAGCCAAAGCCCAGCAAGAAAACACAATAAAGCATGATATAATATCAACAATGATCATAATAATCATTCAGGACCATCAGTCCAAACAAATAGGTGACAGTCGCAACAGTCACAAAAGTGGGTACAGCCCCCTATAGCCATGTGACGGTAGGGTCACTCGGGCTTATCTGATTAGTGAACCTTTCATAAGTTTGAACATGATAGGTGTATGGTGAATAGTCACCAACATAACCTTCCTCACGACCTTAGAGTCATAACCCTGGAACAGCGTTCCCTAGCCATGTGACAAACAGTCACCGGGGCCATATGCCCTGGCTCTGAATAACTGGTCTTAGACCAGACAAGCGCTTATAAGTTCATCGACCTTAGGGTCAGTCCAGCGTTAATGCCTTAGAGCCATTCAGTGCTGATATCGATTAGAACTAATCTTCATTTGGCCTTGCGTTGACGTCGCTATGCAATTTCTGACTCTTAGGTCAGCATCCCTGACTAGTCAATACATATACAAGTATACAACATTCACTAGCACATAATATGCAATCCATGTCCACATTCATCAACCAACATGCCTCAGTAATAATCACACATGTCATATACATATACAGGGTGCAATTTTCTTACCTCAGATTCGAGCTAGAAAGATTAAAAGAACAACCCGTGAGAACGATCAACTTTTAGTCCTTTAGCGGTCACATAATCATAACCAAACATGGGACATCATCAATAATAATGGTCAACATAGGTTCTCACACCAATATCTAGCCTCAGGAAGATCAATCCCAACTAATCCAAGTAGTAGGGACACTCCCGAGGCCCATAGCTAAGTTCCCGGGGTCAAAACGAGCAAACGGGGTGAAAACAGGGCAAGGGCTGCGGCCCTGGCACCTTGAGCCGCAGCCCCCAGAACTTCCTGAAGCAAGGGCTGCGGCGCCCTCCATCAAGGGCCGTGGCGCGTAGCAGGCACAAAGAACCCCACCTGCTTCTTCAAGGCAGGGCCACAGCACCCCAAGAACAGGGTCGCGACCCCCAACTCTGGGCCATTCCCAAACGTATTTTTAACACTCCAAAGCCTCCAAAATCATACCTAAACATTCCCCAATCATCATAACAAAGTTCCCAAGCTTCCCAAAGCTCCAGAACCCTCAAAACCCAAGGTTCAAACCAACCAAAAACTCAACAATTTACAAAACCAATTCAAAGCTTAGAAACTCGAAAAACTCAAAACTTAAACTTCGATTACCTTCGATCGGGTTGTTTTCCATCAAATCCTTCGGTTAAGAAGCTTCTAATCTTTCCTAGGATCGCTATGCCTCAATCCTCGCTTGATTTTGACTCCTAGAACTCGAGATATCTTCGTAAATGCTCAAACGGTAAAATAGACTATTGAAAGGGAGAACGAGAGGTTTTCTAATCATACGTTCTATCTGACAGCTACTTCAAGCTTAAGTAACCTCAAATAAAACCTAGTGCCCGGGGTCCCAAAAATACCCCAGGGGACATTATAGTCAAAACCTCCAAAATTTCACCCTGATCTCAAATATTCCCAATTTATCATCAAATAAACATTTCTATTACCCCAAAATTGACCCCGTTGTGACAAAACTGCTAATCCATTATATATGACCATCTCATGCCGAATAGCTCGAACATATCTCAATAATAATGGAATCTCATTCACAAATCAAGTAATGCACCCAAATACACATATTCACCCTCAATGGGCCAAATTATCAAAATATCATAATTATTCAAATGTGGACCCACATGCACGCATAGAACATCATAGGATAATATAATTCACATATACATGTATAATATCAATTAATGGCATAATTAAACAAGTATGGCCCTCCCGGCCTACTAATCCCGCCACTAAACCACACCGGAGAATTCGGGGCATTACAACTATCCCTTCCTTACAGAAATTTCATCCTCGAAATTCACCTGAACAGCTCGGGATACTGATTCTGCATGTCTGACTCCAGCTCCCAAGTCACTTCCTTGACCTTGCTATTCCTCCACAATACCTTAACCAAAGGTATCATCTTGTTCCTGAGGACCTTATCTTTTATGTCAAGTATCTGAACAGGCTGTTCCTCATAGGAGAGATCTGCCTCAAGCTTCAGATCTTCATAGCTCAGAATATGATTAACATCAGGCACATACCTTCGAAGAGCCGAAACATGAAATACATTATGCACGGCAGACAACGCCGGAGGCAAAGCCAACCTGTAAGCCACCTGACCAACCCTCTCCAGGATCTCAAATGGACCTACATATCTGGGGCTCAGCTTGCCTTTCTTCCCAAACCTTCTCACCCCTTTCCATGGCGAGACTCTAAGGAAGACATAGTCTCCTACCTGGAACTCCACGTTCCTGCATTTGGGATCCGCATAGCTATTCTGTCTACTCTGAGAAGTAAGCATTCTAGCTCTAATCTTCTCATGGCCTCACTGGTCCTCTGAACTGCCTCAGGACCTAAGTATCTTCTTTAACCTATCTCATCCCAATAAATGGGAGATCTACACTTCCTACCATACAGCATCTCATAAGGTGCAACTCCAATGGTAGACTGATAACTGTTGTTGTAGGAGAATTCTATCAAAGGTAGATACTTACTCCAAGATCCACCAAAGTCCAGCACACATGCTCTCAGCATGTCTTCCAATATCTGTATCGTCCTCTCAGATTGCCCATCTGTCTGAGGATGATAAGCAGTACTGAACTTCAACTACGTCCCCATGGCCTTCTGCAAACTCCCCCAAAACTTGGAAGTAAAAGTAGGGTCCCGATCTGACACGATCGACCTAGGCGCACCATGGAGCCGCACGATCTCTCTCACATAGAGATCTGCATACTGTTCAACTGTATAAGTAGTCCTCAGTGGCAGAAAGTGAGCTGGCTTGGTGTAGCGATCCACTATCACCCAAAAAGAATCATGCTGACCAATAGTCCTGGGTAAGCCCACCACAAAATCCATTGTGATGTCTTCCCACTTCCACTCTGGGATATCCAGAGGCTGCAGTAGCCCTGCCGGCCTCTGATGCTCAGCCTTGACCTGTTGACATGTCAAACACTTAGCCACATACTCTACTACATCTCTCTTCATCCCTGGCCACCAATATAACGATCTCATATCCTAATACATCTTCGTGGTGCCTGGATACAAAGAGTAAGGTGTAGTATGAGATTCATCCAAAATCTCTCGCCTCATTGCAGTGTCTAAGGGAACACACATCCGCCCCTTGTATCTCAACAAGCCTAGCTCAGACACTGAATAATCTCTAGACACTCTAGCCAGAACATCCTCTCTGATCTTGACCAGCTGGGGATCACTCAGCTGACCCTCCTTAATTCTCTCTAACAGGGTAGACTGTAGCGTAATATTAGCCAACTGGCCCACCAGCAACTCTATACCAGCTCTGGTCATATCATGAGCTAACTCCCTGGCTATCAGCCTCATACCATAAATCTAGCCCGGACCCTTCCGGCTTAAAGCATCAGCTACCACGTTGGCTTTTCCTGGATGATACAGAATCTCACAATCATAATCTTTTACTAATTTCAGCCAACGCCTTTGCCTCATATTCAAGTCTTTCTGGGTGAAGAAGTACTTCAGGCTCTTGTGATCTGTATAAATCTCACACTTCTCTCCATAGAGATAGTGCCTCCATATCTTCAAAGAAAAAACCACAGCTACTAACTCTAAATCATGAGTAGGATACCTCTTTTCATACTCCTTCAACTGACGAGAAGCTTAGGCAATAACCCTCTCTGATTGCATCAAAACACAGCCCAAACCCTGATGAGAAGCATCGCAATAAATCACAAACTTCTCCTGACCTGTCGGAAGACTCAGGATTTGATCTGTAATCAATCTTTGCTTCAGTTCTTGGAAGCTATTCTCACACTTATCTGACCACACAAACTTCTGATTCTTGCGTGTCAGCTCAGTCAATGCACTAGCTATCTTTGAGAACCCTTCCACGAACCGCCTATAATAGCCTGCCAATCCAATGAAACTTCTAACCTCAGAAGCATTCTTTGGCCTTGGCCAATCTCTGACTGCTTTGATCTTTGCTGGATCCCCTTTAATCCCCTCCTTACTAACAATGTGTCCAAGAAAAGATACCTGAGACAACCAGAACTCACATTTCTTGAACTTAGCAAACAGTCTGTGTTCCCTCAGTCTCTGTAGAACCAATCTCAGGTGATACTCATGTTCTGACTCTGACTGAGAATATACCAGAATGTCATCAATAAAGACGATCACAAACTGGTCCAAATAATCCTTGAACACCCTGTTCATCAGATCCATAAAAGCAGTAGGGGCATTAGTCAATCCAAATGACAAAACTAGAAACTCATAATGCCCATACCTAGTACGAAAAGCGGTCTTGGGTATATCTCCTTCCTTGACCCTCAACTGATGATAACCAGAACGAAGGTCGATCTTTGAGAATACCTTCTTGCCTTGCAACTGATCGAACAGATCATCTATCTTTGGCAAAGGATACTTGTTCTTAATTGTCAGCTTATTCAGTTCCCTGTAATCAATACACATTCTCAGAGAACCATCCTTCTTCTTTACAAACAGAACTGGCGCGCCCCAAGATGAAAAGCTAGGTCTGATAAAACCTAAGTCCAACAGTTCTTGCAACTGCACTTTTAATTCTTTCAACTCAGCTGAGGCCATTCTATAAGGCGCTCTAGACACTGGCTCCATCCCTGGTGCCAGCTCTATCACGAACTCAATTTCTCTATGCAGTGGCAACCCTGGCAAATCTTCTGGAAACACATCCAGAAACTCAAAAACTAACCTGGTATCCTCTGGTCTCGCTGGCACGACCTGAGTGGTATCAACCACACTGGCTAAGAACCCAATGCAACCTCCTTGCAATAAATCCCTAGCCCTCAATGCAGAAATCATAGGAATACGAGGTCCATGCACAGCACCAAAAAACACAAAATGATCCTCACCTTCAGGCTCAAAGGTGACCATCTTCCTTCTGCAATCAATGGTTGCCCCATACTTTGCCAACCAATCCATACCCAGTATCATATCAAAGTCAGTCATAACCAACTCTATTAAATCCACTGACAACTCTCTGCCTTCTACTGTCACTGGCAAGGATCTGACCCACCTCCTGGAATACTACTAACTCTCCAGTGGGTAACAAGGTACCAAACCCCACAGCATACAAATCACAAGGCCTACACAGTCTATCAATAACACTACTAGCAACAAAAGAATGTGTATCACCATAATCAATCAACACATTATAAGGGGTTCCAGCACTAAGAAGCTGACCTGTAACAACTGAGGGAGAAGCCTCAGCTTCTGTTTGAGTCAATGCGAACACTCGAGCTGGGGCCGAGCTGTCCGCCTTTATGGGTTCTTCCTTTCTTTCCTTAAGGAAATCCTTTTTAAGATGACCCACTGCTCCACAAGAGAAGCAGGCCTTTGCCCTACATTCTCCCAAGTGATGCCTCTTGCATCTGGGGCACTCAGGATAAGACTTCCAGGCTTCACCACCACCCGGACGACCCATAGAAATACCACGGGGCCTCATGTCAAGACCTGGAACTGGGAAGGTGTCAGGAACCTTCTTTTTCTGATCACTGGGGCCAACACCCCTACCTGAACCCACAAATGGAGGACCTGGCCTCCTGAAATCCTTCCTGGCTACACTATCACGCCAGATCTTAATCTCTGCACTCTCGGCTGTGAGTGCCTTCTCCACCACCTGTGCATAAGTAGTAACTCCTGCCACAGTGGTGATAAGTACATCTCGAGCTAACCTGGGCTGTAGCCCCTGCAAGAATCTCTCTCTCCTGGTCCCATCAGTGGGCACCAGCTCCATGGAAAACTTTTCCAAACGATCAAACTTCAAGGCGTACTCAGTGACTGATAAGTTCCCCTGGAGTAGCCTAATAAACTCCTCGGCCTTCGCCGCTCTGATCGCATCATTATAATATTTTTCATTGAATAGAGTCTGAAACTCTTCCCAACTCAAGGCATTTACATTCTTGGTCTGGGTAATCACTTCCCACCAAATCTGGGCATCCTCCAGAAACATATAGGTGGCACAGGCCACCCTCTCATTACCAGATACCCTCATAAAATCAAGGATGGTGGTAATCATGCTCATCCATTGTTCAGCCTTGGCAAGATCTGCACTGCCCTCAAATACTGGAGGTTGTTGCTTCCTGAACCTTTCATAGAGAGGCTCCCATTTATTCCTAACCTCAGGCAGCTGCCCAGCTGCTGGCACCGACACAGGAGGTGCCTCTGATCCACTGGCCACTGAAGGCCCTTGCTGTTGCTTCAAGAGACGAAGCTTTTCCCCTTGTTTTAATATAGTAGCCTACAGATCACTGACTATCTGCTGCCAGTTTACAGGAGCTGGCTGTGGAATCTGTGACTGGTCATTTTCCTAACCCTGGCTATTATTATTATTCTGGTCCTGATCACTCTGGCCAGCTGATGCTTCTGTCTGCCCTGGATTCTTAATTCTATCATTGATACCTTGCTGAAATAATGATCAATACGGCCAGTCAGGTAGTAATAACTAAACCTCTTGCCGCCTTACGGTCCAAGAACAAGCAAACAATTATCACATTCCACAGTCATACAGATATACAAGAAGATACATGTTTATAGCATTTAGCACTCAGCATGTATCACATAATAGTTCACAATTAATCATACTTATAAGTATGTTCCAGCAATTCCCAGTACTAATAAGCACACAGTTGCTGAGGATATAATATTTCAAGGCACGGGTTTAACATAGTGCTTCATGCACACAGGTAAAGCATATATGTTGTATTTAAGCAGTCATGCATATAACTACATAAATAGTTACCAAACCATGAGTCGAGCTTGACTTCAGTGATGTGTGTACATGCCCAGCCAGTCTACAGGAACCCTAACCTTGGCATTGCTCTGATACCAAGTTGTAACGCCCTGGTTACCCCAGAACAGTTACGGTGAACGGTGGACCAGAAATTTGACCCGCTACCCGAGTCCTTTGGTCAAAAACGTGCTCTAAGTGTAATTAACAGGTTAAGGTGAAAAACTACTAAAAAGGAAATGGATATTTTCATTACAAACTGCTCTGCAGAGCTAATCAAAACATTTACAAATTGTTCTCAGTACAAAATGGTCATTACTGTTTCAAATTCACAATCCCGCCGACCTAAGCGGCAAAAATAGGGTTAACCCCTAGTTCCTCTGAGAATGCCTTGGCCGTGGTGGTCAAGCGGCAGCATATGTACACATCACCACCTAAGCTCTCCACTCAAGGCTGGGTGAGCTTTTCTTTCCCTTTACCTGCACCACATAGCACCCATGAGCCAAAGCCCAGCAAAAAAACACAATAAAGCATGATATAATATCAACAATGATCATAATAATCATTCAGGACCATCAGTCCAAACAAATAGGTGACAGTCGCAACAGTCCCAAAAGTGGGTACAGCCCCCTATAGCCATGTGACGGTAGGGTCACTCGGGCTTATCTGATTAGTGAACCTTTCATAAGTTTGAACAGGATAGGTGTATGGTGAATAGTCACCAACATAACCTTCCTCATGACCTTAGATTCATAACCCTGGAACAGCGTTCCCTAGCCATGTGACAAACAGTCACCAGGGCCATATGCCCTGGCTCTGAATAACTGGTCTTAGACCAGACAAGCGCTTATAAGTTCATCGACCTTAGGGTTGGTCCAGGGTTAATACCTTAGAGCCATTCAGTGCTGATATCGATTAGATATAATCTTCATTTGGCTTTGCGTTGACGTCGCTATGCCATTTCTGACTCTTAGGTCAGCATCCCTGACTAGTCAATACATATACAAGTATACAACATTCACTAGCAATCCATGTCCACATTCATCAACCAACATGCCTCAGTAATAATCACGCATGTCATATACATATACAGGGTGCAATTTTCTTACCTCAGATTCGAGCTAGAAAGATTAAAAGAACGACTCGTGAGAACGATCAACTTTTAGCCTTTAGCGGTCACCTAATCATAACCAAACACGGGACATCATCAATAATAATGGTCAACATAGGTTCTCACAACAATATCTAGCCTCCGGAAGATCAATCCCAACTAATCCAAGTAGTAGGGACACTCCCGAGGCCCATAGCTAAGTTCCCGGGGTCAAAATGAGCAAACGGGGTCAAAACAGGGCAAGGGTTGTGGCCCTGGCACCTTGAGCTGCGGCCCCCAGAACATCCTGAAGCAAGGGCCGCGGCGCCCTCCATCAAGGGCCATGGCGCCCAGCAGGCACAAAGAACCCCACCTGCTTCTTCAAGGCAGGGCCGCGGCACCCCAAGAACAGGGTCGTTGCCCCCAACTCTGGGCCATTCCCAAACGTATTTTTAACACTCCAAAGCCTCCAAAATCATACCTAAACATTCCCCAATCATCAAAAAAAAATTCCCAAGCTTCCCAAAGCTCCAAAACCCAAGGTTCAAACCAACCAAAAACTCAACAATTTACAAAACCAATTCAAAGATTAGAAACTCGGAAAACTTAAAACTTAAACTTCGATTACCTTTGATCGGGTTGTTTTCCATCAAATCCTTCGGTTAAGAAGCTTCTAATCTTTCCTAGGATCGCTATGCCTCAATCCTCGCTTGATTCCGACTCCTAGAGCTCGAGATATCTTCGAAAATGCTCAAACGGTAAAACAGACTATTGAAAGGGAGAACGAGAGGTTTTCTAATCATGCGTTCTATCTGACAGCTACTTCAAGCTTAAGTAACCTCAAATAAAACATAGTGCTCGGGGTCCCGAAAATACCCCCGGGGACATTATAGTCAAAACCTCCGAAATTTCACCCTGATCTCAAATATTCCCAATTTATCATCAAATAAACATTTCTATTACCCCAAAATTGACCCCGTTATGACAAAACCACTAATCCATTATATATGACCGTCTCATGCCGAATAGCTCGAACATATCTCCATAATAATGGAATCTCATTCACAAATCAAGTTATGCACCCAAATACACATATTCACCCTCAATGGGCCAAATTATCAAAATAGCATAATTATTCAAATGTGGACCCACATGCACGCATATAACATCATAGGATAATATAATTCACATATACATGCATAATATCAATTAATAGCATAAATAAACAAGTATGGCCCTCCCGACCTACTAATCCCGCCACTAAACCTTACCGGAGAATTCAGGGCATTACATCAGTCATTTGAGGCATTTGGGCAGGCAACTGAGCCAAAGCCATCACCTCATCGTCATGATTTAGAGCTCGCCCATATGTGTTCTGTGAGCCTCGGGAGGTACCACCCAGGTGGGGCCCTCCTAAAATGGTTTCTACTTGTCCGTTCACCAAAGGAGGTCCTCGGACCACTGGATGTTGCGAGGCCACAGGAGCGACTGTTGGGACCTGCGGAGAAATAGGCAACACGGGCACTCCCGCTGAGGGCAGTTGTACCTGACGTGCTCCACCCTTAGCGTATTGGTGGAGATGTCCCAACTTGATGAGGTTTTTAATCTCACCCTTGAGTTGGCAGCACTCACTGGTGCGGTGCCGTATGTCGTTGTGAAAACTACAAAACTTGTCTAGATCTCACCTTTCCCTGTCCCTCCGGATGGCTTATGGCTTCCGATAGTGAACATGCTATTCCATGGCCATGAAGATATTCTCTCGAGAGTCTACCCAGTCAGTATACTCGGAGTATTGCGACACATACTTCTCGCCAGAGGTAGTTCCCTATTCGGCCAATGCGTTTCCATTTCCCTTGGGCTTCCAGCCCTTGCCTTTGCCTCCGCGTGTACTCCTGCCGGGGGTTCGACTGGGTGTAGTAGACTAGGACGAAGCAGTAACTTCAGCACGGGATGTAGGCTAAAAAGAGTTGTATCTAGTGGGCACCGCTCCAAATCCTGTCGGGGCCACACTGAATCCAGGAGTCAGCACGACTCTATAACCTGCGGGTAGGATGCTCAGGCTGGGCTGGACTCCTCCCAAGTCTGGTTGGACAAGAGAATAAGGGGAATACTGGATCCCCGAAGACATGGGCCAGATGCGATCAGAGCGGGGAAGATAACTGTAACGCCCTACTTCCTTAGAGTCGTTACTAAGTGAGTTTAAAATCATGCTTTCAACTCGCTAATCGAGGTTTTAAGTCAAACCGTGTAACTAAGCCATAATTAAAAGAAAACATTAGAGAAAGTAGTTTTTCATAGCAAATCATAAAAGTTTACACTTGGGATCCCAAAACACAGTTTAGAAAATATTTACAACACAAAACTGTTCTAAGTCGACTAAACGACAAAGTCTAAGTTCATTTACAAGCATCTCCCAAATTCCCCTAGCCGTGGCAGCCAGGCTGGCAAAACATGTACACACCGCCTCACGCCCGCTGTACTCATGGTTAGTTGATCTTTTCTTTACCCTTACCTGCACCACAGAGCATCTGTGAGCCGAAGCCCAGCAAGAAAACCCATAACAGATACCATATGCAATACACAAGTCAAGCATATAAACAGGCCACCAATGGCTAAACACATACGGCCTAGCCGTCCCAGGCGTTTACCAAGCCCTAGGTTCGCGTTCCACACCGTGAGGATATCCCAGGTATCCTTCTAGGGACTCGCCCTGGCAACTTGCACCCCACGTGCTCAACGCTGCTCCCGGCCCCTTGATGTTCTCGGCCTTGCACTCAACGTGCCTGACGCCGTTCCCGGCCCCACGCCATTCCCGGCCCCACGCCGTTCTCGGTCTACACTGCTCCCGGCTCTTGCCGATCACACACATAATATCATACACGATATAATAACAAATACATAATTCAAGCATAAACAGATAAAGAGCTACGCTCTGCAATTCTAGCATATAGGGCTCAGCCCTTCATATCATTTCCATTCAACACATTGGGCTTAGCCCTGCACACAAGCTCTATGGAAACAGGGGTTTTCTTACCTGAATTCTGAGCTTCCTGAACACCGATGCCCCGAGCACAGTCCTCTAACGTGAGCCTCGCCGAAACCCTAGTCACAACACATTAACAATATCCGTCCATCAAATTCTAACCCAATAAATAACTCCGACCCATAATCCCTAACCTCCGAGACCTTGAATTCTATCAATCCGGATGATAAAATCCATCCCAAGCCTTACCCCTTGAGTTCCCAAGCCTAAAATACCATTAAAACCCAAACTGACACTAAGGGTCGCGGCCCCACCCACAAGAGCCGCGGCTAACCTCGAAACAGAGGCTAGCTCCCCACTGACCCCCACACGGGCCGCGACGTGCCCACCAGGCGCCGCGGCGTGCATGAATCTCTCGGCCTCCCATGGCCGCGCACGCACACGGGCCGCGCGCGCACTCCTCCTAGGGCCGCGGCACTCGACACTGAACCCAGATTTTCACAATTTTTCCTAAACCTTTCTCCAAGCCAATTCATCCTAAAACTTGACTAATATTCCCAGATATCCAGCACAGTTAATCCAACTCAGAAACAACACCAAGACCCCATTAAAATATGCACCAAAACTCAGCTAGAACCCCCAAAAACAAATCAAGCTTAGCTAACATGCAATCTCCCATAACCAGCAGAAATTTAAAAACCAAACCTTAGTAATTAAAGCATACCTTGCAGAGCTTAATCCCTGAGTTAGATCCTCAATCCCCAAGCTTCAAGTCCCTAGAGTATCCCAGCTGAAATCCTCCTAATTCCCAGCAAATTCCCTTGAATTTCTCTCAAGTTTAGCCTTAGAGAGTGAAAGAGAGAGACAAGAGCTATTCTTCAGTTCAAGAAAATATGTGTCGGTTCCCTAAGTTTCTAAACAATTCTCCTTTTTGTTTTATTTAACTTAAGTCTAAAGGGTTACCTCAAGGCTCGGGGTACCAAAACGTCCCCGAGGGCAAAATGGCAAATTCCCCAAATATTCCCGCCTAGACATTCTATCCTCAAATATATCTCCAAATATTTATTTCCATGTCCCAGTAACCCCATAACTCATATAATACCCAAATTACCCCTCAACTCACCCCGAGTCCAAATCTCAACCCCGTTGTGACTCTCCGGCTAACCGCTCCCCAGGACTGTCTCGGATCGTGCTGTACAGACATATCACACATATACAACATATATCTCATTTATCACATTTATGCCCCTAATATCCAGACGGGGCCAACATGCACATTTAACTCAATTAAACATGCATCATAATCATATATACACATAAATTCACATATAAGCACATTAACCCACTTATTGCCCTCCAAGCACACTAATCAAGGCCCTAAGCCTGATTAGCAAATTCGGGTCGTTATAACTATCCCCTCCTTACAGAAATTTCGTCTTCGAAATTACCTGAACAACTCGGGGTACCGCTCCCTCATCTCTGACTCAAGTTCCCACGTCGCCTCCTCAACCTTGCTGTTTCTCCACAGCACTTTCACTAAGGCGATGGTCTTGTTCCTCAAGACCTTATCTTTTCGGTCAAGAATCTGAAGCGGCTTCTCCTCATAGGACAAATCCTGATCAAGCTCCAAATTCTCAAAACTCAAGACATGCGTTGAATCTGACATTTACTTTCGGAGCATAGATATATGGAATACATCATGAACTCCGGATAAAGCTATAGGCATCGCTAATCTGTAAGCCACCTCTCCAACTCATTCCAGAATCTCGAAGGGGTCGATAAACCTGGGGCTCAACTTACCCCGAACACCAAACCGTTTCACACCCCTCATGGGTGAAACCCTAAGGAACAAATGATCACCAACCTGAAACTCCACGCTCCTGTGTCTCAGGTCTGAATAACTTTTCTGTCGACTCTGGGAGGCGAGCATACGCGCCCTAATCTTCTCAACTGCCTCATTGGTTCTCTGAACCATCTCTGGACCCAAATACCTTCTCTCACCTGTCTCATCCCAATGAATAGGTGACCTACACTTCCTTCCATAAAGCATCTCGTACGGAGCCACACCAATGGTCGCTTGATAACTGTTGTTGTACGAGAATTCAATCAGAGGAAGATACCTACTCCACGATCCCCCAACGTCAAGCACACAGGCTCGCAGTAGATCCTCCAATATCTGAATCGTCCTCTCAGACTGCCCATCCGTCTGAGGATGATAAGCGGTACTAAACCATAACTGCGTGCCCATAGCCTTCTGCAAACTCTCCCAGAACTTGGAAGTGAAGGTGGGGTCTCTATCCGACACTATCGACCTCGGAGCCCCATGAAGTCGAACAATCTCCTTCACATACAACTCAGCATACTGCTCCACAGTATAAGTTGTCTTAATAGGCAAAAAGTGGGCGAACTTGGTATACCTTCCACAATCACCCACACAGAGTCATGTTGTCCCACAGTTCTCGGTAAACCAACTACGAAATCCATAGTAATATCTTCCCACTTCCACTCTGGGATTCCCAAAGGCTGCAATAATCCCGCTGGCCTCTGGTGCTCAGCCTTAACCTGCTGACAAGTTAAGCACCTAGCCACATAATCCACCACAACCCTTTTCATGCCCGACCACCAATACAAAGTTCTCAAGTCCTGGTACATCTTCATCGTACCCGGGTGCAAAGAATAGGGAGTGGTATGCGATTCATCCAAGATCTCTCGCCGGAGACCAGAATCCATCGGAACACAAATCCGCCCCTTATACTTCAGTAATCCCATCTCCGAAATGGAGAAGTCCTTTGTCGCTCCGACTAAGGCATTCTCTCTATGACCCCGCAACTGAGAATCCTTTTCCTGTGCTTCCTTGATTCTTTCAAGGAGTGTAGACTGAGGAGTGATGTTGGCTAACTGTCCAACCACCAACTCTATACCTGCTCTGGTCATTTCCTCAGCTAACTTATCAAATATCTGCCTCGAGCTAAACAACTGTCCTGGACCCTTCCGACTCAATGCATCAGCCACAACTTTAGCCTTCCCAGGATGGTAAAGGATATCACAATCGTAATCCTTAACCAACTCCAGCCACCACCTCTGGCGCATATTCAAGTCCTTCTAGGTAAAGAAATACTTTAGGCTCTTATGGTCAGTGTATATCTCGCACCTCTCACCATAAAGATAATGCCTTCAAATCTTAAGTGCAAACACCACCGCTGCTAACTCCAGGTCATGTGTAGGATATCTCTGCTCATACTCCTTCAACTGTCTTGATGCATAGGCTATCACCTTGCCAGCTTGCATCAACACACACCCCAAACCCTGCCTGGATGCATCACAGTAGACCACAAACTTTTCATTCTCTGTCGGCAAGCTAAGTACTGGCGCAGTAATCAACCGCCGCTTTAGTTCCTTAAAACTATTCTCACATCTATCCGTCCAGACATACCTGGTCTTCTTCTTTGTCAACTCTGTCAACGGCGTAGCTATTCTGGAGAACCCCTCAAAAAATCGCTGATAATACCTGCTAAACCCAGAAAGCTTCTCACCTCAGGAACATTGCTCGGTCTAGGCCAATCTCTGACCGCCTCAATCTTGCTTGGGTCAACCAGAATCCCCTCCTTACTGACGATGTGGCCCAGAAATGTAACTTGTGGCAACCAAAACTCACACTTAATGAACTTAGCATACAACTTATGCTCCCTCAACCGCTGTAGTACCAACCGCAGATGCTGCTCATGCTCCATCTTTGACTGAGAGTACACCAAGATGACGTCAATGAATACGATCACAAACTTGTCCAAATAGTCCTTGAAAACTCTATTCATCATGTCCATAAAGGCTGCTGGGGCATTGGTTAATCCAAAGGACATAACCAGGAATTCATAGTGTCCATACCTCATTTGGAAAGCGGTCTTTGGTATGTCCTCCTCTTTAATCCTTAGCTGATGGTAACCTGATCGGAGATCTATCTTGGAAAACACTATTCTTCCCTGTAGCTGATCAAACAAATCATCGATCCTAGGCAATGGATACTTATTCTTAATGGTTAACTTGTTCAGTTCCCTGTAATCAATACACATCCTGAGGGACCCATCCTTCTTCTTAACGAACAACACTGGAGCACCCCATGGCAAGAAACTCGATCTGATGAACCCCAAATCCAGTAACTCCTGCAGCTGAATCTTCAACTCCTTTAATTCCACCGGAGCCATTCTATAAGGTGTCCTAGATACTGGCTCCGCTCCTGGTATCAATTCTATAACAAACTCAATCTCCCTCTGAGGTGGCAACCCTGGCAAATCTGCTGGAAACAACTCCGGAAACTCACACACCACCCTTGTCTCACCCAGTCCAACCGGCACCACCCTAGAAGTATCCACAACGCTTGCCAGGAATCTTATGCAACCTTCCTGCATCAGATCCCTAGCCCTTAGGGCTGAAATCATTGGCACACGCGGTCCACTAACCGACCCCACAAACACAAAGGGTACCTCCCCTTCTGGTTCAAAAGTCACCATTATGCGCCTGCAGTCAATCATTGCCCCATACTTGGATAGCCAATCCATTCCCAAGATCATGTCAAAATTATCCATCTCTAGCTTAATCAAATCAAGAAACAATTCCCTACCATCTACCTCCACTGGCAATGCCCTAAGCCACTTCCTAGAGACTACCAACTCTCCCGTTGGCAACAAAGTCTGAAATCCCCTAGCATACACACCACTAGGTCTACACAGCTGATCTATCACCCTAGCAGATACAAATGAGTGGGTAGCCCCTGAATCAAACAATGCAGTATAGAAAGAACTAGCACTAAAAATCTGACATGTCACCACTGAGGGGCTAGCCTCAGCCTCAGCCTCAGTCTGTGTCAAGGTGAACTCCTTGGCGGGAGCAAGACTGTCACTCTGCTTCTGCTCCTCCTTCTTAACTTGAGGGCAATCCCTCTTCAAATGGCTGACACTCCCACAAAAAAAGCAGGCCCTGATCCTGCACTCACCCTGGTGTCGACGCCTGCACCGTGGACACATAGGAAAACTCCTCCAATTATCACTGCCACTCTGATGGCCGGTGGTAGCACCCCGCACTCTCCTATCAGAACCAGGAGGAGTAAATGAATCTGGAACTCTTCTTTTCTGCTCACTAGGGCCACTGCCCCGACTGGACCCAACAAAAGGAGGCACCGTCCTCCTGGCATTGCGCCTAACAGCGTTGTCCTTCCATATCTGATCCTCAGCCCTTTCTGCAGTAAGGGCCTTATCCACCGCTTGGCCATAAGTGGTAGTCGCTGGATCCAAGGTAATATTCACATCGCGGGCAATCATGACATTCAACCCCTGCATGAACCTATCCCTCCTGGCTGCATCTGTCGACACTAGATCTGGCGCAAACTTTGCCAATCTATCAAACTTTATTGCATACTCCGTTACTGTCGATCGATTCTAAGTCAGGTTGATAAACTCATCAACCTTCGCAGCTCGTATTGCCACACTATAGTATTTCTCGTTAAAGACACTCTTAAACTCCTCCCATGTCATGACCGCAACATTCCTCCGCTGGCTCACCACATCCCACCAGATGCGTGCATCAGCCCTAAGCATATAGCTCGCACAAGCAACCTTTTCACTTCCCTCGACCCTCATAAAGTCTAAGATCAAGGAAATCATGTTCATCCACTACTCTGCCAGCAGTGGGTCCGAACCACCCTCAAAGGTAGGAGGTTGTTGCTTCCTGAACCTTTCATACAAAGGTTCCCACCTATTCGCCAAAGCAGACTGAACAGGCACTGGCGCTGCAGCCTGCTGCATTGGCAGCCCAGTAACCTAAGGCGGGGCCTGCTGCCTCATCTATCGCAGCTCTTCCTCTGTTCTCTGCAGTCTGGCCTCCATTTCAGCCAACATCTATTGCCAGTTCTGTGGGGCAGGTGGAGGGTCCCGTCCCTGATTGTCATCCTCGACTCTACTGCCACGGAGTCTAGCTGATTGTCGAGGCATCTCAATAAATATGCCTGCAACCAGCGACGCCGCTCATTAGGCATGACAACAATATCCAAAACCACCTCCCAAGCACAACATAAATCCACAAATAACAACTCATATAGCATATAACACACAACGGGCCATGCCCTAACATCACGCATATGTTAATTCATTCATCATGCTCTATACAAAATAAGCAGGCATACAGGGCATTTAAACACATATTCAGACATACCAACCAATCTTACCAACCAACCCTGAGTTAAGCCTATCATTGACTGCGTGTGTACATATTCGGTCAATCTCCAGAACCAATAACCTTGGATCGCTCTGATACCAAGTTGTAACGCCCTACTTCCTTAGAGCCGTTACTAAGTGAGTTTAAAATCATGCTTTCAACTCGCTAATCGAGGTTTTAAGTCAAACCGTGTAACTAAGCCATAATTAAAAGAAAACATTAGAGAAAGTAGTTTTTCATAGCAAATCATAAAAGTTTACACTTGGGATCCCAAAACACAGTTTAGAAAATATTTACAACACAAAACTGTTCTAAGTCGACTAAACGACAAAGTCTAAGTTCATTTACAAGCATCTCCCAAATTCCCCTAGCCGTGGCAGCCAGGCTGGCCAAACATGTACACGCCGCCTCACGCCCGCTGTACTCATGGTTAGTTGATCTTTTCTTTACCCTTACCTGCACCACAGAGCATCTGTGAGCCGAAGCCCAGCAAGAAAACCCATAACAGATAACATATGCAATACACAAGTCAAGCATATAAACAGGCCACCAATGGCTAAACACATACGGCCTAGCCGTCCCAGGCGTTTACCAAGCCCTGGGTTCGCGGTCCACACCGTGAGGATATTCCAGGTATCCTTCTAGGGACTCGCCCTGGCAACTTGCACCCCACGTGCTCAACGCTGCTCTCGGCCCCTTGCCGTTCTCGGCCTTGCACCCAACGTGCCTGACGCCGTTCCCGGCCCCACGCCGTTCTCGGTCTACACCGCTCCCGGCTCTTACCGATCATACACATAATATCATACACGATATAATAACAAATACAAAATTCAAGCATAAACAGATAAAGAGCTACGCTCTGCAATTCTAGCATATAGGGCTCAGCCCTTCATATCATTTCCATTCAACACATTGGGCTCAGCCCTGCACACAAGCTCTATGGAAACAAGGGTTTTCTTACCTGAATTCCGAGCTTCCTGAGCACCGATGCCCCGAGCACAGTCCTCTAACATGAGCCTCGCCGAAACCCTAGTCACAACACATTAACAATATCCGTCCATCAAATTCTAACCCAATAAATAACTCGGAGCCATAATCCCTAACCTCCGAGACCTTGAATTCTATCAATTCGGATGATAAAATCCATCACGAGCCTTACCCCTTGAGTTCCCAAGCCTAAAATACCATTAAAACCCAAACTGACACTAAGGGCCGCAGCCCCACCCACAAGAGCCGCGGCTAGCCTCGAAACAGAGGCTTGCTCCCCACTGACCCCCACACGGGCCGCGGCGTGCCCACCAGGCGCCGCGGTGTGCATGAATCTCTCGGCCTCCCATGGCCGCGGCGCACCCCTCCTAGGGCCACGGCGCTCGACACCGAACCCAGATTTTCACAATTTTTCCTAAACCTTTCTCTAAGCCAATTCATCCTAAAACTTGACTAATATTCCCAGATATCCAGCACAGTTAATCCAACTCAGAAACAACACCAAGACCCCATTAAAATATGCACCAAAACTCAGCTAGAACCCCCAAAAACAAATCAAGCTTAGCTAACATGCAATCTCCCATAACCAGCAGAAATTTAAAAACCAAACCTTAGTAATTAAAGCTTACCTTGCAAAGCATCCCAGAGTATCCCAGCTGAGATCCTCAATCCCCAAGCTTCAAGTCCCTAGAGTATCCCAGCTGAAATCCTCCTAATTCCTAGCAAATTCCCTTGAATTTCCCTCAAGTTTAGCCTTAGAGAGTGAAAGAGAGAGACAAGAGCTATTCTTCAGTTCAAGAAAATATGTGTCGGTTCCCTAAGTTTCTAAACAATTCTCCTTTTTGTTTTATTTAACTTAAGTCTAAAGGGTTACCTCAAGGCTCGGGGTACCAAAACGTCCCCGAGGGCAAAATGGCAAATTCCCCAAATATTCCCGCCTAGACATTCTATCCTCAAATATATCTCCAAATATTTATTTCCATGTCCCAGTAACCCCATAACTCATCTGATACCCAAATTACCCCTCGACTCACCCCGAGTCCAAATCTCAACCCCGTTGTGACTCTCCGGCTAACCGCTCCCCAGGACTGTCTCGGATCATGCTGTACAAACATATCACACATATACAACATATATCTCATTTATCACATTTATGCCCCTAATATCCAGACGGGGCCAACATGCACATTTAACTCAATTAAACATGCATCATAATCATATATACACATAAATTCACATATAAGCACATTAACCCACTTATTGACCTCCAGGCACACTAATCAAGGCCCTAAGCCTGATTAGCAAATTCGGGTCGTTACAGTAATGGCTCCTTCGAACGCTCCAATCTGGGCATCATCCCAACTGATATACTCTTGTGCCTGACGAATGAAGTCATCGAGCCGTCAACATCCCTTCCACTGGAGGTCATCCCAAAGCAAGGACCCCAAACGAATGCCAGCCTGCAAGGCCATCATCAACCCTCTTAGTCCTCGTCGCCTCCTCCTTGAAGGATTTGATGTAGGGCTTGAGGGTCTCAAAGGGCCCTTGTTTAATGTTGGCCAATGCATTGACCTCAAATCTCACCTTCCAAGCTCCTATAAATTGTCTTTGAAAGCCAGACAAAAATTGATGCCACAAGTGAATTGATCCTGGTCGGTGCTTCTTGAACCACTCATCTGCTGGTCCCATTAGAGTGATTGGAAACGCATGACATTTAGAGTCATCGGAGACGCGGTGTACCGACATCAATCTAGTGAGCTTAGAAAGGTGGTCGGCGGGATCCCAGCTGCCATCATAGGGCGGGATGGCCAGCATCTTGAAGCCCTATAGCAAGGGGGCTTCCACAATTTGGGGAGCGCAGGGCTTCACTTCTTCGTTTTCCGAGTCTGGGTCGTGGCCTTGCCATCTGGCCATTCTTAGCATGATCTTCTTCAGACTCTCTAATTCTACACGGAGTGGGTCACAATCTTGGTTGATGCTCTGCACTGGGTTATCTCTTCTTCAGGCGTTGGGGTTGTCCCGCAGGTCAGATAGACCTTTGTTGGCAGGCTCACACCCATTGGCCTTATTGCACCTTCGGGCATTAAGGTTGTCTCATAGGTCAACCTTACCTCGATTAATGTTGTTATCCTCAGGACGAGCCACATCGATTTCTCCGTCAGACTCAATATTCTCATCATTTACCAAGATATTGATGCCACGTTATCGGTTTTATGAGACGTTCCTTGGATTGATCCCTAGACTGTTGTTCCTACGGGGTTGGCAAGGTCCCGAAGGGACACCACCTCCAGGCCTCACACAATCCTTATGGGTGCGTCAGGGCGGAACGCCTCAAGCTCCACAAGCGCTGACAACCTGGCGGTGTCCTCGGGCCCCTAGGCCATTACCCTTACCAGCCTGCTTGGGAATTTAGTGGCCCTCGGGATCTTGACGAGCCTTCTTTTGTTTTGGAGTAGGATTATTGTCAACTTTTCCTTTTCCAAGATCCTATGGCGGCACTAGGGTTCCAACTCCAGCTAGATGCTTGGTGGGCACTACAACTGGTGGATCTCATGCCTCTTCAGCCAGGTGCTCGGGGGGCACACTGGCTGTATTGAGAGGTGACACTCCAACATGGTGCATAGGTGGCACGCTAGTTGGGTGCCCAGCTAGTACATTACCATTGGAGTCCACTCGTAGCCCTTGGGCAACAAGAGTGGCCTTCATGGCAAGTACCATCTCCTCTAGGACGGCGATGTTACCCTCTTGGGCATCAATCTTTTGATACTGGTTGGCCACCTATTCACGGAGCACCACCACCTCTAGTGTTTCCTCTGCGTCCATGGGATGAGGGTATTCTTCCTCATAATACTCCTGGTCACCACCATCATCTTCGCCATCGTACTAGGCGTCTTCGTCATAATCCTCCACCATTTCAGGCATGTCCTGAGGTGGTTGTGGGCTGGTTTCCCCTCCTTTAAATCCAATATGAAGGACTACATCATCTGTGACATTTCTTCGAGTGGTTACCATGGCAGTAAATGTTTTGAATGCTTTCTTCAAGCTCTCAATGAAAGTACCAAAATATTGACTGCCTTTTTCGCTATCAACCCAAAGATGAGAGATTAAAGAAATAAACAACAAGAACACGACAGTTTTTACGTGGTTCAGGCTATAAAAGAGCCTTAGTCTATGAGTCTCTGGTATTAAGGAGATTGGAAGCTTGCTAAGGCAATCTCTAATGGGGTTTTCTCAGACAGCGCTTATATTGCTCTGAGTACGAGGTTATCTTTCTCTAAAAATTCTTAACACTTTACAAAGAGACTATCAGCCTTAATTATATCGGTTGGGGTCATTAATACTAATTATCTATAATTAATACATATTCTCCCCATTATTGGGATACTAATACCACTTTAATGCATTGGGTTGCATTAACTGGAGACTACGGCCCAGGCGATAAACGCGAGGCCCACCGCAAAAAGTTACCTACTTTATGGGGAACATGCCCTTGACACTATCAGGGCATGCCGCATGTATTTCCTTGTGAGGCGGAGTTGTGGGAGTGCAAATTGTCGAGTCGTACAATTGACAAAATTGTGGACGGATCACCAAAAAGGTTGTCAGACGATCCTCTGACGCTGCAAACCGGCACTGGTTGATACCTGGCTAACCTCCTAGGTACCGAGGACAAGATCCTTGACCTAAAAGGCAACTGCTTGTGAATAGTTCGAGGACTACTAACAAGTGCTCGGGGCATGGCCTTGCAAAGAGTTTGCGGACTACTGACAAGTCCTCGTGGCATGGCCTTGGAGAGACGTGCATACCCTATATCCAAGGAATGCAGACTTTAGCCAAGACATTTACCCTCCGAGCACCGACCCTCGGGATGTGGCCTCACTTGAAAAGGCACGCCTCTTCGGCATGTGCCCTACCCGCACCGGTTTCTAATTGCCACGTGTCCTTTGGTGAAAACACGGACAACAGATGTCATAAGGAAGATTTGTAGAGAAAATGACTTAATTGCAAAGAAATTAATTTTCTAGGGCAAGGAAACAATTATGTGATAATTATGAGCAATTGATTAATTGTGAATTAATTAATTATTTAACTATATAGTTTTTATTTTGAAAAACTATATGTTAAAATAAATATTAATCATGTTTGGATTAATTTGGATTAATATAGAGAGAGATTAATAATTGTCTTATTATAAGATATTTATTTATTTATTTAAAACTAATATTTTAAGATAAAGTTAATTTTGAATTAACCGATATTTATTTTGAGATAAATATATCGTCTTTAATATTAATTAACGAAAAAATGAGAAAATTAGGGAAATCCCTATTGTAGCGCCACCCAGGGATATTTTATATCCCTGATATTTGAATTTTGAATTTTAAATAATTTTTTTATTTAATTATTCTTTTTAAATATGATTTAAAATTAAATAATTAAAATAGATGTAACTGGTTAGTTTTATTTTGAATAAAATAAATATTAATTAAATTAGTTAATTATCTTTATAAACATGAAAGAAGCGTTACTTTCTGAGAAGAAGTCTTCAGAAGTTGTTTTGACGTCAGACTCTCTCTCAATAATAGAAATGATAGAATTTCCTAAACTTGAAATTCTATAAATTTATATAGCTCATCTCTTCTCAATCCTCTCTAGATCTCATGTGTTGAGTACATCTAGAGAGTCTAAATCATCATTTGAATCCAACGTGCCCACACACGTCCTTGTGTGTTTAAGGATTGACTTGTAAGACTAAGGTGTGAGCTTTCAGAATAAGGATAGGAAGATCATTGATTTATACAAAAACATTCAAGGATACTCGAAGGCTTCAAGAGGTAATATTATATCTATTTGTATATGATTTAATATATTTATATATGTATGATCCTGGCTGGTATTAATAATTTTTAAAAGATTTCATTCTGCTGCATATCCTAATTTTCATATTTAATACCAACAGATTCCTACACTGGAACGTTTGGTAGTGTGACCTAAAGTAGGGAATCAATTGGAACCATTGAGTGAGGGGATCTAGAAGTAACACCTTTCAGTTTTTGAGGGAGACTCAGATCCACTTAGAGTTGGATCGAACAACAGATAAGCACGAATAGTTCCACCCTGAATTTTATGAGACTGGTGGGTGATGATAGGATGGCTTATGCCAAGTATATGCTACGAGACGATTCTCGGATAAGGCGGGAGGTTATGGCTACAATGAACAGGGAAGAGTCCCAGAAGTTATTTAATGAAAAATATTATAATGATGCAATTTGAATTGGGAAGGTGGACAAGTTTACTAGTTTGGTTTAGGACAATATGATCGTTATTGAATATAACTTGAAGTTTGATGGGTCGGCTAAGTTTACTGTTGATTTAGTGCCAACAGACGTCGCAAGGAAAGAAAGATTTGTTCAAGGGCTGTATTTTATGGTAGCTCGCGATGTAAGAATCATATTTATGCTGGGAATTACTACTTATGCTCATGTTGTAGAGAAGGCATTTCTAGTTGAGAGGGTAGATAATAAGATATGGAGAGAGAGGGTGTCACAAGATGCGATGATCAGAGGACGACTCCTCTGTCTATTGAAACTAGTAGGTGCGGTGGCTCCATTTGCCTAAAAAGAAAGAATGTCGATATTTATGGTACCGCCAAGTCAGATAAACGATTTCAGGGTACTCAATGCAATTGTCAAGGTGGAAATTCAAATTGGAGAACCTATCTTGAGTGCGCACGATATAGGCAACAATCTGGTGCCACTCGTTTGTTTGTATCTAGCGCAATATAGACAAACTTAAAAGACCTTAAGATACGCATGGTGTGGGGTATGGAACTCTGTTACCTATTGGAGAGTTAGTAATCTCTAGCAAATGGATTAAAACTTTACCAGTGGTGGTGGGTAGTACATAATTATTTGCAGACTTGGTTGAGTAGAAAAGGAAGACTTTGACTTAGTACGGGCTATGGATTGGTTAGCCAAGTATGGGGCAACCATAGATTGTAAAAATGAAAGTGGTAATTTTTTAGCTTGAGGGAGAGGATCCCTTTGTGATTGTGGGTGCTATAGACGGACCCCACATTCCAATGATCTCAGTGTTGTAGACTAAAGATCTACTATAGAAATTGTTGGACCAGAGGGGATTGTTAGGAATGAGTTTTCTAATACGCAGCGGAATTGTGTGATGGGTTGGCCTAGTGTACAAAAAAAATTTTGTAACATATTTAAACTACTTTTAAATATGCAAATCCATTAATATACATACATTAATCATAAACAAGAAAAAAAAATAAAGAACATACCTCTTGATGCCTATTAAGTGTCATTGCTATCTTTTCGTAAAATAAACGATCTTCCTATCCAAGCTGCTCCCAGGTACTCACACCAAGATCTTTCACAGTGTTATCTACACCTCAAGAAGTTTGTGGGCAATTAGAGAATAAAGGATGGTATATTTCTTATTCAACTTGATGTACTCAAGACATGAGAACAAGAGAATAGGCCTGAGATTGGTTCTGTATCTTTTCAGGGAGAGATGGAAAGTATCGCTCTTTTCTTAGAGCGAATAATTGAGTATCTTGTTATTTTCTGATAAGTCTAACTTATTTAGAAAATATTTAAATTGAAAAAAAAGTGTAACCAATTACAATTTATCTTTTAATTAATTAATTATCTTATCAATGAAAATATCAAAACTATCTTTTTGAATTTTTCATTAATTAATAAAAAAAAAGTGAAAAATTCACTCCCTAATTACTATAGCTGCATGCCACACACAGTCCAGGGGCTATGTGTGTCGTGCAGTACCCCATAAAATAGGGGGATTTATTTTCTCAACTATTATTTTAACAATGTAAACATCAAAACTAACTTTTGACTTATTCATTAATTAATTAAATAGAAGTAAAAATTCCAATCTTGATTCTTTACTGTGCTACATGCCCAAGTGAGTCCTTGGAACTCCTTGGTACGTGTAGCTCCCTACAAAATAGGGTCCAAGATTTTTTTCCCCAATTATTTAATTATTTATTCAAACTACCTTATCACATAAAATCCAACAACTTGATAATTAATTCAAATTTGAATCTATTATCTTTTTAATTAATTATAACATATAATTAATTATTTGAATAAATATTAATCTTTTAAATTCAAATCAAATTTGAACTTATGAGATTATTATCTCCCACTCAAATAAAGATATTTAATTAATTCTACTTGTTATCCCCAAAAATTGGAGTTCGATGACGTGGCAATCAGAAGTGACAAGTGGCAATACATGGTTCGTGAACGACACATTAATAGTCAATAAATATATTGGCTCTTCGGAGTTGTGATAAAGTGATCTGACCGACCTGGTAGAGATTCTGTCAGACCGATAAGGATTTTTGACTGACCAGTCATGTGCTTGTCTGCCCAGTCATGCGCTTGTCCGACCAGTCAGGTGCTTGTCCGCCCAGTCATGTGCTTGTCTGACCAGTCAATTGCCCTTTCCCGCCCAATCAGTTGCTTGTCCGACCAGTCATGTCCTTGGGCGACCAGACATTTGCTTGTCCGCCCAGTCAGGTGCTTGTCCGACCAGTTGTGTCCTTGTTCGACCAGTCACTTGTCTTGACTGACCAGTGAGGAATTTTGGCCCTTCAGTTCTCCTCCTGAGTGTGATGTGGACCGACTAGACAGAATAGTGCTACGCAAAGGATTCCAATAACGATTTCAACAAGAATCAGTCATACCTGCGCGGGAATCTCTCAGATTATCCCACAAAAGTAGTGTATTGTTGTATTTTGAATATTGTTATTAATTAAATATAGTGAGAATAACAAAATATCCCAATTATGGGGGACTTCATTTGTACGATCCTGAGCCTATAAATATAAGGCTCATGGCATCATAAAGAGGATTCGATTCTAATTTTCTGAGAGAATATTTGTATCTGGAGAAATATTGTATTCATTTCATCTGCACTAAAGAAACTCAGTTGACACAGGTTCATCTGATCTTGAGTGTAGATCTATAATCATAACTCTAAGTGGACTAGGCTATTACCAACACATTGGGGCTGAACCACTATAAAAATTTTCTGTGTCGTATATTTCTCTTGAAGGTTTTTTGTCGTTTTGACGTCTACACGTCGTTTGCCAAAAACGCGGTCAACTTTTTGGTGCTTTCATTGAGAGCCTGAAGAGAAGAAACACACGACTATCATATCGAAATGGCGCCCAAGAATACCAATGTGGCATCCAAATTTTCAGGCACGTCAAAAGAGCCTACTAGATCAGAAGATCCTGGACCGCAGAACCCAGAGACTGAGCCCAGGGTGTTTCTCGAGGAGACCACTCCAGAAGTTGAACAACTGCAGGAAGCAATAGGCGCTTTCCAAGAGGACATGATGCAATTCAATGCTCAGCAGGAGTCTTTCGCTGAAGAGATGGCCAAGCAGAGAGCTGTGTTAGAGCAGCAAAGGCGCGATATGGAGGCCAGAAGCGAAGAGCTCAAACAACGACAGGAGGAAGTCGACCGGAGACATCATGAAGCAGCACTTGCTCTAGAAGCGGCTACCAATTGGCCCAAGCCAATGCTCAAGCCGCAGCACGAGCAGCCTCCCAGGGAGCAAGAAATAATAATGCTGATCAGAGGACCACTGACAAAGCCAATTCTCGTGGACCGGACAGAAGCAGGAGTAACTCCACTGGTCAGGAAGATGATGGGGACCGATCCAGAACTGCCTCGACGCAAAGGGAGCACTCTAGAACCCCTTCCAGGAGCCAACGATCAGAAACTTCGAGATCAGGAAGTCACCGATCGGGCAGTAAAAGGACTCCACCAAGGCAGGATCAGACAAGGACTCCTCGAGATAAGAGGACTTCACAATTCAAAGATGGGCATGATCGTGATGAGGCTTATAGTCATCACACCGACCAGTCAAAGGAAAAGGAGGGCAACGACCAACAAGGAGGAAAATACTGCCCGGGGCTTACCGAAAGGCCTCCACTGCACCCCGGCCAGCAGCGTAGTGGGAGAGCACAAGTCCCGCGTGGTAAGCCCTCTGAAAAATCGAAAGGTGCGGTGTTCGATCGGGCAGGAAAGCATGCTTCCCGGAAGGATCTGAGGGACGTTATCACCAACAAGAGGAGGACCGTCCCGGTCGAAGGGCAAAATCTGAACCGCCCTGCCAGTCAAGTATAAATATTTGACGACAGTGCACCAGATGGTAATGCCCGACCAGGCGGTCAAGACCTTGGAACTTCATCAGTTACACCAGCCATCCAAGCCCAGCTTGACGTGCTAACAGCTGCAATGCAAGGTTTGTCAAAACGACTTTCCGAGATAGATGCGATAGACCACCGGAGTGGCAGCCCATTTTGTGCCCGAATTAGAGCAGCCCAGCCTCCGGCAAAATATAAAGCATCAATTCTGCCAGTATATACAGAAAAGGCAGATCCCATCAGACATGTTGGGAAATTTGAGGACCAGATGGAATTTCTCGGAGTAAGTGACGATTATCGGTGTAGAGTTTTCCTGACTACTTTGTCAGATACCGCCCAGGAATGGTATTGGAAGTTTAAGTTGAACTCCACTACCTCTTGGGAAGCATTCAGGAAGGAGTTTTGTAGACAATTCAACACTGCCCAGACTCCACCAGTTTATGCCAATCACTTGGCAGATATCAAATAAGGAAAAGATGAGTCTCTAAAGAATTATATACAGAGATTCATGAGAGAAGCCAATAGAGCAACTGTTGTAGGAGACGAGGGGAAGATGGTTGCAATATCCGCTGGGATAACTTATCGGAGCCCTTTGTGGGATAGCATACATAGAAATCCAATTTCAACACTTCAACAATTTCTTGACCGTGCAGACAAGTATATAAAATTGGATGATGCAATCGAGAAAGAGGAGAATGGCATAAACAATCCGGGCGGATCAACTGGCCCTCCTAAGAATGATGAAAAGAAACGTGGAAATAACGGGTCTGACCACCATGAGGAAAAGAAAGCAAAATTAAGTTCAAATGAAAAGCCAACCAAGTATGAGCCTCAGTTCACTAATTACACCACTCTCTCGACCAGCCGAGCAGAAATATATCTTTCTAGTCATGAAGAGGTTCCCTACAAGAAACCTCCACCCATCAGGAAAGAGATGAGGAAGAGAGATATGAATAAGTTTTGTCGTTTCCATGGAGATTATGGTCACGACATGAATGAATGCAATCACCTCAAGGACGAGATAGAATTTCTTCTCCGATCGGGCTAGTTGAGAAAGTACCGAGCAGAGACACCCCAAGGAGAAGGAGGCAGTAGCAATCTTGGGTTCAAACGACAAAGATCTCCACCCTTGCAACCCGAGCCTGTGGAATTTTCCTTAGACACTATATGTGGAGGTCCGCACTTGGCTGAAGACAGCAACAAAGCAAGAGAGAGGCATGCTGAGACACTTTGACATGAGTGGGAGTGCTAAGATCTGGAGCCACTGGAACGACGAGCGTTTGTGAATATATTATTTCTAAATACCACTTTCAGAGTGGTAGTTTAATTTCAAGTTGTTTAACTTGTTATTTAAATTTGGTTTATGAGCTGGTTATTTGCTGACCAGTCATCTATTTTTGAAATTTTGTTGTTGTTTAAGACTCGTTATTAGACACGTTTTGTCCTTTTTAATTTACGAGTAATAAAAGAGACTACGCACAGCATGGTCGATTCTTGCTACAAATGTGCATGTGTGTTAATTATTCGAACAGCGTTCAACTGGTCGATAAAATCGAACAGTGTTCAACTGGTCGATACGTTCAAGCAGTGTTCAACTGTTCGAATATTTTCCATATATTCTATGTGTTTTACGAGTAATTAACTGATCGAACAGATTCTATCAAGTAGCAAGTGACTAAAGATCTTACAACCCTCGATCGATTGGGGGGCACATGGGGTATGATGGTATATAATTTAACACAGGCAATAAGAGCACGAGTTAAGATATCTATTTTTAGGCTGACTTGTAAATTTTCGAAGTCCAAAAAGGCCATTAAGCTAACTTGTTTGACAAAGCTTAAGTAACTTGGAATTTTTTAAAATTTCAAGTTAGAAGCAGATATTTGTGTGACAATAAACATTATGCTCATAAAATGTTAGAGCAATAAGAGTGTGAGAAAGTATACTTAGTATGGACTTATGAAATGTCTAGAACTTCTAAGTTAGAAAACTAAGTACTCATGCGAAAATATAAGGCATACATCAGAGTGACTTTACTATTCACAAAAAACTTATAACTTTTTAAGTCTAAAAAGACTTAGAAAGTTTCAAGTTAACAAAGAAAAGTAAAGTATAATTGCATGAACCATAAAGATTTTGAGCAAACCCGAGGACATAAGGGCATGCATCCGAATGGTTAGGCTATGGTGTCTGAGTAGCCAGGCTCATAGCGAAGCAGCTATGCGTGTTCGAGTGGCTAGAGGCATGTCCGAGCGATGAGGCTGCATGTGTCAGAATGGCAGCGTGCGTGATCGAGCAGCTGCATGCATCCGAGCGACTGGGTGCTGATCCAAGTAGATGGCGTGCATCCGAGGAGCCAGGCAACAAGAGGTGTCCGAGTAGATTTGGTGCGTGTTCGATCGACTGGGAGATGGTGCTGCATCCGAGTAGCTGCTGGCTGGGCATCCGAGAAGCTGCATCCGAGGTTGCGTGTCCGAGCGAATGGAGGAGCATCTGAGGGGCTGGCGTGTGTGTCCGAGCAGCCTGGGGTCTGCATCCGAGCGGTCATGTGCGCGTCTGGGCGGATGGTGGTGGGCGTGTCCGAGCGGGGCATGTGTGTCTGAGTGGCTTAGACGCGCGTTCGAGCAGCTTGGGGCATACCCATTGTTCGAGCGGTTAGATGAAAATGGTCGATTGGCCATGCACATATTTTCCAACAAACCATTTCCGAGGAACTAGGCCTATCCTATTAGTCACGTATGCATTCAAGGGCCAAAAAATAATGACCAATTGGATATAAGGTCCGAAAGGACAATAAATCTCAAGGGCATGGGGCACAAACATGTTTTCTTACTCATGGGATACTACAAAAAAAAAAATCAAACAAGTTGAATTTCAAGGGTTTAATAAACTTCAAGATAACATCAATGATTATCCTATACCCGCGGGCCCTAAAGAGCAATGGAAATGAGAAACTGATAACTATTGTTTTCATGAAAGGAAAAGTTCAATCGTGGGTTTAATACAAAAATGAATGTTACTGACTGGATGGAAGCTTTTGGATGACCTCAAAAACATTTTTCTAGAGAAAAAGTTTATCATACGAGTAAATCGTATAATAAACTTGGGGGGAAAATGTTATCTCCAAAAATTGGAGTTCGATGATGTGGCAATCAGAAGTGACAAGTGGCAATACATGGTCCGTGAACGACACATTAATAGTCAATAAATATATTGGCTCTTCGGAGTTGTGATAAAGTGATCTGACCGACCTGGTAGAAATTCTGTCAGGCCGATAAGGATTTTTGACTGACCAGTCAAGTGTCATGACCGACCAGTCATGTGCTTGTTTGCCCAGTCATGCGCTTGTCCGACCAGTCAGGTGCTTGTCCGCCCAGTCATGTGCTTGTCCGACCAATCAATTTCCCTTGGCCGCCCAGTCAGGTGCTTGTCCGACCAGTCATGTCCTTGGGCGACCAGACATGTGCTTGTCCGCCCAGTCAGGTGCTTGTCCGACCAGTTATGTCCTTGTTCGACCAGTCACTTGTCTTGGCCGACCAGTGAAGGTTTGGCCGACCTGTGAGGAATTTTGGCCCTTCAGTTCTTATCCTGAGTGTGATGTGGACCGACTAGATAGAACAGTGCTACGCAAAGGATCCCAGTAACAGTTTCAACAAGAATCGGTCATACCTGCGCGGGAATCTCTCAGATTATCCCACCAAAGTAGTGTATTGTTGTATTTTGAATATTGTTATTAATTAAATATGGTGAGAATAACAAAATATCCCGATTATGGGGGACTTCATTTGTACGATCCTGAGCCTATAAATATAAGGCTCATGGCATCATAAAGAGGATTCGATTCTAATTTTCTGAGAGAATATTTGTATCTGGAGAAATATTGTATTCATTTCATCTGCACTAAAGAAACTCAGTTGACGCAGGTTCATTTGATCTTGAGTGTTGATCTATAATCATAACTCTAAGTGGACTAGGCTATTACCAACACATTGGGGTTGAACCACTATAAAAATTGTCTGTGTCGTATATTTCTCTTGAAGGTTTTTTGTCGTTTTGACGTCTACACGTCGTTGGCCAAAAACACAGTCAACACTACTAATTAATTAAAACCAATTTTAATTAACTATTAATTTCAAAATTTTAATATTTATTTTATTATAATTTCAAAAATTATAATAAATTAATTATTTATATAATTTCAAAAAATTACCCAATAATGAATTATTAATTAATTTTGATAATTACAATTAAATTGCAAATAATTAATTAATTAATCACTATTATCACATAATTACATATTCGGCCCGAAGAACAAAATTCTTCTTAAATATGTCTTTTTACCATTTTACCCTTTATATCAACTCTTGTCTTGAATATTGTTGATAGAGCCGTCGTGGGGACCTATGGACCTATAATTCCAAGATCCAATAAATTTGTGATTATTAATTAAATTCTTTAATTAAATAATCTTAATTTATTAATCTCATGATTACTCCACTATCAATATGAGACTACACTCTTGTAATTATAGACATTTCATTTACTGAGTACTTTATAACAATAAAGTGTCCATTGATATAATCATTACATACAAATTAACCCTCTAATAACGGTTCATAATTAATTGGGAATAAAATTAGCCGTTTACCCTTTTAATTATATCTTGTTTCCTTAAGTACCATCGACTTTACTAGTGAAGGATAATTCATAACCAAATTATGAATTTGAGCTCAATAACCTTTCAGTCCCAAAAGTCAACCCTTAAGAGAACCATTATTCAATCTCTTACGAGAATGTATAGATTCCTTATCTGTATACTATGTCCCCATCCATTTACATTAATGAGTTCCCAAAACAAAAGTTTCTAGCTTGATCATTCTGACAAACCCTAACGAGTGAATCAAAGAACTCATATAGCATAAACAAGAGTTCATAGTAACTTCAGGATTAAGATCTATTTCTATACGATCATTAGTTGATATATTTAATTAATACTTCGAAACGATATTTAACTAAGTATTAATAAACATATCTGGTCCAGTTCTATATATTCTCTAATATATAAAGCACCTCCACTAAAGTGTCGTACTACGCTAGTAATCCGGATCTAGACCACATGTATTCATAATACTAGTGGATCGTACTTGCAGTAATTAATCTAAAGATTCCATAACTTTATTTTACTGTGAACTATTCAAGTTCATTTATCTCAAACACAATCCTCCCGTACCAATACGTGGTTGAGATCACATATATGAACTCAAGAATTTTTCTGATATTTACATAATATTATCACAGAATAATATAGTCCATAAAATATATATGCATAACAAATTCAATTTATTTATTTATTTTTTTAAAACAATATCTATTACATATGCTTTCAGGGCACAATTCCCAACAATCTCCCACTTGCCCTAAAGAAAATGAGGCATTTCTGTCATTCCCGTGTTTTTTACATGCTCGTTAAAAGATTTCATGGAGAAAGTCTTTGTGAAAGGATATGCAAGATTATGCTATGAAGCTATCTTCATAACTATAACATCTCCTCGGTGAACTATCTCTCTCGTCAAGTGATACTTCCTCTCAATGTGCTTTCCCCTCTTGTGACTCCATGGTTCCTTTGAGTTAGCTACTGCCCCACTGTTGTCACAGTATAGGACTAGTGGCTTATCCACATCTAGCACTACTTCCAGATCAGATTAGAACTTCTTGAACCACACAGCCTCCTTAGCCATTTCACAAGCTGCTATATACTCGGCTTCCATGGTGGAGTTTGCAATGCTGGTTTGTTTAATACTTCACCAGACTACTGCTCCTCCTCCAAGAGTAAACACTAATCCAGAAATCGATTTTTGACTATCTCTGTCTAATTGAAAACCAGAATTAGTGTAACCAGTGGGGTCCAGGTCTCCACCAGAATATACAAGCATATAATCTTTAGTATTTCTAAGATACTTGAGAATATTCTTCATTGCAATCCAATGGCTAAATCCAGGATTGGATTGATAACGACTGACTATCCCTACTGCATAACAAATGTCAAGTCTTGTACAAAGCATAGCGTACATAAGACTACCTACCGCTGAGGCATAGGGATACTGTCTCATATCTTCCTCTTCCTGAGGTGTTTTGGGACACTGCTTCTTAAAAAGGACTACTCCAGAACGGGTTGGCACATCACCCTTTTTGGAGTTTTGCATATTAAAGTGTTCTAGCACCTTATCAATATAAGTTGCTTGAGACAGTGCCAAAGTCTTTTTCTGACTATCTCTAAGAATTTGAATACCCAGAACATACTTGGCTTCTCCCAAATCTCTAAGAATGAAGTCCCAAACCTTTGATAATGATGTTACGTCATTGCCAATTAGTAATATATCATCAACGTAAAGAACGAGGAATGCTACTACATCATTTTTTATTTGTTTATAGACACAAGGTTCGTCAATGTTTTGTTCAAAACCAAACATTTTAATTGTGTCATCAAATCTAAGATTCCAAGATCTAGAAGCTTTTTTGAGTCCATAGATGGACCTTAGAAGCTTGCAAACTTTTTTCTCATGACCTTTTACTTTGAACCCTTCTGGTTGAGACATATAAATGGTTTCGTCAAGGTAGCCATTCAGAAAAGCTGTTTTGACATCCATTTGTCAAATCTCATAATCCATGCACGCAACAATAGATAAGAGTATACGAATAGATTTTAGCATGGCTACAAGAGAAAAAGTATATTCATAAGCAACCCCTTCTTTCTGTGTGTAGCCTTTGGCTACAAGCCTTGCTTTGAAAGTCTCTACTTTCCCATCCGCTCCTCTTTTCTTCTTGAATATCCACTTGCAACCAATGGGTTTGATATTCTCAGGTGGATCTTTAAGAACCCAGACAGAATTGGAATACATCGATTCCATTTCTTGGTTCATGGCATCTTGCCATTTGTCCTTGTCAAAATCATTCAATGCATCTTTAAATGTCAATGGATTGTCTTTGTTTGTGTCATACATAAGCATTTGAACTTCATTTTCATAGTGTATGGGTTGCTTACTAACCCTCCAACTACAACGAGGCTCTCTACTGCTCTGACTAGAACTAGCAGTTTCCTCTTGCCGTTTTTCATTGGTTGTTGCTGGTGACTTTGCAACTTCATTCGAGACCATCTCCTCCAGCACAACCTTACTGTGAGGTTTGTGGTTATTAACATAGTCATGCTCAAGAAAATTTGCATTTTTCGATACAAATGTTTTATTTTCTTTTGGACTATAGAAAATTCCACCTCTAGTCACTTTGGAATAGCCCACAAACATGCACACTTCAGAGCGTGATTCCAACTTCACGGTCTTTCCTTTTAGCACATGTGCTGGACACCCCCAAATGCGAAAATGGTGTAAACTAGGTTTATAACCATTCCATAATTCCATGGGTGTCTTCTGGATAGACTTAGATGGAAAAACATTCAATATGTATAGAGCACATTGAATTGCATAGCCCTAGAATGACGATGGTAATGATGAGAAGCTCATCACTGATCTAACCATATCTAGTAACGTTCTGTTCCGTCTTTCTGAAACACCATTTTGCTATGGCGTTCTAGGTGCTGTGAGTTTGGATTGAATACCATGCTCACGCGGATGGTCCTTGAATTCAAAATCCAAGTACTCTCATCCTCGATTAGATCGAAGAACTTTCGGTGATTTACCTAATTGCTTTTTAGCCTCTGCTCGAAATTCTTTGAACTTTCCAAAAGTTTCAAATTTTCTTTGCATTAAGTATAGGTAACTATATCTTGTATAATCGTCAATGAAAGTGACGAAGTATTCATAACCTCCTCTTGCTTGTACATTAAGTGGACCGCAAACATCCGTATGTACCAGTTGAAGTGGTTCTATAGCTTTTGAACCTTTAGTAGAGAAAGGTCTCTTGGTCATCTTGCCTTCTAGACAAGACTCACAAACAGGGAGAGATCCAATAGATAGTTCTCTTAAAGGACCATCCTTTACAAGCCTATTAATTCTATCTAGACTAATATTGTAATGCCCCAAATTTCCAAATAAGGTTTAAGACCTTGATTAGGAGGCCGGGAGGGCCATAATTGCTTTATTATGTTATTAAATGATAATGTGCGTGTTTAGGCTTATTAAATATGCATGTGAACTCATTTCTGAGTAATTGGGTGATTTTCATATTTTGGCCATTTCTGGCATTTTTGGCATATATGTGATATGTGTGTGGTGCTTTATTATTATTTGGTTATGCTAGGGTTACTCAGAATGAGACGATCCTAAGAGGTAAGCTAGTGGGAAAGTCACAATGGGATTTAAGCTTGACTTGGAGTAAGTCAAGGGGTATTTAGAGCATTACCGGGTTATTGGGTAATGAGAATCAATATTTGGTGATAAATTAGGAGTTAGAAAGATCAGGGGGAAATTCTGGAGGCTTTGACTATTTTTCCCCCGGGAGTGTTTTCGGGACCCCGAGCGTTAGGATTTGGTTGAGGCTACTTAAGCTTGAAGTAACCTTTTAAAAGAATAAAAGAACGTTATGTACGTTCTCTCTCCCTCTAAGTTTCCTTTTCGTCTCCCGATCGTGTTTTCGAAGTTAACTTGAGTTTTAGGACTCGGAATCAAGTGATGATCGAGGCATAGCGATCCTAGGAAAGACTAGAAGCTTATTAGCTGGAGGATTTAGTTGGAAATAACTCAATCGGAGGTGTTGACCGCGTTTTTGGCCAACGACGTGAGAACGTCAAAAATGATGAAACCTTCAAGAGAAATAAAACGACACAGACGGGTTTGAAAAGAAAATAAATAACACGCGCAATTTTTATAGTGGTTCAGCCCCAATATGTTGGTAATAGCCTAATCCACTTAGAGTTGTGATTATAGATCTGTACTCAAGATCAGATGAACTGAGCCAACTGAGTTTCTTCAGTACAGATTACAAGAATATAATATTTCTTTCAGATACAAGCACTTACTCTCTCTAGAAAATTCAGACCCAAAATTTCCCAAAAGTCTAAAAAGAAGAAGAAGACCCTTTTCTAATCCCATAAGCCATATATTTATAGGTTTAGGATGATACATCTGCTATTTCATTATATTTATTATATTTAAATTACAAAAATATTCAAAATGTAACAGAACACCCAATTTTTGGGAAGAATGAGAGATTCCCGCGTATGCCAAGACCAATTCTTGTTGAAGCCGTTTCTGGGAATCTTCACGTAGTCTGTTCTACCTAGTTGATGAATATCACCTTCTGGTCGGCCATACCTCTGCTGGTCGGATATGCACTTGCTGGTCGGACATGTGCATGACCGATCCGCCAATGTCACTCCTGGGCAGTAATGTCACTCCTGGGCAGTCATGCACATTTCATATCTGGTCTAACATGGCATACTGAGCTACTCCTAAGCCAAGTCACTTTATCACAACTCTGAGGAGCCAATGTATTTATTGACTCATTAATGTGTCTTTTACGGACCATGTACTGCCACTTGTCACCTCTATTGCCACGTCATCGATCTCCAATTTTTGGGGATAATAGGAGGTAATTCAAGTTTTAAGTTCTAAGTTTTTAAAGTTTTAAGCTTGAAATGGATTTTGTGTTTTGATGTGTTTTTGGGTGATTTGAGATTTGGGTTTTGTTGGTTTTGGATCATGGGGATGTTTGGGAACTTTGATTTTTGAGTTTGGAGATGTTTAGGTATGTTTATGAAAGGTTTTTAGATGAAGAAATGGAGGTTTTGTGGCTGGGTTCGAGGTTGAGCCGCGGCTCTGTTCTCGGGCGCTGCGGATCAAGCTTGAAGAAGCTGGTGGTTTGATGCTGATGGGCTATTTGAGCTGCGGCTCTATTGAGTAGAGCTGAGGCTCTAATTGCTGTCAGAGAAGAGTTTTTGGGCCTGACTTGGGCGGGGCTGCGGCTCTAATGGTTGGGGTCGCGGCTCAAAAGAGGAAAAGTGACCAAAGTGGGTTTTTAGTCATGGGAACTCAAACCTTAGGCCTCGAGATCATTCCTAATACCCGGTTTAGTGCGATTTGATGTCTCGGAGGCTAGGTCTTGGTTCCAGGATTGGTTTTAGAACTTGAACTCATTGGATCACCATTTGTGATTGTGACTAGGTTATCACTAGAGGCTTGGAATCGGGATCGTGCTTGTGGCTCGTTTATGTTGGTTTTTATTGATCAAATCAGAGATTATACGCAGCGGAACAACAATCAAATTGTTAGATTAATCCCATTAGATTTCTAGATCTACTTCTTCACATGCATATATATTGAATCAAGGACATGAACAGAAAAATTACCTCAAGTCCTTCCTTGCTGCTATCTTTTCGTATGGCTAAATCCTCGAGATCTCACACCAAGATCTTCCAAAATGTTCTCAGGCACACAAAGAACGAGTGTGGGCTCGCTATACAAATAATAGGCAATAAACTATTTATCAGATGTTCTCAACACATGAGATCTGATAAAGTTTGGACCTAGGTTTTGTGAAGAATAATGACTTTAGTTTTTGTCACTGTTTTCTTTCTCTGAGAGAGATTTCTAGATATTTTTCTATCCCTGAAAAGTTACGTTCTGTGAAAAACTGATATCCAATATTTAATAGTATCCAATATATTAAAATATTTGTTATTTTAAACAAATTCAAAATAACTGATCAGTTATCAGATTTTTGTTTAAATAATAATATTTTAATCATATTAAAATATCTCATTATTTATTTAATATTTAAATAACTAAAATTGTGGAATCAAGAGACTGAGTACATCTCTTATGCATGTAGCACAGTGCCTGTGCACTGTGCCACACGTGTACCACATGCCTGTGATGACATGTGATTTTTCCCAATTTTTATTATTATTTAAATACAAAAATCCCAAAAATAAATTAATTCAAAATTAATTATATTTTTGTTAAATCAAATAATTAATTAATTACACATAATTAAACAATAATTATGTTTGATACATAGAAAAATATTTCACTTATCACATAAGTCTTTTTTGCCCATTTTTTGTATTTGCCTTTGATAGTGATTGTTTGAGCCATTTCGGGGACCATGGACCTATAACATTAAGCTCCAATAAATTGAAACTAAATAATTAAACTCTTTAATTATAATAGTTAATTTATTAATTCTAATATTACTCCACTATAAATTCTGAATTGCACTCTTTATGTTATAGATATACTTTTACAAAAATCTTTTTCTTAAGTCGTCCGTTGATATAACCATCTTACAATAGTTCAACCCTCTAATTAATTAGTTCATAAATTAGAATGGAAGAATTACCATTTAACCTTTCTAATTTACTTCTTATTCCTTAAGTACCATTAATTCACTAGTGAATAATTAATCTATAATCTAATTATAGATTTGAGCTCAAAACCATTTAGTTCCAGAATTAACCCTTAAGGGAACTAATATACGATCCGTTAAGAAAGATTAGATTCCGTATTGTTGATACATGTTCCCAGCCATCCATGATATTAAATCTCCAAAACAAAAGTCATTAGCCTCATTCTTTGAAGAGACCTTAACGAATGAATCAAAAGATTTAATAAACATGAACAGGAGTTCATGAACACTCAGGATTTAGGTTGATCTATAAATGATCATCAGTTATGATATGAATTACAAGTCTTTATTGTTAAATGGTTTTTGGATAAATACTCTAATTCATATCGATCCATGTCATATATAATCATATTATATAAAGCACCTTTACCGAGATGTCTTTCCACATCAATAATCCGAATCTAGATTATTTGTATCATTATGATACTCAGTAAACCGTACTTACAACTCCAATTAAAGAATTCTATAACTTTAATTTGTTGTTGTTGACTATTTTTATTCATTCATGTGATCTTAATTCTCTCGTACTAATACAAGATCACATCCTTAATAATGAATATGGAATTTTTCTGATATTTTCAAAATTATTCAAACAATAATTTAACAATCTAAATATAACAATAATAATAAACTATTGTATTTATTTATTCATTAAAAAAACAAATGTCTTTACATGCTTTTAGGACACATTCCTAACAGTTTATTGGTAACATGTGCTTGGACCAAAGGTAAGAAAACTGCACCCTGTGTATATGTGACATGCATGGCTATTTTTGATGCATGTTGGATGCTTAAATGTAATGCACGAGAAACATGTGATTAGGACATGCTTTGTATACTGAGTATGATATTGTTCAGAGCTTGAGCCTCTGTGTTTATGCATGATCCTAATTGTGCTAGTATTTGTTGAGTAAGAATGTTGAATGCCTTGTATTCGGATATTGGATATGTGATATATGTTTGGTGGCATTGCTTACTTGTATATGGCATTGACTAGTCAGGGATACTGACCTAAGAGTCAGAAATGGCATAGCATCATAAACGCAAGGCCAAATGAAGATTAGATCTAATCGATATCAGCATTGAATGGCTCTAAGGCATTAATGTTGGACCGACCCTAAGGTCGATGAACTTATAAGCGGGTGCCCAGTCTAAGACTAGTTACTAGAGCCAGGGCCTAAGGCCCAGGTGACCGTTTGTCACATGGCTAGGGAACGATGTTCCAAGGTTATGACTCTATGGTCATGAGGAAGGTTATGTTGGTGACTAGTCACCATGCACCTATCCTGTTTGAACTAATAAAAAGTTCACTTGTCTGTTATGCCCCGGTGACCCTATCGTCACAAGACTAAAAGGGGCTATACCCAACTTAGTGACTTTTGCGACTGTTACCTATTTGTTTGGACTGAAAGTCCTGGATGATTATTATGATCATTGGTTGATGTGTTATACTCAACATTTCGTTTCTATATTGGGCTAAAAGCCCTGGATGATTATTATGGTCATCGGTTAATGTGTTAAACTCAACAGTACGTGAACTCATTTGCCTGCTTGAATAGGGCTATATCTGCTAGGCGTGTGCCTTATGATTTGATGACATGTTATTACTATTTATGAGCATATTAAGTTTTCTTGCTATGCTTCGGCTCACGGGTGCTATGTGGTGTAGGTAAAGGCAAAAGAAAGCTGGACCATCCTTGAGTTGGAGAGCATAGGTGACGATGTGCACATATGCAGCTGCTCGACCACCACGGCCGAGGTTTGAAAGGAAACTAGGGCTTAACCCTGTTTTGCCGCTTAGATCGGCCTGTTGTAAATATTTTCTTGTAATAGACCTCTAAATTATATTTTTGGGATCCCAATGTATATGATAAACGTTCTAATGAAACTTTATATCTTAACCAAAAATTTTAATCCCTAAACTGCTAATCATACTTAGATACACGATTTTGGCCAAATGACTCGATTAGCGAGTTTAGCACTGTTTACAAGGCACACCGTAATGGTCCCTGGAGTTTAGGGAGTTACAAATATGGCCCAATCTCAAGTGCCACAGATATGTTTCACTATTGGAATCAGTCTTTTGTCGTTTAATAGATCTAGGATTAGCTGTTTTAAATAATTCAGAATTATAAGCAGATTTCTCTTTAGCTTTTATTTTATAAAGCCCATCAATAGATTTTGCAGAACATAACTTAAAACCATATCTCAAAATAACAATCGAATTATTATTAAAAGAAATTTTAAAACCTTGTTCATGCAACATACAAATAGAAATTAAGTTTCTAGAAAATCTAGGAATATGATAAACGTTCTCTAAAATAATAAATTTATTCTTCTCAAATTCCAGGCGGGCTGTTCCAACTGCTGCTGTAGAGACAATCTGACCACTACCTATCCACATAATCAACTCTCCATTAGCAAGCTTCCACGTTGAACTAAGAATCTGTAGAGAAAAACAAACATGGTTAGTGGCTCCTGAATCTACTATCCAAGATGAGGAATTGGTTTCCACTAAACAAGCTTCCAACACAAGTAAATCAAATTTACCTTTATTTTTCTCTTTCAGCTTAGTGAGATACTTTGGACAGTTTCTCTTCTGGTGACCATCTACTCCACGGTGAAAACAAGTCCCTTTAGGGGTCTTCTTTTTGGAGCTCTTGGTGTTCTTGTTCTCTTTGCCTTTGGATGACTTGTTAGGCTTCTTTGAATTCTTGTCTTTTCCTTTCTCTTTGTCCTTTCCATGTCCATTTTTCCTCTTTTTGGTTTTAGCCTTTGAAGAGGATGGGCAAGAATCAACAACATTTGCCTCTCCTTCTTTCTCAGAACCTTTGTTAAGAAATTCATAAGTTTGCAACTCATTCAACAGCTGTGTCATGTTATATTCTAATTTGTTCATGACATAATTGGTTGTGAAACCTTTAAAAGCTGGAGAAAGTGATTCAAGTATAATGCTCACTTGAGTCCTTTCATCAATGGTTGCCCCATGGATAATGGCATCGTGCATTATATTGATCATGTCTAATACATGTTCTATGACAGAAACTCCTTTCTTCATTTTCTTTGTCATGTAGGATCTGGAGGCCTCATTCCTGCACTAATCTGACTGCTGCCCAAACATATCTTGAAGGGAATCCCAGATCTCATAAGCAGTCTTAGTGTCTTCAAACTTCTTTCTAAGCACATCGCTCATACTTGCAAGCATATAACACTTTGCTTTGTTGTTTGATAAGATCCAATTATCAAACTTTTCCCTTGCAGTTTTGGCAGAAGTAGCAGGAGGGACTTCAGGACACTCCTCAGTTAAGACAAATTTGTGGTTCTCACATATTAATACAATATTCATGTTTGATTTCCATTTCATGTAGTTTTCACTAGTCAACTTTTCATTAGCAAGTAAAGAAGATACATGATTTGAGTTAGACATGATTGCTGAAAATAAATAAATAAACAAAAATGAATTTATGCATATAATAAATATAAGTAATTTTCGGAATAGTAAACGTGCTGCATGAATGCAACAATTAAATAACACATAAAAAAATTACTAATTCCACGATTAATTAATTTGAACATTAATGGACCAGCCTTATGGTAGGTCAGACTAATTCCAAATTAATTTTGAGACAAGTTCTCAAATTTATAAGTGAAAACTCAAATCAACATTTCTCTTTGGACTTATAAACAACCACTTGTTTGGTCAATGATACACTAGTCCGCTCGAAAGCGTAATGTACCTTGTGAGTGTAACTCATTATTTTAGATCAATGAATTAACTCAAGAGTGTGCCTTGGGGTCAGTCAAACTTGAAATTCATCATTAAATCCTATCCTTAAAGAAGTTTGCCTTGAGAATAGCACAGTCGGAAGCCTTCCTTAGGGGGACACAAGCAATGGTGCCGAGAGGCCCTCTCCATGTTGCCTCGGTGCTAACTAATAATAGAGACCATGGGACTTATTGTCATAACTCCCTCTCCCACTCACTATTTTAAAATATGTGTTTTCTCAAAACATCCTATGCTTTTTAATTAGGTTGTAAAAATAAAGTGATCTATTTCTACCAAATCATATTCTAATAATTATTAATCCAATTAAGCAAAATTAAAATTATAGAACTATGCCCTAATTAATTCAATTTTAATTTACTATAATTACTAGGAATATCATTTATTATTTAATAAAATAATTTTATTAAATACTAGAAATTAAACTACTTTTAAAATCAATTTCCGCTGTTGAACTAGTTAAAACTAGATTTATTATTATATGGTCCATCACATAAAACATATAATCAAAAGGACAATCCTAAGGCATGTTTCTACTCATATGAGATGCATGCTAATTTTAAATACCGTGTGGGTAATATGTATGGCATGTCAAAAAATACATGACAAAGTATTAAATAATTTAATCACATTCAAACATTTAAATAAATAAATAATAATTAAATAAATAAAAGTGGGCCGGGTGTCTTGGATATTTCTAGAAAAATTATAACACTTGCAAAATTATACACAAAAATGCAAGAAACTAAATAAAAACTAAAGAGATCTCTATCTTCAGCTTTGGGCCTTCACAAGTAGTCTTGATCCATTAAGTCATCTATCTATTTAATTTTGAATTAAAATAACTTTTAATTATATCTTAAATAAATTTTAAGAATAATTAACTTGAGCTTTAATTCCCAACAAGTTATTAGGCCCACTTTTGAATTTGGGCTCAACCAATTAATTCAAAACAAAATAATTTTAATTATGGGCTTAAAATAAACTAGGCCCACAATTTAAATAGATAACAAAGATGCAAGCCTTAGGGTTTAGAAACCCTAGGGTCGATGGCTATGTGGCTTGGCAGGGCAGGAGGCATGGCGGGAGGCCACAGCAAGGGCTGGGAGCGGCTCGACGGGGTCCTGGTGCCGCTAGAGCAAGCGTCGGGGCCTGAGATGCTGCCCAGGGTGTACGGGCCAGTAGCTGGGGCCATGGCTAGAAGATGCACAGGCTGTGACAAGGAACCAGCAGGGTGCGCGCGAATGCAGGCGCAGGGGCGCGCACAGATTCAGCCACAGGCCACGGGGTCGTACAGCAGCGTGTGATAGCCTCAAGGTCGAGCTTCGGGGCACAAAACCCGGGGCTCGGGCCTTACAGAAAATTTTCCAATAATTTAATGCAGAAAATTAAATTACAAATATTCATATGCCCCAAAATGGCTTACATTTCTCATCTAGAAATTTAAGAACAATTCCTAAACCCAAAAACCATATAATTAACGACCCTTAAGAATAAACTTTAAACATACATCCATCCATCCATTCACACATATTACGATAGCATAAAAATGCATATTATGCCCACACAGTAATTAATGTATGCAGAGATTAATGACTGCTCTGGTACCAATTGTTACGAACAAGTTTCCTAATATGCAGCAGAATTGTGTGATGGGTTGGCCTAGTGTACAACAAAAATTTTGTAACATATTTTAATTACTTTTAAATATGCGGATCCATTAATATACATACATTAATCATAAACAAGAAGAGAATAAAGAACATACCTCTTGATACCTATAAAGTGTCCTTGCTATCTTTTCATAAAATAAACGATCTTCTTATCCAAGCTGCTCCCAGGTACTCACACAAAGATTTTCCACAATGTTCTCTACACCTCAAGAAGTGTGTGGGCACTTAGAGAATAAAATATGGTATATTTCTGCCTTGATGTACTCAACACATAAGATTAAGAGAATAAGCCTGAGATTGAGTTTGTAACTTTTTCAGGGAGAGATGAAAAATATCGTTATTTTCTTTTAGAGCGAATAATTGAGTATATTGTTATTTTCTAATAAGTCTAACTTATATAGAAAATATTTAAATTTAAAAAATAAATATGTAACCAATTACAATTTATCTTTTAATTAATTAATTATCTTATTAATGAAAATATCAAAACTATCTTTTTGAAATTTCATTAATTAATAAAAAAATAAAAGTGAAAAATCCACTCCCTGATTACTATAGCTGCACGCCACACACAGTCCAGGGACTGTGTGTGTCGTGCAGTACCCCATAAAATAGGGATATTTATTTTCTCAACTATTATTTAATTATTTTAACAATGTAAACATCAAAACTAACTTTTGACTCATTAATTAATTAACTAATTAAATAGAAGTAAAACATCCAATCTTGATTCTTTACTGTGCTACACGCCCAAGTGAGTCCTTGGGACTTCTTGGTGTGTGTAGCTCCCTACAAAATAGGGTCCAAATTTTTTTCCACAATTATTTAATTATTTATTCAAACTTCTTTATCAGACAAAATCCAACAACTTGATAATTAATTCAAATTTGAATCTATTATCTTTTTAATTAATTATCACATATAATTAATTATTTGAATAAATCTTAATCTTTTAAATTCAAATCAAATTTGAACTTGTGAGATTATTATCTCCCACTCAAATAAAGATATTTAATTAATTCTACTAATTAATTAAAACAAATTTTAATTAAATATTAATTGTGAAAATTTAATAATGATTTTATTATAATTTCAAAAATTATAATAAATTAATTATTTATATAATTTCAAAAAATTACACAATAATTAATTATTAATTGATTAATCACTATTATCACATAATTGCATATTCGGTCGAAAGAACAAAATTCTTCTGACATATGTCTTTTTACCATTTTACCCTTTATATCAACTCTTGCCTTGAATAGTGTTGATAGAGCCGCTGTGGGGACCTATGGACCTATAATTCCAAGCTCCAATAAATTTGTGATTATTAATCAAACTCTTTAATCAAATAATCTTAATTTATTAATCTCATGATTACTCCACTATAAATATGAGACTGCACTCTTGTAATTATAAACATTTCATTTACTGAGTACTTTATAACAATAAAGTGTCCATTGATATAATTATTACATACAAATTAACCCTCTAATAATGGTTCATAATTAATTGGGAATAAAATTACCATTTTACTCTTTTAATTATATCTTGTTTCCTTAAGTACCATCGACTTTACTAGTGAAGGTTAATTCAACCAAATTATGAATTTGAGCTCAATAACCTTTCACTCCCAAAAGTCAACCCTTAAGAGAACCATTATTCAATCTCTTACGAGAAGGTATAGATTCCATATCTGTATACTATGTCCCCAGCCATTTACATTAATGAGTTCCCAAAATAAAAGTTTCTAACCTGATCATTCTGACAGACTCTAATGAGTGAATCAAAGAACTCATATAACATAAACATGAGTTCATAGTAACTTCAGGATTAAGAACTATTTATATATGATCATCAGTTGATATATTTAATTAATACTTCGAAACGATATTTAAATAAGTATTAATAAACATATCTGGTCCAGTTCTCTATATTCTCTAATATATAAAGTACCTCCACTAAAGTGTCCAACTACACTAGTAATCCGGATTTAGATCACATGTATTCATAATAATAGTGGATCGTACTTGCAGTAATTAATCTAAAGATTCCATAACTTTATTTTACTGTGAACTATTCAAGTTCATTTATCTCAAACACAATCATCTCGTACCAATATGTGGTTGAGATCACATAAATGAACTCAGGAATTTTTCTTATATTTACTGAATATTATCACAAAATAATATAGTCCATAAAATATATATGCATAACAAATTCAATTAATTTATTTATTTCTTAAAACAATGTCTATTACATATGCTTTTAGGGCACAATTACCAACACGGATCAGATTGGTTTGTGAGCTCTGAATGTGTTTCCCGAAGGATTTATCCGAGTTATTACCACACCAACACACCGAGTTTGTTATAGAATTGGCACCTGGAATAAAACCGATACCTAAGAAACCTTACAGAATGGCACTGACGGAATTGAAAGAATTGAAGGTTCAGCTGCAGGAACTACTTGATCTGAGATTTATCAGACCCATCTTCTCACCGTGGGGTGCGTTGGTGCTATTTGTGAAGAAAAAAGATGAATCGTTACAAATGTGTATCGACTATCGGGAATTGAATAAGGTGATTATCGAGGATAGGTATCCATCGTCAAGGATTGACGACTTATTTGACCAGTTGCAAGGCAATACAAGATTCTTAAAGGGTTATTTTCGATCTGGTTATCACCAGCTGAGTGTAACGACCCAAATTTGTTAATAAGGCTTAGGGCCTTGATTAGGGTGCCTGGAGGGCAATAAGTGATTTATTATTATAATATGTGAATTTTTATGAGTATGTGATTAAGGATGCATGTTTAGGTGAATTAAATATGCATGTGGGCTCCGTTTGGCTATTAGGGGCATGTTTGTAATTTTAGGTTGTTGAGGGCATAAATGTGATAATTGTGAATATTATGATATATTTGTGATATATCTGTGTTGCATGATCCGAGACAGTCCTAGGGAACTGTTTGGCTAGAATGTCACAACGGGGTCGAATACTCGACTCGGGGCGAGTCGAGAGGTATTTCGGGCATTAGACGTTTTATGGGATTATAGGGTTATAAAAACAAATATTTTGAGATATATTTGAGGTTAGAATGTTTAGGAGAGAATATTGGGGAAATTTATTATGTGTGCCCTGGGGGACTTAACGGGGTTTGGGAAATGACTAAATTGCCCTTGGGATTACTTAAGGGTTAGGGATAAGTTTAAGGGGCAAAAAGGGAATTTGGCTTTAAGATAACTAGAACTGGCAGAGGTAAAGTACTTCACGTTTTCCTTACCTAGGCATATGCTGGAACCACCTTAGGAAGCTCTAGAAGAAAAGAAAAGCTAAGAGAAGAAGAGGAGGAAGAAAGCTGATTTTCTTGGAAGCAAAGGAGGAATTCAAAGCTAGAACTTAGAGGACTAATTCAGGAATTTAATCAAGCTCAAAGGTAAGTTTTAAACTTGATGAACAAGCTGAAATTTTGCTGGTGTTGGGTGTTAGAACTTAGGCATGCATGGATTGGTTTCTAGGATTGATTTTGAATGTTTGATGGGTGTAAGAATTGGTTCATGGGTTTGTTTAGAATGTTTAGGCTGTATGAGTATGAATTCTGGGTTTAATTCTGAGGTTGGGTTAAGTTTGGGGTGTTAGATATGGGGTTAAGCTCGGGGAAAACTTGAAGGAAAGGCTAATTTTCTGGGTTTGCAGGTCGAGCTGCGGCCCTAGGAGGGGCATGTCGCGGCCCGTGTGCACGCGAGGACTGGGGAAGCCTCTGATTTTGGGGCACGGCGCGGCGCTTGGCTAAGCATGCCGCGACCCGTGTCTCTTTCCAGGAAGGTGTTTTGCCTCTGTTTTGAGGCAAGCCGCGGCCCTTAAGGGGTTGGGTCGCGGCCCTAGTTCAAAATGCTGGGTGTCTTGAGGGTTCTTGGCTTGGGAACCTAATTGTTAAGGCTTGGGATGGATTTTATCACCCAGATTGATAGAATTCAAGGTACCGGGGATTAGAGTAGTAACCCAAAGTTATTTAACGGATTAGACCTTGATGGATGGATTTTTTTGATGTGTTGTGACTAGGGATTCGATGAGGCTCGAACTAGGGGACTGTGCTCGGGATATCGGTGCTTGGAGAGCTCGGGACACAGGTAAGAGAATTTTTTGTACCCGTAGAGCTATGTGGTGTGTTGTACTGTGTGTATTGCTTGTAAGTTGCCATGTCATATATGTGAATGTGGTTGATCGACAAGAGCCGAGAGCGGCAGAAGCTGGGAGAGGCAAGAGCCAAGTACGGCAAGGGGCAAGGGGCCAGGAGCAGCGTTAGCACGCGGAGTACGAGTTGCTAGGGCGAGACCCTAAAGGATACCAGGGATATCCTCATAGTGTGGACTGCAAACCCAGGGCTTGGTAAAGCGCTTGGGACGGCATGGTCGCTATGCGTTTAGCTTGTTGGCTACTTCGTTATATGCTATTGTATTACTGAACTGCTATGGTATGCTACTGCTAAGATGTTGTGATATTGTGCTTATATGTTAATATGTTGCTATGTTTATGTTCCTATGTTTTGTTCTGCTATGATATGATGTTGATGTGCTACTGTGCCATTTCGTATTCTAATAACTGTTTAAATAAGTGTTGTTTGCTGGGATAAAATATAGTATGTTGTGCTTTAAGGTTCTCTTGCTGGGCCTCGGCTCACGGGTGCTCTGTGGTGCAGGTAAGGGCAAGGAAAAGATCAATCAACCATGAGTTAAAGGGCTTGGAGCGGTGCATACATGTTTGGCCTATCTGGCCGCCATGGCTGGGGTATTTTGAGGAACTGGTCATGAACATTGATTTTTTCGCTTAGGCCGACTGTAAAGTAACCTTTTGAGTTGTAAATATGTTTTCAGATAATATATATGGGATCCCAATGTAACCCTTTTCATGATCTAAAAGAACGACTGACTTTTTATACCAAATTCTTATTTAAACAAGTTACATTTTAATTAACTACACATTTTAACCTAAAACCTCGATTAGCGAGTGATTAGCACGTTTCAAACTCACTTGGTAACGACTCTAAGGAAGTAGGGCGTTACACTGAGGATAAAGGAAGAAGATATTCCAAGGACTGCAATCCACATGAGGTATGAGCATCATGAATTTTTAGTGATGTCTTTTGAACTGACTAATGCTCCAGCGACTTTTATGGATCTGATGTATAGAAAGTGCGAGGATCGTTTGGACAAGTTCGTGATTCTGTTTATTGATGACATATGGGTTTATTCTCAGCCAAAAGAAGAACATCTTCGTTTAGTACTACAAAGGCGAAGGTAACATAAATTTCATGTAAAGTTCAAGAAGTGTAAGCTCTGACTTCTTCAAGTAATATTTTTGGGTTACATTGTGAGAGAGAATGAGATTATGGTGGAATCGACCAAGATGGAGCCAGTGAGAGATTGGCCAAGGCCAAGGAGTACTTTAGAGATTAGAAGATTCCTTGGATAGGCGGGGTATTATCGATGTTATGTTGAAGGGTTCTCTGGGATTGCAACACATTTCAGTAAGTTTAATAATAAGAACTTGAAGTTTGTGTGGACCGACAAGTATGAGAACAATTTTCAAGAGCTGAAACGACGGTTAATTACTGCGCCAGTACTCAGTCTTCCTTCAGATCGGGAAAAGTTTGTGGTTTATTACAATGTTTTGAGACAGGCTGAGAATGTGATTGCTGATGCTTCACGAAAGTTAAAGGAATATGAGCAACGATACCCTACTCATGATTTAGAATTGGCAGCCGTGGTATTCGCACTGAAGGTGTGGCGTCATTATATATATAGAGAAAAGTGTGAGATATATACAGACCACAAGAGTTTGAAGTACTTTTTCACACATCAGGATATGTACATGAGACAGAGACGTTGGTTAGAGTTGGTTAAGGATTATGATTGTGAAATCCTTTACCTTCCAAGGAAAGCAAACGTGGTGGCAAATGCCTTGAGTCAGAGAGGTCTGATACAGTTGTATAACTCAAAGCAAATATCAGTAAAATTGGTAAAGAACATGACCAAAGCGGATATAGAGCTTGTGGTAGGCTAGTTGGCAAACATTACTTTGTAGTCTACTCTTTTCGATAGGATAAAGGAGGCTCAAGTGAATGATTCTCAATTAGTGAAGCATCGGGAGGAAGTATTAGCTAGAGTGGCTAAGGACTTCACCATTTCCGAGGCTGGTATATTGAGGTACAAGGGTTAGATATGTATTATGGTGGATGATGGTATCAGGCGAGAGATTTTGGATGAATCTCATACCACTCCTTATTCATTGTATCCAGGCACCACGAAGATGTATCAAGATTTTAAATCTTTGTATTGGTAGCCAGGGATGAAGAAAAATGCGGTTGAGTATGTGGCTAAGCGCCTGACTTGTCAGCAAGTGAAGGTTGAATACCAGAGGCCAGTGGGATTATTACAACCCTTAAGAATTCCTAAATAGAAATGGGAGGATATAACCATGTATTTTGTGGATGGATTGCCTAGGACTGTGGGATTGCATGACTCAGTATGGGTGATCATGGATCGATATACCAAGTCAGCTCACTTTTGCTTGTGAGGACAAATTACACCTTGGATTAGTACGCTGAGTTATGTGTCAGGGAGATTGTACGTCTCCATGGGGCACCAAAGTCTATAGTGTCGAATCGAAATCTTATATTTACTTCCAAATTTTGGAAAAGCCTGCAGAAGGCGATGGGTACAAGACTGAGATTCAGTACTGCTTACCATCCTCAGAAAAATGAGCAATCTCAGAGGACGATCCAGATATTAGAGGACATGCTTCGGATGTGTGAATTGGACTTCGAGGGATCGTGGAGTAAGTACCTTCCCTTGATTGGGTTTTCCTGCAACAATAGTTATAAGTCAATTATTGGCTTGGCTCCGTAAGTGATATTGCATGGTAGGAAATGCAGATCACCTATTTATAGTGATAAAATGATTTAGGAAGAAAGGGAAATTGAGCCCTAAGTTTGTTGGACCTTTTAAGATCCTTGAGAGGATTAGGCAAGTGGCTTACAGACTAGCCTTACCCCAGCATTGTCAGGGGTTCGCGATGTGTTTCATGTGTCGATACTAAGAGAATACATGTCAGTTATCACACATGTATTGAGTTATAAGACCCTGAAATTACAACGAGATTTATCTTGTTAAGAGAAGCCAATAAAGATTCTGGATAGAAAAGATAAAGTCTTACGGAATAAGACTGTCACTTTGGTGGAAGTGTTTTAGGAAAAACAGTAAAGTAGAGGAAGCGACTTGGGAACTAGAGTCAAATATGCGGGATCAGTATCCTGAGTTGTTCAGGTAAATTTCGAGGACGAAATTTCTATTAGGAGGGGATAGTTGTAGCGTCCCAAAACTCCTAATAAGGTTAAATACCTTGATTAGCGTGCTGGGAGGGAACGTGGGATAATTATGTGAATTATATTATTATATAATTTATTATGCATGGTTATGTGTCTTAAATGTGTTTAAAGACCCACATTTGTCAAAAAAAGGCATTCTGGTAATTTTGACTGCTGAGGGTATATATGTAATTATTATGTGTTATGTGCTTGATACCACATTATTATGTGGATATATATGTGATATTCGACATGAGTGAATCCTTTCGAGCATTTTAGCGGAAAGTCACAATGGGGATAAATGCCTAGCTCGGGTCGAGCCAAGAGGTATTTTGGGAATTTAAATATTTTGAAAAAAATGGTGAAATAGTTGATAAATGGGAGATTAGATATGTAATTAAGTTTATAAGCACAAAGACCAAAATGCCCTTGAAGTTAGCTTTGGAGTTAAGCAAAGGTAAGGGGCGAAATGATCATTTGACCAATAATTATACAAAATTGGCTAAGTATGGGAAGTGGCTGCCATACATGTTCAAGATACTTCCCACTTATTTGAGTAGTTGTTCTTCTTATTCTTCTCAACTGTTCACTAAAAAACTAGGATGTCTCCAAGCAAGGCCATGTCCCGTGACCCGTCGTTGAGGCGTGAATGTGTCCAAGTGAGGCCACACCCCGAGGTTTGTCCTCGAGGCGCGGATGTCTCCAGGCAAGGTCGTGACCATTCAGATGGTCCTCACTCTCTTCATTCACCAATCCCCCAGGTCTAGGATTCTTGTCCTCGGAGCTGGAGTAGCTGCTAGGTGTCAGTCGCCGCAGCTGTGGCCTACCAGAAGATTCTCTGACAACTTTTAGTGAGCCTTGAATAGTGGTGTTGAGATCGTACACTCGACAATCGACATTTCTCTAACATGGGCGAACATGCGCCGTATCCTGACACGGTCAGATACCTGTTCCCTATAAGGTTGGTAGGCAACTTTCTACAAATGGGCCCCGTGAAATCCGCTTGGGCCCATGGTCTTTATTAGTGCATCCCTATGTAATTAGTTACCAGTTTACTCCCAAGATAATGGAGAATGTTGTATTAATTGTTTATTAAAGGCATTAATGACCCATGCCTCTATAAATAGGGTTGGAATATCTCCTTGTAAATAGTTCAGAACTTTAGCTGGTTAAGCATTGTAAACTCAGAGTAATATATACACTGCCTGTGACTCCATTGAAGCTTGCTAAAACAAGCTTCAAACTCACTAATACCAAAGACTTGTGGACTAGGGCTCTTTTATAGCCCAAACCACGTAAAACCTTTGTGTTATTTTTCGTCTAGTTTCTGTCAAGTTCTTAGATTAGGTTGATCGTGAAAAAGGCAATCAACAATAGCAAAATCAACTTATGTAAACCTTTGTTGAATGAGACTTAATGCCACTTAGATTTGATGAAGTTTTTTCATTTTCAATTGCATTTGACAGGATTGGATAAATGTGATTAGCTTTGGTGATTTGGATATGACGGGAGCAATTTCTGGTTACAAATAGAGCTCACACTGTGTTGTTGCCTCAGATGAAAATGAAACTGTATAATTGAAAAAGAAACCCTAAGAACATATAAATAATAAATAGAGTGCTTTGCAACTTATTCCAACTTACAATATTCTCATATGCAACTTACCTTTTGCCGATTCTATATTTGAATTGGTTACAATTCACCACTATGTTCTAAATATCCATTATCAACTAAATGCAACCTGAAATGTAAAACAAATTGACAAATCAATAAGAACGGAGCATCATGAACTTATGATTAATCAAAACAAAGAAGAAAATATAGCTATCTAACATAATGCAACCAACAAGTAAAACCCACAAACTTTTAAAACAAAATTACCTTTGAAATTAAGTGAGATTCTGACATAAAGAAGAGCAATTGATTTGGGTTGCTCAATTTTTATTGAATAACAATACATAGTACCAATAATGGTCTGCAGCAACTCCTAAATTTGCATAATAGATAATTTTTGTAACTTTCTTCAAAGAATATGAAATGAAAAATTGATTTGATAAAGAGATTCTAAATATTAAGAAAAATTGAAAAAGAAAAAGAAAAACTGAAACAATATTAAATTGAAGATAACTGAATACCCATTGCTTAATATGTTGGATTTGTGCAATTTCATATTTCTTTTGGTTGCAATATTTGTTGGATTTCGTTTGCTTTAGTTGCTCCGAAATGGATGTCGTGGTGGAGAAGAGTATGGAGAAACAGAGAGCTCCAAAATTTTCATAAAAACTGGAAAGAAAGAGAAGATCGAATTTTAGGAATAAAATTTTTAAATCATTATATTTGAATGGTTTTTTTATATATAGTATTTTTGTTAAATAATTTACTACTTACCGTATAGAAAAAAAATCATTTTTATAAATATCTAAGAGAGGGTATATCCTAAAACATGAAAATGATAGAGATGGACTAGAATTGCCCCCAAACAAACACGCCAGCATTAACCACCCAAGAATTAACCTTGGTTAGTAGTTAGTACTACTCGGGGTAGTGGGTGGGCGCAACCCGCATACGAGGCAACCCTAGTTGAGAGACTCAGCTTCTATATAATAACAATTTAGAGACTCTCTCCGTCGTGCTTTTATAAGAGGCGGATTCTAGTCCGAGTCCGATTCTCTTTTCATATCTTTTCTTTGATTAGTTTCTTTATCCTCTGCTTCTCAAATGGGTTCCGCTGAAGTCGAGTACAGATGCTTCGTCGGCGGGCTCGCATGGGCCACCGACAGCCGTTCCCTCGAAGAAGCCTTCTCTACGTTTGGCGAGGTCGTTGAATCGAAGGTCCGTTTGTTGCAGAGATCGGATCTGACCCGATTCGGCTTTGTCGAACCCATCTGATCTGTGTTCTCTTCTGCTCTGTCATCTCATCTGTGTTTTGTTACTCTTCTACTGCTACTTGATCTTTTCTGTTACTATAATGATACTTATTTTTCTCACCTTAAATCGGTACGTTCATCTTCATCTTTTCCCTAAAGAGGAAGATCCGATCGGTTTTTATTCATTTCTATTCTTCTTATAATCAGTAATTATAATTTTATATTTCTTTATTTGTGTGATTTATTTTAGATCTAACTAGATCTGTATGGTTTTTTTTTTATCAGATCATTAACGATCGTGAGACCGGAAGGTCAAGGGGATTTGGATTCGTCACTTTCTCTAACGAAAAGGCGATGAGAGATGCCATCGAAGGAATGAATGGCCAAAATCTTGATGGACGCAGCATCACCGTCAATGAGGCCCAATCACGCGGAAGCGGAGGCGGCGGCGGCGGAGGCCACGGTTACAGCCGTGGAGGAGGCGGTGGTGGTGGTGGTTACAGCCGTGGAGGTGGGGGTGGATACGGAGGTGGCCGACGCGAGGGTGGTGGCGGCGGATACGGTGGTAGCGGTGGATATGGTGGCCGGCGTGAGGGAGGTTATGGAGATGGTGGCCGGCGTGAGGGCGGTTATGGAGATGGTGGTGGAGCTCGTTACTCTAACAGAGGAGGGGGTGGGGGCGGTGCCGCTGAAGGAAATTGGAGAAGTTAAATTTGAGAGATTGGCTTTCGGTTGTTATGTCAACTTTGGTTTGCTCTATTTTTGATCGATGGGTCCTATGTCACTGCTCGTTGAAAATAGATTGTTCTATGTAGTTACTTGATATATTAATGGCTGTTTTTGTCATGATTTATATAAATAATATTCCAATTTGATATTTCAAGTCGCCTTATACCGTGTTTATGGTGATCAAATTTGACCCAAAATAGGACAAAACGAACTAAATAATAATTCATTAAAGAATAATAATTAAATATCTAAAATAACATAATATCAATATATATAGTATTATCATAAATTAAAAACTCTTAGTTTTTACTAAAGTTTTTTAATTCTGTTTGGATTTATAATTTGAAAAAAGAATTTTTATAAAGTAAATATTAAATTTAACCATAAATATATATTTATAATAATAATTAGTTTTAAACTTATTTGGAAATTAGTTCTTCTTTCGCAGAATTTTTTTTAATAACATATATGAATAAATATTAATTGATAAATAAAAAAATCATGACAATTTCAAAGAAACTGTCCGTAGTTCTTATTTTTAAAATTAGATAGAATATTTTCAAGAAAAAAAAAATTGTATTCTATAAATAAAGATGTAATTTATTTTTATTTATTTTTAATAAAAAATAGAAGGAAAATAAGAATTATGAAATATTCATTAAAATAAAAAAATAATTTTTCGTATTTTTTTTTAGAAGTCACTACTTCTCTTAAAAAGTATGAATTATTTATGATTTCTTTAAACTATGATTGTATTTTTTGTGATTTCTATATAAATTATTTATGTTTTTTTTTAAATATGACTGTAATCTACAATTAAAAAAAATTATACTCTATTTGAAATTAATCCAAAATTATAAAATAAGATATAAATTAATAAAAAAATATAAAAAATTCATTCTAAATATTGCAATAACAAAAAATATTTTTTAATTTAATAAATACCTAATTAATAAAAAAAATTAATTAATGAGTTATAAAAAATAATATAAAAATACTTAAAATAATATAATATTAAAAAAATATATTTATATGATATTGAAAAAAAAGAAAAAAAATTAAATAAAATAATTTAAAAAAAGACCTAAAATAATATTGTAAAGAATCTAGAGATTGAGAAAATATTTATACATTGAGAACATATATTAGGTATATGCGTGTTTATATATATAAAAGAAAAGAAAGTAAAAAAATAAAATAATATACACAACATGAATAGTACTTAAAACTAAATTTTTTGTATTTGGCAACATGATGGAGTATGATTGAGGTTTTAAGTTATATTTTAGGTTTTTAGCTAGTATACAACTTCTAATTTTAGTGCTCTAAACTAGCTACATTTATCACTTATGAAAAATATACAAAATAATTAATTTTTTTTATTAAAAGATAAATTAAAAATTAATTTTTTTTAATTATTAAATTGTATTAAGAGAATATACTCATTTGGTACCCTGTGTTTTTGCAAAGTATCATTTTGATACCATCTGTTTTCAATAATACTCATATGGTACCCTGTATTTTAAAATCGTACATATTTGGTACCCTAAACTCAGATTTGATAGATAAAATTTTGTCAATATGATCAAATTGTCATAAGTTATTCCCTTGTATTAATTAGTGAAATGAGTAATTAAAAAATGTGATATTATTGTAGGCTAAATTTGACCACCATTGAAGTTCCTTCTTAGATCGGTGACTAAATGGTGATAGTTTATTTATTTTTCTAAAAAATCCAATAAAACTAGTTGATAGGTAAAATCTATTAAAATTATACTAATTTTTTATAATTAAAACTAAAATTATAGTAAATAAAAATAAATCTTATAGAAATGTAATTTTTTTTATTAAGATTATTCTATTCATATTTTATTATAATTAATTAGTTATAAATTTAGTTTCATATCGCGTATTAAAACATGATTTTTTTTTTTTAAACATACTTCAAATTAACAAACTTAAATTTCTTACAAGAAACATGAAATTAATTTTAAAATATATATACTTTGTTTACCGAGTTTTTCGGAAATTATATATATGTATTAAGAAGTAAGAGCTGAAAAGAAAGGATTTGAGATAAACAATCATGGATTTTACGTGGTTGGGGCGTTAACGAGTCTTAGTCCACGAGTCAGAAGTGTTAAGCTTTAGGGAGTTTTTGACAATTGAGTTTTCTACAACTTTTAGCAGAGTAATTTCTTACAAGAGAAAATCTAGGATCCCCGCTACAGTGCACAATTGTCCCTATTTATAGGCAGTCAAGTGCAATGGGTTTGTGCTGGATTAATCCGAGCCCAATAGGGATGTAGTCACAGTTTTCTCGCCAATGGAGCCATAATACAAAGAAAATACATAATAAAATATAGGTAATCTGGGTCCATTGGGCCAGCTTAGGCGTGGCCAAGCCTTACAACTGCCCATTGTATGTTAGCTCGGACTGGTCCGCGTGGGCTTCTAAAAGGATCTTGGGGACATAATCTGTCAAAGTAGTGGCAGTACTGTTTCCTAAGAACAGTGTACATTCCGCGTGTATCCTCTTCTGCAGGTTAGTTGAGGAGACCAACTTCCAGATTTCTTGGGGACATGTCAGCATCAGGGAAGATCATGCTTAACCTATCTGGACGTATGGTGCGGGTTCGTTTACTAATGTCCTAGTTTACTTACCGGAGTCCTAGTTCGTTCACCAGGACTTGGGTTCATTTGCTAAGACGGACATTGTGACATGATATCTCCCCTGGATTCTTGATAATGTCTATTTCCATCGACTAGTTAGTCTGCCACCTTAATTGGCATCCCGGAGGGTGTAGGTTGGTCAGGATCGAGGAGATGAGTTGGGCCTACATCTCAGTCACGGTTCCTTTGTTACGCTCGCGCCCATTGAACATTATTGGGCTCGAGGATGCTTGGGCTATCTGGGATTTCATCCTTCTCCGTTCACCAGGTTCAAGACAGGCTCGGGCCCGCAGACCCATTACGTCATGCCACGTGTCACGGGTGGAAAACAAGGATAACATTTACCCCCCAAGTCTTCATCCGTGTTCGCACAGTGGAGACTTGCCTTGCTATCCTGGATCAATCTCAAATATCCTGGTTCGTTTACCAAGGGCCGGGTTCATTTACTTGGCGACCATTTGAGCGATCCCCATCCTTTCAAATTCTCAATGTCTCAATCTGAAAAGAATCCTTTGATTGCCCAAATGACCGATGGGTATCAACGCAATTCTCGAGACGTCCCATCTGTACGAAATTTTTTTACTGGGTACTCGAGTGGGCTATTTAATGCTTCTGCACCATTCGGAATCATTGGATGGGGATAGTTTTGACATTTTTAAAATGGACAGTTGGATGGGGTAGATGTGGATCGTGGATTGATGAATCCACACTTCAGTGTTTGATTAGGCCAATTAAAGCCTTTGCATCATCTGGGGCCGTCGGATGGGGATAATCTTGGGATCCCCACTGTGGACCGTTGGATCAAATAGTGGATTTCTGCCCTATAAATACCTCGACAGACTCATTTTCAAACTTTACACATTCCATATATTAAGAGCAGAAAGGAAAGTTTTTTATGTCCCATTTTGCCGACGAGATTCTTCGGCGATTAATTCACCTTCGTGTTCATCTGTTTCCGACTAGGCCTCTTCCCACTCAGCCAGCAGAGAACTCTATCCCGGTTTACACATCTGGGAGTGCCAATGAACTGCTGCATCATCTTCTCAGGTTCAAGATTGAGATTTTGCCGACGTTGTCGCCTGAGACTCTACAAATTTCAAGTTCGATATCCCTCAGTAAGTTTTTCGGTCATTTTTATCATCTTTTTTGTTCCTTTTTAGTTGTTTTTATTGTCACGTTATTCCGGCGACCATAAAAATATTAGGGCCATGACCACCGTGTAGGGTGCTTCTGAATAAGATCGTGGTAGGCATGAACAATAGATTCTCTAGGTGATAGCTCCTATTAGATTGGTTGTCCCGGATCAATTTAAACGCCTCTAGGCTTTTTGGGTGAGTTAGAAAATCTTTAGTTCCCGACTGAAGATCTTGGGATCTCTATTGATCCCGGATCTGGGTCCGAAGGGGACCTCTCCAAGTAGTTTTAGGAGAACCCCCGTACCTCAACAAATTTTCTTCAGTTTTGGTGCTAACTGCGTGGTTCTTGTTTTCTTTGTCACTTCTAGGTCCCTGATCATGAGTTGTGGTATCACTCTTCATTCGGAGGACACCGTTCAATCGGGCCCCATAGTCCTGGAAGGGCGCAGACTTCCCACTGGCAATACATGGGAAATGGACGGGGAGAAGAACGAGTTCCAGAACTACCGGATGTTGGATGCTCTGGAGAAATATCTGGGAGTGGAGTCGGCTCCAGGGATTTTTTACAATCGATTGGTCCAGAAGGAGGAGAAGGCCCATACCAGTGTGGGCGAGTTCGGGGCTTGGAGCATAGGCCACATCAGTGCGGGAGCTACTATTCCGCTTCATGATTACCTCGCGCGGTTCCTTAAATTCTTGGGGATCGTGCCTTTTCAGCTTCTGCCCCAAGCATACAAGTTGCTAGCAGGATGGCACATATTCTGCGCCTACCCCCACGGAGGTGCTGTATTTTTACGAGCTAGAGCCGCAACTTAATTCTAAGGACAAGACCTAGGACGAGTTTTACAAACTGAAATCCCGTGGTGTCAGTCCGACTCCATTTAGCACTTGAAAGCACCCCCCGGATGTCAGAAATTATTGGTTTATGACATCCGGGTTCCTCCTGGAGAAGAACCCCACATTGGTGCTGGACTTCCAACGCGTGGGTAAGTCATTTTTATTCCTAGTTCACCTAGCTCCTTAGTTTTGTTTACTGCACACTCACGTTCCTAGAAAATAGGTCTGTACGCCCAGACTTAGCTCACCAAATCCATTATGGACCGCAAGAAATTATATGCCACTCTCAGCGCCGAGGAACTGGACGTGGGGGGCTTCGTGACCACAGATAACCTTCTTTTGGTCAAGTTGATTGCCGCCCACCAATCGATAAATGCCCCCATTTTTCGGGGGCTACAATGCGAAAGGGATCCGACTTTGAGGGAGGAGCTGGCCCTCATACACATCAAGGCAGTGAAGGCCGTGGCCTGGGCAGACGCGGAGAAGAAGAAGAAAGAGTAGGCCCATCAAGCAGAGAGGGCCGCATCCGATGAATTGGACGCCCTTCTTGAGGGGAGGCAGCCAAACAGTGGAACTCCCGGTGCTAGTATTTCGGGGCAAGGTAAAACGCCTCTGAATTTTACTTATGCCCCTCATCTTGAGGGCTTAGCAAGGAATATGCAACGGTACAATCATTATTTGTCCGGGACCGTTAGCAACGTGGGGCTTCCTTGACCCGTTGTCATAGATCTATTGTCCATCATGCATTCATCCTAGTTCCTTCAGTAAGGTAATTTTTTAGACCCGAATGACATGGGGGATCGAATTTGTTTACCCTAAAAACGGTTGCTGATACATGGCAGGGATTTCTCACATGTGGTTGACATATGGCAAAAGTACTGCTCGACTATCGACTAGAAGCACATCGCTTCGTCAGGGCTTAACATTTAGATACGACCAGGCTGGTCGTATAACTTGATTTTTTTTCCTTCTTAAACTGTAATCTTATAATTAATACATTGAATATTTCCTCATTATGACCTTGATACGCGATTATTAAGGAAAGATATGGCCCGTTGGACCATGTAACCCTCCTTGAGCCTATAAATATGCATGAAATAGCTCAAGGAAGGGACTTTTGATCCCTGAATCTTTTGGCTAAGATAGAGAAAAAGAGAAAGCTATACTGCAATTATCCATCGTTTTATTGTATTTCTTCTAAGGTTTGTGAAACTCAAGAACCCTAGTTCTTTGATCACTGCTTTGAGATTCAATCTTAATAATAGCACTAAGTGGACGTAGGTCATTACCAACTTTTGGGGCCGAACCACTATAAATCCTTGGTGTTTTCTTCTCTTCCATTAGATTATCTTTCTTACTTGCCATTCTATCTTTTGTCATATATTTGACTCCGTGTCATTGGCCAAATCAAGGGTCAACATTCTGGTGCTTTCATCGAGAGTTTGACAAAAAATTGTGAAAAAATCTAATGGTGAAAACATCCAAGAAGACTGGACAGGCTGTTGGTGCTGCACCATCCCAACCTCCTCCCCTAAATGTGGCTGAGAATGAACCACATTTGGAGTTCGATGAGGAGGAGTTAGATTTTGAAATATTGAGGGCAACACTGGGAGTGTTGCAAGATGAGTTGGCTAATCTGGGGGCCAATCAGAAGAATGCTGCGAAGAAAATGGCGTTGCAGCAAAGAGAAATAGAACGCCAGCGCCAGGAGCTGATTGAGCGGCAGGCGAAAATGGATCGTTGGCAGAGGGATGCCTTGGCCGCCCTTGAAGCAGCCATTCAATTGGCTAGGAGCCAGGCTATGCCAACCTCCTAGCCAGATCAGCCACCAAATGCGCCACCTCAAAGAGGTCCCAATCCAAGCCCTCCACTCCAGCCAGCAAGCCCTCAAAGGCCGGAGCAGCCGCCTATGGCTCAGGATGATGTCCCATCTAGGGATCCTGAGCAGCAGCCTCCATCCCAGGCTGGTTGAGGCAATCCCCAGCGCCCGAGGCAGAATAAGGCAGGGCAGCTGCCCCGTAGCCCTAGACGCCCAGGGGATGAAGAGTCGAATCTACTGAGTAGGGGGCAACGTCCTTCTGCCAACAGGAGGAACACTGGGTCAGGCTCTGCGGTCAGGGCCCCCCCACGACATAACAATGCACGGGGACCCAACGACCAGCGTAGGCCTCCCCCTGACGCTCAGGAAATGCCAGCCCGAGGAGGAAATAGCGTGAACAGCCGGTCACGCCGTAGTCAGCGAAAATTAAGAGATGGCCATGACTATAATGAAGCTGATTTCGGCAGAAGAAATGATGGCCGGAGAAATGAAGAAAGAGGTAGAGGCAGAAGCCCCCCCCACCTAGAGAAAATAGACCAGCTAGCCACAATGCTGGGGGGAAACCCAGGCAGCAGAATGTCCTTAGTCGGCTAGGAGCTAGCGAGCAGAGACGTAGAGACGATGATCTAAAGGATGTACTTAACGACTGCCGTGAGAGGCACGACGAGTACGCTCCCCCGACATCGGTGGCCCCAGCAATCCCAGAAGCTGTTCAGGCTTAGATTGATGCCCTGAACCAGGAGGTATAGCAACTGGTCGGGGGACGAACGTCCCATATTGAGTACGATAGGAGGAGGGGCACCCTCTTTGTACAGAGGATTTGTAACGACCCAATTTACTAATAAGGCTTAAGGGCCTTGATTAGTGTGCCGGGAGGGCATAACTGGATTATTTGTGATTTAATGATTAAAGCATGTTATATGACTATTTGAATATCTGTGATGCATGACTATGTGTATTAGTATGCATGTAGGCCCTGATTAGGTTAGAAGGGCATAATCGTAATTTTGGCCCATTGAGGGCATAACTGTATATATTTGTGATAAATTGTCAAGACCACATTATTATGTGGATACATTTGTAATCTGTGATTCGAGGCGATCCTAATGAGCGGTTTAGCGGAAAAGTCACGGTGGGGATTTATACTCGGCTTGGGACGAGCCTAGGGGTATTTCTGGGAATTTAGAGAATATATTGGAGTCTATTTTGATATTGGAGAATATAATTGGTGATTGGTTAAGTGTCGGGAAGTAAGTAGTAAATATTAGAGACACTCGAGGAATTAGCGGGAATTGAGCGTAATGACCAAAATGCCCCTAGGTTGATTTAAAGGCTTATAGATAATGGGAGGGTATTGTGGTCATTTGGCTTATAAAGGATAAGTGTTATCAGGCTTTATGCTTTAGTGGAATATGTAGAAGGTCTTAGAAGTCTGAAGGGAAAGAAAGAAAAGGAAAGGAAAGGAAGGGAAATTGGAAGTCTTTCTCTCTCTCATTCGGTTGGAGGTCTCTTCTCCATTTCTTGAGGTTTTTGGAGCAAAAACTCAGGAGGAGTCTAGGCAGGAGCTTGAGGCTAGGGACCCTGGGTTGGTTTGAGGAATTGAGAGGGGATACTCATCATTTGAGGTAAGGTTCAAGGTAGTTTTCAGTTTATAGTTCTTGGTATTGTTGTGGATTTTGAGCTGAGTTTTGGTGGGGAATTTTAGGGAGTTGAGGCTGAAGCTTTGAGGAGGTGAAGGCCAAGCTAGTGAGGAGGATAACCTAGGCTAAGCTCATTCAGCAAAGGTAAGGAATTCTAGTTCAAGTTCTGTGGTTTCAGTTGTTGTTTTTATTGAGTTTCTGAACTTTAGGTCCAGCCATGGTGATTTCTTTGATTTTGGGTGCATGTGATTAAGTTATGTGTGGTTACGATGTTTGGGATGAGTGGATGATGTTGATAGGCCTGTTTTTATGTTTGGTTGAAGTTTGGAAGAGTTTTGGTAGGGTTTGGCTCGGGGAAAATCGAAGGAGGAAAATGCAGGGTTTGTTGTGCTGTGACTAGCGCTACAACGCTAGTCACTGGGCACTGTAGCGTTAGGCCATGTGTTATGGGGCGTTTTAGGCTCTGTTTGTAGCGCTGTAGCGCTCTCCTAAGGGCGCTGTAGTGCTACCCTATTTCCAGAAAGGGGTTCTTGTAACGACCCAAACTCGCTAATAAGGCTTAAGGGCCTTGATTAGTGTGCCTGGAGGGCATAATGGGACTTATGTGTGACTTTAATGAGTAAGATGCATGATTATGATTTAAAGTATGTTATATGACTATTTGAATATTTGAGATGCATGACTATGTGTGTTAGTATGCATGTAGGCCCTGATTAGGTTAGAAGGGAATAATTGTAATTTTGGCCATTATGGGCATAACTGTATTGATATATGTGATAATTGTCGAGACCACATTATTATGTGGATATATCTGTGATCTGTGACTCGAGACGATCCTAGGGAGCAGATTAGCGAAAAAGTCATGGCTGGGATTTATACCTGGCTCGGGGTGAGCCTAGGGGTATAAATGGGAATTCAGTGAGTATATTGGGGTCTATTTTGACATTGAGGAATATTATTGGTGATTAATTAGGTATCGGGAATCAAGCGGTAAATATTAGAGACACTCGAGGAGTTAGCGGGAATTGGGGTGAAATGACTAAAATGCCCTAAGAGGATTAAAGGGTTAGAATTAAAAGGGAGGGCATAATGGTCATTTGGCCTACAGGAGTTAAGTGTTACTAAGGCTTTATGTTAGTGGAAGTTGTAGAAAGGTATAGAAGTCTGAAAAGAAACGAAGGAAAAGAAAGAAAAAGGAAAGGGAGAAAACAAAGAGTTCCTAAGGTCGGTTTATGCTTTCTTCATCAGTTTCTTGAGCATTTTTGAGGCAAAGCTCAGGGAGGAGCTACGTTAGGCTGAGCATCAAGAATCCTAAGCTAGGCTTGGAGAATTGGCAGAGGTTTAGCAAGAACACCCTAACACTTGAGGTAAGGTTTTGTAGTTTCTTCAGTTTCTGGTTTTGGTTTTTGAGCTATGGTGTGTAAGCTGAGTTAGATGGGAACTTTAGGGAATTCAGGGCAGAGGTTGAGGAAGAGCAAGCTAAGGAGGTGTAGAGGTTGTATTGAAGTCGAAATTCCATTAAAGGTATGAATTCTAAGCTTGTAACTCTGATGTTTTGACTGGTTTCAGCTGAGTTCCTGAACTTAGGGTCAGCTATGGTGAATTTTGAGATTAGGGATGCATGTGTTTGGGTTTTGAGTATTTGGGGTGCTTGGGATGAGTGGAGTATGTTCATAAGGTTGTTTTTGAGTTTGGTGAAGGTTTGGAGAAGTTTTGGTTGAGTTTGGTTCGAGGAAATCGCAGGAAGGAAAACTGAGGTGGTGTTTGTCTGTGACTAGTGCTACAACGCTAGCCTTTGGGCGCTGTAGTGCTAGGCCATGCATGCTGAGGGGATTTTGCTTCTGTTTGTAGCGCTACCCTGTTTCCAGAAAGGGATTTTAGGGTTATTTGCAAGGTTTTTTGACCAAGGGTTTGGGGTTTGATTCCACCACCTTGTTTGGTGGCATTAGGACTTCCTGGGGGCTCGGGATTGGTCCCGAGGCTAGGTTTTGGACTTGAGGTTTGATGATGACTTTGGCCTATGATTGTGTTTAGGTGAGCGCTAGGGCTCGAGAGGGATCGTGCTCAAGGAGTCAAGTGATCCAAGCTAGCGAATCGAAAGGTAAGAAAACTGCACCTGGTTATATGTTTGTGATGGGACTAAGTGCTCCTGATATTTGTATTATGTCAATGATGGTATTATGCCATGGGACATGTGATAGCGGCCTAACGGTGCCGTACACAATATTTGCGCACAGGGCGCGACTTGGCCACTGGTAGCCGAGGACAGCTTATATTCACTGAGCTCGATTTAAGCGGGTCGGAGTCAGTGGGATAACAGAGGGAGCGGCCTGAGGGCGCTAGCCCTAGTTATCATTTGTGAACCGATATATAATATGAGTTGATATGTTTAGTATGTGGAATACTTGATTATATTGAATGTTTATATGGTTGAGAATATGTGACGCGATATGAGATATTGAATTGCCTGTTAATCGCTCATGCTTTGTTGTCGTGTTTCCTTGCTGGGCCTTGGCTCACGGGTGCTATGTGGTGCAGGTAAAGGCAAAAGCAAGCTGGACCAACCCTGAGATGGAGAGCTGCGGGGTTGAATGTACATGGCCAGCTGTTCGATCGCCATGGTCGAGGAGTGGATCAGGACAGGGATTGCCTAACTGTCTGTTTTTCCTTAATATGGGTTGATATTATATTTAAACCTTATGACTTTTGTAAGCGGTCTTTAAACTTAATATTTTTGGGATCCCGTGTAAACAGTAAACGTTTCTTTATGAAAATGTGACTTTTGAGACCAAAACATTTTAATCCTAGTTCCTTTATAGTTTCAATAACACGTTTTTAATTAAATGACTTGATTAGCAAGTCTAGCACTTTATAAACACACAGTGCAACGGTCTTGGCTATCTAGGGCGTTACAGTTTTTGGGTTATTTCTAAGGGTTTTTGCCCGGGGGTTCGGGGTTTGATTCCACCACCTCGTTTGGTGGAATTAAGGCTTCCCAAAGGCTCGGGATTGGTCCCGAGGCTAGGATTTTGGACTTAAGGTTTGGTGATGATTCTGATCTATGGCTGTGACTAGGTGTACGCTAGGGTTCGTACGGGATCGTGCTTGAGGATCAAATTGAACAAACCTAGCGAATCCAAAGGTAAGAAAACTGTACCTGGTTATGTATTTGTGATGGGACTAAGAGCTCCCTATATCTGTATGATGTCATAGATGGTATTATGCCATGGGACATGTGATAAACGGCCTAAGGGTGCCGTAAATTATACTTGCACACAGGGCGCGACTCGGCCATTGGTAGCCGAGGACAGCTTAATATTCACTGAGCTTGGTTTAAGCGGGCTGGAGTCAGTGGGATAAATAGAGGGTGCGGCCTAAGGGCATTAACCCTAGTTATCATGTGTGAAATGATTGTTGATATGAAATGATATACTTGGTATGCTGAATACTTGATTAACATGAATGCTTAAACTGTTGAGTACATGCTTATGCGGTATGAGTTACCTGATTGTCTGTTGAATGATTATGCTCTGTTATTGTGTTTTCTTGCTGGGCCTTGGCTCACGGGTGCTACGTGGTGCAGGCACTACAACAAAAAAGGCAATTTGCGTCAGTTTATAACTGCCACAATTGAGTTTTGCGTAAGTTTAATATGTGACGCAATTGCCCATGACGCAAACCAGAGTAACATTTGCGTCAGTTGGGCACTGTCACAAATCTGGTATTTGTGGCAGTGCCCCACTGACGCAAACGCCAGGCATTTGCGTCAGTGGGGCGCTGTCACAAATCTGGCGTTTGTGGCAGTGCCCTATTGACGCAAATGCCAGGCGTTTGTCCTCAATATACCTCTGGACCTGCGGCCGTAGAATACTCTTCCTGCGGTCGCAGGATTGCTCTACTTTCGCCCAGATCTCTGATCCTGCGGCCGCAACATGCTCTTCCTGCGGGCGCAGAATTTCACCCATTTTGCCCAACTCTCTGGTCTTGCGCCCGCAGAAGGTGATTCTTGCGGTCGCAGGATTGCTCTATAAACCACACTTTCATCAAAAAAAAATTTTGTCTTCTTTTTTTCTTTATTTTTTTCTTCTCCCCCAACTGACGCAAATGCCTGGCGTTTTGCGTCAGTGGCCCACTGCCACAAATGTTAAAAACGGGTATTTTTTGCGTCAGTTGGGAACTGTCACATCAAGTATTAACCAGGGAAATTGCAAATGTTTATGCCAATTTCCCTGGCCTATTCTGATTAAAAAAACAGTAGCAAAAACAGAAAAAATAGCAGCAAAAACAGAAGTAATTCAGATTTCAATGTTAATCTATGTATATAGGGAGACTTGTGTTCTAAATCTCTGAGTATTAAACCTCATTTAACTAAAATTTCCTCACCAACTTGCTCATTTGCTAAGCAAGACACGCCAAAACTAATTTAGCCCACTCATCCCGTACCTCGTTGATTTCGTTAGCCGAATATGGTTCCGTACTCGTAAACTAATTAGAAAATATTAAAAATAATAAGTTAGAAATAATCCAAATAAAATCATGAACGATAGATTAAATTAAAATTAAAAGGTAAAGCAATACCTCATTTTTCAAGTAGGCCTTTGGTCTAGGCTGTGAAATCAACTCTCTAGCAAACTTCATAATGTAAAAGCCACACTCGGTTGGCCCAGTTTGGTTTCGACACTATTACAACATAATTATACAAATTTAAGTATTATATTTAGCAAGTGATTATAATAAAAATATGCCAAAAACTTTAATACGATATGTAATATAGTTTACTTACCTTAGGAACATAAACTTTAAGATTGATTGACTCTTTTTGTCTTTGGTGAGTATCATATAGATTGCACAAAATATTAATATTTACCTAATTATGAGTTTGAAATGAAATTATAAATTAATTAAGTAATATGTATAACTTTTGTCGATTTCATTCCTAAATAAGTGGTCTTTTATTTTAAAAATTGGCATCCTCACAACGTTACCACACTTAACACATGGACAATGAATACTATTAGGAGATTGAGTATTTCTTGCACAAAATTCCAAGAAAAACTCAACTCCATTCCTATATTTCATGGATAACCTATCCGCTGACATCCAATCTTTATCCATTGTCAAACTTCACACACAAAAAAAAAAAAAAACAAAGCAACAAACATTAATAATTAAGTTCGTGGATTACTTAATTGACAAGTAAATAAAGGAAACAACATGTCCAAAAAAAATTGGGCAGCATTTCCCCTATTTCTATCACATTTCCCAAATTTAAAATGTGCATTTATATAGCACATGGTATACACAAAAATATCAAACTAATCAATCAAACATGCATAATTCTCAAATTACTAAATCCTAAAAAAAATTGACCAGCATTTCCCCTATTTCTATCATATTTCATAAAATTTAAATAAACATATATTCATCACATGAACACAACAAACCAATTAATCAATCAAACATGCATAATTCTCAAATTACTAAATCTTACAAAAAATTGGGCAGCATTTCCCCTATTTCTATCATATTTCCCAAAATTTAAATAAATCTATATTCATCACATATATACAACAAATCAAGTAATCAATCAAACATGCACAAGTACAGCCTTATATCACCGCAGCACACAGTCCCAGATCCTATCTCCACTATTTTATAATTCGTACATGCTACTAAGTTCAATATATTAATTATACATTAAGGTTTAAAATATTACCTCTAATATAAAATCCTCCAAAGCTTGATCTTACCAACAAAGTTGTCAACAAAATACCTACTCAAATATAACAATATACAAAAAAATAATAAAAAAGTTAACAAAATATAAAGAAAAATATCATAAAGCTATATTGTAACTAAATAAACAATAAAATGGTTAAAGAAAACAAATAATTTGTTATATGTACTCATTTGTTTACTTAAACCCGAAATAATTTTTTTTTTAAAAAAAAGTTAACAACTCACATAAATAAAAATCGACTATAAATATCCTAACTAAATCAATAATAAAATATAACTTAAAAAAACAAACAATTTTAATATATACCTATTTAACCAATTAAACCCAAAATTTAAAAATAATTTTAAAAAGTTAACAAAATATAAGCAAAAATTTACTAATAATAATCAAACTAAACAATTAATAAAATGAAACTTATACAAAATATATACATTAATCTATATATATACTCATTTACATAGTAAATTCGAAATTTAATTAAATTAAAAAAAAAGTTAATAAAACTATCTAAAAATTAAAAATCCGAAATATAGTCAATTTATAAAAAAAAAATTATATTTAAATCATAAAAATTAATAAAATTACACTTACTTGTGGTAATTGAGCAATGTGGGTTCTTGATGTAGAAAACCCAAAAAATCCAATAAAGATTATGGGTTTTCAAACTATAATCTTCAAAAAACAAAATCTATACAAAAAAATCCAAAAAAACTATATATAAGTTTCATAAACATATATAAATCATTATTTTAACATTAAAATTGAAAAAAATGGCTAAAAACGTACCTAAATGTGGAGAACCTCGGTTGGGCGCCGCTGGTTTGGGAAGAAAACGCAGTCTGAAACGGTTTGAATGAAATGGGGCTCGGCTGGGGATGAAGAGGGTTTTAATATTGGAGACCCAGTTGCGTCAGTGGGCCACTGACGCCGTTAATGACCCGTTTGCGTTAGTACCCCACTGACGCAAACGGTCCCATTAAACAGCGTCAGTGTAAGTTATGACGCAATTGGGCCTTTATTTGTGGCAGTGTCCAACTGCCACAAATGCTAATTCTTGGTCAACAGCGTCAGTCAACTGCGTTGACTGACGCGTTTGCCTGACACAATTGCCCATTTTTGTAGTAGTGAGGTAAAGGCAAAGGCAAGTTGGACCAATCCTGAGATGGAGAGCTGCGGGGATGAATGTACGTAGTCAGCTAATCGGCCGCCACGACCGAGGAGTGGAATAGGATGAGAAATGCTTAACTGTCTGTTTTGCCTTAGAGTGGCTGATCACTGTATTTAAATCTTGAATCTTTTGTAAACAGTCTTTAACTTATTAATTTTGGGATCCCATGTAAAAAGAAAATGTTTATTTATAAGAAATGCAGTTTTTGAGACCAAAATCTTTTAACCCTAGTTCAACTATAGTTTTAGTAACATGTTTAGAATTAAATGACTTGATTAGCAAGTCTTGCACCTTTATAAACATACAGTGTAACGGTCTTGGCTATCTAGGGCATTACAGGATTGCTGCGGCCGAAACCCCCACTAAGTTCAAGATGCCTACATTGCCGAACTTTGACGGGTACAGAGACCCAGTATCTCACGTTAATAAGTTTGAGATACAAATGGATATACAGAAAGTGTTGGAAGACGCCCACTGCCGGATCTTCCCTGCGACACTGTCTGACACCGCCCAGGAGTGGTTTTTAAAATTCTCTCCTGCTAGTATAGTATCTTGGGAGATGTTCGTAAAGGAATTTTATGGACAGCTCTACGCGGGTCACGTACACCCCACAGAGGCCAACCAGCTGGTCGAGATACACCAGAAAGAGGGAGAGCCCTTGAAAGAATATGTCCAACGCTTCATGCGAGCAGCTGTTGGAGCCAAGACAGTGGGCGATGAGGGTAAGATGATGGCTCTAACTGCTGGGGTTAGGCGCCATTCACCCATCTGGAGTAGCCTCAGAAAGAATGGGGTAAGAAGTACCCAAGAGTTTTTGGATCGCGCTAATCGATACATCAAGCTCGAAGACGCGATTGCCAACGAAGGGAAATCTCCCACAAAAGACAAGGGGCCCAAGGAAGAACTCGCCAAAGCTGCCAACGGGTCGAAAAATCCCAATGGCAACGACAAAGGCAATGGGAATGGCAATGGTAGGAACGGTGGAAAACGGGCGAACAATGAACCCTTAGCTTTTGAGAGTAAATGCCCCAAAGGCAATCGTTACGAGCCGAGATTCACCAACTACACGACCCTTGTCGAAAGCCAAGCTAAAGTCTACTAGGTGACCAGCTCAAGCGTGCCTTACAAACGACCGGCAACTATAAGGAAAGATATCTCCAAGAGAGATACGACAAAGTTCTGTCATTTTCACAATGACTACGGGCACAACACCAATGAATGTAACCAGTTGCAAGATGAGATTGAGTTCCTAATTAGGCAGGGACATTTAAGAAGATATGCGTGAGCCGCAGGAGGGTCTCAGCGAGAGGCTCAAGGTGGCAACAAGCAGGCGCCTGCACGCCAATGCTCACCACCTCTACAGCCAGCTCCTGTGGCAGGCACTTTACTCACCATCTGCGGAGGCCCACATCTTGCAGGAGACAATGGGAAGGCAAGGGAACAATACGCTCGACCCCTACGCCACATCCAGGACATCGAGATGATGAGTGTGGAGGATCGAGCACCGAAAAAGGCTCAAACAAAGGAGGAATTGATAACCTTCTCTGAAGACGATGCCCAACACGTACGGTTCCCACACTCCGATCTACTGGTCGTAGACGTACAAATTACCAACATGATGGTAAAGAGGGTGTTGGTCGACACAAGAAGTTCGGTCAACATCCTATACAAGTCTTCGCTGGAAAGAATGAAGCTGTCTTTCAAAGACCTGGAGCTATGCAACCAAACTATTTATGGTTTTTCCGGTGAAGGGCTCACCCCAACAGGGTCGATTAGGCTTCCAGTTACAACAGGTACTGCACCTGCTAATAGGACATTACTAACTATTTTCATAGTAGTTGATTGTCCTTCAACATACAATGCTGTAATTGGGAGACCAATTCTGGTCGACCTACGGGCCGTCACTTCAATATGGCACCTTGCCATGAAATTCTCGACAGACGCAGGGGTAGGATGCGTCTTGGGGAATCAGCAGGAAGCAAGGGAGTGCTACAACGCCTCGATCACTAAGGTGAAGAAGGGTGTATCGAGAGATGTTCCCGGAAAAGAGTTGCAAGTGGCAACTGATGCTCAGGCCCACTCGGGTGATAATGTCACCAAATAGGGCGTTGCCCAAAGAGAGGATAGAGATTTGGATCCTCGCTTTGGGGATTTTGAGGAGGAAATTGGGCCTATCAAGGACCTTGAAGAGGTCCAACTCGATGAAGAAAATCCGACCAGGGTTGTGAAAGTCGGTAAAAACTTAGAGACAACGACAAAACAAGCACTGGTGGAATTTTTAAGGAGGAACCAGGAAGTCTTTGCCTAGTCGCACAAAGACATGGTCGGAATAGACCCTGCATTCATCAGCCATGTCCTGAACATCGGCAAGAGTTTTCCACCGGTGCAACAAAAAAGAAGGCTGCTTGACAAAGATAGATCAAAGGCCTTAAAAGAAGAAGTCGAAAAGCTGAAGGAGAATGGGTTCATCAGGGTGGCATTTTATCCATCGTGGGTCTCTAATCCCGTGCTAGTTCCCAAGCCGAATGGCAAGTGGCGCATGTGTGTGGATTTCACAGATCTTAATAAAGCTTGCCCCAAAGATTGTTTCCCACTCCCAAGAATCGACTAGCTGGTCGATGCCACTGCAGGGCATGAGATTCTCTCATTCATGGATGCATACTCCGGGTACAATCATATTAGTATGCATGCCCCTGATGAGGATCACACTAGCTTTTGGACTAATACAGGGCTTTACTGTTACAAAGTAATGCCTTTCGGTTTGAAAAACGTTGGTACGGCTTACAATCGACTAGTCAACCACATGTTTAAAAAGCTGATCGGCACAAACATGGAGGTCTATGTCGATGACATGTTGGTCAAGTCAAAGAAGGCAGAAGGGCATATAAAGGATTTGTAGGAATGCTTCAATGTCTTGAACAAATATCAGATGAAGTTGAATCCCCTTAAATGCTCCTTCGGAGTAGGATCAGGGAAGTTCTTGGGATTTATAGTTAACTCAAGAGGAATTGAAGCAAATCCCGAGAAAATTAAAGCCCTGATCGATATGAAATCGCCAGTGAAGATTAAGGATGTTCAAAGTTTAACCAGAAGAATTGCCGCTCTCAGTAGATTCATTTTGAAGTCAACAGATAAGTGCGTTCCATTTTTTAATCTACTTAGAGGCAACAAAAAGTTTGAATGGACGGAGGAGTGTGAGTAGGCTTTTCAAGCATTAAAAACTCACATGGCGCAACCACCCATCCTGTCAAAGCCGGTCGATAAGGAAACTTTGTTCATCTACCTGGCGATCACAGAGTATGCTGCTAGTGCCGTTTTAGTAAGGGAGGAAGAAGGCGTGCAGAAGGCTGTTTACTATGTAAGCAAAAGGCTGATTTGAGCAGAACAGCGGTACCCGCCCATCGAGAAGCTAGCCTATTGCCTAATTTTGGCCTCCAGGAAGCTGCGGCCTTACTTTCAAGCTCACCCAATCACGGTTTTGACCAACCAGCCTCTACGAAAAGTCCTGCAAAAACCAGAGGGTGCGGGTAGATTGTTAAAATGGGCAGTCGAACTTGGGCAGTTCGATCTATCTTACTTGCTGCGAGCAGCAATAAAAGGGAAAGCCCTGGCTGACTTCATTGCAGAGTTCATTGAACTTACAGATAACGAGTAGATTGAAGAGCCTAATGAGCCTGAGTGTCAAAACCAAGCCCCCTCATGGAAATTATTTATAAATGGTTCTTCTAACGAGTGCCACGCTGGAGCAGGAGTGATATTGATAACGCTGGAAGGGCATCAATTTCACTGTGCAATCAGGTTTGACTTCACTGCTTCTAACAACGAGGCTGAGTATGAAGCATTACTCGCTAGGTTGTGGTTAGCTAAGGACATGAATATAAAGGTGCTTCACATCTACAGTGATTCTCAGCTGGTGGTGAATCAAGTCATGGAAGAATACCAGGCGCGAGGTTTAAAGATGGTTGCCTATTCAAGCAAAACAAAAGATTTATTGGCTCAGTTCGACAAATACACCTTCCAGCAAGTACCTTGCGACCAGAATTCCAATGCTGATACTTTCGCCAAATTAGCAAGTGCAAAGGACGCTGATACTCTGAATATAGTACTGGTTGAGCGGCTGTCTATGCCAAGCATCCAAGCAGAGGAGACCACTATGGTAATCCAGATGGCGGATACATGGATGGCACCATATATAGAGTATCTGACGCAAGGCGTGTTACCAATGGACAGAAACAAAGCTAGGACCCTTCAGTGGCAAGCCGCTAGGTATATCCTGGTCGATGGAATCTTGTACCGAAGGGGATACTCAATGCCACTCCTCAGATGTATTCCAAAAGAAAAGGCCAAAGACTTAATGAAAGAGGTACACGAAGGCTTTTGTGGAGACCATGCTGGGGGACAAAGCTTGTCAAAAAAGATCCTGAGGCAAGGATACTTCTGGCCCACGATGAGTGAAGATTCGATGGAGTTTGTGCGAAGGTGCGACAAGTGCTAGAGGTTCTCCAAAATCCCATGAGCAGCCCCCAATGAGCTTAAACAGATGCAAAGTATGCTGTGGTTGCCGTCGACTACTTCACTAAATGGGCCGAAGCTGAGCCGCTCACAACCATAACGACCAAAAAGGTTCTGGATTTCGTGATCAAAAACATCATTTATCGCTATGGATTGCCAAGGAAAATCATCTCGGATAACGACACCCAGTTCGATAGTTATTTATTCACGAATTTTTGCGGACGATATGGCATTATCAAGAGCTTTTCTTCAGTCACTCATCCCCAAGAAAATGGACAAGTCGAAGTAGTCAACAAAATGCTAAAGGATACACTAAAGAAAAGACTAGAAGAAGCTAAGGGGGCGTGGCCAGAACAATTGCCTGAAGTCCTTTGGTCATACAGAACTTCCCATCGAACAACAACAGGCCATACTCCATTTTATTTAGCTTATGGATATGAGGCTATGTTGCCTGTTGAGTTAGATTCGCCTTCGCATCGCAGAATAATGTACGATCAAGGCTCGAACAGCCAACTACTGATGGAATCCCTAGACTTGGTCGATGAGAAGCGTGAGCAAGCCCAACTCCGAGTAGCTGCGTACCAGTAAAAATTTGCTTGGTATTTCAATTCTAAAGTGGGAGAAAGGAAATTCAATGTCGGAGATCTAGTACTTCGAAGAGTTTTCCTAAACACTTGCGACCAAGCTGCTGGAGTACTCTGACCTAATTGGGAAGGGCCATACCAGATTGGAGAAGTCCTTCACCCAGGCACCTATAAACTTGCTCGCTTAAATGGAGATCTCATTCCCGCTATTGGAATGGAGAACACCTGCGCAAGTACTATCAATGAACAATCCTTCTTAAAGGATTGGCTTGTATTAATTTTACTTTTTACAAGTTATGAAAAAGAGTTGGTCATTTTATGTGACTAATTGCTTATAAGTGTAAGATCTTTTTGATCACTCGTACAAACACGTTTTGTCCATTTATTACGAGAAATATAAGGGACTGTGCACAGCCAGTCATTCTTGCCAATTATTGTATTTTATACAAGTATTTGCTCATTACGTGTGTTGCTTTGATGTATTACAATTTTAATTATTTTGCTACGAGCAGTATTGTTCAAACAGGTTTTGGTCAAGGCAAGTGACCAAGGACCTAAAGCTCCTCGATCACTTGGGGGGCATATATGGTATCTAGTAAGCAAAGCATATCGAAAGGTATGTAAACACATGAGCAAAATAAGTGAAAGCATGCTAGGGTACTTAGAGTATTTTTCTAAATTTTGTATTTTGTTAAATCAAACCAAAGTACTATGCTAAGTTCGGTCACACGAACAAATATTATAATAAGATGCAAATATATTATAATATCAAAATGTATCCTTTTACACCGCGAGCAGTCGCTGCTCGGATGTAATTGTTCAATTAAAAGTAAAAGCTGCCCATGCAGTAACAAATAGTCAACTGGAAAATAAGTGTCTTTACATCACGACCTGTAGGCCGTGTACTTGAAAAATTAAAGAGAAAAATAGCAGACTATGAGGCTGGAGGATCTTGAGGGGTGCCCTGGTCGACGAAATTTGTAGCTTCATTGTCCGCCCCGTCCACGCCAGTTGCCAAGGAGATTTTGGGCGAGGCAGGTACCCTTGCTCTCTCTTCTTTCGCCAATCGAGCAACGCAGCAGGCTATCTCAGCATGCCTTGCGCACTTGGGAAGGTAGCTGAAGTCAGCCTCTTGGTTGTGTTTCCAAAAGTCATAGAAACACTTAATCGTGGTGTTCTTGTACCTTTCCAAATTGCTGGCGTTGGCTTGTTCAAGCTTCTTGATCCGGCCCTCCAAGGTTGTAGTCTCTTGTCTACTCGCGATCAAGTCCTGCTCAAGCTTTTTGGCCTCGCGATAGTTGACACGGTTAGACTCCTTGAAATTTTCCCTTTGCTTGATGGCCTTGTCTAGAGTATTCTGCTTCTCCCTCAACTCCTCAGCCAGTTTGTTCTTCTCCCCAAGCACTGCCTCAAGCTGCTCAGTGTATTTTGCTTCAGCAGCTTTGAGTTCTTCAATGTGCTGTTGCTCCAAAGTCCTGGATTGCTCAATGACGGCACCCGAGCGGAGCCGACCGACAATAAGGGTTAACATTGCCTACGATCAGAGCAAAGGTTAGACTGACTGTAGAATATAAAACGGGTTGTCTCTACAGAAAAAGATAACTTACACTGGCAAACTCATTCAATGCGCGGGTTAAGATCTGGTTGACGTCCATCTTCTCCGTCGAAGCCATTGCCTCTTGGAAATGTTCGTGCTTCAAAATTTTGGCCACCCTGTCTTTGACCGATCTCAAGGCGCGACTCGATATGTCACCCCCCGTGGAAGCAGGAGTAGCCTGCTGAGTCTGGTCAGTTGGGGTCGGTGGAGAAGGTGTCGACCCGACAGGAGCAGGGGAGTTTGCTACTCGAGAGGAGAAGAAGGTGGTGTTACATTTGCTGAGGGTCCATCTGCCGGAGGGCTTGCAGTATGGGTTTTCTTGGCCTGAGGTGCTTTACTGCTTTCCCCGGGATGCCTCTTGCTCATTTTCTTCTGACTCAAGGGAGCTTTGAGAGCCTCAGGGGCACTGTATATGTCGAACACATTCTTAGAGTCCATGTCTGTAAGAAAAGCAAATACATGAACAGTGAGATAGTATAAATGCTTGAGTATGTTATGACAGGAAAAGAAGCAAAGAAAATTGTAAGTGAAATACCCGAGCTATCATTACTGGTTGCTACATTATATACTATACTAGTGTTACACTCATTCTCTGGCATGAAGAAGTCTGAATCTAAATTGGGAGCGTACTTAAAATTGTCATCCCCGTCAAATAAGTGACAGGGAATTGGCAAACTATCTAAGAGTGAGAGATCAATATTGTTCTCATCTGAAGATTCATCGAGGGGCTCGAGAGTTTCGGTGGCTTTCTTTTTTCCCTTTCCCGTTGGGGCAGGGGGAGCAGCAGCCCGCGGGGTGCTGGAGGGTTCCCTGATTGTCACTCTAGTGGCCCTCCTCGGAGGGGGTTGTGACACGTCTGGGTGCTGCTCGGGAACCTCTCCACCAGTGGCACTCCCCGCTGTTGACTCCCTCACATCCTGATGAGGGGTCAAAAGGCCGACCAGTCTCAGATTGGCCTCTGTGACCAGCTGTTTGACACTTTTCTCTATGTCGCTCATGCTAGCCAGGAGGGCTGATCGTATCTCCATGTCTGGAGTAGGGTCTGGTCGCAACCATGGGCCTGGAACGCACTAAATTTCTAAGGGAAATGCAACAAAAAATTAAAGAAAGATAAACGACCAGTGGTACAAAGACTTTACCTCCTTGAGTGAAGGCCAAGTTGTTCACGACCATGTCAGTCGTCAGCAAATACTCCAGATGGTACTTCCCTATGTTCGAGATATAAGTGGTGTCAGTCAGGAAAGTGCGACTTGTTTCCTAGTGACAAAAGTGGAAAAACCCCGTGTTTTCTTGGTTGGGGTTAGATTTTAGGTCGAACATATAGTTGACCTCATGTGGTGTGGGGACAGGGAATTTCTTGTGGCTATAGAGGATATAGAGTGCAACAAGAATTCTATATCCGTTGGGAGTTATTTGAAAATGGGCGACCTCGAAGTAATTGGCCACCCCTTGGAAAAAAGGATGAAGAGGCAGCGTTGCTCCTGCCTTGATGTGGTACCTCGACCAGATGCTGAAGGCGCCTCCAGGCAAGTTCGCCCGTTGGTCTTGGGTGGGTTGAACTAGTGTCACCCCAGGAAGTCTGTATTTTTTAATATAATTAGAGATCATCCTGATTGTTACCCGGCTGATAGGGGCGACGTACCATTCAACATCTAGTTGAACGACGTTTCGAGGCTAAGCGCGAGTTTGAATGTTAGGGTCAGGGATATTTCTTTCCCGACCACTGGTCGAGGGAATTCCAGCCTGAGGAGCAGGCTGATTTGAAGGGTTTGAAGGTTTCTTTTTCTGGGCAGTGGATTTTACTCTACCCATGGCTGGAAGGTTTGTCTGAGGTCTATTGGGTGGGGTTCGAGAAAAAGGAATTTCTGGTATCAGCAGCGACATATGCTCCTCGTCTTCAAGTAATTGGGCAAGCAAGTCGTCGTCGATAGGCCTTTCACCTCCCCACAGATCTTGCATGAAAAGCTGTGAACAGAGAAAGGGGAGGTGAGAACGTAAAGCCTAAAAATCTATGTTGCGAGTTAGAATAACGTTGCTCGTGTATAAAAGTTAAGCTTTTATACGGCCAGTAGCATTCTAGCGAAAACACTAAGTTCTATACGAGCAGTTTGAAAAACAGATTGAAAAGCGGAAGTAAAAAGTTTTTCGGGAAAAAAAAAGCTTTTTCAACTCCGAAGTGGTGGGAAAAACCCAGTTTTTCAACTAGCCTAAAAATCAAAATTTGACTTCGATTTTACGCCATAAATCTACAATCTCGACTACCAAACTGGCTCTTAACTTCTACAAGACGTTGTTTCATCACCCTTTCAAGCATCGGTTAACATTCCCAATTTCCCCAAAACAGTTTCAGTCAAGAACAATAAAAAATCTCCAAGAACTCAGAAATCAGAAATAGAGATAAACAAGTGTTGCATGGCTGAAAGGTTTGAAGAAACGTACTTGTATGAAAGATGGAGTAAAGTTTTGAGGTGCTAAGTTGATTCAGCTGGGCAGGAGCTTCATGATCCGTCTGAGTTTCTGGTTTTCTAGAAATATAGCTCCCGGTTCCTCAGTTTTCTTGAGGATAAAGTTAAAGCGTAAAAAGTAAAAACTGATTCTGAAGGGTTATTTATATTAGCTAAGGAACGGTTACCAAGGTAATCATAAAGGGTAACTTTTCAAAACATGGGGAAGTGTAATGACCATCATACAAGTTATTGGGAAACTGAAAAGACTTGATTGGACATGATTGATCACCCTTTTTCGAGAAAGCATGGGCGGCTCTGACAGATTTCGTGGGGTATCCGAAGAGTCAGTTTCCTAAGTTTACTTATTGCTGGTCACAATAAATAAACTTGGGGGGGGGGGGATGTTTACCCTAAAAATGGCTACTGATGATGTGGCAAGGATTTCTCACACGTGGTTGACACGTGGCCAAAGTACTGCTCGACTATCGACCAGAAGCACGTTGCTTCATCGGGGCTTAACATTTAGATACGACCAGGCTGGTCGTATAACTTGATTTGTTTCCTTCTTAAACTGTAATCTTATAATTAATACATTGAATATTTCCTCATTATGACCTTGATACGCGGTTATTAAGGAAATATATGGCCCACTGGCCTATGTAACCCTCCTTGAGCCTATAAATATGCATGAAATAGCTCAAGGAAGGGACTTTTGATCCCTGAATCTTTTGGCTAAGATAGAGAAAAAGAGAAAGCTATAGTGCAATTATCCATCGTTTTATTGTATTTCTTCTAAGGTTTGTGAAACTCAAGAACCCAAGTTCTTTGATCACTGCTTTGAGATTCAACCTTAATAATAACACTAAGTGGACGTAGGTCATTACCAACTTTTGGGGCTGAACCACTATAAATCCTTGGTGTTTTCTTCTCTTCCATTAGATTATCTTTCTTACTTGCCGTTTTATCTTTTGTCGTATATTTGACTCCGTGTTGTTGGCCAAATCAAGGATCAACAGAATTCATGCTTTCGCACTAGGGGACTTAAGTCATGCCCAGTCTATAAATAAGGGTCTGTCCCAGAAGACTTAGACTTGCTTATTTTTTCTATATTTGTTTGTGGTCCCTATTCCTTTGCATCATTGATCGGTTGTGTTTATTCCCATTTCCGATGATTCGAAGATGTTCGATCCAGTGGCCAAGATGAAGGAGATGATCGCGGTCAGGGTGATTGTGGCCAAGGCTTCGACAAAGTAGGCTGCCGAGGGGCCGTCCCAAAAGAAGATCATAGAGCTGGTCCTCAAGGATTCAAAGCCATTCCCAAAGGATCCTGAGAGAGTTTCGACTATGGGCTCCATTTTGACGGCAGCTATCAGGCCAAGCCTACCCTAATCTTCTCCTCTCCAGGTTATTAACTTGGAACAGGAGCCCTTTGAAGGTGGAAGGGCAGAGAAGAAGGCAGCGGACTCGGTCGTTGTAGAGTCCCCGAAGCGGGCCAAGAGGGCCAGAATCAAGGATCTTGCCTTGGCCAAGGATCATTCCTCTGGGGACAACCTGATCATCACGTATCAGCTTCCGGATGCGCCCAAGCTTCTCATCAATCTAGCCCTTCCCGGGGAAAGGGACTTGATCCTCTGGGAAGAGAGGATGAAAGCGGTGTCCCAGTCTTGGGACGAAGGTTGGGACCAATGCGACGAAGTGGCTTGGGCTTTACTCATCCGACAGAAGGTGGAGTTTGCCAATCATCCGGAGGTCTTCAATGCTCCCCAACCCATCGTGGGTCGATTAGTAGCCGAGATCGGGTTTCGGCCTAAACTGGGTCAGGACACGGCTCCGTTGGCTACAAATTTGCTGGCCCAGGTGGGGAATACCATGTCCATCCTCCAGCTGAAGTGGTACGCTACCTTGGCCATCCAAGATGCCCTATTTGTTTCCCAGGCCATTCGTCATCAAGCCACCGTGGTAAATCAATATTCATTGTCTTTTCTTCCATCATCATTATTTCTTGAAGATTTTCTAACTATGATTTGTTCCATGATGCCTTATCATAAGAATGCGGATCTGGTGGCAGAAATGGCGGTGAAGCTGAAGACGACTCATATGGAGCTGGAGGGGGCCGTTAACCAGTGAGAAGCTGCCCAGGAGGCCCTGGCCAAGGAGGTTGCCAGGATTAGGACTGAGCATCAGGAGGCTGCCAAGGTTCGGGCTCAGCACAAGGAAGCGCTGTCCAAGAAAGACGCCGAGCATAAGAAGTTGGCGGAAAATCTGAAGGCAAAGCTATCTTGTGTCCGCGGTTCGGAGGTTTCGACCAAAGCTCTTCTGGAGGCGACTGAGGCCCAACTTCGCCAGGAGTAGGAAAAGGTGGCAAAACTTGGGTCCCGCAACTAGACTTTGGAGGCCATGGTACAGTTGGAGATGAAGCGGAGCGAAGAGGCTCGTTTGGAGAAGGAGCAAGCCGAAGAAAGGTTGGTGATCACTTTCGACAAGGCCATTTATATGGCCTGGCTCAAAGATAAGGACATGAACCTCCTCCTCTATCCAGATCCGGCTGCGAAGAGGGCTGAGTTTGAAGCCAAAGAGAAGGCTGATGCAGCACTGCCGACTGGGGATCAACAAGATGAGAACGCTCTAGACGCCCTAGATCAACATGAAGCCCAGGCTTGAGCCTTTGTATTTTGATTTGGCTTCTCTTCTCTTTTTTGTTTTTTTATTTTCTGCACAATGATTTCAATTTTACATTCATTTGTTTTTCCTCAAAATTCACTAAGTGTTTTATCACTTTGCATGAATCTGGGTCGAATGTTGGGTCCTGGTTCCAACGGCCAGGGCCATTAGGGGAAATAATGTAGAAGGTATTTAGGCTGTCTTGAGACCCACGTTCGGGTCTTGACGGCCTGGACCATTTTGGACTTATCAATAGAACTTAACTGATTTACCCCGACACTATGGTTCAGAATCCAACGGCCTGGACCGTTAGAGATCTGTTTTAGATATGGCTTAATTAGTTAACTCATTCTAAACCCGATGTTCAGGTTCCAACGACCTAGACCGTTAAGGAGTTAATAACTGTTGTCTGATTTATTTGTCCTGATTCTGGTGTTCAGGTATCAATGGTCTGGACCATCAGAGATTAATTGATTAGCTTATTTCAATCCTGAGGTTCAGGTTCCAATGACCTGGGTCATTTATAAGAAAAGACATAATAAAATATCACTAATCTGGGCCCATTGGGCCGGCTCAGGTGTGGCCAAGCCTTACAGCTGCCCATTGTACTTTAGCTCAGACTAGTCCGCGTGGGCTTCTAAAAGGATCCTGAGGACAAAATCTGTTAGAGTAGTGGGAATACTGTTTACTAGGAACAGTGTACGTTCCGCGCGTACCCTCTTCTGCAGGTTAGTTGAGGAGACCAACTTCCAGATTTCTTGGGGACATGTCAGCATTAGGGAAGATCAGGCTTACCCTATCTGGATGTATGGTCTGGGTTCGTTTACTAATGTCCCGATTCACTTACCAGAGTTCTGGTTCATTCACCAGGACTTGGGTTCATTTGCTAAGACAGACATTGTGACACAGTATCTCCCCTGAATTCTTGATAAGGTCTATTTCCATCGAGTAGTTAGTCTGCCACCTCAATTGGCATCTCGAAGGGTGTAGGTTGGTCGGGACCGGGGAGATGAGTTGGGCCTGCATCTCAGTTCTGGTTCCTTTGTTACGCTCACACCCATTGAACATTATTGGGCTCGAGGATGCTTGGGCTATCTGGGATTTCATCCTTCTCCGTTCACTAGGTTTAGGACGGGCCCATGCCTCTTAAGAGGGCCTGCGGACCCATTATGTCATGCCACGTGTCATGGGTGGAAAACAGGGATAAAATACTCAATAAATACAAAACATACCAACAATATATCCTTTTTTTAAAGCAAATATACCTTAATTTAAATATTTGGAAAATAAACCTTAATTCATTTAGGTATTGCTGTGGCAAAAATACTCCATTTACAAAAAAAAAATTACTAACTAAAACATTGCACGGTTACAAAAAATTAAAATATATATACATTTTAAAATATAAAAATAATTACAATTATATAAACACATAAATTTTTTTAATTATTATTTAATTTTAGAATTAATTTAGTTTTTATTTTATTTTATATAATTTTAAGAATTTTTTACAACTTAAATTACATTTATATTATTTTTTTTAATCCTTCGGGTAGCGAAAGTGTAATGTTTTAGCAACTTTATGTATTTTTTCAGTTTTTTTTTGTATTTAAATGATACATTATGTAAATATTGAGTATTTTTGCCGCGAAAACTCCTATTCTTTTTAATAACAAGGGTAATCCAATTTATATGTAACAAAAAAAAAAATCTTTATCTTTAGTTAATCCAAGACATAATGGATGAAAAATACTAAGTTTGAGATGTTTTATACTACGTTTAAGCTCCATAGTACAAAGTTTGAAACTTCATGCTCCATTTTGACATTTCTAAAGTTATCTTTTAGATTTTTTTTTCTCTAGAAATAAAAGCTATAGATATTTTTCTTATCTTTCCATAGCATGTTGAATCGTCTAATTCAGAGTTATATTGAGTGAGTTATGACCGAAATACCGTCAGTGGTCACAACAGGGTTTGCCGACAAGATTTTGAGGTGTTTTACCTTTTTGAGCGATGCAAAGCCATGGGAGAATGCCCCAACATTGCTGCCATTACTTGGAAAAAAATATTTATACGCCCCATCACTCTATGGACAATGTCGTAGTGCTACATCTACTTTTGGGGTTCGAAATTCAAATCTAAATACAATTTTTGACCTAGTTTGAGTAGTATTATAAAAAGAACATCATAGGAATGACTTTGGGACATGTTATACACTTTATATAGGCTAGGAAACAAAAAATAGAAAGAGAAGAGCGAAGGAGATCAAATCACAAAGGAGTCATCATTCTAGTTTCTTCTTCTTCTTTTATTTGGTTTTATCATGTTTATCTTATTTTGTGATTTCTTTCTTCTAGTTTTTATGCATTAAAATCTTTTAGGATAATGAAAATTTCAAAGCCCTAGATATGATTTTTAGTTTTAAATAATAATGATTAATTTACTATTCCCAATTATCAAATTGCTTATATTCTTTTGTCCTTAATTTTATGATTAATGCTTTGATCTACTATCATCTTAGAAATTCTATTGACCTTATTCGTTTAGAATTCTAGGTTTATGTGATGAATTGTAATTGAGAGTCATGGCACAATCACTTTTAATCATGGTGAAGAATATAACCAATGTTAAATAAATTGCATGTTTATGGATTTACTGCTTAGATCAACTTGTCTCTATTGAACTTAATGCTTTCATTAAATTAAATCTTTGGTATTTTTCTTTGGGTTGTTTGATGAATATAATTAATTAACAATGTTTACTTTAATGAAATATATTGGGAGAATGGGGTAATGACAGTTTCATGTTATCTACGGTTGGTAATTTGGTAGGGAATATAATTCAATGATGTTATTAATTTCTTGAATGATTGTTTAGCGGTGGAGAGCGATCTCTTAATTGCCTTAATCATTATATCTTTCATCGATTGTCTTTGTTATTGTTCTTATTTTTTTTCTACATTATCACATCACCCTTTCGTCAACAAGTTATTGAATTGGATAATAAATGGAATTGATAGTTCTCATGGGATCGACTCTTACTACCACTATACTGAAGTAGTTGGTGTAATTTTGAATTAATAATTGTTAAATTTGGTATGGTATACGACATGCATCGACTACCACATACCGAAAGAGCTCGAGTTCGCTCAGGAGGACCTCGTTGCTTTTCATGTAAAGATATCATGACTAAATGCTGAAAGCACAACTTCAGCCACTGAGATGGATGCACAAAGGCAGGAGATGGAGCAACGCCAAATGGAGGCAACCTCCATTCCAAGGCTGCACTTCACTTAGCTCCGGGGTTTTGCCAACCTTCCATAGTCCTATCTTAGTTGCTAGGTGGCGATCAGGTACAACGTTTTGCTACTCGCCCATCGCGTCAAAGAGTGAACTCTAGGGCGTATCGATAAGGCATGATGAAAAATACCGTCAACATTGAAACACGAATATATGTAGGGCTCCAGATCCTGAACGCTCCCAAAGCCGGGTGGATTTCTCGTTGAGAATGAACACTGGGCCTCATTAATTGCCTAGCACTAGGGAGCACCCCATACCTCCCCTTCATAACAAAGGAGAAAGGCCTGTCACCCGCTTGATCCACAATAACCTATCCAGGGTAGAGGACGAAGCAGATAGTGGAAACACAAGCATTGTGTTTGAGGCATAAGGAAGAGGGTGCGACCTAGAAATGATCTGAACCTACGCGGTCACCTCAATAAGCGACAAGGTGGTGACCTATGTGACCAGATAAATGCTGGGTGAGGTGACCTATGTGATCAATTGAACACCCAAAGAGAAGAGCATGGTGACACTCAAAATCGTGAAGGTAGAGCCATACAAGTCGTCGATCCAGTTCTCACTCAACTCGATGAGTTAAGACGAGTGATTTGAGAGATAGGCGATGTTGACGGTAAGAACTCGTCAACCAAATATGGATGGAAAACTCAATAACTTAAATCGACATCTAATGAAAGAAAATGGAATTATAGAAACTTGAAGGAAAATTGCAAGTAGGAAGTAGAGAGAAAACTCATATTTTGCTCTTAGATTAATCTGATCTTGCAAGAATTTTCCAACCCCCTAGTTTGAGGGGTCTGGATCAATTAATAGTGAAGCTCTAATGGATCATGATACATTGTGGTCTTGGGGAACCATATGGTACATGGGTACATTGTCAGGGTGGTGGCACAGGTAGTAGTGGTGCAAAAGGTCGTGGTGTCAGCTCTGGTACATAATCAGGGTCCGTGGGGGTGCCTCCACTACTTATTTAGTACGAGTGTCTGAGAAGTGGCATCGGGCGTATTGATGCGGGTGGTTGTGGTGTTGGAGGAGTGGTGGTCAGGTTCAGTACGTGTCAGGGGTTTGCAAAAGTACTCCTGCCTTGGTACTATGTCGTACCTCCATTACTTTTTTGGTGTGGGTGTTGTCCTTGTATCCAGACACCTCTTGATTGGTACGTACATTCCATACCTATACGTGTACCCTACACCTAGTGGATGTTTTCACCTTCCAAAGATGTGCATGTTGATCTAGCCTCTTTATATCTTTCTAAGTATCAGATTACTTATTGACTGGAAAGGATACATATGGGAGGTAAGCTTTGCTGGTGACACCTACCCTAAAAAGTAGGGTAGGGCATCATCAAAGAGGCTCAAGAAATGATGGCCTTGCTAGTTTGTTAAGGGGTGAAAGGTGTGAGAAGCTTCACGGGATGTTTTAGGCGTGAGGTCGAGGTGTAGATGCTTATGCTTGAGACACCCTATTCATGAGGCACTTCCTGGGGCGCGAGACGTCTCTCTCGCGAGGCACCTCCTAGGGCGCGAGACGCCTCTCTCGCGAGGCACCTCCTAGGGTGAGAGACACCTCTCTCGTAGGGCACCTCCTGGGGTGCGAGACGCCTTTCTCGCGGGGCACCTCCTGGGACGCGAGATGACTTTCTCGCGAGGCACCTCCTGGGGAGCGAGACACCTCTCTCCTGGGGCACCTCCTGGGGTGCGAGATGCCTCTCTCGAGGGGCACCTCCTGGGGCGCGAGATACCTCTCTCACGAGGCACCTCATGGGGAGTGAGACGCCTCTCTCACGGGGCACCTCCTAGGGCGCGAGACGCCTCTCTCGCGAGGCACCTCCTGGGGCGCGAGACGCCTCTCTCGCGAGGAATTTCCTAGGGCACGAGATGCCTTTCTCGCGAGGCGCCCTCTGAGGCGCGAGGCCACTACTCTCGTGAGGCACCTCCTTCTCTCCCGAGGCGCAACCCTTGATACGAGGCCACAACCCTTGCGAGGTGCAAGGGGCAGGGACGGGTTTGGTTGCTTCCATCCTAGATTTATATTTTGAGAGATATGAGGTGGGGGTCTTTTGCAAGCACGAAGTTTTAGCATCGACATTTGCCCCCAGTCTATGAGAGAGTTTTTAGGCTCTCTTGTAGACTTCAAGATGCAATGCATTCAGGATGTCCGCGAGACTTTGAGAGTGAATGTAAGCTCATCATTGCGCTCCGCGGGTCCCAAGGCAAGTGTCAAGCTCCCTTCTTGACCATTGATCAGACCTTTGGTTCGATGGTTAAGATGAGCCTGTGGTTCCTATAAATAGGCATTCATACCTTGCCTATTATTTTCACTTTACCTCTTCAGCTTGGTGGTTTTGGGATCCTTACTCCTTTCAAGAGGTAAGGGGTTCAATCCCCCACAACCTCACTTTTGCTATCCTTTTTTTTTTGTTTTTTTATATATTTAATTTGAGTTCATTTCTTGTATGCCAATATCCATGCAGGTACTTGAGGGCTAAAACACCCATTTCTTTTGTTTTTGCAGACACATACTTTCGACCCTTTTCTTCTCTTCGATCACGACGGTGCTTTGGACCCTCGGCCTCCTTTCGACCACGACAGTGCTCGATTTTACTTACTCGAGGTATACTTTCTTTCCCTCTTATGCTCACTAGGTCTAAATTAGCACCACTCAGGATGGGTTGCCTTGGCCGGAGCTCGTTGTGAATTAATCCACTTACATGCCCTCGTTTATACCCCGTAGTTGGTCATTTAGAGCGCTTGTGCCTAGAGGTTTTGAGCCCATTCCTTTGTGTTTTGTAGCAATCCTCTCATTTATACGTGCACCCTAATTACCTACGAGATGGAGTCCCATGGCATGTGAGGGATCATCTGGTGCTCCTCCGGGGGTCGAGTTTGTAGACTTATCTTCAGATTTGGAGTCCCCCGAAAACAACCCTTACCAAGACTATGACACTTTGAGGCAGGCCCGTATACGCCATGTTGAGCATATGGCCAAACTTATACGTAAAATCTGGGTGGTGGAGAGCAAAATAGACCCAGTTCTGAGGGGCGATGGAGTTTCTTTCCCCCTTGACCTGAGCGACCATATAGCGAACCTTAGGGTGACCCTTTTAGATTTGTAGATGGAGTTGGAGTTCATGGAGGGAAATCTCCTGCTTGAACCTCCAGCCCCATTTTCCCCTTATGATTGTCATGGAGTCATCCCGGGTTCCCCTCAACCCTTGTTTTTGATCGACCCTTGCTTAGCGCTCTCACCCTCAGCGCCTCGGTGGAATACCCTTGCTAGGAAGAAAAAATGGAGGGTAAAGTGCCCTGTTTCTACCTCACCCTTTTCTTTTGGTTGTGCAGATATGGCAAAGAGAGTACGGCGACAGGTGGCTTCTGGGGCGCAAGATTCTGGTCCATTACTAGCATCCTCCATTGTGTCCAACGTGTCAGAGAATCGGCTGTTGAAACTATCTACGAAATACTGCATTGGCAAGGAATACCAATTGTTTGTTCCTTCCAATACCTGCCGGGCTGATAATCCCCCTCAGGGGTGCTTGGCCATGAGCGAGCATATCCTGAAAGCGGGTGGGACCATTCCTCTGCACCCATTTTTTGTCGCGATACTTAACCACTTTGACCTTGCCCCACTCCAACTGGCGGCAAATAACAGGCTGACCCTAAGTTGCCTATACATGGCATTCGTCGAGCTCAACCAGTGCGCTACCACAGCTCGGGAGGTGCACTTTATGTATAACCTCATGCCAACCCCAAAATCCAAAGGATTTTATTTCTTACAGAAGGCCAACTCCCAGGTCTCCCTCATAGAGGGTTCTGTTTCAAACCCGGGGTCTTGGAAGCAGGACTTTTTCTTCGTAAAAGGTCCCCTCTACGTACGCGAACACTTTCACTCGTCCCCTAGTAAGTGCTTCAAACTTGTCGTCCTTTTGCTTTGAATTGGTTATTCTAGAAATTATGCTTACATTTTCAATTGTGTTGATTGTGCAGAGGAGTTCGGTGACCCTGACATTCCCCGGTCGGAGGCATCGCCAGTGGACAAAATCCTAGATGCCGACCCTGCCCTGAATATGGCCGCTCGCCTCTTCACTGTGGAAAACCTGAACCGCTACAACTTGTCTGCAGTTTTGGATCCTGATGCATTGTGGCATATTTTTGAGTGAAGGAAGAAGGCGCCTCTAGTTGAGCATCACTTTGATGGAGGCGATGCAGAGTGGGTGCCTGAGGAGGTTTCCCCAGAACACAGGCGACCTCGTCGATCATCTCTGTCTCCTAAAGGGTGCCCTCCTTTGGCCCCTATGGACCATGACATGGCCTCTCACTCCCACGGTTAACAGGCCATGCTGAGGGGCTTCGTCTATCCCATTTCTGAGGACTACGATTGTAACGCCTTGGTTACCCCAGAACAGTTACGGTGAACGGTGAACCAGAAATTTGACCCGCTACCTGAGTCCTTTGGTTAAAAACGTCCATCTAAGTGTTATTAACAAGCTAAGGTGAAAAACCAATAAAAAGGAAAGGATATATTTTATTAAATACACAAAACTGTTCATGGGCCCATCAGAAACCTTTATAAGTTATTTACAACTCAAAATGGTCATTACTGTTTCAAATTTACAAACCTGCCGACCTAAGCGGCAAAAATAGGGTAAACCCCCTAGTTCCTCTGAGAATTCCTTGGCCGTGGTGGTCAAGCGGCCGCATATGTACACATCACCACCTAATCTCTCCACTCAAGGCTGGGTGAGCTTTTCTTTCCCTTTACCTGCACCACATAGCACCCATGAGCCAAGGCCCAACAAGAAAACACAATATAGCATGATATAATATCAACAATGATCGTAATAATCATTCAGGCCTTTCAGTCCAAAACAGATGAGTGACAGTTGCAAAAGTCACTAAGTTGGGTATAGCTCCCTTTAGCCTTGTGATGATAGGGTCACCGAGGCTTAACAGATAAGTGAACCTTTCACTAGCTTAAACAGGATAGGTGCATGATGACTAGTCACCAACATAACCTTCCTCATGACTCTAGAGTCATAACTATGGAACTTTGTTCCCTAGCCATGTGACAAGCAGTCACCTAGGCCTTTCGCCCTGGCTCTGAGTAACTAGTCTTAGACTAGCCAAGCACTTATAAGTTCATCGACCTTAGGGTCGGTCCAGCGTTAATGCCTTAGAGTCATTCCACGCTGATATCGATTAGATCTAATCTTCATTCGGCCATGCGTTCAGGACGCTTACGCCAGTTCTGACTATTAGGTCAGTATCCCTGACTAGTCAGTGCCATATACAAGTAAACAATATTCGTTAGCATTTAATATGCAATCCATGTCCACATTTATCAACCAACATGCCTCAATAACAATCATGCATGTGACATACACAGGGTGCAGCTTTCTTACCTATGATTCGAGCGAGAATGAATAAAAGAACGACCCTTGAGAACGATCTGACTTTTAGTCCTTTAGCGGTCACCTAGTCATAACCAAATATGGGAAACCATCAATAAAATGATAAACAAAGGTTCCCAAACCAAGATCTACCCTCCGGGACATCAATCCCCACTAATCCGGGTAGTAGGAACAATCCCGAGGCCCAAAAACAAGTTCCCGGGGCCAAAACACTCAAACAAGCTCAAACCTGTCCAAGGGCTGCGGCCCTAACACCTTGGGCCGCGGCCCCCAGCCACTCTAGGAGTAAGGGCCGCGGTGCCCAGCAAAGGCAAAATTGCTCCACCTACTTCTTCGAGCTAGGGTCGCGGCGCCCAAGAACAGGGCCACAGCCCCCAACCCAGAGCCATCCCCAAACACGTTCTCTTTCATCCCAAACCTCCCAAACACATGAATAAACAAATCCAAATCATCAAATCAAAGTTCCCAAGCTTCACAATGATCCAAAACCATCAAAATCCAAGGCTCAAACGAATCAAAAACTCCACGATTCACAAAATCCAATTCTAAGCTTAGAAACTCTAAAAACTCAAAACTTAAATTACCTTTGATTAGGTTGTTTCTCGTCAAATCCTTCGGTCAAGAAGCTTCTAATCTTTCCTAGGATCACTATGCCTCGATCCTCGCTTGATTCTGACTCCTAGAACTTGAGATTTCTTCAAAAACGCTTCGAACGGTAAAACGAACTAACGGGAAAGAACGAGAGGTTTTCTAACTTACGTTCTGTCTGACAAGCTACTTCAAGCTTAAGTAACCTCAAATAAAACCTAGTGCTCGGGGTACCGAAAACACCCCCAGGGACATTATAGTCAAAACTTCCAGAATTCCCTCCTAATCTCAATAACTCCCAATTTATCATCAAATAATTTTCTCATAACTCAATATCTCAATAAAAGACCCCCGTTATGACAAAACCGCTAATTCATAATATAAGATCGTCTCATGTCGATTAGCTCGAATATATCTCCATAATAATGGAATCTCACTCACAAATCACAATATGCACCCAAATATACAAATATGCCCTCAATGGGCCAAATTACCAAAACACCCTAATAATCAAATGTGGACCCACATGCATGCATATAACATCATATTATAATATAATTCACATAAACATGCATATATTCATTTAATGGCATAATTAAACAGTTATGGCCCTCCCGGCTTACTAATCCAGCCATTAAACCGCATTAAAGATTTCAGGACAGTACAATGATGCTCTCCCTCATGCTTCCCTCAATCCTGGTTCATCGGGGGCTCATTTTCCTGATATTCCTGCACCCCCTCCTCCTTCAGTGAGCGGGTCATCTATCGCTACCCAGCTAGGCACCCTTGACTTGGAGGGGGCGCCTTGGGTGGGTCGTATGGTGACCTCTTATGGGCAACGGTATACCCGGGTTGCCGAGGGTTTTCCTGAGACTGATTGGAGAAATCTTGGGAATTTTTCCATGTCAGAACTTGGGGAGACTCTTGTGCGCTCCACCACTTGGGTGAGTTCATGCATCTTACATTGGCCTTACCTTTTTTTTTCTTATCATCATTATTATTATTTTTCTTGTGCAGACTTATACAGTGGCCCAACGCTTTGCCGACTCGGTGCAGGACCTCTCCTTATCGAATGCCGAAAGGGACCATCTAACGGTCAAGGTTCAGGGGCTCGAGAGGGAACTTACTGACACCAAGCTTAAGCTTGAGAAGGCCCTGGCGAAGGCCTCTTCATCATCAAAAAAGAAGAAGAGGGCGAATGCCAAGTCCGTGATGCTGCAGGAGAAGGTTGCTCGCCTAGAGGTCGATCTTGGTGGAGAAGAAGCTAAGGTCGCAATGTTTCAGGAGAGGGTCACTCTCCTAGAGGTGAATTTGGCTGAAATCGAGTACAAATCCATATAGCGCACCCTCTATGGAATGTGGAGGCAAAGTCCTAACTTTGATTTCTCCTCCTTTGGTGAGTAGGCCGTTGCCAGGGTGGCTGAGTGGAATGCCCGTGGCAGGAGGCCCTGAGATTCTGCTTCTGTGATCTTATCATTTAATTCAATTTGGCTGTATGCTCATTTGAGCTTATCATTAATTTTTTTTTGTTGGAACTTTTACTAGTCCTGTGACATTATCGCGACTCCTTTTTTCTGTATATATATATTTGATTATTTGCTTTTGTTCCTCTGTGTTTGAGGTCCTTTTGAGCCCGCAAAATGGGGTTCGATAGGTTCTCTTTTTTATATATACTTTTTTATTTATCCGGCTTGAGGTCCTTTGGAGCCCATACGAAGGAGTTCGATAGGTCTCTCTTTGGTGCCTCTTGATGGTATCTATAAGGATATGTTGACCCTTTGGGTTCTAGTTATCCTTTTATATATTTTTGCGCGCGCTTATTATTCCTTGCGAGAAACGTCCTTCTTGTCATTATTCATAGTACTATTTTTGCAAGGGTCTCTTTTAGGATCCTTTTTGGCTAGACGGCTTGGTAACCGCTCTAGGCTTATTGGTGGGCGCTCTTCCTGAGGCATTTCCTCTGGTGGAAGCATCTGCCTTTACTAGGAGGCCCTTTTTTCTCTTTTTTTTTTTTTGTAGGACCTTTTGACTTCCCTGATGTTCATAAGGGTAGCTAATCCTTGTGAACTCAAGCGATGTCTTTCCAAGTCTTCTTCTTTATTTATAAGGGGTCTTTTTTAGGATATAAGGGGTCTTTTTAGGATCCTCTTCTTGCTATATACTCTGCCCCTCAAGTGGTTGGCGAGATTTATCTCGGTAGGCACTTTGATCATTCCATTAACGTATTTTGATAATCATTTTGCTTAAACAAGAACTTTTACTACATATTCATCTAATGTCACACCATATTCATTGGAAATAGGTGAAGTACATGGTAACTTAATGTGACTTCATTCTTACTACATATTAAGGAGTCCAAGTTAAACTTATAGCTAATACATTTAACTTGCACGTTAGACAGAACAATAACATTCGTGCCCCAACATGGAGTTCTTACTGATAATATTTCTTTAGATTTTCTGCGTTCCATGCTCTAGGTACCATGGTATCATAAAAGCGTGCAAGCTTGTAGGTGTTAGGGGGCACAACCTGGGCAACTTGGTAGGGCCCTTCCCAGTTTGCCCCTAACACACCTACGCTCGGGTCTCGACTGTTGGGCAGGACTTTCCTTAACGTGAGGTCTCCAACCTTGAATGCCCTCTCTCGCACCATTGAATTATAGTATCTTGTGGCTCGTTGCTGATATGTTGCCAACCTCAGTTGTGCCCTTTCTCTCCTTGCTTCCAACAAGTCCAAATTCCTGGCTAATGCTGCGATATTAGCCTGGTCATCATATGCTTGTATGCGGATGGAATTAATCTTCATTTCTATTGGAAGGATAGCATCGTAGCCATAGGCTAAGGCGAAAGGCGTCTCTCCAGTGGTGGAACAATGTGTGGTCCTATAGGCCCAAAGCACATTGGGAAGTTCTTCGACCTAGGCCCCTTTCAACTTTTCCAACTTTGTTTTCAGGTTCCTTTTTAGGATCTTGTTGATGGCCTCCACTTGTTCATTGTCTTGTGGGTGTACTACAGCGGAGAAACTCCTCTTGATTCCTTTTTCCCTGCAATATTCTTCAAATGCTCCTCCTTCAAATTGCATCCCATTGTCGGAGATTATCTTGTAGGGTACTCCAAACCTTCAGACAATAAATTTGTTGACGAAGGTAGTGATTTGCTTAGCCGTTATGTTGACTAGAGGCTCTGCTTCCACCCATTTAGTAAAATAATCGACTGCTACAACCGCGTATTTTGCTCCTCCTCTTCCTGCTGAAAACACTCCAATCATGTCAATCCCCCACATAGTGAAAGGCCACGGACTGGTCATGCTCACCAGCTCATTTGGTGACTGTCTGGGGTAAGTTCCATGCCTTTGGAACTTGTCACACCATTTCGCGAAATCGCTCGCGTCCTTCTCCATGGTAGGCCAATAATACCCCTAGCGGATGACCTTTTTTGCTGTGGACTGCTCCCCAGCATGATTTCCACATTCCCCTTCGTGTATCTCTTGCAGAATTTTTAGAGCCTCTCCCTTGTCTATGCACCATAGGTACGGGGTAGAGAAGCCTCTCTTATATAAGACTCCATCTACTAGGGTGTATTGGGCGACTTTGTAAGTCAGCTTACGGGCATCTTTTTTGGCCAAAGGCAAGGTCCCGTCATTTAAGTACCTCAAGATGGGTGCAAACCATGAATCCTTAGGGCTATTGAACATGTGGATCTTTTCATCTGCTATGCTTGGCTTGGAGAGGTATTCGACAGGGATGGACTCAAGCGTGTCTTCATCTCGAGTAGAGGCGAGTTTCGTGAGAGCATCAACGTTTGTGTTTTTCTCCCTTGGGATCTGTTCTATGGTGTATTTTTTGAACTGATCCAAATACCCCTTCACCTTGGTGAGATATGCAGCCATTTTTGGGCCTCTAACTTGATATTCACCCTTCACCTAAAACACTACCAGTTGTGAGTCACTAAAGACATGCAAATGGGTTACCTTTAACTCCTTAGCTCGCTGCAGGCCAGCCAACAGTGCCTCGTATTCTGCTTCGTTGTTGGAAGCTTTGAATCCAAATATTAAGGCGCAATACATCTTGTGCCCCTCAGGTCCCGTTAGATGCCCCGTCTACATGGAGGCTCTATTCTTCAGGTTGCTTTTCCCCTTCATCCACTGATTCATTCTCTCATTCTTCTCTAGTCCTCATGGGGTCGATGTGCAAACTCGACTATAAAATCTGCAAGTACCTGCCCGTTGATTGAGGTCATTGGGGTGTAAGTGATGTCAAATTGACTTAATTCAATAGACCACTTTAACAACCTTCTCGAAGTTTCCGATTTGTGAAAGACTTGATGCAAAGGGGTGTTGGTGAGCACTCCGATAGCATGAGCGTAAAAATAAGGCCTCAGCTTTTGTGAAGCCACTATCAAGGCATATGCTAACTTTTCTATTTCTGGGTACCGAGTTTCTACATCTACCAACCACTTGCTCACATAGTACACAGGCTGCTGATGCTTCTTTTCTCCTTTGACCAAGGCAGCACTTACAGCATGCTCTGATACAGCTAAATACAATTACAATTTTCCCCTTTTTCTGGCTTGGCCAAAAGGGGTGGTTTTCCAAGGTGTTCCTTTAGCTTAGTGAAGGCTTCCTGACAATCTTCATCCAAAGTGAACTTTTTGCTCCCTTTTAGGATGTTGAAGAAAGGGATGCATTTGTCAGTGGATCTGGAGATGAACCTATTGTGGGCTGCTACTCTCCGTGTTAAGCATTGCACCTCCTTCTTCCTTCGTGGTGGGCTCATTTCCAGCAATCCCTTGATTTTGTCAGGGTTGGCCTTGATACCTCGGGAATTCACCATAAAACAGAGGAACTTCCCCGATGAAAATCCGAAGGTGCACTTGAGCGGGTTTAGCTTCATTCTGAATTTTCGGAGGGTGCCAAACATCTCATTGAGGTCGTTTTTTGGGAGCTCTTCTGCCTTCTTTGTCTTTACCAACATATCGTTCACGTATACTTCCATATTCCTCCCTATTTGATTCGTTAACATTCGGTTCACCAGCCTTTGATAAGTAGCAACTGCGTTCTTTAAACCAAAAGGCATCACTTTGTAGCAATAAAGCCCCTTGTCTGTTATAAACAAAGTGTGCTCTTCATTGGCTGGGTTCATGGGTATTTGGTTGTACCCGGAATATGCATCCATGAAGCTAAGTAGCTCGTGCCTCGTCGTGGCGTCTACTAACTGGTCTATCCTAGGAAGCGGGAAGCTGTCCTTTGGGCAGGCTTTATTGAGCTTAGTAAAGTCCACACAAGTCCTCCATTTTCCATTGGGATTTGGGACTAAAACTTGGTTTGATACCCATATTGGGTAGAATACTTCTCGGATAAAACCATTTGCCTTCAACTTGTCAACCTCTTCTTTTAAGGCTGCATATCTTTCTGGGTCTAGTGCTCTCCTTTTCTGCCTCACAGGCCTTGCTTTTGGGTCGATGTTTAAGTGATGACACATGATTGATGGGTCTATTCCTACCATGTCCTTGTGACTCCAAGAAAATACGTCGAGGTTGGCTTTCAGAAATTCTACTAGCTTCTCCTTCACGATACCCGGAAGGTTTCTTCCTACCTTCAACTTTCTCAACGACTTATTCATGACCGTGACTTCCTCCAACTCCTCTAGTGGCTCGGATCTTGGTTCCTCTGCAACTCGCGGGTCCAACTTGTTCGGGTTTGCACCTTCATGCACAACCATTTCCATAGGCACTGCTGGCTTTATGCCCATGTGGAGGGATGTGTTATAACATTCCCTCACTTCCTTATGCTCTCCTTTCACGCTTGATATTCCCTCGGGAGTTGGGAATTTCATAGCTAAGTGGTACACCGAAGTTATCGCCTTCAATTCTCTTAGGGAGGGTCTCCCTAATATCGCATTGAAGGCTGAGGTGCAATCTACCATGACAAAGTTTGCCACTATGGTGGTTTGTCTGGGTTGTTCTCCCATGGTGAGGGCTAACTCAATTGCCCCTAGGGGTTGTATTGAATCTCCTGTAAATCCATACAGGGAGGTATTGCAAGGCTTTAGGTGCCGGATGTTTAGTCCCATTTTCTCCAAAGCTGGGCGATATAAGATGTCCACAGAGCTTCCATTATCCACCAAGACCTAATGCACCGTCATGTTTGCAAGCTGTACAGTTAACACCAAGGAGTCATTATGGGGGAAATGTACACCCTTTGCGTCTTCTTCGGTGAAGGTTATCGAGTCATTCTCACCCTTAAAACTCTTCGGGGGGCGTTGCTCTAAACTTAAGATGCACTGTGGTGGACTTCGTCTGGCCTCCCTGGCATATTTGTCTCACCCCTTCCTTGATTTTCCTCCGAATCCTGGCTCTCCAAAGATGGTTATGACTTCCCCTTGTACCTATGGGGCTACCTCTCGTGCCTGTGGTGAGGATGCTCCTTCTTCTGGTCTTTGGTTCTCTTTGTAGATGTATCTACCCAAATGTCCCCTGCGTATAAGCTCTTCGATTTCTATTTTCAAATGGGTGCATTCTGCGGTGGTGTGGCCGATATCTTTATGATACTGGCAGTATTTACTGGGGTCTCTTTTTGATCGGTCTTTATTGGCGGGGGCCTTCTGAAAGGGACATGGTTTTCATTCGTGACGAAGATATGTTCCCTAGTGTGGGTGAGGTCAGTATAAAAGGTGTAGGGGCCTTGCCTGCGCTCGTCAGTGCGCTGGGGCTTCTGAGGCTGATCATGTCTTGTCCCTTCATAGACCCTCTTCTTCTTTGTACTGCTTTGGCTTTCCCAGATTGAGGGTTTTGGTGGGGACTAGTCTTTTCCGGCCTTAAGGCTCTCGTGACCATCCTCTACATGAATATATTTCTATGCCCGCTCGTAGAAATCGTCCAAATCTGTGACCTCTCTCTTAGCATAACTTACTTCCCGGGCGTACTCTGACCGTGATGGCCATTTTTAGCTCCCTGCGGGTCAAGCTCCCTACCTTGGCTGCCTCCATATTGAACTTGTGGATGTAGCTCTTTAAAATCTCATTTTCTCCCTATTTCACGCTAGCGAGTTTGGTGCCCAGCATTGTGTAATCACGCACGGTGTGATGTTGCTGAAGAAATTCATCAGAAAATTGTTGCCAAGACCTGATGGACCCTGGTCGGAGTCTTTTGAACCATTTGTACGCATGTCCTTTCAACGTGATAGCAAAGCAATGGTATCTGGCCTCGCTACTAATTCCCCTTAATTTCATCAAATCGTTAAATGCGTCCAGATGGTACTTGGGATCCGTATTTCCTTCATATGGGGTCATATGAGGCTCCTTGAAGTTGGCTGGGAGCCGGATGGCTTGGATTTCCTTAGTGAAGGGCGACTCATGGTCGAACTCATCATCGATGACTTGTCCTCCAAATGCGGTGACTATCTTGCTTTGGAGGCTCCACATTTCTGTGTCTAGGTCTTGTCTCCTCTTGTTCAAGGAGTCTCTCAATGTGGACGGGTTAGCATTTCCCTTTCCTTTGTCTTCCCGGGGTGCCGTAGGAGGTTTCGTCCTTTTATCCGCCCTTTTTTTGTTGAGTTCTTCCCGTAAGTCTGAGAGTATTTTCCTTGAAGTGACTTCGACTTCGTTACGAGGGTCAACGTTGTTCTTCTGCTCTGAACTTTGGGGCTGCTTCGGTGGTCCGGGATGTTCACACTGATTTGTTTAGGGGGTATTACTGGTGAAGAGTCGAGTCCTCCCATCGTCCACTGGGACCGTGGTTTCTACCCCCTCTTTCGCCTAGGAAGAGATATGTTCGATTTTCCTTGTAACAGGCCATTCAACACCTCTTGCATGTTCTCTAAGGTGGTTTCTAGCCTTTGGTTCTTCCGGTGCAGTTCGCGAATCTCTTCTTCGTAAAATCGGGACCTAGAACTCGAGCTCACAGAATGGACTCGAGGATCCTTGTCGGGCCTATGCGTCGATGGGCCCGGATCATGCCGGCCGGACTTTGGCACCTGTGGCGGCTTTGGGGGTGGGAACTCACCGGCGTCTCTCGTAGGGGCAGCTGATGACCTTGGATGATGCTCATCAGGTGGGACGGCCGGGGACGAGGCCTCCCTTTCACCTTTGGGAACCTCTGGCTCCTTCGATGCATGCAAATTTTTAGATGGCAGAGGATTCTTCATGGAGGACTTCAGTTGATCTCCATCGAGGTGTACCTCAACCTCCCGTGGTTCTCTCAGCCACTTAGAGTGTCTCGACATCTTTGCTATTGGAATCGATGGAAGAACAGTGGCTTGACACTTATTTTTCCCATGGACGGCACCAAACTGTTGACGTTAAGAACTCGTCAACCAAATATGGATGGAAAACTCAAGAACTTAAATCGATATCTAATGAAAGAAAATGGACTTATAGAAACTTGAAGGAAAATTGCAAGTAGGAAGTGCTGGTTTTTATAGATCAAATAAGAGATTATATGCAGCGGAACAACAATCAAAATTGTTAATTTAACCCCACAAGATTTCTAGATCTACTTCTTCACTTACATATATATATTGAATCAAAGAGATGAATAGAAAATTACCTTAAGTCCTTCCTTGCTGCTATCTTTTTGTACAGAAAAATCCTTGAGATCTCACACCATGATCTTCCAAAATGTTCTCAACACACAAAGAATGAGTGTGGGCTCATTACACAAAAAATAGGCAAATCTATTTATCAGATGTTCTCAACACATGAGATCTGACAAAGTTTGGACTAAATTTGTGAAGACAGTGACCTATGCTTGTAGCACTGTTCTATTTCTCTCAGGGAGATTTCACGATATATTTTCTATCTCTGAAAAGTATCGCTCTGAAAAACTGATATCCTATATTTAATATATCCAACATATTAAAAATAAATAATATTAGATATTTAAAACAATTAAAAATAACTAATAAGTTATCAGATTTTATTTAAATAATAATATTTTAATCATATTACAATATCTCATTATTTATTTAATATTTAAATAACTAAAATTGTGGAACCAAGAATCTTCTAGAAGCTTCTTGTGCGTGTAGCACAGTGACTGTGCACTGTGCTACACGTCCACCACATGCCAGGGAAGGCATGTTATTTTTCCCAATTTTCATTATTATTTAAATACCCAAAATCCCAAAAATAAATTAATTCAAAATTAATTATATTTTTGTTAAATAAAATAATTATGTTTAGTGCATAGAAAAATATTTTACTTATCAAATAAGTTCGTTTGCCCATTTTTGTATTTATCTTTGTCAGTGTTTGTTTGAGTCATTTCGAGGACTATGGACCTATAACATTAAACTCCAATAAATTAAAAATAAATAATTAAACTCTTTAATTATAATAGTTAATTTATTAATTCTGATATTTCTCTACTATAAATTCAGAATTGAACTCTTTTAGTGTTATCCAGATTTCCGGATAGCGTTTAGATTGATGTCCTCGGGGAAGCAGAATTATCGATGTCTTTCACGGTGGGTGACCAGAGCTCGCGGATGGACAGAAAGGCTTCGCCTCTCCTGTTTAGTGTCCGGATTACTCTTCCAAGCAAACACGACACGGAAACTCGTCAACCCTCTCGGACTCCCGAAGGGGTATCCTTCGGGGAAGCTCCTTCCAGGAGAAGCTCTTCGAGTGTTCTTCGCGGAAACGGTTCCGTGCCTCGCACGGAACAATACCAAGCGGTCGAGTCATGGAGGAGGCATATTTGGAATGATATCCACCTGACACAGGATCCCGCCTGACACGCCCAACAGGTCAAAGCCGCACACATCCCAGCACGCCTAAGGGTACCTTTTCGCCTACTGTTCCGCTGACAACTTGGAAAAGACGGCTGACTTTGTGTGTTCCCCATACTTTCATGTAAATATACCCACATAGAGTTTTGTAGCCATGCTACTACAGTAATTGTATTCCCTATTTATGGCTGGAGTAATTAAGACTCATGTACGTAGAGAAAAACCCTAATCCAAAACCCTAGCTATAAAGACCCCTTCATTTTACAAGAAGAGGGACGGCCAACAGATCACATAGCAAAAACTCTACAAAAATCTCTCTAGCTTCATCTTCTTCAAGAGAACCCGAGAGAAACACTGTGAGTGTGAAGTTCTTGTACACCAGCCATCTTACTGTAGTCCTTTCCAAGTATAATAACATCGACTCGTGGACTAGGGCTTGTTAACGCCTGAACCACGTAAAAACATTGTTTGTTTAGTTATATTTCAGCACTTTTACAGTTCTTATCTTTTTATTATTCTGTTTGTATTCGTTTCCGAAAAACTCGGTAAACATTTTGGTGCTTTCATTGAGAGCTGTAGGAAGTTGTTAGTCAGCTCTTTTTCTGTGTACGTTTTTTGTATTCACTTCGTGCTAAAGAGATGGTGACTACGAGAAAATCCGCGGTTGAAAAAAATTCTAGGGTCAACCCCGACACTATGATGGAAGATGCGGTGCAAAATGAACCCTTGGACTACCAAGGTGAAGACCCGACATCCCGCCAGGATCGGGTCAGTACTGAAGATACGACATACTTAGAAGACGAAGAAGAGTATGTCCAAGACGGTTATTACAAGGACGGCTGCTACTATGAGAAGGACCCAGAACTGGTCCAAGTAGCCGAAGAACTGGAGGTCACCAAAGCCAAGCTTGCTGAGCAGGAGCGCCTCTCCGAAAAAATGCAGCGCATGATGGAGCGCCTCCAAAGCAAGTTCGGAGACCTAGGCGACTCAGACGAGGACGCCTCTGTTTTAGGTGGTGCTGATGCCGCTATGCCGGATCCAGCCGCTGCTGGACCATCCAAAGCCGCCCCTAACAAGGGCAAAGAAAAAGTTGGAGAGCCTGTACGCGCTGACGCCCCTGCACCTCCTAAAGGCGTGAATCACCAGGCCGACTGCCCCCCCCGCGCGCAGAAGGTCTCTGGCGCTCCTAAGCCCAGACGTCCTTCAGCCCCAAGGGGGCACTCTGTGCCTAAAGGGCCCAGTGCTAAGGCACCCAGGCCTAGGGGAAGGAACAACCGCCCCAGTGATTCCGTCAACCAGGACGGTCGGGCTGCGAACTCGCACTCCGAAGATAGCTGGTCCACGGTGGACCTAAGAAGAAAGTTGGAGGCCAAGTATGAAAAGGCCAAAGGAGAAAAGGCCCGGCCTCGCGGAGCTGACCTCCGAAATCATATCAATGACAAGCTCCGGGGACGTGACCTCCCGGAGAGTGATACGAAGAGGCTCGAGGAACAGATTGCTGCCTTGACCAAGCTGGTCCGGAAGCAAAGTGGGGCCCTGTCAGACTCTGAGGAGGAAGACCCGGAACCATGTATTCGGAGGATCGCGGAAACGTCCCTCCCGGATAACTTCAAAATGCCTCACATAGAATTATATGATGGGAGGACAGACCCGCGTACCCACCTAGCTAAATACAACAAAATGATGCAAGTGGCGCGTGTCAGTGAGGACGCCAAATGCATGTGCTTCTCACTCACCCTTACCAAGTCCGCGGAGGACTGGTGGAAAAGATTAGCTCCCGGATCAATCCACAGTTGGAAGGAGCTATAGTCCGCGTTTAGGAGGCAGTTCATTGCTGCCCGAGACCACGACATGGAGGTTGGTTCCTTAACCAACATCAAGCAGCAACCTAATGAGAACCTCAAAGCTTTCATTCAGAGAATGATGGAAGCTGCTGCAAAGACCAAGGTCAGCGATGACATGAAGCTGATCGCCCTTCAATCGGGCCTTACTGTCGGCTCCCTGCTATGGGGGGAAATGCAAAGGAGACGGGCAGAAACGCTGTCCGAATTCATGTCAAAAGCTCAGGGAATCATCAACCTTGAGGATGCCTACCAGCAGGCCTTTGGAGTTCCCCCGGCTCCAACGCCTTCCGTGACTGCGCCGAGCTTTGCTTTGCAAGCTCCCGCACCAGCCCTCACGCTTCCAGGAGCCCAATTCACTCCAAGTGTGTATGGGCCTTCCGCGTCTGCTCGGACGCCGAGTCAAACCCATTTCTCTGGGTACGGAGCTGTACAAACCGGATGTAGTATCGCTCCTGGCATGCCGCAGCCGCAAGCGGAAGGCCCAGAACGAAATTTGAGCCAATCGCAGAGCAAACGAAGCGGAAGAAACTCCAACCGGGGAGACCATTCAAAGAAGCCCCGGAAGGACTATGAGCCCAAGTTCACGGAATATACCAGTTTGATAGACTCGCGAGAGAATGTCTATCGGGCGACCTGTAATATGGTCAACTACAGGAAGCCCCCGAAAGTGTCTCACGGAGGAAGGCGTCCGCGAGACTCCAATAAGAGGTGTGAGTTCCACGGAGACGTGGGGCACACCACGAACGAGTGCCTTCAGCTGAAGGATGAGATCGAGTCCCTGGCAAGAGCGGGACACCTCGGTCAGTGGGTGAGGATACCCATTATCTATCCCGGACAGGGGGTAGTTCACGGAGCTGCCTATTCCCCGGGACAGAAGGGGACCGCTAGCGCTCCTGGAGCCGGTCACCCCCAAGCTCCCGGGTCTCAGTTCCCAGCGCTTCCCGCTCCAGCCGCTCCGGCACCCATTGCCTTGTTGGCTCCAGGGCCTGGCAACCCATATCCACCCGGCCTTGCTCCGCCACCCGTTGACGGACACATAGCCACCATTTCCGGAGGACCGCACCTTTCCGGAAGCACCCGCAACTCCCAGAAGAGGTACTTGAGGGAGTTAGAACACACCGGGGAGATGTGCGCCTTGGTTCAATCACCTGCTCAACGTCCCCGAATGATGGACCTTCCCATCACCTTCACAGAGGATGACGCTCGACATGTGCACTTCCCCCACAACGATCCCCTCGTGGTGGAAGCCCAGATTGCCAATAAGAAGGTCTCACGGATCTTGGTCGATAACGGAAGCTCCGTAAACATCCTCTTCAAAGCGGCCTTCCACGTGATCGGATTAACCGAGACAGACCTGGCCCCATGCCCCATCCAGCTTCAAGGGTTCAATGGGGACGCACTCATGCCATTAGGCAAAATTCAACTTCCAGTCACCCTCAGAGGAGAAAGCGACGCTTGTGCCTTCAAGCACAGCACATTCGTGGTGGTCGACTGCCCCACGGCGTATAATGCCATCTTAGGCCGACCGGTCCTAATCGATTGTGGGGCCATAACCTCGATACGCCACTTATGCTTGAAGTTTCCATGCGACGATGGGCGTATTGGCACCCTCCGAGGAGACCAACGAAGTGCACGGAGCTGTTATAACGTCTCCGTCCGATCCGTCTACACGGTCCAGGAGACGTTTGCTGCCATGCCTTTGGCGGAAGAATTACCAGAAGCTGGGGGTGCTCAGGAGGCATACTTTGACGAACTCGACCCAAGAGTGGGAATCGAGAAAGCAATAGAGCCGATGGAGGAAGTCGAAGAGGTGATCCTCAACCCGGGAGATCCCACCAAAGTCATTCAGGTGGGGAAAAACCTGCCGTCGGCCATTCGAGATAAGATCATGGCCACTGTGAAGAATAATCAGGATATCCTGGCATGGTGCCACGCTGATATGACGGGGATTAATCCTAATGTTGCGTGCCACGCACTCAACATAGACCCATCTGCAACTCCAATTCGCCAAAAGAGGAGGCCGTTAGACCCAGTGAGGGCCGAAGCCGTCAAAGGTGAAGTGGACAAGTTGATGTCCATAGGCTTTCTCCAGGAGTCACACTATCCTGTGTGGTTGGCCAACCCAGTTCTGGTCCCGAAACCCGATGGGTCCTGGAGAATGTGCATTGACTTCACGGACCTAAACAAAGCCTGCCCGAAAGATTGTTTCCCTCTTCCGCGAATCGATCAGATGGTAGACGCTACTTCCGGGTACGAACTCTTATCCTTCATGGATGCGTACTCCGGATACAACCAGATCAAGATGCATGTCGCGAACCAGGAACACACCAGCTTCCTCACGGACAAAGGTGTCTACTGTTACGTGGTCATGCCTTTCGGTTTGAAGAATGCTGGGGCGACGTACCAGCGTCTAGTAAACATGATGTTCAAGGACCAACTGGGGAGGAACATGGAGGTGTACGTGGACGACATGTTGGTAAAATCCAAGACCTCCGGGGACCACAGTGACGACCTTGAGGAAGCTTTCGCCATGATCCGAAAGTACGGAATGAAACTGAATCCAAAGAAATGTACTTTCGGGGTCTCGTCTGGGAAGTTCCTCGGTTTCATTGTCAGCTCCCGCGGAGTGGAAGCCAACCCTGAGAAAATTAAGGCGTTCATAGATATGCCTTCCCCCCGGAAGCATAAGGATGTCCAGAGTGTTACCGGAAGGATAGCTGCTCTCAGCCGCTTCGTATCCAAGGCCACTGACAAGTGTATCCCCTTCTTCAACGTGTTGCGAGGAAACAAGAAGTTCGAGTGGACCCCCGAATGCGAAGCAGCCTTCCAACACCTCAAGGAACATTTAACCCGAGCTCCCATTCTGTCCAAACCTGTCGAAGGAGAGGCGTTGTTCTTATACTTAGCCGTGACTGAGCACGCAGTGAGTGCCGCTCTCGTCCGGGAAGATGGTCGTCTCCAGCTCCCTGTGTATTACGTAAGCAAGAGGTTATTGGACGCCGAGTCCAGATATTCAATGATCGAAAAACTCTCCCTCTGCTTGCTAATTGCTTCGCGGAGGCTGAGGCCATATTTCCAGGCGCACACCATCAAAGTACTCACCAATCACCCTCTCCGACAAGTCTTGCAAAAACCCGAATCTTCTGGCAGATTGCTTAAGTGGGCCATGGAACTGAGCCAGTTCGACATCCACTACCAATCACGTGTTTCCATAAAAGGTCAAGCTCTCGCGGACTTTATTGTGGAATGCTCGGGAATGAATGACCTCCCGGAAGATCCTGTCCCGGAACTTCCCACCTGGAAGGTCTATGTAGACGGAGCCTCAAATGAAAAAGGAGCTGGAGCAGGGGTCATCCTAATATCTCCCCAAGGGCACCAGCTCCAGAGCGCCATCCGTTTCGCGTTCCCAGCATCCAACAACGAGGCAGAATACGAAGCCATGATAGCTGGATTACGACTGGCCAGAGAAGTCGGAGCCCAAAAAATCGAAGTATACAGCGACTCCCTACTTGTGGTAAACCAAATATCCGGGGAATACCAGACGAAGGGCGAAAAAATGGCTGACTACGTGTCTCTCTCCCGCGGCCTACTGCAGCATTTCAAAGGCTACCAAATCCGCCAGGTCCCCCGGGACCAGAACTCACTCGCGGACACGCTGGCCAAGCTTGCAACGGACCCGGAGATTGAACAGTATGGCCTAGACCCCATCGGGCACTTAGAAGCCCCCAGTACTGAGACACGAAGGATAAACGCCATCATCGACCATTACCACTCCTGGATAGGACCCATTCTCAGATTTCTCACCACCGGAGAGCTCCCCACTGATAAAGCTGACGCAAGGAAGCTCCAATATCAAGCTCCCCGATACGTGGTTATGGATGGAAAGCTTTACCGCAGGGGGTTGTCCATACCCTTCCTTAGGTGTGTTGCCGGAACCGAAGTCAGCACCATCATCCATGAGGTTCACGGAGGCTTCTGTGGCGATCATACCTCCGGGCTGAGCCTCTCCAAAAAGATCCTTCGACAAGGATACTTCTGGCCCACCATGAAGAAGGATTGTGTGGATTATGTCAGGAAATGTGAGCAGTGCCAGAGGTACGCCAAGGTTCCGCGAGCGCCGCCTACAGAAATTACCCTAATGACCAGCCCCTGGCCGTTCGCCGTTTGGGGCATTGACCTAGTAGGTTCCCTCCCAACTGGAAAGGGTGGAGTGAAGTATGCCATAGTCGCGGTAGACTACTTCACCAAATGGGCTGAAGCTGAACCTATGAACACGGTCACATCTAAAAAAGCACTGGACTTTGTCATCAGGAATATAGTGTGTCGTTTTGGGCTTCCACGAAAAATTGTGTCCGACAACGGAAAGCAATTTGACAGTGAACACTTCACGAACTTCTGTGCTTCGCATGGAATTATCAAAAGCTTTTCCGCAGTCCCCAGACCCCAGGCTAATGGGCAAGTGGAGGCTGTAAAAAAAATATTAAAGACCACGTTGAAGAAAAAACTCCAAGCCTGCAAGGCTCACTGGCCGGAAGAACTTCCGCGAGTACTTTGGGCCTATCGCACAACAGAGAGAACTTCGACGGGGCACACGCCTTATTCCATGACCTTCGGTTGCGAGGCCGTCATCCCAGTAGAAACTATGATCCCCTCTCACAGGCAAGATACCTACGACCCTACCCAGAACCATGCCCTTCTCCAGGAGTCCTTGGACATGATCGAAGAGCTCCGGGAGCAGTCGCAGGTCCAACTAAAAATGTACCAAGGCAAGATAGCCCGACACTTTAACACGAGAGTCAAGAGCCGTACATTCGAAGTTGGGGATCTTGTCCTACGGAGAGTATTTCCTGCTACGCAGGATCTGGGAGTGGGAGTCCTCGGACCCAACTGGGAAGGCCCCTACGAAGTCCAAGAAAAAGTGGGCCATGGGACGTATCACTTAAAGAGACTCGACGGATCTAAATTCCCGCGCGCCTGGAACACGGAGCACCTCCGCCGTTACTACCAGTAGGCCCCGGACCATCTAGTCGGAAGTCCTTGGTGAAATTAGCAAAAGTGAAAAATGTGGAAATAATCCTTCCTGTTGTAAAACTCACGCCTAGCAGGCTAATTTAATGAAACACGGAGAGATTCACTCCGCTTTTACTGCACTTTTTATCCCTGTGTTCAAAGCTGCGTTTTAACAAGTGACCACGCGGTCCGGAGACGTCCGGACCCCACGCTCACTTGGGGGGGTATACATGGCTAAGGCATAGCCATACGCCCCTTGAACAAAACGTACACAGAACACCACTTATGTGCTAGCATTGTGTTTGAAATTTTTAAATTGTTTGAAATGTTTAAATTGTTAAGCTTAGGTTTATTTGTTGCCATGAACATGCTTGCATTACGTGTCATATGTGCATTATGTGCTTATGTGAAAATTGCCATGGAAATGCCTGCCATTATGTATCATGAAAATTATCTCCTGTGTAGCCCAGCGATGGACAGGACTGGGGGTTGAGGCACGTTCATAGAGCTACACCAAAACACCCCCAACTCCCTGACAAGTCCTTTGCAGAATACTCCGCGATCGCTGTAGAGCTTTGCTTCGCAAGCTCCAGCTCCGGGTCCCGCAAGGCGAAAGATGGCAAGATCCGCGATCGCTGTAGAGCTTTGCTTCGCAAGCTCCAGCTCCGGGTCCCGCAAGGCGAAAGATGGCAAGATCCGCGATCGCTGCAGAGATTTGCTTCGCAAGCTCCAGCTCCGGGTCCCGCAAGGTGAAAGATGGCAAGATCCGTGATCGCTGTAAAGCTCTGCTTCGCAAGCTCCAGCTCCGGGTCCCGCAAGGCGAAAGATGGCAAGATCCGTGATCGCTGTAAAGCTCTGCTTCGCAAGCTCCAGCTCCGGGTCCTGCAAGGCGAAAGATGGCAAGATCCGCGACCATTGTAAGCCTTGCTTCGCAGGCTCCAGCTCCGGATCTCATAAAATAATGCATGGCGAGCTCCTCGGCCATTGCAAGTTTCAGCTCCAGGAGCAGACATGGTCGATCCCCCACTCACAGCAGGCCTTGCTTCGCAAAGCCCCTGCTCCGGGATCACACCTGGTGGGCGTGGCGATTTCCCCGACAGCAACGAGCCTTGCCTCGCAGGGCTCCAAGCCAGGTCCCTGAAGTCAGCCACCATGAGGTTCGCAACAACAGTTAGTTTTGCTTCGCAAAGATCTAACCTTAAGTCTAGCGACGCTCACCAAAAGAACTCCCGTTCAAAACCATGGAACGGCTCACCGTAGGAATCCCAGCGAACAGTATAACTACAAGTCCCGGGATTGGCTATTTGCCTTAGGAAAGCTAAAATGCGGTGAAAGGAGCCTGGCCGTTGGAACCAGGAAACCTTCGTAACCTAGAAACTACGTGGGAAAAGACATCATCCGTTAGAGCTTCAAGTGGGAAGTGCATAGGTTTTGGCCGTTGGAACCAAAACCTCATGCGACCCTACAACAGTTTCTACCGTATAAAAGTCTACCCTAAGCGCAAAGATAAATAAAGAACTCGGCAGAAAAGAAAGGAGAATGCTATAATTATGGCAAATATGTCCGCAATGAAAAACTCAAAATGAAAAATAATTAAAGATAAAACCCCTTCAAGCATTGGGGGTAGCTGCAGCTTCCACGACCGCGGCTTCGGGGGCATCGGCTTCAACTGAGGCTGGCGGAGTCGGCTCATTGGAAGGCGGAACTTTGTCACGGAAAGGTTCAGAGGTCCCCGCCTCTCCGGGATCTCCCGCCTCAGGGGCTCCAGCACGTTCGTCAATGTTGTAAGTTTGGACGTACGCCTCTGGGCCTTGATCCTACACGAGTAGCTTCTCCCTCATGGCTTCGGCATCATCTCCCAGATAGCCTAATACCTCCGGGTTCACTTTCCAGAGTTGATGCATGAGGACCACATGCGATATATTAATCTTCCTGTTCAGTATCACCTCAGCATCCTCCTTCTCCTTCAAGCGCTCCGCCTCGGAGGTTGCCAGCTGTGCCTCCGCGACAGTTAGTTGAGCCCTCAATTTTTCCATTTCGGCCTTGGAGGCATCCCACTCCCCCTTAAGAGAATCAATCTCCTTGCGCTGCTCCCTATTTTAGTTCAGCATGGATTGCTTCTCGATCACATGCCCCCTGGCAGTGAATTGCAAGGCCCCGATCTCTTTATCCTTCTCGGCGAGCCCCAACTGCAGCATAGACACGAGATCCCTGCTCCTCTTATGGAGTTGCTCCTCCTCGTGCAGCTTACTCTGAAGAGTGGAATATTCCTCTTGCTGCTTAAGGAGGAGATCATTTTTTGATTGCAAGCGAGCTTCCAAGGTGTCCTTCTCCACCCTGGCTTGGGACATCTCTTCCCGGAGCTTGGAGTTTTCGACCTTCATCCCATCCGACCGCTGTCTAAACTCATTCTCTGCCTTGGCCCGGTACTCTTGATATTTGGCAAGATATTTCTTGTCCACCTCTTCCTCAGCCGTGCGCCGGGCCTGATCAATCTTCTCCGAAGCCCCCAAGGCCTGTTGGGCCAGTTTCTGCTTCTCCGCCTCCAAGGCCTGGCGAGCCAGCTGGCTCTCCTCCAGCTGAACCAGAACTGCACCAACCTCCCGGAACGAGCGTTCCGCGATCATAGAGGCCTACAAGGAAAGACAACAGAATGAGTTAAGCCGGACCAAAAGACAGATGATCCCAAAACACAACAACTGACGGCTTACCCCGGACAGTTGCTGCTTCACAGCGTGTGTCAGCAACAGCGGATCCTTACTGCTACTGATGGCCCATTTCTCAGAATTGAGCTCGCACAAGCTCAGGGCCATGTCCTCCATCATCTCAGCTCCGAACGACGCCAATGCACGTCCGAGCCTAGGCACCAGCCTCTTCTCCAAGGCTGGGCCATCCAAAACCGCTCCGGCCGGGTGAAGGGATCTCACCCCCTCGGCCAGCTTAGCTCTCTTCACGGCAGACAAGTTATCTGCCCTTCCCTGAGTAACAGCCTTCTCCGCCTCTAACCGCCTCTTCAAAAAACTATCGGCCCGTCTTACACCCTCCAGGAGGGCAGCGGGGAAACTGGTTGGCTTCCGAGGGAAGTGGAATTTCAGGCCAGGCAGAGGAAGGTTTGTTGGTTGAGAAGAAGGAGGCCCCGAAAGGGTGGACTCCCTTTGGGCTGGAGGAGGAGGCAGACGGGGTATTAAAGCCCCGGTCTGTTGCTTTTGCTGCTGCGGCAGCGGAAGTAATTGCCCTTGTTGCTGCTGCTGGTTTGGATGTTGTGGTTGCTGCAGCTGTGACGTTGGTGATTGTCTCTGTTGTTCTTGTTGCTGCTGTTGTTGTAGTTGTGGTTGCTGTCGTTGCTGTTGTTGTTGCCTTCGACCAGGAGAAGAGTGTCTAAGGCATTTCTTCTTAGCGCCCTCAGCATCTTCTCCGGGACGCTTGCTCACCCCAGTTGTCTTCACGGGGAACACAAGCCCTTCCCCGTCGCTGCTGCTACTCGAGACCATCATAGTCTCGGAAGGCCCGTCGGCAGGAGACTTCTCTACCCTCGGAGACACTTGCGCCTCGCCACTTGTCTTCTTGGGGGAGGCAGCTTTACCTCCCCTACCAGCCTTGGTCTTCCGTCCTTTCCCCGTGGACGGGTCTTGGCTAGTGGCAGCCTTCTTAATGAGCAAAGTAACCCTCCCCAACATCTTGGCTTCTGGATACTCTGCAAGAAACGTACAAAGCAAGGTTAACGAACCAACAAGCAATGAGAAAGAAGATAAGCGGAAGACAAGACAATCAACAACATAAAAGCACAAGCAAGCCCGCCAGCAGGGAATAAGAAACAAGAAAAAGAAAAGTTTGAAAGGGACGACCATGCACGAGAAACGTGGATGGCCTTCCCCGAGCAAAACAAAACACCGCTTCCTGCTCCAGGAAGCTCCCGTATTCCTTGAAGTCCGGGAATGACATGCTGAGGGAAGAAGGGTCAACCATGATGACACCTTCTGGCAGACTACCGTCACTCAGACACCCGAGAAGCTCATCTACCCTATCGCAATATCTGTCAAAAGGTATCAAACGTGGATCTAGCCTAAGGAAGTGGGGATCGAACCCCATCTGAGAGGTCCGGGAAACCTCAGACAGGCTGGGGGTGTGGATCAATCGAAAACTAGTCTTACCTCTCCCGGAGGTACTAGCCCCCGGAGCCCCTTCGTTAGGGTAAGCCGCGGCGTGGCAGGCCTCGATCTCCTCTTCCTCCGGCTGGGGGTCGGGGAACCTCTCCGCCCAACTAGGAGATAAAGTATTCTCGTCCCGGGCTGCTTGGTTGATCACCTTGGACAGCTCCAAGGCAATCTGCTCCCGGATGTCTGCAGACACCTGACTTTGCCCCCTGCCACTCACCGGCTCGATGTTTTGGAAAGAGGCGAGTAGCCCATACTCCCTCAAAGATTCGGAGGTCACAAGTCCCTCCACTTTCAACTCTTCCTCAGAAAGCCCTTCGTAGAACTTGGACCTCCTTATCATCTCCGCACAGCGAGGTGTCCGCGGAATGACTTCTGCAAAATTCAAATACAAGCATTAGAGATCCTCCCAAAAGGCAAATTAAACGCAAAGAAACAAAGTTGAAAAGGAGAGAAAGGAGCACTTACCAGGGATTTTGAAGTCCAAAGATAGGGCTGGCACCCTCTTCAGCGGAAAGCCAGTCGTCAGGAACCAGTACTCCCGGAGGTCTGGAACCCTCGCGGTATGACAGGTGGGGCACATCACATCCGGGTGCCTTTCCAGCCTGTAAAACCCCACCTTGTCTGAATGACCCCTCATAGGCTGAGACTTCAGCCCGTAGAAGTACAGCACCTCCTCCGGGGTAGGAGCTTCCAGTTTCCGGGACTTGCAAAAGATGAACCACCCCGCTAAGAGCTTGTAGCTGGGAGGAATCAACTGGAAGGGGGCAATCCCCGCCTTCACACAGAAATTGGCAAAGTAACTCCTTAGGGGCAAGTGCGCCCCACACACTATGTGTGCCCAGCTCCAGGCACCAAAGCCCTCGTGACTCTGGCTAGCCGACTCGCCCAGCACCGACAGACGGTGCCACATCAGACCTGGGATGTTCTTCAGGCCTGCCTCAGAGGAATACAGCTCCAGCATGCCATAATTCCTGAAAAGGTTCGGCTTTTGGTCCATCTCCCAGATTGAACTATTGGAAGTCGGTGGGCTAGCCGCGACCAATTTCGCCTTTCCTTTCCCCTTTGCACCAGCGACAGGGGAACCCTTCTCCTGGGCAGAATCAGCCTCCCCCACAGCAAGGAGTTGTTCCTTTGAGATGTTCGTCACTGAACAAAAGAAAGAAAGAAGAAAACACTCTAAGCAGTCAGCACCCTTGTCATACCCTAGTGGTATCAAAGGCGTCGGGGAGACCCTCCCCGAAAACTGCTTGGAGAGGCTCCCACCGAGCTTACCGAGGGATTGGCACCATGCCACCCGAAGGGCAGCAAGGAACCAGACTCAGACTCCGAGCCTAAGCCCACCAAAAGAAGTGTTCTTCCAGAGAAAGACACCCTAAAGGCGTTCATGCTTATGCCCTAAAACAGCAAAACAAGGAACGACTTTCCAAACGCAAATCGTCAAAGCATGCAAAAAAGGCTACTTATCGACTCACATCAATCACATGCCTACCAAAGCCCTATTCGCGCATGCACATAAGCGATAATGGCAGAAACCTCTACTCTAACAACTACCAACAACCTAAGGTTTGGGAAGAAAGAGCAAAGTAGAAATACTTACTGATATTCGGGTAGTTGGAGGTGGAAGGAGTAACTAGATCACTGCACAGCACGATCGCGAGAAGTAAAAGCTGCAAAGACGAACGGCGATTCAAACCAGGAACTTCGGCGAATAAACCCACTGCCAAATCAAAAGAAAAGTTTCCAGATCCTTACCAAAAGAAGTGGCAAGTTCGGAGGAACGGAAGCTGGGAAGCCTGAGAGTTCGAAGGTTTGGAAATCTGAAAATCCGAAAGATAGAGAATTTGAAAGCGTAAAGAGGAAGAAAGTTCCTTTCCCTCGTTTTTATAGCAGGGAAGAAGTCGTTTCGAATTCCTCAAATGGACGGTCCCGATCTTCCCATTCCGTGTGCATCAGATCCAACGGCTGGAGATGAAGCGACGATCCTATTTATGACTCCTCGGATGGGAATAAAGTATTTATTTCCCATCATTACACCACCTCGGGCCCGGAGTACCATTAAAAACCGTCAAATCATTACTCAGATGACTGACGCACGCATACTCAACCAGTCGCCTCACGCACCCGTCTTGGTCGCAGAACCATTCCCAGCATGACACGTGGTCCTTGCCGCACTTGAGTACTTGAGTTCAAACAGAAGAAATTCCCTTTCTTTTTCATACTAACACTCAGGCGGGAAAAAGGAACCCTTCCGGGAACACAGAAGGTGGCCCCTCGCCTAATCTAAGAGACCGAAATACCCGGAGGACTGTACAAGCTCCCGGATCTCTCAAAGCTCCGTGACCTTGGGGGGTAAATGTTATCCAGATTTCCGGATAGCGTTTAGATTGATGTCCTCGGGGAAGCAGAATTATCGATGTCTTTCACGGTGGGTGACCAGAGCTCGCGGATGGACAGAAAGGCTTCGCCTCTCCTGTTTAGTGTCCGGATTACTCTTCCAAGCAAACACGACACGGAAACTCGTCAACCCTCTCGGACTCCCGAAGGGGTATCCTTCGGGGAAGCTCCTTCCAGGAGAAGCTCTTCGAGTGTTCTTCGCGGAAACGGTTCCGTGCCTCGCACGGAACAATACCAAGCGGTCGAGTCATGGAGGAGGCATATTTGGAATGATATCCACCTGACACAGGATCCCGCCTGACACGCCCAACAGGTCAAAGCCACACACATCCCAGCACGCCTAAGGGTACCTTTTCGCCTACTGTTCCGCTGACAACTTGGAAAAGACGGCTGACTTTGTGTGTTCCCCATACTTTCATGTAAATATACCCACATAGAGTTTTGTAGCCATGCTACTACAGTAATTGTATTCCCTATTTATGGCTGGAGTAATTAAGACTCATGTACGTAGAGAAAAACCCTAATCCAAAACCCTAGCTATAAAGACCCCTTCATTTTACAAGAAGAGGGACGGCCAACAGATCACATAGCAAAAACTCTACAAAAATCTCTCTAGCTTCATCTTCTTCAAGAGAACCCGAGAGAAACACTGTGAGTGTGTGAAGTTCTTGTACACCAGCCATCTTACTGTAGTCCTTTCCAAGTATAATAACATCGATTCGTGGACTAGGGCTTGTTAACGCCTGAACCACGTAAAAACACTGTTTGTTTAGTTATATTTCAGCACTTTTACAGTTCTTATCTTTTTATTATTCTGTTTGTATTCGTTTCCGAAAAACTCGGTAAACATTTAGTTATAGATATACTTTTATAGAAATCTTATTTTAAGTTGTCCATTGATATAACCATCTTAAAATAGTTCAACCCTCTAATTAATTAGTTCATAAATTAGAATGGAAGAATTACCATTTTACCTTTCTAATTTACTTCTTATTCCTTAAGTACCATTAATTCACTAGTGAACAATTAATCTATTATCTAATTATAGATTTGAGCTCAAAATCATTTCGTTCTAGAATTAACCCTTAAGGGAACCAATATACGATCCGTTAGGAAAGATTAGATTCCGTATTGTTGATACATCTTCCCAGCCATCCATGATATTAAATCTCCAAAAGAAAAGTCATTAGCCTCATTCTATGAAGAGACCTTAACGAATGAATCAAAAGATTTAATAAACATGAACATGAGTTCATGAACACTCAAGATTTAGGTTGATCTATAAATGATCATTAGTTATGATATGAATTACAAATCTTTATTATTAAATGGTTTTTGGATAAAGACTTTTATTCATATCGGTCATTGTCATATATTATCATATTATATAAAGCACATTTACAGAGATGTCTTACCACATCAATAATCCAAATCTAGATTATTTTGTATCAACATGATACTCAGTAAACCGTACTTACAACCCGAATTGAAGAATTCCATAACTTCAATTCGTTGTTGACTATTTTTATTCATTCATGTGATCTTAATTCTCTCGTACTAATACAAGATCACATTCTCAATAACGAATATGGAATTTTTCTAATATTTACAAAAAAATTATTCAAAAACTAATTTAATAATCTAAATATAACTATAATAGACCATTGTATTTATTTATTCATCGAAATAATAAATGTATTTTACATGCTTTTAGGACATACTCCTAACAATCTCCCACTTGTACTTAAAGCAAGTAGGGCATTTCTCTCAATCCCATATTACGCACATGACCCTCGAATTGCTTTGCATGAAGCATCTTCCTAAACAGGTCTGCTAAGTTGTGTTCTGATGCGATTTTCAGAATGGACACATCTCCTCTATGTACGATTTCTCTGATTAAGTGGTATTTGCACTCTATATGCTTTCCCCTCTTGTGGATTCTTGGTTCTTTAGAATTAGCCACTGCTCCACTGTTGTCACAGTAAAGAACAAGTGGTTTCTCCACTTCTGGAACCACTTCCAGATCCGTGTAGAACTTTTTCAGCCAAACTGCTTCTTTACCTGCTTCACAAGCTACTATGTATTCAACTTCCATGGTTGAATAAACTATACTGGATTGCTTAATGCTTCTCTAGACAACCGCTCCACCACCAAGAGTGAATACTGACCCAGAAGTAGATTTTCAACTGTCTTTGTCAGATTGAAAATCTGAGTCAGTGTATCCAGTAGGTTCAAGGTCACTACCCGAATATACTAGCATATAGTTCCTCGTTCTCCTGAGATACTTGAGAATATGTGTAATGCCCTAGTTGCCCCAGAACAGTTACGGTGAACAGTGAACCGGAAATTTGACTCGCTACCCGAGTCCTTTGGTCAAAAACGTGCTCTAAGTGTAATTAACGGGTTAAAATATAAAACCAATAAAAAGGAAATGGAGATTTTCATTACAAACTGCTCTGCAAAGCTAAACAAAACATTTACAAGTTGTTCTCAGTACAAAATGGTCACTACTGTTTCAAATTTATAATCCCGCCGACCTAAACGGCAAAAATAGGGTAAACCCCCTAGTTCCTCTGAGAACTCCTTGGCCGTGGTGGTCAAGCGGACGCATATGTACACATCACCACATCAGCTCTCCACTCAAGGCTAGGTGAGCTTTTCTTTCCCTTTACCTGCACCACATAGCACCCATGAGCCAAAGCCCAGCAAGAAAACATAACACTTTACATGAACATTATCAAATGATTATTGTTATAATCACACTGAGCATAAAGCTTTCAAAAAAATGAGTGAACATCACATGAGGTCCTGATAAACCATACTGAGTGACTGACAAGCAAGTCCCTAATTCAAATGGAAGAGTGGCTGCTAGGTAAGCCACTAGCCTTCAACAGGTTCTGGTAAACCATACTGAGTGTCTGACAACCATGTCACTGTTTCAAGTGGGAGAGTGGCTGCTAGGTAAGCCACTAGCCTCCAAGCGCTTATTTCATTCATCGACCCTAGGAATCGGTCTGGCATTAATGCTCTTTGAGTCATTCAATGCCGATAGTCGATTAGATCTAATCTTTGTTGGCTTCCGTTAAAATGCTAAGGCCGTCTTGACTAATGAGTCAGCTCAACGTGACCAGTGCCCACTACCACTGCCGAACCTAACTAATAAGTCACAGCTTCACAGTTGATACTAGCACCTTTGCCAAATCTGACTAATGAGTCAGTACCATGCACAAGTGAGCAACATATGCTAAACATTCAATATTCAATCCATGTCCATATTTACACAACCAGCATGCCTCATGAATATCCATGCATGTCACACTTGGGGTGCAGTTTTCTTACCTCTGGTTCGAGCTAGAATGATTAAAAGAACAACCCCTGAGAACGATCAACCTTTAGACTCCTTAGCGGTTACCTAATCATAACCAATTAGAAACCATTAATAAAATAAATCAATGAATGGTTCACAAACTAAACCACACTCTCGGGAACAATCCCCCACTCTCGGGACTCTCAAACTACTCAAAAGGGCCAAAGGAACCAACCCCCAAACCTTAAAAACCATCCCGAACCCTAAAAACAACACATCCTGAAACTGACCTAGCGCCTAGGTGCCACCCACCAGCACTGGGGCGCTGCCCCAGAAACAGAGAGGGCTGCTCTCTGCTCTGAATAGCGCTGGGGCGCTAGGACTAGCGCTGGGGCGCCAGCTTCAGACCAGCAACAACACTGAAACTCCCTCCTTGCGATTCCTCTTGAAACCAACCTTCCAAACACATCCCAAACCTTACCAAAACATCCAATTCAACCCCTAAACCTCATCTACATCACCTCCTCACCAAAACCCAATCAAACATACACAAAATCTCCCCTTGATTCCAACTTTCTACATCAAAAACCATAAGCTGAAAACTAAAAGGAAAAATAGAGTACACCTGAAATTCATGGACAATTCCTTACCTCCAAATGGTTTTGAATCCTCCTTAGAAGATGAACTAAGTCCACAACCTCCAAGCTTTGATTTCCTAGCTTGCTACCTCAACTTGGGACCAAAAACCTCAAAGAAAGATAGAGAGGAAATGATGTACGGGAAGAAGAAGACCTTACTCTGTTTTTTGTTCTATAACCTTCTACAGCCACTTAAAACATATATAACTCAAGCAAAATGACCTTAATGCCCCTAGGTCATTTAAAGCTTCTAATGTCTCCCCAAGGGTAAAATCGTCATCCTTCACCTATTTCGTTAATCATAATTAACGCTCTCCAATTCCCGTTATTCTCAAAATTCCCAAACACCAATAATTCATGTCCCGTTACCCTTTTTACTCCCGGCAACGTTCTAATCATTAAAACATCCCGAGACTCACCCCGAGCCTCGAACTTAATCCCGTTATGACTAAACCACTACTTTAATACTTAAAGATCGTCTCATGCCGAATAGCTCGAACAAATCCACATTATAATGTGGTCTCAAAATATATCACCAACATGCATCCAAATAAACAATTTACCCTCAACGGGCCAAATTACCATCACACCCCTGTAATTAGAAATATGGACTCACATGCATGCATTTCACATCACATTATAATATAATCAACATATACATGCATTTTATCAATTAATAATACAATTAAGCAAGTATGTACTATTCACGCCGTTAAACACATCGGAGAATTCAGGGCATTACAATATGTTTCACCGCAATCCAGTGTTCCAAACCTGGATTTGACTGATAACTACTAACAATTCCTACTACATAGCATATGACAGGTTTAGTACATAGCATTGCATACATTAGGCTCCCTACAGCTAATGCATAGGGATACTTTCTCATGTCCTCTTGCTCTTGTGGTGTCTTTGGACACTAATCTTTGCAAAGAGTAATTCCATGTGTGGTCGGCAATTGACCCTTTTTGGAATTTTCCATAGAGAATCTTTCAAGCACTTTATCAATATAATTTGTTTGTGAAAGTGCCAAGAGCTTGTTCTTTCTATCTCTTAGAATTTTAATGCCTAGAACATAGCTCGCTTCTCCTAAATCTTTCATTTGGAATTTGTCAGCCAAACATTTCTTTACATTTGATAATGTCTCTACATCATTCCCAATGAGTAGGATATCATCAACGTAAAGAACTAAGAAAACCACAACTTTCCCTTTGATGTATTTATAAACACATTCTTCGTCAACATTTTGTTCGAAGCCACATGCTTTGATAGTTTCATCAAATGTTAAGTTCCAAGATCTTGATGTTTGTTTCAATCCATATATGGATTTCAAAAACTTGCATTGATCTTGATCCTTATTAATAAACCCTTCTGGTTGTTCCATATATATGGTTTCATCAAGTTGGCCATTTAGAAAGGCTGTCTTGACGTCCATTTGCCAGATCTCGTAATCATAGATGGCAGCTATGGATAAAAGTATGCGAATGGACTTAAGCATGGCCACAGGAGAAAATGTTTCTTCATAATCTACACCTTCTCTCTGTGTGTAGCCTTTGGCCACAAGCCTTGCTTTATAAGTCTCTACCTTTCCATCTGCACCCCTTTTCTTCTTGTCGATCCATTTACATTTAATGGCTTTGACATTGTTAGGAAGATCTACAAGTTCCCAGACTGAATTAGAATACATTGATTCCATTTCTTGATTCATGGAAACTTGCCACTTATCAACATCAGGGTCTTCCATTGCTTCTTTAAAAGTCAATGGATCATCCTTTTTAGTATCTGATACAAGAACGTGTGCCTCATGTTCGTAGCAAATAGGTTGTCTCACAATCCTCCCACTATGACGTTGCACTGGTTTTTCCTTTTCAGGAATTGTGGTTTCTTTGGTTGTTTTATCATTAATTATTGCAGGTGACTTTGCAACTTCATTTGAGACCGTCTCCTCCAGAACAACCTTACTGGGAGGTTTGTGGTTATTAACATAGTCATATTCAAGAAAAGTTGCATTTGTCGATACAAATGTTTTATTTTATTTTGGACTATTGAAAATTCCACCTCTAGTCTCTTTGGAATATCCCACAAACATGCACACTTCAGAGTGTGAATCCAACTTCTCGGTTTTTCCTTTAAGCACGTGTGCATGACACCCCCAAATTAAAAAATGATGTAAACTAGGTTTACAACCATTCCATAATTCTATGGGTGTCTTTTGGATAGACTTAGATGGAACATCATTCAATATGTATAGAGCACATTGAATATCATAGCCCTAGAATGATAGGGTAATGATGAGAAACTCATCATTGATCTAACCATATCTAATAATGTTCTGTTCCATCTTTCTTAAACACCATTTCACTGTGGCGTTTTAGGTGCAGTGAGTTGGGATTGAATGCCATGCTCACGTGAATGGTCCTTGAATTTAAAATCCAAGTACTCTCCTCCTCGATCAGATCGAAGTGCTTTTAGTGATTTACCTAATTGTTTTTCAGCCTCTGCATGAAATTCTTTGAACTTTCCAAAAGTTTCAGATTTTCTTTGCATCAAGTATAAGTAACCATATCTTGAATACACGTCAATGAAAGTGACGAAATATTCATAACCTCCTCTTGCTCGTACATTAAGTGGACCGCAAACATCCGTATGTACTAGCTGAAGTGGTTCTGTGGCTCTTGAACCTTTAGCAGAGAAGGGTCTCTTGGTCATTTTGCCTTCTAGACAGGATTCACAAACAGGGAGAGATCCAATAGATAGTTCTCTTAAAGGACCATCCTTTACAAGCCTATTTATTCTGTCTAGACCAATATGGCCCAATCTCAAGTGCTACAGATATGTTTCACTATCAGAATCAGTTTAATAGATCTAGGATTAGCTGTTTTAAATAATTTAGAATTATAAAAAAATTTGTCATTCATTATAAGTATGTAAACTTTGTTTATCCCAAAGCATTTGCATAACAAGTAAATAGATAATTTCTTTAAATAATAACTAGTTTATTAATAAAGAAATAAATGTTATGCAAAGATAGAAATAAGTTTCTAAACATTAATAATCAAAATTACTAATAATAAACTAAATTTCTAGACTATAGTTTTCTTTGTTTAAAGAATCTAAAATTTCTAAAACAAAATAAAGAAATTTAAATTGTTCAACTAACAATAAAATTACTAAATAAAACTACTCTCCAACTCCTCCAACTCTTTACTCGCTATCATAATCCTCATCAGTCTCTTCCTCCTTTTCAGGGTTCTGATTCTGTGAAAGGAAAAACAAAAGAAAAATAGATTAGTGGCATATATTAATGAATCCACTATCCAAAAAATTTGAATATGATATTCATAGTATTTGAATCTACTATTCAAAGTTGAAAAAAATATGTAAATCTTATTTACCTTTTTCGTTTGATATAAACGATGACAATCAGCAAAGACTTCTACTGTCATTGCTCACCACATCTCATGTGCTGAGTCATAGTGTATATATTTTTCCTTTGTTTCGCCAGACATGGTTGAAAGCACGCAATAACGTGCCAACCAATCAGATTTCATCCAATTTTCATATTTTTCTTCTGCTTCATAGCTAGTAGCCAAAGGTGGTTCTGTTGGAGGTTTGTTACAGACTGTTGACATTATCTTTTTATAAGAAAAAATGGTCAACATGCCTCGAAACTAGTGTTGCATATTTTCAAGTTCAAAAACTAAGGATTTGAGAAAAGCATCGGTGTGTAATTCACCAATATACATTTTTTTTTGCTGGGAATAAATAAATACAAATATTATTATATTTAGAAAAATAAATATCAAAGTTTCAGAAATTAAACGTGATTCAAGAGCACAATTAAAACACATAAAATAAAGTTTAATTTCCACGATAAAACTATCTAACAATTAAAGTGTCGCCTTAGGGTCGGTCAAATTAATCTTAGAGAATTTATAAGACGTTCTTATCTTTATTGTTTAAAACTTAAAATAACTCATTATTTTCTCTTTTAAACATTAAAGTACTGCATAGTTTTGTCAAGTTATGATTATCCACTGCAAAAGCTTAATCATAACTTCGTGAGTGTAACCCATTATTTTGGAGTTCATGACTTAACTTAGGACATGCCGCCTTAGGGTCGGTCAAACCTAAAATACATCATTAGTTCCTATCTGTGTAAAAAATATAACCTTGCTATTGATATGTCTAGCCACCTTCCTTAGGGGGACGAAAACAAAGCCATCGCGAGGCGCTATTCATATCTTACGGTGTTGCATTAATAATGGAGACCACGGGTTATGTTGAGTTATCAACCCTCTCCCACTCACTATTTTGAAATAAGTGTTTTTAACCTAATCAATTCCAAATTAATTATAGATTCTTTAAACTTTATGAACATAATTAAAATTGGTAAGAAAGCAAGTTTCTAAGTCCATATCCAATTTTAAATTACCAATTATGTTCATCTAAACTTTACTAAAAAATAATTTTAAAATAAAGTTGGTTTAAAGAAATTAAGTCATAAAGACTTAAAAAAAACAGTGTGATCTTTTAACAAGTTTTCAAAGAATAATACTAAGTAATTTATATGCAATTGGTTTCGCAAAACAAATCATATAAACATATAGGAAAATTTTAATAATCATGTTTCTACCAATGAGATGCATGATAATAACTGTGTGGGTTTTTTAAGTATGGCACAACATGCATGAACAATTATCAATCACATGAAAACAATTATTTAAATAAATGAATAAATAAACAATAAATATTGAACTGAGTGCTTTTGGGTATTTCTAATTTTACAACCTCTTTATAAAATTAAAATAAAAAAAAAATGCCTTGATCTCCATCGGGCTTCTTTACTTTACTTTCGGTAGGATATGTGTCGTTGGTCCAGAATAATAATAAGAAAACAATTTTCTAATTATCTTGATTAATTAAAACATAACTTTTAAATAATCATAATTTTATTTTTCTTTTAATTAAAACAACTTTTAATTAAAACATAAATTAAATTTAATTAAAATCTGTTATTTTAAAAAATAAATTTTGAAATAAGATATTAATTTTTTTTTTGTTAGGATAACAAAATTATCTCATTATTTAAATATCAAATTTCTAACAAATAGGGTATTTAAAATTTTTTTAAAAATTAAAAAAATAAAAAATTAATTTCAGAATTTTTTTTTTGGACCAGTAAGACGGGGACATGTGGCACTTGAAGGTGCTGTCGGGGCCCACTGTACGGAATCGTACGAATCCGTACGGACCCCGTCCGTACGGTCTATACGGACGTCCGTACGACGTCCCCAGCAGCGGCTCAGAGGGTGGCCTCGGAGGAACGGTGGATGAATTCTGAATCCCGGGCTCCGTTTTGACTTTGTGTGATCGGAATTACAATTTTATGATTTCAAAAATCAAATAAAATTACATAAATCCTAAGCCCCTTAATGGCTTACACAATGATCTAATCATAAACAAATCCTAACCCAAAAACACCATACAATTAACGATTCAACATTTGCATGCATTCAATCATATTAAGCCATCCATTCATTCATCATAAATAAATAAATGCATAAATTAAACCCACACAGATTCAATATATATATGTGTGAAGATGGCTCTGATACCATTTGTTCATTTTTATAGATCAAATTAGAGATTATACGCAGCAAAACAACAATAAAAATTGTTAATTTAACCCCACAAGATTTCTAGATCTACTTATTCACACACACATATATATATTGAATCAAAGAGATGAATAGAAAATTACCTCAAGTCCTTCCTTGCTGCTATCTTTTTGTACGGCAAAAATCTTTGAGATCTCACATTAGGATCTTCCAAAATGTTCTCAACACACAAAGAATGAGTGTGGGTTCATTATACAAAAAATATGCAAAATCTATTTATCAGATATTCTCAACACATGAGATCTGATAAAGTTTGGACTAAATTTGTGAAGACAGTGGACCTATGCTTGTAGCACTGTTCTATTTCTCTCAGGGAGTTTTCACGATATATTTTCTATCTCTGAAAAGTATCGCTCTGAAAAACTAATCTCCTATATTTAATATATCCAACATATTAAAAATAAATAATATTAGTTATTTAAAACAATTTAAAATAACTAATAAGTTATCAGATTTTGTTTAAATAATAATATTTTAATCATATTACAATATCTCATTATTTATTTAATATTTAAATAACTAAAATTGTGGAACCAAGAATCTTCTAGAAGCTTCTTGTGCGTGTAGCACATGGACTGTGCACTGTGCTATACGTCCACCACATGCTAGGGAAGGCATGTGATTTTTCCCAATTTTCATTATTATTTAAATACCAAAAATCCCAACAATAAATTAATTCAAAATTAATTATATTTTTGTTAAATAAAATAATTAATTAATTACACATAATTATAAAATAATTATGTTTAGTGCATAGAAAAATATTTTACTTATCAAATAAGTCCGTTTGCTCATTTTTGTATTTATCTTTGTCAGTGTTTGTTTGAGCCATTTCGAGGAACATGAACCTATAACATTAAGCTCCAATAAATTAAAACTAAATAATTAAACTCTTTAATTATAATAGTTAATTTATTAATTCTTATATTTCTCCACTATAAATTCAGAATTGAACTCTTTATGTTATAGATATACTTTTATAGAAATCTTATTTTAAGTTGTCCATTGATATAACCATCTTACAATAGTTCAACCCTCTAATTAATTAGTTCATAAATAAGAATGGAAGAATGACCATTTTACCTTTCTAATTTACTTCTTATTCCTTAAGTACCATTAATTCACTAGTGAACAATTAATCTATAATCTAATTATAAATTTGAGCTCAAAATCATTCAGTTCCAGAATTAACCCTTAAGGGAACCAATATACGATCCGTTAGGAAAGATCAGATTCCGTATTGTTGATACATGTTCCCAGCCATCCATGATATTAAATCTCCAAAAGAAAAGTCATTAGCCTCATTCTATGAAGAGACCTTAACGAATGCATCAAAAGATTTAATAAACATGAACAGGAGTTCATGAACACTCAGGATTTAGGTTGATCTATAAATGATCATCAGTTAAGATATGAATTACAAATCTTTATTATTAAATGGTTTTTGGATAAAGACTTTTATTCATATCGGTTATTGTCATATATAATGATATTATATAAAGCACCTTTACCGAGATGTCTTACCACATCAATAATCCGAATCTAGATTATTTGTATCAACATGATACTTAGTAAACCGTACTTACAACCCAAATTAAAGAATTCCATAACTTCAATTAGTTGTTGACTATTTTTATTCATTCATGTGATCTTAATTCTCTTGTACTAATACAAGATCACATCCTCAATAATGAATATGGAATTTTTCTGATATTTACAAAAAAAAATTATTCAAATAATAATTTAATAATCTAAATATAACAATAATAGACCATTGTATTTATTTATTCATCAAAATAATAAATGTCTTTTACATGCTTTTAGGACATACTCCTAATAACAAAGTGCTCCTAGCAACTCTCGTTGGGGTTGCCAAGCAATGGTTCCAAAAGTATTTCCTAAGGTCAATCATTTCCTGGGGCAAGTGACTAAAGATTTTTAACAATAGTTCTATGTAGCTTGTCTCTGCTTGCAAGAAGCCAGCCAACTTGCCAATTTAAGGCAAGGTGAGAATGAGCCTTTTAAGGGCTATGTGATGAGGTTCCAAGAGGAAGCTGCCCACACAAAGTGTTATAATTGGTTAAATACAAATGATAAGAGTTGTGATACAAGCTAGGTATAAGACATTTAATGAATTTCACATAGTGTAGATGTGAAATTTGAGTTTCAATTGTAGGCACTTAGAAATAGTGTTTTTGGGGTCCAAAGTGATACATGAAGGTATCTAAGGATCCCCAAAAAGTTTGGTAGCATTTGGAGAAATTTTAGGCCCGTTGGAGGGGTCATAAGTCAGAGAAGGTGGCAATGCACTGCCTCTTTGGAGGCATTGCATCACCTAGATGCAAGTGAGCTCAAAAGCCCCAACAGACGATGCATCATCTACGGGCAGGTGACACGTCTCCTAACGTGTAATGACCTAACTATCTTAAAGACCTCGGACCATTAAAATTACTAAGCATAACTACTATTTTGGAATACATACATAAAATAATAGAACTTTATTATAAAAATCCAAAAAACGGGATCCCATTGTTATTACATAAAAACATAAAGAAAGCTTACACCTTTATTATTAATCGTTCAAATACTAAATGTAGAAAATCATAATACATAATTAAAAAAGACTCAAAATATAAACATCATCCTCGATCTTTCCCATCAGTCCATTCATTTAGTACTAGCCCAATACACACGCCAAAGCTGCCACGAATCCATCCCACCTTCCATGCTCATTTACCTGCATAGTCCAAATAAAAAGGAATGAACCTAAGGCCCAGTAAGGAAAAACTACTAAAGCATATCATAAATCATAAGACGTAAAAACATAAATCATAAAACGTATGACGTAAAAACGTAAATCATAAAATATAAGACTACAAATTAATGGCCATTAACTCATTACCGTAGTATGTGATAGAAACCATCTAAGTCCTCTTGCTACTATTTAGAGGTAGGTTTAAACTCAAATATAGTATATGATAAACCATCTAAGACCTCTTGCTACTATTTAGAGGTAGGTTTAAACATAACTATAGTCTACGAAAATGATAAAAATATTGGGATTTACTTATTTGCTATCTAAGCAACCATATTTCCCAAGAAACCACAACATAAAACACATACATACATACATACATACATACATACATACATACATACATACATACATACATACATACATACATACATACATACATACAAAACCAAACAGTAAAATCATAAATTTTCTAAAGAAAAGAAGAAGAAAAGAAAATCTAAACCATCAAGATAAGGACTTACCGAAAACCTTAAGTTTCAAAGGAATCAAACACCTTAGATAGATTAGAACTTCGATCTACATCCTAATACCGAAATATCACTCTATCTTACTTCCCAAGTGTTTAGAAAAGGCTTGGATTCGAAAGCTTTTAACCCCAAAACCCTAGTGTTTCTCTCTAGAACAAACTTAGCAGCTTGGAGGCTCTGAGAAGTGCTTGCATGATGATGCAAATGGCTGAGTGAAGGGTCCTATTTATAGAGTTAAAGGAGTGAAACTAACTCCTTTTAAAATGAATAAAAATTGAATTTTCTTCTCAATAGATGCCAAGAACTCAATCAAAAACGTTCAAGAGCAAGTCTTGTTGAGGGCTATTTCTAGCTTGGATTCCAAGAATTTTAAAAAATGCCAAAAGGAGCCGATATATCGCCTGCCCCATAATCCCGAGCCTCTGTGGTTTTGTTTGTACAAAGTCGACATGTTTTCCGTATCAATCATAGGAAATATATCGACCCCTGTAGCTGTGATATATCGGCATACGCTGATATATCAAACACATTTTTGCACACTTTCAACGCACTTGAATTTGTTAAAAAATCTTTGACGGAGTAAAACGTGATCCTAGTAGCTGAGGGAAGGTTCTAGACTTCCTAGGTTTAACCTAGATTAGTTTATTCATCTAAAATCCTTAAACCCTTAATAAACATACATGTGACAAGTGTCACGTTCTTAATTATTCTATCTAAACCTTAGGTTATAATAAATAGCATTTCTAGGACCAGCTATATTTATCAACCTTATGTTTAATTAATATTTCTAAACTATAGGCTAAACTTATAAAATCCATAACTATCTCTATGAGTTTCCAACTAAATCCAGCTTTGAACCAATAACCACGAAAACTAAAATACTACAGCATAAGCTACTACTATCTAGCTAAGTAAAATTCCGAGACACTACAATTCTCCCCTACTTAAAAGAATTTTTTCCCTGAAATTTACTTACCAAATAATTCTAGATACCGTGCTCGGATGTCTCCCTCCAACTCCCACGTTGCCTCCCATTCTGCACTATTACTCCATAAGACCTTGACTATCGAAATACTCTTAGACCGTAATTCCTTCATCCCCTTCTCTGGGATGCTATCCGGTCGTTCCTCATAACTCAAGTTTTTCTGAAGTGCTAACGTATCATACTTGAGAACGTGGGATGGGTCTGACACATATCTACGCAGCATCAAGATGTGAAACACATTGTGGCTATCTACTAGAGCTCCCGGTAGGGCTAATCTATATGCTACTGGTCCCACCTTGTCCAATATCTCAAAATGACTTGTAAACCGGGGACTAAGTTTGCCTTTCTTCCCAAACCGCTTCACTCCTTTCATAGGAGATATTCTTAAGAAGACATAATCTCTGACTTTGAATTCCTCATCTCGTCGCTTGGCATCTGCATAACTCTTTTGTTGACTCTGAGCAGCGAGCATACATTTTCTAATCAGTTCCACTGCGTCTTGAGCCTCTCTAACATCTTTGGGTCCAAGAAGTTGTCTTTCTCCTACCTCATCCCAATGCAACGGTGAACGACATTTCCTTCCATAAATTAGCTCATAGGGTGCCATACCGATAGTTGTATGGTGGCTATTATTGTAGGAGAACTCTATAAGTGGCAAATACTTACTCCACGATCCTCTGAAGTCTAGTACACAAGCACGCGACATATCTTCTAAAATCTGTATGGTACGCTCAGACTAACCGTCGGTCTGAGGATGAAATGCCATACTGAGACTTAGCTTGGTACCCATGGCTTGATGCATGCTTCCCAAAAATCTCGATGTAAACACTGATCCTCTATCAGATACTATGGTCTTAGGGATTCCATCCAGTCGTACAATTTCTTGAACATAAATGTCTGCGTACTGGTCAGCAGTGTCCGTAATCTTGACAGGCAGGAAGTGAGCTGACTTGGTGAGTCTGTCTACCACAACCCAAGCTGAGTCTTGTTGCTTATTCGTTCGTGGTAATCCTGTCACGAAGTCCATGGCTATGTCTTCCCACTTCCATTCCCAGGATACTAAGTGATTGTAATAAGCCTACATGTCGCTGATGTTCTGCCTTTACTTGCTGGCATATTAGGCATTTGGACTCATATCTATTATGTCTTTCTTCATTCCCCGCCACAAATATAGTGCCTTAAGTTCATGAGTCATCTTTGTAGACCCCGTGTGAACTGAGTATGGGGTAATGTGTGCCTTTTCTAATATCTTCATCTTAATTCCATAGTCATTCGGCACGCACACCCGACCTTTGTATCTCAAAAACCCCTGTCCTAATATAGAGAAATTTGTAGTCTTGGCTTCTTTGACTGCAGCCATATGCGACACTAACGTGTCATCATATCCTGGCCCGATTCGTATATCATCTAGTAAACTCAACTGGATGGACAAGTTAGCCAGTTGACCCATGACTATTTCTATTATGGCATTAATCAGCTCTTGCTGTAGTGGCTTTTCAATTCCAGATAATGCTGCCAGATTTCTGTAACTTTTCTGGCTTAACGCATCTGCAACTACATTCGTTTTTCCTGGGTGGTATAGGATTTCACAGTCATAATCCTTTACTAGTTCTAACCTCATGCGTTGCCTCATGTTAACCTCCTTTTGTGTGAAGAAATATTTTAATCTCTTATGGTCCGTATAAGTCTCACACCGTTCTCCATAAAGATAGTGGTACCGGATTTTCAATGCATAGACCACCGCTACCAACTCCATATCGTGTGTTGGATAGCGTTTGTAATGCCCCTAATTCTCCGATATGTTTAACGGCGTGAATAGTAGGCCAGGAGGGCCATACTTGCTCAATTATGTTATTAATTGATAAAATGCATGTATATGTTGATTATATTATGATATGATGTGAAATGCATGCATGTGAGTCCATATTTCTTATTACATGGGTGTGATGGTAATTTGGCCCGTTGAGGGTAAATTGATTATTTGTACGCATGTTGGTGATATATCTTGAGACCACATTATGATGTGGGTTTGTTCGAGCCATTTGGCATGAGACGATCAAGGAATGTTAATTATCGGTTTGGTCATAACAGGCTTAAGCTCGGGGCTCGGGGTGAGTCTCGGGGTGTTTTAATGATTAGAGTGTTACCGAGCATTAAAGGGTAACGGGATGTGAATTATTGGTGTTTGAGAATATTGAGATTAGCGGGAATTGGGAAGCGCTAATTATGATTAACGGTGTAGATGGAAAGTGCCAAAATTACCCTTGAAGTGGCTTTAGAAGCTTTAAAAGACCTAGGGGTATTTTAGTCTTTTGGCTTGGATATATATGAGAACCAAAAACATAGTTTTCTTCTTCTCCTTCCCGTACCTTCTCCTTCCTTCATCTTCCTTGTGAATTCTTGTGATCTTGTTGAGGATTTGAGCTTGGGAGCTAGGCCTTGGTACTTTGGGAGAGTGTTCCACTGTGGAAGAGCACCATAACCTGAACTTGAGGTAAGTTTTTAGCCACTAGTTTCCATGTATGCTCTGTTTTTGTTTTAAGATTTCAGCTCTAGATTTTGGTGTGGAAAGTTGGAATCAAGGGGAGTTTATGTGGTGTTTTACTTGGGTTATGATGAGGGAGAGTTATGGGTGATGTTTAGAGGTTTAATTGGGTGTTAGGTTGATGTTTTAATTGGGTTTGAAGGGTTGGTTCAAGAGAAAACGCAAGGGAAGAAAAACAGGGGTTTTGGCTGAACTGGAGCTTGCGCCGTGGCATGGCCAGGGTGAGCCGCGGCCCTTGGGGAATGCTGAGTTTGGGCGCCTCTGTTTGAGGGGAGGGCCACGACATGGCCAGGGAGGGCCGCGGCCCTTAAGGTACTTTTGGCCAAAACAATGTTTTTAGCATGGGGATTCAAGCCTAAGGCCTCGGGGTTGAACCTACTACTCGGCTGAGTAGTGTTTGATGTCCCGGAGGTTAGGTTTTGGTTTGGAAACCTTTTATTGTTCAATTTATTGATGGAATCCCATAATTGGTTATGACCAGGTAACCGCTAAAGGACCAAAAAGGTTGATCGTTCTTTTATTCATTCTAGCTCGAACCAGAGGTAAGAAAACTGCACCCCAAGTGTGACATGCATGGATACTCGTGAGGCATGTTGGTTGTGTAATATGGACATGGATTGAATATAGAATGTTGGGAATATGTTGCTCACTTGCACATGGTACTGATTTATTAGTCAGGTTTGGCAAAGGTGCTAGTATCAACTGTGAAGTTGTGACTCATTAGTCAGGTTCGGCAGTGGTACTGGGCACTGGTCACGTTGCACTGACTCATCAGTCAGAATTGGCAAAGGTGTTAGTATCAACAGTGAAGCTGTGATTTATTAGCCAGGTTCGGCAGTGATACTGGACACTGGTCACATAGCGCTGACTCATTAGTCAGAACGGCCATAGCGTGGATCACGCAAGCCAACAGAGATTAGATCTAATCGACTATTAGCATTGAATGGCTCAAAGAGCATTAATGCCAGGCCGACCCCGAGGGTTGATGATTGAAATAAGTGCTTGAAGGCTAGTGGCTTACCTAGCAGCCACTCTCCCGTTTGAATCATGTGATGTTCACTCGTTTGTTCGAAAGCTTTATGTTCAGTGTGATTATAATGATAATCATTTGATAATGTTATGAAAAGTATTATGTTTTCTTGCTGGGCTTTGGCTCATGGGTGCTATGTGGTGCAGGTAAAGGGAAAGAAAAGCTCACCTAGCCTTGAGTGGAGAGCTGATGTGGTGATGTGTACATATGCGGCCGCTTGACCACCACGGCCAAGGCGTTCTCAGAGGAACTAGGGGGTTTACCCTATTTTTGCCGCCTAGGTCGGCGGGATTGTAAATTTAAAACAGAAATGACCATTTTGTACTAAGAACCACTTGTAAATGTTTTGTTTAGCTCTGCAGAGCAGTTTGCAATGAAAATCTCCATTTCCTTTTTATTGGTTTTATGCCTTAACCTATTAATTACACTTAGAGCACGTCTTTGACCAAAGGACTAGGGTAGTGAGTCAAATTTCCGGTCCACCGTTCACCGTAACTGTTCCGGGGAAGCCAGGGCGTTACAACGTTGCTTGTATTCCTTCAGCTGCCTTGAGGCCTAGGCTATCACCTTGTCATTTTGCATCAGCACACATCCCAAACCTTGCTTGGACGCATCACAATATACTACAAACCTGTCGTTGGGTGTTGCTACACAAAGTACTGGTGCTGAGCATAATTTATCTTTGAGCAACTAGAAGCTTTCTTGACATTTATCCGTCTAGTTGAACTTTTGCTGTTTCCAGGTCAGGTTGGTAAGCGGAGTGGCTATCTTATAAAAGCCTTCTACAAATATCCAATAATAGCATGCCACCCCGAGAAAACTTCTAAGCTCTGATGCATTCTTAGGTCTTGGCCAATCCTTCACAACCTCTACTTTAGTTGGGTCTACAGTGACTCCATTCTTGGATGCTATGTGGCTGAGGAACGCTACTTGTGATAGCCAAAATTCTCATTTCTTGAACTTGGCATAAAGTTGATGCTCCTTTAGTCACATCATGGTCAGTCTTAAATGTTGCTCGTGCTCGACTTTGTCCTTGGAGTACACCAAAATATTGTCAATGAACACTATGACAAATTTGTCCAAGTAATCCTTGAAGACCCGATTTATTAAGTCCATAAATGCGGCTGGAGCGTTGGTAAGACCAAAAGAAATAACTAGGAACTCGTAATGTCTGTATCGAGTCCTAAAAGTTGTCTTTGGTATATCCTCTTCCTTTACCTTGAGCTGGTGATAACCAGACCGTAGATCAATCTTTGAAAATATAGTCGCTCCTCAGAGTTGATCAAATAAGTCACCGATCTGGGGTAGCGGGTACTTGTTCTTAATTGTCACCTTGTTCAGCTCGCGGTAATCGATACACATCCGCATGCTTCCACCCTTCTTCTTCAAAAATAGAATCGGTGCTCCCCATGGCGAATGGCTCGGTCTGATGAAACCCAAGTCTAAAAGCTCTTGTAACCACGTTTTCAACTCTTTGAGTTCAGTAGGTGCCATCTGGTATGGTGCCTTTAAGATAGGCTCAGATCCTGATACAATTTCGATTGTGAATTTAATTTCCCAAGTAGGGGGTAACCCTGGTAAGTCGTCAAGAAATATCTCTGGAAATTCGTTTATAATGTAGACGTCCCCAACCTTTAATGGTGTTTCTTGTGCCACACCATGATGCTTCCTAAGAATGCATGACATCCTTTCCCTATCATCCTCTGAGCTTTGAGAGATGAGATAAGCGGTGTCCGTAGTCCTAAAATTTTTCCAATAAAACATAGTTTTTGACCTTCAGGATTTTCGAACGACACTTGCTTGTGTCTACAGTCGATGGTTGCGCCATGATTCGCTAGCCAGTCCATGCTCAGTATTACATTGAATTCCTTGATCTCTTAGCTCTATCAGGTCTCCTTCTATCTCCATGCCCTCAACTTTGATCGGTACACCTCGTACTATTTGTTATGATAGAACTACTTCGCCTGAAGGCAGTTCCGTAATAAACCTAGTTCTAAATCTTTCACCAGGTTTATCTAATTTCTCTATCATTCCTAACGAGGTATACGAGTGTGTTGCTCCCGAATCAAATAATATTGAACATATATTATCGAGGATAGGAAGCTGACCTGTGACCACCTTATTACTGGCTTTGGCTTCTCCCTGGGTCGAGGCGAAGATTTTGGCTGGTACCATTTTGTTGTCCTTCTTTTCTTCTTGTTTGAGCTGCGGAAAATCCTTTTTCTGATGACCTTCCTGGCCACAATTGTAACAACCCTTAGTGTTCACATGATACTCCCCAGGATGTCTTTTCTAGAACTTGGAGCACTGAGGGTATTCCGCATAACCTGACCTATTATTACCATTGTTAGTTCGTGCTCTTTCGTCAGTGTCGACTTGCTTATTATCAAGATGCTTTCTTTTGTTCCCATTATTGTTATGCTGGTTGTTGTGATGGTTTCAACCATTCTGAGTTTGATTCTGCTGCTTAGGTTCAGATTTGTTGGCCTCCTCCTTACTAACATTTTCTTGGAGCCTTTCCACCACTATAGCCATTTCCAAAATGTCGGCGTAAGAAGTGGTTCCAGGGTTTGCAAGCTTGAATCCTAACTCAATCTTGGGTCTGAGTCCCCTGGTGAACTTGGTAACCCTCAAGTAGTCATTTGGGACTAACTTTGGTGAAAACTTGGCTAGACAATCAAATCGTCGAGTGTACTTGACTACCATCAAATTATCCTGCTTAAGACTGGCAAACTCTTCCACCCTCGAAGCGATGACCGTCGAGATGTAGTACTTTTTGTGAAATAGCTCCACAAATCTGGCCCAAGTCATGGTGGTGATATCATGAGCCCGCTGTACCAAATCCCACCAGATTCTAGCATCATTTTTCAGAAGAGAGGAAACGCAGGATATGCGATCCGCATTGCCGAGGTTCATGTGTGCTAGAATAGGCTCTACATTCTTGATCCATTCTTCAGTCTCAATTGGATCTGTTGTCCCTTCAAAATTTTGAGTGTGCTGTTTATGGAAACGCTCGTAGACTGGCTCTATTTACTGAGCTGGATAAGGCTCATAGTTCACCATCGACCATCCCCCATATGATTATCCTACATTCTGCCCTTGCTGGGGTTCTTGAGTCGTTGGCTGAGGCTGTAGCTGAGTCTGAGACTGAGGCTACAGCTGTAGATGAGGCTATTGTCATTGTTGTTGTAGTAGTTCTTCTACTTGTTGCTGTAATGGATAATCTCAGCACTGTTGTCCACTGGTGGTGCTGCATTCCTATTAGCAGTAGCAGTGGTAGCACACATTCCCCTTCTTCGGTTTGGAGGGGTCTCGTGAGTCTCGTTGGCAATGTTGGGGGCGTTGTCATTCGTGCGTGCAGACCTTCATAGCGACATCTTCATCAAAGTTCTAACAATTGATAAAACACGTTAGAACTTACCCTAATAGTTTCTAAGGCAAAACTTAGTCTAAGCAAACATAACTCAGACCTATCAATTATGATTTCTTATGAAAAATTATGTAAGTCGTCTTTATACATTAGGGTGTGTTTCTATACTTAGACTATTAGGCAATCTTTATTATCTTCTAAGTCTGTTTCTAACAATCCTATATGATTTAATTCTCAGGCTCGAAACTTTTCGCTGTTCCAAAGTTAACCATATTGAGAGAGGGCTGGGATCCGTAAAATCATTCCCACTACTATGACCTCCTAAACTCTCAATACAGATTTGTATCCACCCTCACCGAACTCAATAATTATTTATTGAATTTATTCTAAATTTATTATGATTGTAAAAAAAATCAAATGCATACATGCCATTCAAAATAACAACTTTATTCATTTGGAAAAAGATTTTCATTTATTACAATCATAAATTAAAAATAAATAAAGAAACTATACTAATAATAACTAGTGTAAAATCTCTAAAAATCAGGATCTTCTACATCTGACCCTTCAACTAATATATCATTAGTTATTTCCTCATAATCATCAGTATCATAAGCCTCGAAACTACCTCGGGGAATATTCATTAGGATATTATGTTTTTGTTCATTGGTGAATTGAAACTCAAACCTATAAGTAAACCTAAGTATGAGAAAATAATATCTCATGGCTATAGGTAAGTCATCTTCATCATCCATAGTCTCCCATAATTCTTTCAATTTTGAAACTACGGAAGGAAAATCCTTACAAAGCCTAATTACTAGGACATGTTGTTCCATGGCTCTCATCATAATTTGCTTAGCGATTTGAAGGTGAACTATCTCCTTGTGAAATATGATCAATCTCTGAGTGATTCATTCTAGCACTCCTATTGTATCCCTTGGCTCTCTAACCCTTTTCAATGCCTTAATGGCTCTGATATCATGATAGGTCAAAGCTCCATTCATTTTGACTGAAACATAATGACTAAAACGTTAGTTATTAACATAAACATAACATTCATAACATAAACACTTACATTGGCGGTTATATCCAGAGCTTTTGCGTGTGTATCAAGGAGAACTTCATGCATATGAATCATGTCGCTGATACCAACTGTAATGACCCAACTAACTTAAAGACCTCAAATAATTAAAACTACTAAGCATAACTACTATTTTGGAATACATACATAAAATAATAGAACTTTATTATAAAAATCCAAAATACGAGATCCCATTGTTATCACATAAAAACATAAAGAAAACTTAAACCTTTATTATTAATCGTTCAAATACTAAATGCAGAAAATAATAATACATAATTAAAAAGGACTCAAAATATAAACGTCATCCTCAATCTTTCCCATCAATCCATTCATTTAGTTCTAGACCAATACACATGGCAAAGCTGCCATGAATCTGTCCCGCCTTCCATGTTCATTTACTTGCACAATCTAAATAAAAAAGAATGAGCCTAATGCCCAGTAAGGAAAAATTACTAAAGGATATCATAAATCATAAGACGTAAAGACATAAATCATAAAACGTATGATGTAAAAACGTAAATAATAAAACATAAGACTACAAATCAATGGCCATTAACTCATTACCGTAGTATGTGATAGAAACCATCTAGGTCCTCTTGCTACTATTTAGAGGTAGGTTTAAACACAAATATAGTATACGATATACCATCTTAGTCCTCTTGCTACTATTTAGAGGCATGTTTAAACATAACTATAGTCTACGATAATGATACAAATCTTGGGATTTGCTTATTTGCTATCTAAGCAGCCATATTTCCCAAGCGACTACAACATAAAACATATACATACATACATACATAATCATAACACATAAAATCTAACCTATTTTCCTTACCAAAAACAAGGATATTGGAGATAAGAACGAGATTGGAAACTCCTAAAACCAAATAGTAAAATCTTAAGTTTCTAAAGGAAAGAAGATGAAAAGAAAATGTAAATCATCAAGATAAGGACTTACTGAAAACCTTAAGTTTCAAAGGAATCAAACACCTTAGATAGATTAGAACTTTGATCTACACCTCAACACCAAAATACCACTCTTTCTTACTTCTCAAGTGTTTAGAAAAGCTTGGATTCTAAAGTTTTAACCCCAAAACCCTAGTGGTTCTCTCTAGAACAAACTTAGCAGCTTGGAGGCACTGAGAAGTGCTTGATGATGATGCGAATGGCTGAGTGAAGGGTCCTATTTATAGAGTTCAAGAAGTGAATCTAACTCCTTTTAAAATAAATATATAATTGAATAAAAATTGAATTTTCTGCTCAACAGATGCCCAGAACTCGGTCAAAAATGTTCAAGATCAAGTCCAAGTTGTTGGGGGCTGTTTCTATATCGGATTCTATGGATTTTCAAAAATGCCAAAGGGAGCCTATATATCGCCCCCTATAGGTGATATATCGCCTGCCCTATAATCCCGAGCCTCTGTGGTTTCGTTCATGCGAAGTCGATGTGTTTTCCGTATCAATCATAGGCGATATATCGACCCCTATAACTACGATATATCGACATATGCTGATGTATCAAACACGTTTTTGCACACTTTTAGCACACTTGAATTTGTTTAAATAACTTTGACTGAGTAAAACGTGATCCTAACATCTGAGGGAATGTTCTAAACTTCCTAGGTTTATCCTAGATCAATTTATTAATCTAAAATCCTTAATAAACATACATGTGACAAGTGTCACGTTCTTAATTATTCTATCTAAACCTTAGGTTATAATAAATAAAATTTCTTGGAACAGCTATATTAATCAACCTTATGTTAGAATTAATATTTCTAAACTATAGGCTAAACTTATAAAATCCATAACCATCTCTATGAGTTTCCAACTAAATCTTGACTTGAACCAATAACCACGAAATCTAAAATACTACAGCACAAGCTACTATGATCTAGCTAAGTAAAATTTCGAGATGCTACATGATGTGTCCATACAGACACGTGTTTTGAGCTCCAAATAATAAGCTCTTTAGCTCTAATCCTATTGGCTAGATCTAATGACGGTGCCTACACTATAAAAGGATCCTCATAGAGTTTTGGAAGACTTGATCACTCTTTCAAATCTCTCTCTCTCTAGCTTTCAAGAATCTCAAGTTTTCTCCAAGAAACTCATAAAGAAAGTGCTTGACTTTGTGAGATTAAGGCTTGTTCAATCCCAATTGTCATTTCCTCTTAGAAAAAGACTCAAGCATCAATGGTGGGCTAGGAAATAGAGAATTAGGACAGCGATAAAAATCATGTATAAGCCTTTGGTTGTGTTTTTGCATTGAAGAAGGAAATGTTCAAATTGGTGTTTCAACAAGGGTTTTTGAAGGTTCATCAAGGTTGAAGAAGATTGTTCTACAACTAGGGTTTGCATCATTTTTCTCAGTCTTTGTTTGGTCTCTGTCAAGATTATTGTGTATAGATTTTAGACTTTGTGGTGGTGTAATCTCACTCTCCCCTAACACAAAGAGGGTTGGTGACAAGGGGCAGCTGATGGCTATCATGGTGGGAATCAAAGTCAAAGGTCCATTATGGAAGAGCTTGCATAAGATTTCAACGAACTTGATGCGAGAATTCCTAGATTGCGTGATAGGTTCATCAAACTTGATGAGGCTAAAAGGAATGTAAGCAACGCCAGAACTAGCGACCTTAACAAGTTTAGTAATGAGGGTGGAAAAAGCAATAACCACAACAAGAATGGAAAAAGGGAAAATAGTAATAAGACATCAAACCACTAAGGGAAAGATAATAATAAGATGCCTAAGCAAGGAGAAAAGCCACTCAAGTAAGAATCTCGATTAACCAATTATACCACCCTAATTTAAATGTGTGAAGAAATGCTCATGGCGACCATGGCTCAAGTACCGTACAAAAATCCACCTCCCATGAAAAGAGACCCAAGCAAGTGAGATAAAGAAAAATACTACCTTTTCCATAAAGACCATGGCCATGATACCAACGAGTGTCGGTAGCTGAAAGACAAGATGAAGTTTCTTATTAGAAAAGGTCACCTAAGCTGCTACATTGACCATCACCAAGGTCAGAACAAAAATCATGGTCAAAATGATGGTAGGAAAAGACATCGATCACCGCCTAATTGAGCATGGTCTCGAGATACTTGAAGTGATAGCAACGATAATCACCGTATGATGAGGTCCTCACATTTCCAAGGCAAGTAGTAACTGTTGGGAATTTATGGCTTTACACTTTCTAAATCAATAATGAAGAATATGAATAATTCAATATTACAAACCCTAGTTGCTAATTAATAACCATATTCAAAGTATGAATGAAAATCTTATTAATCAATGTTTAAGTGATTAAATGATTATAACATGAATTTAGAAACATTTAATCATCAATACCAACAGTAATAAACACAATTAAAATTAAGGTTTTTGTAACGCCCTGGTTACCCCATAACTGTTACGGTGAACGGTGAACCGGAAATTTGACTCATTGCCTCAGTCCTTTGGTTAAAACGTGTTCTAAGTGTTATTAACAGGTTAAGGTGAAAACCATTAAAAAGGAAAGGATATATTTTATTGATACATAAAACTGTTCATGGGCCCACAAGAACATTTACAAGTTATTTACAACTCAAAAAGGTCATTACTGTTCCAAAATCTCAAACCCCGCCGACCTAAGCGGCAAAAATAGGGTAAACCCCCTAGTTCCTCTGAGAACTCATTGGCCGTGGTGGTCAAGCGGCCTCATACATATGTACACATCACCACCTAAGCTCTCCACTCAAGGCTGGGTGAGCTTTTCTTTTCATTTACCTGCACCACATAGCACCCATGAGCCAAAGCCCAGCAAGAAAACATAACATTATATGTAACCATCATCAAATGATTATCATTATAATCACACATAGCTCAAAGCTTTCAAACAAATGAGTGAGTATCACTTGAGGTCCTGATAAACCATACTGAGTGACTGACAAACAGGTCACTAATTCAAATGGAAGAGTGGCTGCTAGGTAAGCCACTAGCCTTCAATAGGTTTTGGTAAACCATACAGAGTGACTGACAAGCAAGTCACTAATTCAAGTGGAAGAGTGGCTGCTAGGTAAGCCACTAGCCTTCAAGCGCTTATATTATTCATCGACCTTGAGGTCGGTCCGGCATTAATGCTCTTTGAGTCATTCAATGCAGAAAGTCGATTAGATCTAATCTTTGTTGGCTTGCGTGGATCACGCTAAGGCCATCCTGACTAATGAGTCAACACAATGTGACCAGTGCCCAGTACCACTGCCGACCCTGACTAATAAGTCACAGCTTCACAGTTGATACTAGCACCTTTGCCAAACCTGACTAATGAGTCCATGCACAGGTGAGCAACATTTGCAAGTACTCCATAATGAATTCATGTCCACATTTATACAACCAACATGCCTCATAAATAACCACGCATGTCACATCTGGGGTGCAGTTTTCTTACCTCTGATTCGAGCTAGAATGAACAAAAGAACGACCCTTGAGAACGGTTTAGCTTTTAGTCCTTTAGCGGTTACCTAATCATAACACATTATAGGATACCATCAATAACATGATAATCAAAGGTTCTCAAACCAATATCTAGCCTCCAAGAGATCAATCCAAACTAATCCAAGTAGTAGGGACACTCCCGAGGCCTAAAACCATGATCCCGGGGTCAAAACATGTAAACAGGCTCAACCCTGCACCTGAGCCGTGGCCCTGGCACCTTGTGCCGCGGCCCCCAGGAATTCCAGAGGAAAGCGCCGCGGTTCCCTCCATCAATGGCTGCGGCGCCCAGCAGGCACAAAAACTTCACCTGCTTCTTCAAGGCAGGGCCGCGGCACCCCAAGAACAGGGCCGCGGCCCTCAACTCTGGGCCATTCCCAAACACGCTTTTATCACTCCAAAGCCTCCAAAATAATACCTAAACATTCCCCAATCATCAAATCAAAGTTCCCAAGCTTCCCAATGCATCAAAACCCTCAAAACCCAAGGTTCAAACGAATCGAAAAATGTACAATTCTCAAAGTCCAATTCAAAGCTTAGAAACTCTAAAAACTCAAAAATTTAAACTTAGATTACCTTCGATTAGGTTTTTTTCTGTCAAATCCTTCGGTCAAGAAGCTTTTAATCTTTCCTAGGATCGCTATGCCTCGATCCTCGCCTGATTCCGACTCCTATAACTCAAGATTTCTTCAATTATGCTTCAGGTGACAAAAATGAACTAAAGAGGAAGAACGAGAGGTTTTCTTATCGTACGTTCTATCTGACAGCTACTTCAAGCTTAAGTAACCTCAAATAAAACCTAATGCTCGGGGTCCCGAAAACACCCCCGGGGAAATTATAGTCAAAACCTCCAGAATTCCACCCTGATCTCAAATAAACATTCCTATTACCCCAAAATTGACCCCGTTATGACAAAACCGCTAATCCACTAAAAATGACCATCTCATGCCGAATAGCTCGAATATATCTCCATAATAATGGAATCTCATTCACAATCACATCATGCACCCAAATACACATATTTACCCGCCATGGGCCAAATTATCAAACAACATAGTATATCAAATGTGGAATCACATGCATGCATATATCATTATATCATAATATAATTCACATAAACATGCATATATTCATTTAATGGCGTAATTAAACAATTACGGCCCTCCCGGCCAACTAAACCGCCACTAAACCACATCGGAGAATTCGGGGCATTACAGTTTTAGACAAATACAACATTTGAATTGAAAAATTGAATCTTAAAACTCAGGGAACATCTAAAAGCTTATACACGAGAAGTATCGCTGTCCAAAATCTCTATTCCAAGCCTTCCCATTATTGCTTGAAGCTTGACCAAGATAGAATGAGATTTAGGATTTAACAAGCCTTTGAAACTCACACAAGTCAAGCAATTCTTGGTGAGTTTCTTGGAGAAAACTTATGAACTTTGAGAGAGAGAGAGAGAGAGAGAGAGAGAGAGAGAGAGAGAGAGAGAGAGAGAGAGAGAGAGAGAGAGAGAGAGAGAGAGAGAGTTGTAAAATGTGATCAGGGCTTTACAACTCTAATAACCCTTATATATAGTGCAGGCACCAACATTAAGTCTAACCAATAAGATTAGAGCTTTGAACACATCATTTGGAGCTAAAACAACGTAACTGTACGGACTTGTACATACATGCTAGGTGATGCATTGCCTGGCACTAGGTGACACGTCGCCTCACAAGCGATACATCACATAATGACAGGTGATATGTTGCCTATTATGGTTTCTCAAAGATTTCAGCCCAGGCGATGCGTCGCTTCTAGACCTGACCCACATTCTCAAAATGTGTCTTCAACACCTTCAAAAGCTCCCAAAGTTTTTGGGCATTCTTAAATACCTCATTGTATCACTTTGACCCATAAAATCAATTGTAGATGCCTACAATAAAATATCATATTTTTACTTCAATTTAAGTGATTTTACACCACGTTTGATAAGACTACTTAACAATTATATTTTACCAATCTCAACATTCCCCAACTTGGTTAAATATAATCCTCTCTTCTTAGCTCAAACAATTTTGGTGCATAAAGTAAAGTATCTTTCAATTTGAACATTACATTAGTGAAAGCATTACAAAGATTTAATGAAATACTTGGCATCTTAAAGATTGAACTAAGAATTCCCAATGATAAAATCGATGACACCTCACACACCTCTACTTAACCATTCATTTTCCCACTTTTCTCACTTACAACTTTTCATGGCCATGTGCTCATCGACTTCATGAACTTTCTGGGGAGGAACTAAAACTCCCATGAGAGGCCATACCACCTCTAAGTTTACATAGGTGAAGTTCCTAAAACATCTTTGATACCTTTAGACATGCTTGTTGCACACAACTAAACTTCATTAGAATCCCTAGGCTTAACCCTTAATCGGTAGCAACAAACACTAACCATCTTGGATGGGACTCATGATTATGTTTGTGTAGAAACTATCCACTTATCAATGACTTGTTCTTACCCATTGAACTCTTTCCCATGATGTTCACAAGATTGGAGTTGGGTTTCCATCATTGGTGAATCTCTTTATTTTAGGAGTTTCAGTCCTATCCCTCTAGATGTAGAACTTACTAACCTTTTTGTAAGAGGTTTTGTAAATGGATCTGCTACGTTCTCACTAGTTCTTACATATGAGATCAATATGATTACATATTGAATCAATTGTTTAACATACTCATGTCTTAGACTTATATGTCTAGACTTCCCATTATATATGCCATTATAGGCTCTAGCTAATGTGGCCTAACTATCACAATGTATCAAGATCTTCGATACCTCATCTGTAAAAATTGGGATATCCAACATGAGATTCCTAAGCCACTCGACCTCTTTGCCGGTTTCCGCTAGAGCTATAAACTCGAATTCCATGGTTAAGTGTGAAAATACATTTGTTTCTTTGAACCCCCAGAAACCGCTCCTCCTCCGAGCATAAACACCCAACTAGTTGTGGAGAGATTGTCTCCCGCAGTCGATATCCAACTTGCATCGAAATATCCCTCAATTATCTTAGGAAACTCTGAATATTGGAGGCTTATCTTCTTGGTCCTCTCAAGGTACCCTAGAACTCTCTCAATTGCCTTCCAATGTTCAATACTTGGATTTCTAGTAAGCCTACTTAGTTTACTAAAAGCATATGCAATATTTGCTCTTGTACAATGTGTGGCATACATTAGACTTCCTAATGCACTTGTAAACTCAAGTTGAGCCACCACTGTACCATTGTTCTTTTCAAGATTTATGCTTGAATCAACTGGTGTATTTGCCTCTTTGATTTTGAGATGACTAAATTTATCTCTCAACATAGTGAGCTTGACTTAAGGCATAACCCCCACTATTTCTTCTCACTTTTATACCTAAAGTGGTATCGACCTCTCCAAGGTCCTTCATCTTGAAAGTGGAAGATGAAAACCTCTTTGTTTCTATTATGCCTCTCATCTCATTTCTCAAAATCAACTTATAGACACACCAAGATGACATAGCCATCACAAATCTTAGAGTATGAGCACTTGTCTACATTATTATGTCTAAACCCATTTGAAACAATGGCTTTATCAAACTTCTCATGCAATTGTTTGGGTACTTGTTTTAATCCATCCAATGATTTAACAAGCCTACACACTTTATGTTCATTTCCCCTTAGAAAAAAACCCTCAAGTTTTCCATTTTGGAAAGCCATTTTGACATCCATTTGATGAACATAAAGATTATATATTAATGATAAGGCAAATAAAACTTTGGTTTTGGTTGTCCTAGCAGCCGGTGCATATGTGTCAAAATAATCGATTCCTTCTTTTTGTTTAAACCTTTTGGCTACTAGTCTACTGAGTTTTTCAGAAATTATAAATATTTTGAGAAATAAAAGCTAGAAAGAAAGGCTAAGAAATGAAAAAGATCACCATTTTTATGTGGTTGGGGTGTTAATGAGCCTTAGTCCATGAGTCACTAGTATTAGGCTTTAGAGAGTTTAACAATGGAGGTTTTCTACAAGTTCAACATCGTTTATGCATACAAGAGAAACTCGGGGATCCTCGCTACAGTGCACAAATGACCCTATTTATAGGTAGTCATGTGACTTGGGCTGGACTAATCTGGGCCCAATAAGGATACAATTATAAGTTCTCGCTAACGAAGCCATAATACAAGGGTTTAACATGATTATTGTAGAGTCCCAAATTTGCTAATAAGGCTTAGGACCTTGATTAGCATGCCTGAAGGGCAATAATTGATTTAATTATGCTAATATGTGAATTTAATGATTATGTGATTAGAAATACATGTTTAAGTTAATAAAATATGCATGTGGGCCCTATTTGACTATAAGGGGCATATTTGAAATTTTAGCCCGTTGAGGGCATAAATGTGATATATGTGTATATTTTGATTCATAACATTAGAGAGTGGAGATATATCTTTGATGCACGATCCGAGATGGTCCCAGGGAGAAGTTTAGTTAAATAGTCACAATGGAGTCGAATAACACATCCCAGTTGCAGTTGGTGTTCGGAGGAGCCTAGGGGTATTTTGGGGAAGCAGTTGGTGTTCGGGATTTATCAAGTAACAAGTAGTAATTTAGCAATTATTTGGACATGTTGAGACTAAACGGGGATTTATAGGAACACTCGAGGACTTAGCGGGATGTGGCATATGACTGTATTGCCCTTAGTGGCACTTGAGGATTAAGATAAGATTAAGGAGTATTTTGGACTTTTGACTAGGGATAGATTTGAACACTTAAGTAGCTGAGATTCTAGGGTCACTTAGAAGAAAATAGAAGGAAAGGAAACAAATGGAAATTTCCAGCTCTCTCTCTCTCTCTCATACTCGGATCTTTCTCTCTCTCCTTTCGTGCTTGAAATTTTTTGAAGGAACTTGAGGATTCAAGGCTAGAGCTTGTGAGGATTGAAGGTTGAAGACTTGGGGAAGTAGCTCAGGCCGTATTTATAATAGAGGTAATTAATCTGGCACTAAATTTTCTGAGTATTTGCTGGATTCTGTTAGAATTATAGGTTTTCATGTGAAATGGATTCTAAGAATGGTCTTGGGTGTTTGATGAGTGTATGGAGTTGTTTATGGATTTGTTGTGATGTTTAGGTTATGTGAATAGTGTGTTAGGAGTGTGTCCTAAAAGCATGTAAAGACATTTGTTTTTTTTCTGTGAATAAATAAATACAATGGTTTATTTTTATTGTCATATTTAGATTGTTAAATTATTGTTTGAATAATTTTGTAAATATCAGAAAAATTACATATTCATTATTGAGGATGTGATCTTGTATTAGTACGAGAGAATTAAGATCACATGAATGAATAAAAATAGTCAACAACAACAAATTAAAGTTATGGAATTCTTTAATTGGAGTTGTAAGTACGGTTTACTGAGTATCATAATGATACAAATAATCAAGATTCGGATTATTGATGTGGAAAGGCATCTCGGTAAAGGTGCTTTATATAATATGATTATATATGACATGGACCGATATGAATTAGAGTCTTTATCCAAAAACCATTTAACAATAAAGACTTATAATTCGTATCATAACTGATGATCATTTATAGATCAACCTAAATCTTGAGTGTTCATGAACTCATGTTCATATTTATTAAATCTTTTGATTGATTCGTTAAGGTCTCTTCAAAGAATGAGGCTAATGACTTTTGTTTTGGAGATTTAATATCATGGATGGCTGGGAACATGTATCAACAATACAAAATCTAATCTTTCCTAACGGATCGTATATTAGTTCCCTTAAGGGTTAATTCTGGAACTGAATGATTTTGAGCTCAAATCTATAATTAGATTATAGATTAATTATTCACTAGTGAATTAATGGTACTTAAGGAATAAGAAGTAAATTAGAAAGGTTAAATGGTAATTCTCCCATTCTAATTTATGAACTAATTAATTAGAGGGTTGAACTATTGTAAGATGGTTATATCAATGGACGACTTAAGAAAAAGATTTCTGTAAAAGTATATCTATAACATAAAGAGTGCAATTATGAATTTATAGTGGAGTAATATCAGAATTAATAAATTAACTATTATAATTAAAGAGTTTAATTATTTAGTTTCAATTTATTGGAGCTTAATGTTATAGGTCCATGGTCCCCGAAATGGCTCAAACAATCACTGTCAAAGGCAAATACAAAAAATGGGCAAAAAGGACTTATGTGATAAGTAAAATATTTTTCTATGTATCAAACATAGTTATTGATTAATTATGTTTAATTAATTAATTAAGAATTGATTAATTATTTGATTTAACAAAAATATAATTAATTTTGAATTAATTTATTTTTGGGATTTTTGGTATTTAAATAATAATAAAAATTGGGAAAAATCACATGCCATCACAGGCATGTGGTACACGTGTGGCACAGTGCACAGGCACTGTGCTACACGCATAAGAGATGTACTCAGTCTCATGATTCCACAATTTTAGTTATTTAAATATTAAATAAATAATGAGATATTTTAATATGATTAAAATATTATTATTTAAACAAAAATCTGATAACTGATCAGTTATTTTGAATTTGTTTAAAATAACAAATATTTTAATATATTGGATAATATTAAATATAGGATATCAGTTTTCACAGAACGTAACTTTTCAGGGGATAGAAAAATATCTAGGAATCTCTCTCAGAGAAAGAGAACAGTGACAAAAACTAAAGTCATTGTTCTTCACAAAACCTAAGTCCAAAACTTTATCAGATGTCATGTGTTGAGAACATCTGATAAATAGTTTATTGCCTATTATTTGTATAGCGAGCCCACACTCGTTCTTTGTGTGCCTGAGACCATTTTGGAAGATCTTGGTGTGAGATCTCAAGGAATTTAGCCATACGAAAAGATAGCAGCAAGGAAGGACCTGAGGTAATTTTTCTGTTCATGTCCTTGATTCAATATATATATGCATGTGAAGAAGTAGATCTAGAAATATTATGGGATTAATCTAACAATTTGATTGTTGTTCCGCTGCGCATAATCTCTGATTTGATCAATAAAAACCAACAAATGGTACCAGAGCCATCTTCACATATATATGTATTGAATCTGTGTGGGTTTAATTTTATGCATTTATTTATTTTGATGAATGAATGGATGACTTAATGTGATTGAATGCGTGGGAATGTTGAATCGTTAATTGTATGGTGTTTTTGGGTTAGGATTTGTTTATGATTAGATCATTGTGTAAGCCATTAAAGGGCATAGGATTAAAGTAATTTTATTTGGTTTTCGACACCATAAAATTGTAATTCCGATCACACAAAAGTCAGAACGGAGCCCGGAATTCAGAACTCAGCCACCGCACCTCCGAGGCCAACCTTCGAGCCGCTGCCGGACGTCGTACGGACGGGTCCCGTACGGATCCGTACGGTTCGTACAGTCCAGCCCGGCGGCCCCGTTTGACGCCACGTGTCCCCGTCTGACTGGTCCATAATATTTTTATTTTTTTTATGAAATTAATCAGTTATTTTTTTAAAATTTTAAAATGTTTAAATATCCTATTTTTGAAATTTTATATTTAAATAATGAGATATTTTTGTTGTCTTAACTAATTTTTTTGAATATCTTATTTAAAATTTATCTTTTCAAAATAACAGATTTTAATTTAAATTATGTGGATGCTCAAATTCCACCAAGGGAAAATAAGGAGGTCGACCCTCATTAGCCTCACACAGTTTAAGCAACCCGATATTTTTCCCTCAACCCATATCCCATAGGAGGCCTTAATAAAAATGCATTAGGAGATCCGAGGAGTCACGCGAGGCTCCTCAGCATGCCCCGCGCGAAGCCTCCGCCTCATCCCTTCGGCGTGCCCGAGTCGCACCCGCGAGGCCCCTGCCTCACTTCGTCCACGTGCACCAGGCTGCGCGCGCGAGGCCTCGTCTCCACCTTCGGCACGCCCGAGTTGCACCCGTGAGGCCCCTGCCTCGGTTCGTCCATGTGGACCAGGCTGCGCGCGCGAGGCCACGTCTCCACCTTCGGCGCGCCCGAGTCGCACCCGCGAGGCCCCTGCCTCGCTTCGTCCACGTGCACCAGGCTGCGCGCGCGAGGCCTCATCTCCACCCGCACCTTTGGCGCCTCGCGAGGGGACGTCTCACACCAGCCGTGCCGCATCACTAGAGCCTCGCGAGGGGGCGCCTCACGCCAGCCATGCCCCACCACCAGGGCCTTGCGAGGGAGCGCCTTGCGCCAGCCGTGCCGCGCCACCAAGAACCTTGCTTCGTATGCCCAGGCATTGTACGAGGCTGCTTTGCCACGGACATCCACGACCGCCTCGCACGCAAGCAGGCATCTCGTTAAGAGTGGCGTCACAAGCACCCATCATCCGCGCCTCGTGGGTGGCCTTGAGGCGCTTCGGGTGTCTTATGCCTAGGACCTAAGGAAACCCCACCGTCTAGAAGTGAAAGCCCAAGTATGATCCCGAAAGGTCATGATGGTACAATCTTGTACGAGGTACGGCTTGTAAGGCCCCGTACATCTGATCGTGGCACTCATGCTAGTCAGGTGGTGGGAGCACTAGGAGAAAGGACATGGTCTGCATACTCCCAATTAGATGTCAGAGTCGACACCACTACCACATGCACCACTCCTCTGACATTGGGACGGACAAGTAGTGGAGACATCCTCCTGGTGCCTGCCCCTGTACTGGATGCAAGACCACAACCTCTGAAACCATTCTCCTGACAGAGTACTTGTGTACCACTTGGTCTCCTGGACCATCATGTATCCAAGGCCATTAGAGCCTGCTATAAAAGGAACCCCACTCCCACATGGAGGGGGGTTGAAAAATTTACTGTAGCAAGTGCACCATAGTGAATGAAAAACTGATTTCACCATTGTTCTTCTGCAATTGTTCTTGGAGTCGATACTTAAATTTCTAAGGCTTTTTTATTGATAATCTTTACTTTGCAATTTTTTCCAACTTAACTTCGTTGACAAGTTCTCACCGTCAACAGTTTGGCGCCGTCTGTGGGAAGCTAAGTACCAAGCTACTGTTCTACCATTACTCCCGGCATGCCGAGACATTCAAAGTGACTCAGGGAGCCATGAGAGGTGGAGGTCCACCTTAACGGAGTCCAGCTGAAGGCCTCCATGAAGGATCCTCCTCCACCCAGAGATGTGGAGCCCCCAAGGGACCCTGAGGTTCACGAGGGTGATAGAGAGGCCTCGTCATCGACCGTCCCGCCTGGAGGGAATCCTCCAAGGGCACCACCGGGGAATGCCAACGAATTCCCGCTCCCTAAACCGCCACAAGTGCCAAACTCCGGGGTCCATCAGGTCTTGGCAACAGCATTCTGATGAGTTCCTCCAGCAGCACGACGCCGTGCGCGACTACACGATGCCAGGCACCAGCCTCGCAAATGTGAAGCAGGGAGAAAACGAGAGTCTGAAGAGCTATATCCACAGGTTCAATATGGAGGCAGCTAAGGTAGGGAGCCTGACCCGCTGAGAGCTGAAAATGGCCATCACAGCTGGAGTATGCCCAGGGAGCAAGTTATGGGACAACATGCTCAAGAGAGAGGTCACAGACTTGGATGATTTCTACGAGCGGGCACAAAAGTACATTCACGTGGAGGATGGTCATGAGAACCTCAAAGCTGGAAAAGGCCCATCGCCCCCGAAACCTTCAGTCCGGGAAAACCAAAGCGGTGCAAAGAAGAAGGGGGTTTATGTGGGAACAAGGGATGATCGACCCCGGAAGCACCAACGCTCTGATGAGCGCATACAGAGCCCCTACACCTTTTACACCGACCTCACCCATGCGAGAGAGGATATTTTCGTTACGAACGAAAACCAGGTCCCTTTCAAAAGGCCCCCGCCAATAAAAAAAGATCGGTCTAAAAGAGACCCCAGCAAGTATTGCCAATATCACAAGGATATCGGCCACACCACCGCGGAGTGCAACCATTTGAAGGTGGAAATCAAGGAGCTCATCCGCAGAGGACATTTGGGCAGATATGTGCGGAAGGAGAACAAGAGGCCAAAAGAAGGAGTGTCCCCATCGCGGGCACGAGGGGTGGCCCCAGAAGTGCAGGGAGAGGTCTGGACCATCTTTGGAGGACCAGGATTCGGAGGCGATTCAAGGAAGGGGCGAGACAAGTACGCCAAGGAGGCCAGACGAAGCCCACCACCTTGCATTTTAAGTTTGGAGCAACACTCCCCGAAGAGCTTCAAGGGCGAGAATGACTCGATAACTTTCACTGAAGAAGATGCGCAGGGGGTGCATGTCCCTCATAATGACCCCCTGGTGCTAACTGCCCAGCTTGCTAACATGAGGGTACATTAGGTCTTAGTGGATAACGGGAGCTCTGTGGACATCTTGTATCGACTAGCGCTGGAAAAGATGGGATTGAGCCTCCATCACCTAAAGCCTTGCACTACGTCTTTGTATGGGTTTACGGGAGATTTGATGTAGCCCCTAGGGGCAATCGAATTAGCCCTCACCATGGGGGAGCAACCCAGGCAAACCACCGTAATTGCTATCTTTGTCGTGGTGGATTGCACCTCAGCCTTCAATGCGGTATTAGGGAGACCCTCTCTGAGAGAATTGAAGGCGATAACTTCTGTGTATCACCTAGCTATGAAATTCCCAAACCCCGGGGGAGTAGCATGCGTGAAAGGGGAGCAGAAGGAAGCGAGGGAATGCTATAACATGTCCCTCCGCACAGCCACCAAACCCTCTGTCCCGATGGAAATGGTTGTGTATGAAGGAGAAACCCACACAATTTGGACCCACGAGTTACGGATCATCTCGAGAGGTGCTACCAGCGAGGCTTAGGCACTCAGTGAAAAAAGAACCTATGTTTAGTTTGTCCCTTGTTGTTTTAGCTTAGGTAAGTAAGAATCAAAGAGGCTACCTAGGTAACCTCCTAGTTAGATGTAACCCTTTTATTTACAAGGTTGGTTGTAAACTGCATGCTATGAATGAAAATGTTTGCAACTTCATGTGTTACTTTTCTTCGCTACGCGGGCATCAGCCAAAGTGCCTGCCGAAATAAATTTCACCAAACACTTGGGGGGCAGGACAGGAGGAAAAAACATGGAGCTAGCAAGGGGAACCTAAAAAGGGCTCCTAAAAAGGACCCTCTAACGGAGGATCCTAAAAAGGACCCCTTGCCCTCCTAAAAAGGAGGCTCTTAAAAAGGACCCTCTACCAAGAGGATCCTAAAAAGGACCCTCTAACAGGAGATCTTAAAAAAGTCCCTCTATTAGGAAGACCCTAAAAATGACCCCCTACCAGGAGGATCCTAAAAAGGGCCCTCCACCAGGAGGAAGTGGCTCGTGAAGATAAAGCAAGCAACAAGCACCTTGCACCAGGATCCCAAAAAGGACCCTATGCACCAGGAGGATCCTAAAAAGGGCCCTCCATCAGGAGGACCCAAAAGGGACCATGACCCTAAAAAGGACCCTTTAACAGGAGGTCCCAGAAGGACCCCTTATATTGGGGCCTTAGGCAAAGTCCTTATATATAGAAAACAGGTAGAGGGCCTTGCAAGGCATCCCTTGGGTTCACAAGGATTAGCTACCCTTGTGAACATCAAGGAGGCCAAAGGGTCTTACAAATATATATATATATATATAGTCACAACACTAATAAGTCTAGAGTGGCCACCAAGTTTTCTAGCCAAAAAGGGTCCTAAAAGAGACCCTTGCAAAAATAGTACTATGAATAACGACGAAAAGGATGCTTCTCACAAAAAATATTAAGCGCGTGCAAGAATATACAAAAGGATAGCTAGGACCCAAGGGGTCAAAATATCCTTATAAAAGTAATCAAGAGGCACCAAAAGAGGTCCCAGTGAACCCTTTCACATGGGCTCCAAAGGACCTCCAGCCTGATAAATAAAAGAGGGGAACCAACCAAACCCCATCATACAGGCTCAAAAGGACCTCAAATGCAGTGGAATAAGGGATAAATAGCCACACATGTATATATACATTGAAAAAGAAAGTTTTGAAGATAGTACAAGATTTACACACAAAAAAAAAGAAAGAGCATACACCCATAGCGGGCTAGCTGGCAAAAGTTATGAAATAACAACTTCAGGGCTTCCTGCCACGGGCGCTCCACACGGCCACTCGAGCAACGGCGTGCTCATCGAAAGAAGAAAAATCAAAATTGGGGTTCTGCCTCCACACACTGTAAAGGGCACGATCTATGGACTGGTACTCAATGGCAGCCTTCTCCGCCTCCAAGGAAGCATTTCTCTCCTGCAATGAGTCGACATCGACCCTGGCAGCCTGGAGTTCGGCCCTGGTAGCCTCGACCTCAGCCTCTAAATAAGTAACCCTCTCTTACGATGCTGCCATGATAGCCTTGGTCGCCAGGAGTTCGCTCTTCAGGCTAGTAACTTGGTCCTTCAGCTTTGTGGCCTTGGCAACCGCCTTCAGCTTCCTTCTCGATGAGGCAGCAAGTTTGGTCCAGACCCTTTGCAGATCAGCCTGAGTGTTCTCAAGCTCTTTCTCGAGCTCCTGGACCTGGGCCGTGAGGAAGTCCCTCTCAGTAGTAGACGCGGAGAGGTTGCTAGACGAGTCGGCAAACCGCAGAGCCATGGTATAGGCCTGTACAAGAAAGTTAACGACAGCAACAATAAGTAAAAAAAAAAAATGCATGTACATCTATACGTGATAAGGTCGACGTGAGGTGCAGGAACTCACCCAAGCCATGGTGCGCCTTAGGTTTTCCCCAAGGTCCGGCAGAGCAACATTCCCAAGACCGTTCCAGTCAGATACGGGGAGGCCCGAGGCAAGTTGGATGTATCGCTGCTCGTAAGACGTCGCCATCCGAGTCACCCAGGGCTCCCCATCCGCACCAGAGGCACCTGGCTGGGCGAGGACAGACGACTCGCGGTGAAAGTGGAAAAGTGAGGCCCCGGTAGATCAGAGGGAGGCTTCGGAAGATCGGCAAAATAAGTCCCCGATGGTCCAGGGTTGAGAGGAGCCTGAGTGAAGGCGTCATAGCCCTCAAGGTCAGGGAAAAAAAAACACCCCGGAACGGCCTGCTGGTCTTGAGAATGAGGGGCTATGTCCGGATCATAAGAGGCACATGGAGGGCATCCCCCAGGAGATGGAGGCAGCTCGTGAGGTCCCCCGCGGTCAAGGGGGGCTTCCTCCGGCTCTTCCTCAGCCTCATCGTCATCTGGGCAAGGCTGGGCCAATACCCCCTTCATCTTCGTGGACCCAGAGATGGTCCACAGCAACTTGGGGTCCGAGACAGGGGACAATTTATGGCGGTTCAGATTCTTCACGGTGAATAGGCACACCGCCTTTTTTGTAGCGGGGTCAGCGCTGAGGAACTTTCTCATGTCTCTCGCTTCTAACCCGACAACTGTGGGCTCGACGAATTGCTCTGCATAATACACGCCATGGTCGATATGAACGTAAGTCATGAAACAAAAGTTGTAAGAAAGTAAAAGAGAGAAAGTGATGCTCAAGGTACTTACTGGGAGTGGCCCGGAAGTCCTCGCGGACAGAGAGGGGGCCTTCCACGAAGAAAAAGTCCTACTTCCAGGACCCTGGGTTGGACACCGAGCTCTCTATCAAAGAGGCCTCGTTGTTGGATTTTTGTAAATAGTAAAAGCCCTTTGACTTGGGAAGGGGCATGAGGTTGTAGAGGAAATGCACCTCTGTCTCCGTAGGAGCGCATTTCAACAGCTTCGTAAATGCAACGAAAAGGCAGCTTAAAGTCAGCCAGCCATTGGGTGCAAGCTGAAGCGGGGCAAGGTCGAAGTAGTTGAGGACCGCAACAAAGAACGGGTGTAACGGGATGGTACCACCCGCCTTCAGGATGTGCTCGCTGAGGGCCACGAAGCCGGGCCTAGGACAGTCAGCCCGACATGTCTCCTGAGGAACATATAACGCGTACTCCGGAGGGACGTGATAGTGATCCACAATGCCCCTCAGTTTGTTTTCGGATACACGTGACACCAGTTCGGATGCCAGTAAAGGAGCATTGTCCGGTTCATTGGAAGTCACCTGTCGTCGTGCCCTCGACATATCTGCAAACCCAAAAGAAAAAGGTGAGAAAGAGACAGAGCACTCGGCCCTCCATTTTTTCTTCCTAGCAAGAGTCTTCCATTGGGGGACCGACTGCGGAAGTGCTAAACTAGGGAAAATCGAGACCAAGGGCCGAGGAGAAGCGGGAGCCGCTCTATGACAGTCATCAGGTCAGGACGGGCTGGAGGGCTCAGGCGGAAGGTGTCCCTCCATAAACTCTAACTCCCTCTGCAACTCTAAAAGGGTCTCCCTAAGGCTCGCTACATGGTCACTAAGGTCTGGGGGGAAAGGTGCTCCGTCTCCTCTCGACACCGAGTCGATTTCGCTCTCCACCACCCAAATTTTATGCCTATGTTCAGCCATGTGCTCAAGATGGCAGATACGGGCTTGCCTTAAGGAGTCATAGTCCTGGTAAGGGATTTCCTCAGGGGACTCTGAGTCTGAGGACATGTCAATAAACTCAACCCCCGGAGGTGTGTCGAACGGACCATCACTAGCCATGAGGCCTCGTTCCGAAAGCCAAAAAGGGGTTCATGTGTAAATGAGGGGATGGCTACAAAACACAAAGGAATGGGCTTAGAACCTCTAGATGCAAACGCTCTAGATGATTCACTACGGGGTATAAAAAAGAGGGGCATGCAAATGGTCAAACTCACTGCAAGCTCAAGCCAAGGTACCCCATCCCGAGTAATGCTAATTTGGACCCAGTGAACGTGAGGGAAAAAGAAAATATACCTCAAGCAGATAAGATGGAGCGTTGTCGAGATCGAAAGGAGGTTGAGGGCCAAAAGTACCAAATGGTCGAATATACGCGTCTACAAAAATATACCAAAAGGATGTGTTAGCCTCCAAATAGACACACCAAAAAATTAGCTCATATGTAAAAAAGAAATGATGAGATGAAAAAATAAAATGAAGGAAACTATGGCAAAAATGAGGGAGTGGGGGATTGAACCCCTTACCTCTTGGAAGGGGAAGGATTCTCAAAACCACTAAGCCAAAGAAGTAAGGTGAAAATAATAAGCCATGCATGAAGGCCTATTTATAAGAATTAAGGAGAATAGTCTACAAGAGCACCTGAAGGTCCTCTCCTAGACTAGGCAGCAAGTGTGGATGCTCAAATTCCACCAAGGGAAAATAAGGAGGTCGGCCCTCATTAGCCTCACACAGTTTAAGCAATCCGATATTTTTCCCTCAACCCATATCCCATAGGAGCCCTTAATAAAAATGCATTAGGAGATCTGAGGAGTCATGCGAAGCTCCTTAGCATGCCCCGCGCGAAGCCTCTGCCTCGTCCCTTCGGCATGCCCGAGTCGCACCCGTGAGGCCCCTGCCTCGCTTCGTCCAAGTGCACCAGGCTGCGCGCACAAGGCCTCGTCTCCACCTTCGGCACACCCGAGTCGCACCCGCGAGGCCCCTGCCTCGCTTCATCCACGTGCACCAGGCTGTGCGCGCGAGGCCCCGTCTCCACCTTCGGCGTGCCCGAGTCGCACCCGCGAGGGCCCTGCCTCGCTTTTTCCACGAGCACCAGGCTGCGCGCACGAGGCCTCGTATCCACCCGCACCTTCGGCGCCTCGCGATGGGACGTCTCACACCAGCCGTGCTGCATCACTAGAGCCTCGCAAGGGGGCGCCTCACGCCAGCCATGCCTCGCCACCAGGGCCTCACGAGGGAGCGCCTCGCACCAGCCGTGCCATGCCACCAAGGACCTCGCTTCGCATGCCCAAGCATTGTACGAGGCCGCTTTGCTACGGACATCCACGACCATCTCGCACGAAAACAAGCATCTCGTCAAGAGTGGCATCACAAGCACCCATCATCCGCGCCTCGTGGGTGGCCTTGAGGCACTTCGGGTGTCTTATGCCAAGGACCTAAGGAAACCCCACCATCTAGAAGTGAAAGCCCAAGTAAAGGTCATGATGGTACAATCTCGTATGGGGTACGACTTTTAAGTCCCCGTACGTCTGACCGTGGCACTCATGATAGTCAGGTGGTGGGAGCACTATGAGAAAGGACATGGCCTGCATACTCCCAATCAGATGTCAGAGTCGACACCACTACCACCTGCACCACTCCTCTGACATTGGTACAGACAAGTAGTGGAGACATCCTCCTGGTGCCTGCCCCTGCACTGGATGCAAGACCACAACCTCTGAAACCACTCTCCTGACAGAGTACTTGTGTACCACTTGGTCTCCTAGACCATCATGTATCCAAGGCCATTAGAGCCTACTATAAAAGGGACCCCACTCCCACATGGAGGGGGGTTGAAAAATTTACTGTAGCAAGTGCACCATAGTGAATGAAAAACTGATTTCACCATTGTTCTTCTGCAATTGTTCTTGGAGGCGATACTTAAATTTCAAAGGCTTTTCTATTGATAATCTTTACTTTGCAATTTTTTCCAACTTAACTTCGTTGATGAGTTCTCACCGTCAACAAATTCATTTCAGTTTTAATTAAAAGAAAAATAAAAATGATGATTATTTAAAAGTTTGTTTTAATTAATCAAAAATAATTTGAAAATTGTTTTCTTATTATTGTTCTGGACCTACAATGCCACATATCCTACCGACAGTAAAGTAAAGAAGCCCGATGAGATCAAGGCAGTTTTATTTTATTTATTTTAATTTTATAAAGTGGTTGTAAAATTAGAAATACCCAAAAGCACCCGGTTCAACATTTATTGTTTATTTATTTAAATAATTATTTTCATGTGATTAATGTGATTGATAACATGTTCATGCATTGAATGCCATACATGAAAACCCACACAGTCATAATCATGCATCTCATTAGTAGAAACATGATTATTAGGATTGTCCTATATGTTTATATGAATTATTTTGTGAAATCAATTGCATGTAAATTACTTAGTTTTATTTTGAAAACTTGGTAAAATATCACACCAAATTTTAAGTATTTATGACTTAATTTCTTTAAACCAACTTTATTTTAAAAAGTGTTTTTTAGTAAAGATTAGATGAACATGATTGGTAATTTAAAATTGGACACACACATAGAAACTCGCTTTCTTTCCAATTTTAATTATGTTCATAAAGTTTAAAGAAACTATAATTAATTTGGAATTAATTAGGTTAAAAACACTTATTTCAAAATAGTGAGTGGGAGAGGGTTGATATCTCAAACATAACCCATGGTCTCCATTATTAATATAACACCATGAGATATAAATAGCGCCTCGCGACGGCTTTGTTTTCATCCCCCTAAGGAAGGTGTCTGGTCATATCAATAGCAAGGTTGTATTTCTTACATAGATAGGAACTAATGATGTATTTTAGGCTTGACCGACCCTAAGGCGGCATGTCCTAAGTTAAGTCATGAACTCCGAAATAATGGGTTACACTCACAAAGTTATGATTAAGCTCGTGAAGTGGATAATCATAACTTGACCAAACTAAGCGGTACTTTAATGTTTAAAAGAGAAAATAAAGAGTTCTTTTAAGTATTAAACAATAAAGATAAGAATGTCTTATAAATTCTCTAAAATTAATTTGACCGACCCTAAGGTGGCACTTTAATTGTTAGAAAATTTTATCGTGGAAATTATTCTTTATTTTATGTGTTTTGATTGTGCTCATGCATCACGTTTAATTTCCGAAACTTTGATATTTATTTTTCTAAATATAATAATAATATTTATTTGTACTTATTTATTACCAGCAAAATGTCTATTGGTGAATCACACACCGATGCCTTTCTCAAATCCTTGGTTTTTGAACCTAGAAATATGAAACACTAGTTTCGAGGCATGTTGACTATTTTTTCTTATAAGAAGATGATGTCAACTGTTTGTGAAAAGCCTCCAACAGAACCACCCCTGGCTACTAGCTATGAAGCAGAAGAAAAATATGCAGATTGGATAAAATCCGATCGTATGGCACATTATTGCATGCTTTCAACCATGCCTGACGAAACAAAGGAAAAATATATACACTATGACTCAGCCCATGAGATGTGGCGAGCAATGACAGAGGAAATCTATGCTGAGTGTCATCGTTTATATCAAACGAAAAAGGTAAATAGGATTTACATATATTTTTCAACTTTGAATAATAAATTCAAAGATTATGAATATCAGATTCAAATGTTTTGAATAGTAGATTCAAAATATATGCCACTAATCTATTTTTCTTTTGTCTTTCCTTTTGCAGAATCAGAACCCTGAAAAGGAGGAAGAGACTGATGATGATTTTGGTAGCAAGTAAGGAGCTGGAGAAGTTGAAGAGCAGTAGTTTTGTATTTAGTAATTTTATTGTTAGTTGAACAATTTAAATTTCTTTATTTTGTTTTAGAAATTTTAGATTTCTTTAAACAAAGAAAACTACAGTCTAGAAATTTAGTTTATTGTTAATAATTTTGATTATTAATGTTTGGAAACTTATTTCTATTTTTGCATAACATTTATTTCTTTTATTAATAAAGTAGTTATTATTTAAAGATATTATCTATTTATTTGTTATGCAAATGCATTGGGATAAAAAAAGTTTACATACTTATATTGAATGAAAAATTCTTATAATTTTTGAATTATTTAAAAACAACTAATCATAGATCTATTAAACTGATTCCGATAGTGAAACATATCTGTGACACTTGAGATTGGGCCATATTGGTCTAGACAGAATAAATAGGCTTGTAAATGATAGTCCTTTAAGAGAACCATTTATTGGATCTCTCCCTGTTTATAAATCCTGTCTAGAAGGCAAAATGACCAAGAGACCTTTCTCTGTTAAAGGTTCAAGAGCCACAGAATCACTTCAGCTAGTACACATGGATCTTAGCGATCCACTTAATTTACAAGCAAGAGGAGGTTGTGAATATTTTGTCACTTTCATTGATGATTATTCAAGATATGGTTACCTATAATTAATGCAAAGAAAATCTGAGACTTTTGGAAAGTTCAAAGAATTTCAAGCAGAGGCTGAAAAGCAATTAGGTAAATCACTAAAAAGAACTTCGATCTGATCGAGGAAGAGAGTACTTGGATTGTGAATTCAAGAACCATCAACGTGAGCATGGCATTCAATCCCAACTCACTACACCTGAAACAACACAGTAAAATGATGTTTCAGAAAGTCGGAATAGAACGTTATTAGATATGGTTAGATAAATGATGAGTTTCTCATCATTACCATTGTCATTCTGAGGCTATACGATTCAATGTGTTCCATGCATATTGAATTATGTTCCACCTAAGTCTATCCAAAAGACATCTATAGAATTATGGAATGGTTGTAAACTTAGTTTACACCATTTTAGAATTTGGGGATGTCGTGCATACATGCTTAAAGGAAAGACCGGGAAGATGGAAACACACTGTGAAGTATGCATGTCTGTGGGATATTCCAAAGGGACAAGAAGTGGATTTTTCAATAGTCCAAAGAAAATAAAACATTTGTATTGACAAATGCAACTTTTCTTGTATATGACTATGTTAATAACCACAAACCTCGCAGTAAGATTGTACTGGAGGAGATGGTCTCAAATAAAGTCGCAAAGTCACCAGTAATAACCAATGAAAAACGGCAAGAGGAAACTGCTAGTTCTAGTCAGAATAGTAGAGAACTTCATCGTAGTGGTAGGGTTAGTAAGTAACCCACATACTGTGAACACGAGGTTCAAATGCTTGTGTTTGACACAAACAAAGACGATCCATTGACATTTGAAAATGCAATGAATCATTCTGACAAGGAAAAATGGCAAGAAGCCATGAACCAAGAAATGGAATCGATGTATTCCAATTCTGTATGGGTTCTTGAAGATCCACCTGAGAATAACAAACCCATTGGTTGCAAGTGGATATTCAAGAAGAAAAGAGGAGCGAATGGGAAAGTAGAGACTTTCAAAGCAAGGCTTGTAGCCAAAAGGTTACACACATAAAGAAGGGGTTGACTATGAAGAAACCTTTTCTCCATTAGCCATGCTAAAATCCATTTGTATACTCTTGTCCATAGCTACGTACATGGATTATGAGATCTGGCAAATGGATGTTAAAAAAACCTTTTTGAATGGCTACCTTGACAAAACCGTTTACATGTCTTAACCAGAAGGGTTCGAATTAAAAGATCAAGAGCAAAAGGTTTGCAAGCATCTTAGGTCTTGGAATCTTAGATTTGATGGCACAAGAAAAACATTTGGTTGTTGAAGAAAATGTTGATGATCCTTGTGTCTATAAATAAATCAAAGATGGTATAGTAGTATTCCTCGTTCTTTATGTTGATGATATCCTACTCATTGGGAATGATGTGGAGACATTATCAAATGTAAAGAACTGGTTAGCTGAACAATTCCAAATGTAAGATTTGGGAGAAGCCAAGTATGTTCTGGGCATTAAGAGTCTTAGAGATAGACAGAACAAAACTTAGGCACTGTCTCAAGCAACTTATATTGAGAAGGTGCTAGAACGCTTTAATAATCAAAACTCCAAAAAGAGTGATATGCCAACCCATTATGGAGTATTCCTTTCCAAAGAGTAGTGTCTCAAAACACCTCAGGAAAAGGAAAACATGAGACAGTATCCCTATGCCTCAGTAGTAGGCAGTCTGATGTACGCCATGTGTGTACAAGACCTGACATTTGTTATGTAGTAGGGATAGTCAGCCGTTTTCAATCCAATCCTGGATTGAGTCATTGGATTGCAGTGAAGAATATTCTAAAGTGTCTTAGAAATACTAGAGAAATTATATGCTAGTATATTCAGGTGGAGACCTGAACCCCATTGGTTACACTGATTCTGATTTTAAATCAGACAGAGATAGTCAGAAATTGACTTCTGGATCAATATTTATTCTTGGAAGAGGAGCATTAGTCTGGAAAAGCATTAAGCAAACCAGCATTGCAAACTCCACCATGGAAGCTGAGTATATAGCGGCTTGTGAAGCAGCTATGGAGGCTCTGTGACTCAAAAGGTTCTACTCTGATCTGAAAGTTGTTCCAGAAGTGGAGAAACCACTTGTTCTTTACGATGACAACAGTAGAGCAGTGGCCAATTCTAAAGAACCAAGAAGCCACAAGAGGGGAAAGCATATAGAGCGCAAATACCAGTTAGTCAAAGTTTAGGTTGAGGAAATACCAGTTAGCGCAAATAAGAAGAGAGGATAAATAATATCCCATGTATGAAGGATTTGGACATTACCTTCACTAGTGAGGATGTGAAGCATGTCCACTACCTGCACATGGACCCCATCGTGGTGATGACTTAAATCGTAAACCAAATGGTATTGCGGGTGCTAATTGATAATGGAAGCACCGTCGATATTCTATATAAGTCTTAATTGAAAAGTTAAACTTGTCATTCCAATATCTTGCACCATGCATTACCACTGTCTATGGGTTCAATGGCGAGAGCCTAGCCCCCATAGGATCCATCAAGTTACCGATCACCCTTGACGATACCCCTCGATGGGTGACTTTCATGACCACTTTCGTGGTCGTGGATTGTCCATCGACATACAATGTGGTCTTGGGATGACCAATGCTCATAAACTTGCGAGCCATAGCCTCCATTCCGTACCTAACCATCAAATTCCTCACCAATGAAGGCATTAGTTGCGTGAGAGGGAACCAATGAGAAACAAGGAAGCGCTATAATGCCTCCATACATAAAGAAAACAAGGGTGCTAGTACTAACATGATTTTTGATGATCAGGCTACCGAACATCTCAAAAATTTGTTCGATAATGAAGTCATGGTGGTAATCCAACAAAACAAACAAGGTAACGATGTCTTATGAAATGAGGCCGAAAGCGGGGAGAAACTAGATCCTTGCTTTGGGGATGAAGGAAAAATTTTTGGGCCCATCTAATAATGAGCATAGTTGAACTGAAAAAAGGCGACCCCACCTAGAAGGTAGAGGTCAGAATGAACCTAAGTGCCAAGGTCAAAACTTACTTGATCAACTTCCTAAGAGAAAATCAAGATGTCTTTGCATGGTCACATAGCGACATGGTGGGCATTAGTCCATCCATCATAAGGAATGCTTTGAACATAGACCCGGATGCAGACCCTATTTGGAAAAAGCGACACTCACATGATACTGAAAGATATGAGGCACTAAAATCAGAGGTGAAGAAGTTAGAAGAGAACAAATTTATCTGAGAGGCCTCTTACCCCTCACAAGTAGCGAACCCCATACTTGTTTGCAAACAAAATGGGACATGGTGGGTGTGCATCGACTTTATCGACCTCAATAAGGCTTGTCCAAAAGATTGTTTCCTTATTTAAATATGAACCATAAATAGAGGATTGAATTGTATGTAGTGATTTAATTGATGGACACTTTTTATATATTTAAAAGTACTCAATAAATAAATGTCTATAATTACAATAGAGCAGTCTCATATTTTTAGTGGAATAGCATTGAGATTAATAAATTAAGGTTATTATAATAAAGAGTTTTAATTAATAATTTCAATTTATTGGAGCTGGAAATTATAGGTCCATAGGTCCCCGAGAAGGTTCCATCAACACTATTCAAGGTAAGAGTTGAAATTGGGAAAAATCAAGAAAATGACACAATTAAAAGAAATTTGTTCTTTAGTAATTGAGACAAATTAATTAATTATATTTTTTAAAATTATTTTTTAGATAAAATGGTATTTTCGAAAATAATATTTAAATAATTAAGAGAATTAAGTTTGAATTAATTGGTTTAGTTATTTAAATAATGTGAAAATATATTTCTAATAATTCAAATCGGATTTGAATTTGAAATGATATTTATTCTTTAATTAATCTTATAAGATAAGTTATCAGTTTTAGATATTTTTGAATAAATAATTATTAAATAATAATTAAAAGAAAATAGTTGGAACACATCCCTAAAACCAGGGATGTGTTACACACCAACTACAATGCATGCATTGTAGTTGGCGTATAATAAGGACCAATAATGAGTCTTGGATATTTCTTTTATTTATTTAATTATTTAATAATTTATTTATAATTTGTATTTTAAATTTTAAAATTTAATTAATTCTTTATAAATCTATCAGATAGAAATAGTTTCATATAAGATACACTTTCACAGAGAAAATCTTCTAAGCTTTTCAAAAGAGAGAAAAATATATCGTATTATTTCTCTCTCTCCCCGTAAACTGTCTCAGACCTAATATTCCAAGATCTCATGTATTGAGAATATCTTGTAAATAAAAAAATTCTCTACCATTACTCTTCGTGCCCACACACGTCTTGAGGTGTAGAGATACATCTTGGAATATATTGGTTTGAGTATTTCAAAGACGATTTTGGATTGGATGTTCGTTGGAGATACAAAAATAGACCAAGGATTCTTGATAGTTCTTCAATTGGTAAATCCTCGTCTTTTTATTTCTTTATGATTAATGTTTTGCATGTTAATGAATCCAATTATTTAAAGTTTGTTTAAATAATTTTATTTTGAAATCTTTGTGCCCAACACCCTGTGCTTTCCACTGCGCACATGGTAAAGCAATTACCAACACTCAGTAGTGTGAACAAGCTTTCTACGCGATCAAGCAACACTTAGCAACCCCTAGTTCTTTCCTATCCCATTAGTGGCGAGGACCTATAATTGTACATGTGATCAAGGCAGCATTGGTCTGAGAAGAGAAAAATGTTTAGCACCCAGTCTATTATGTCAACAAGCGACTGATAGAGGTTGAAACTAGATATCCCCAGTGCATAAATTGGTATATTGATGACTTCTAGACACAAGAAATTTGCAACCGTACTTCTAATCCCATCCGATGATGGTCTTGACAGATCAACCATTAAGGTAAGTGTTGCAGCGAATGAATACATCAAGTTGCCTTCTAAAGTGGCTAATCAAGTTGAGACAATATGAAATTGCCTATGTACATCCATCAAGGGTCATATGCTTGTTTATTTCATTATGGAATGCACATGGCGATTCGAAGTTACTGAAGAAACCGAACGAACCGATAAGGAGTATTGGAAGGTTTTGCAGATAGAGCATCCAATGAACATGACACCAAAGCTTAACTAATCTTAGTAACACCAGAAGGACACTGCATCCATTCTGCTCTAAGGTTTGAGTTCACTGCCACAAATAATGAGGCTGAGTATGAAGCACTTCTCGTTGGTTTGAGAATGGGAAAGAAGCTAAAAGCAAAACTATTGAAGATAAAAAACAACTCCAAGCTAGTAGTCAACTAGGTACTTGGTGAGTATCAGGCATGCGAAACTAAGATGGCATTCTATTTGGCTAAGGCAAGAGACATGCTTGCATGATTTGATCATTACAAGATCGAATAAGTGTTGAGAGTGCAAAACTCCAATGCTGATGCACTAGCAAAACTAGCGAGTGCCAAAGATGCGGAGACCCTCAACGTTGTCCCAATAAATTTTTTGGTTATGCTAAGCATCAACGAGACTGGCAATGGTTGAAATGGTGAGGCCATGCTAATTGAAAAAGTGGATTCTTGGATGACATTTATCATGAAATATTTGAGCAAGGGTGTACTTTCATATGACAAGAATCTAGGAGGTTGTTGTATCAAGCACCCCACTATGTCATTCAAGATGGACGACTGTACCGGGGATGGTACTCACTACTGCTACTAACATGCATTACAAAGGATGAGGCTTAACCATTGCTCCAATAAGTACATAAAGGATTCTATGGTTATCAAGATGGGGGGGGGGGGGGGTGGGGAATCTCTAAAAAAAGATACTCCATCAAGGTTATTTCTGGCCTACCATGAATGAAGATTCAATAGAGTCAGTAAACAAGTTTGACAAATGCTGATGATTTGCAAAGATCCTGCGAACCCCATCCGAACGAATTGAAGATATTGCAAAGTCCGTGGCCATTCGCAATGTGGGGAATCGACCTCATTAGTCATTTTTTAACAGGTCACGAGGGAGTAAAATATGTTGTGGTTGCTATTGACTACTTCACCTAGTGGTGCAAGGTTGAAACTTTGGCGACCATCAATTCCAAGAAAGTGCTCGACTTTGTTGTCAAAAACATCATTTGGTGGTACAGGTTGCCTCAAAAGATGGTCTCCTCCAATGGAACTCAATTCGATAGTGAACACTTCACAAACGTTTATGTTCACCATGAAATTGTGGAAAGCTTTTCATCAGTTACACACCCACAAGAAAGCGAGTAGGTTGGGGTAGTCACACGACCTTTAAAGATACACTTAAGAAGCGCTTGGAGGAAGCAAAAGGGGCTCAGGCAAGATAGCTCCCAGAAGTACTATGGTCATACATTACTACAACAAGAACTTCTACTGGGCACACCCTATTCTTGCTAGCCTATGGCTACCATGCTATGTTGCTAGTCGAAGTAGATATTTTTCACATAGGCAACTTAAGTTATGACCAAGAATTGAATGCGGCACTACTCACCGAACCTTTTGACATCGTCGAAGAAAAACAGGAAACAAGCAAGTTTGAGGATAGTTACTTACCAACAGAATGTAGCTCGCTACATTAATGCTCATGTTAAAGATAAGAGGTTCATTATTGGTGATCCGGTCTTCCACCAAGTGTTCCTCAATCCATGCGACCAAGCGACCAAAGTTTTTGGTCTAAATTGGGAAGAGCCATACTTGATTAAATAAGTGTTGCATCCCAAAACCTACAAACTAGCGAGGCTAAATGAAGAGATGATTCAAAGGTATTGGAGCGACCAACATCTAAGGAAATAGTACCATTGGAACGGTCACAACCTAACTTTTGCAATCAAAGACCAGCTTTTAAGTGGTTGCTCTTAATTTTTATTTTGAGTTTTGCGTCACTATTAAGTGACTTCCATGTAAGTGTGTTATAATCAATGAGAATTAAAAGAGACATCCTAAAGACTGTCATAACTTCTCCATATTTTGGTATTTCCAATACTACTATCCCATTTGATAATTGGCGATGACCCCCTAGGTTAGATAGCCAATTATATGATAAGCCGCAGAGGAAGCGACAGAGCCACTAAGGCCGATTACTAATAGCCATGGCTTGGTCAAAAGAGACCTATAATAAGTCACAATTAATACAAGGCCTTAAGAGGCTACGATCGAACCCCAAGTTCCGTCGTATAAGAATAAGAGTCATTATAGGTGAAGAGGTAAACTTAAAAGTTTATCTTTAATTTACAAGAGCCATTGTCAATGATAGAGGAAGCTCGTGAGGCACCCTCACTATTATGAGGGTCAGTCATTACACAAGGGATCAAGGACTCTAAACCTCCTAGTCACATAAGGAGAATATGAGCTAATAGATATGCATATGGAATAAAAGCAAATAAAGATTCCAAAAATAATAAGGAAAAATCTGAAATGTTTACAAAAATGACAAAGCTATGCGAAATAAGCGAGGCAGTCATAAATATATGTAAAAGGTTCAATCATAGATATGCACTGTTGACGGTGAAATCTCGTCAACGAAATTAGATCGGAAAACTCAAAGGTAAGTTAGGTGATGTTTATATAAGAACTAAGAATAAACTTTAAGGAAAAGTGAACACAGATAAATGATGGAGCAAGTCCTGGTATATTTCTCAATAGCCTCTCCTTACAATGAATTTTCCAACCCCCCATTCTGAGGGGTCAAGCCCCTTTTATAGCTGGGCTCTAATGGCCCCTTATACATGGTGGTCCCGTGAGACAAAATAGTACAAAAGTACACTGTCAGGGTAATAGCACAGGTGGCAGTGGTGTGGGAAGAGTGGTGGAGCAGAGGATCATAGTGTCAGCCTGGTACATAGTCAGAGGCGTGCATATAGTGCCTCCACTCTCTGGACTGATCCGTACCTCCACTACCTGCGTGGTACAGGTGTCAGGGCCATGCTCCTGTCCTCCCCATGGTTGTGCGTCATGCACCCGTACACGTACGGGTACCATGTACCCAATGGTTATTCCACGTCCTACTAAGTGTAGGGAAGCTCAGGAAGAGAGATAAGGCTTCTTCAACGGGGCCTGCTGCATGTGTGATGAGGCATGACGCCTACAAATGAGATGAGGGGCTTATCTTGCGAAACCATCACTTTGCATCCCCCATACTACGAGGCTCCTGATACATGGCCGAAGGGTGTTTAGTGGAGGCTATGTCTCTTGAGGCCTTTGACGTGGCTGGTGAGCGAAGTGAGGCACACGTGGCCCTTGGGCGAGGCCTTTGGGGGCGAGGTGAGGTGACCTTACTGCGAGCCCTTGGTGCGCGCGGGCGCGAGGCCCATGTGCGCACGGGGCGCGCGGGTCGCGCGGGCGCGAGGCGCGAGGCGGCGTGCACTCGGGGTGCGCGCGCGGGTCGCGTGGGCGCGAGGCGGCGTGCGCGCGGGGTGCGCGCGCGGGCGCGAGGCGGCGTGCGCGCGGGCGCGAGGCGGCGTGCGCGCGGGGTGCGCGCGCGGGCAGCGTGCGCGGGACGCTTGGGTCGTTTTGGTCAATTTGAGCAGGGTCATTTTGAGCAATAATTTGAGGGTTCAAATGGACTTCAAACATGGTTGCCTTGGACCTTCCGGAGACCTTAGGCATTAGATGTGGGTTCTTTACCGGTGTTGAATTTTGAGCATCCACATGCACAAAGAACTTATAACACTAGTTAAGTTAGCATTTACAAAAAGGTATACAAAAAGAACCAATAAAATGGTTAATGCTTCTATAGAAAGGGCTGTAGCCCAAGTTTCATAAATATACAAAAGCTGATGAAAACAAAATAAAGACAATCATGCAGCTAGAGTAGCTGAAGAAGGGCTAACTTCCGAGTCCTTGGCCTTGTCGACGAGGTGGTCCATGAATCGATCACCAGTCTCTAGAAGCTGGCAGTCAAGATCAGCGTTGAGGACCATCCCTCCGCTAGTGGCACCATGACCAGCAAGACCCTCGCCAATGGTATTCTCAGAGCTTCCCCTTTTGCTCTCACAGTCATCATCAACTCCCTCCTCGACTAAACGGTTCTCAATATAGGCAATCATTTGAGCAATCCCCGCCTTGCCTAAGAAGCTCAAGTTAAGGTTCTAGTTGAATTTTAAATGGAAAATAATATGTTTTTGGTGGTGTCGCTGCGCTTTTTCTTCTTGGCCTCAATGTCAACCTCAAACTTAGAGGTTTCTTTGCAATGAAGAACATTGAGGGTTTTGGTGTTCCTTTTAGGCCATCACATTCTTGTGAGCATCCTCTATGTTCCTCTCAAGATTTGCCTTTGCCAAATTAGCTAAGCAGATCTCCTATTTGGCCTTGGACAACTCCTAATTGGCCTTCGTCAACTCCTCATTGGACTTTGCTAACTCCCTATTGGCCTTCACTAACTGTGCCTGCATATCATCGATCTATCGTCTAAACTGGCGAGCGAGATGGAGGATGATCATTGAAGCCTGTAAAACAAAAAATAATGAGAGTTGTCGACAAGTCAAATAAATGATAGTAATAAGAACAAATATTGGTAATAACAATTACCATGGTCTGGTTCACCATTTGTTGGTGAAGTATCTCGTTTAAAGAACTCACAACATACGATGGCTAGACATTCAAAACTTGGATGCCCTAAAAAATGGCGCTATGCATATCTGAAAAGCAAGTTGAGGGCCTCCCGAAGTTACAACGGTAGGGGTGGCTGACTGGATGACCCCTTCACCAATCTTGGGGCCTCGGACAACCCCCTCGCCATATTCAAAGCCACACTCTATGTAGTTGGAAGGAGAGGTAGAGGATGTATAACCTGCCAGTTAGGAGAGACTTCTTTGACCCCTTCTCCGAAATAACACCTTTGGGAGGTCTTCGCTTCTCTCCCATGGCCTTGCCTAAGGTTAGGAGCTGAGTGAAGAGAGTGGAGGGTCGTTAGGGAGATTCTTGGCATTGCCTCCCATGTCACCTACAAAAAAAAATAGTAGTAAGCAAAATAGTACATATAATAAATGGTGATTTCAATATGGCGAGTATATAAATAGCAATGCATGCATGAGGAGCAAGGGAAGACTGTAAATACCAAGAGAACATTCTGAATACAGATCAATAATATGGAGTTCACTTAGAAACTCTCTAGGATTGGGTTGACCATCTCTTAAGATGCTAGCAATCCAATTGCTCAAAAGGGAGACTATACTGTAGTATCTGCCTTTGCATTTTATGGGTATTTTTGTAATTTGGCCTGTGAGGACAATTTGGTAATTTATATATGTTGATGCATATGTGAATTTTTTCTTTTAAATTGATGATAATATGTGATTTATTTCATGATTATGATATGCATATGCATGACAACGACAAAACATGGTTCCTTCAAGTATCAGGGGCTTAAGTGCCATAGATATTTGAAATAAGGGGTCAAAGTAGAAATATGAGTTTTATAGTAAAAAGTGTAATTAAGGAATGTCAAAACTATTTGCTTTCATTGAAAATACAAAAATGGGCTTAAGTAATTACTGAAGAAAATTAGAGAATGAGGATAATATGGTAAATTGGCTTTATATGATTAATTATGAAAAACAAATTAATATTGGGAATTAGGTTTAGAATTGATACGATAATCAGACACTTCTCATTTATGATACGTGATAGAGTAACAGGCCAAGCAAATTTCTCTTGTGCTTGATCTATATCTTGGAGGCTTAGGGATCCAAGGAGGATGTGGATTCAGTAATTTGGCAGACTAGAACCATACAAAGGCGCAAGGATTGAGAGATTGGTGGCTGAATATTGATTGGTAAGTTCTTCTAATTTTGTTGTTTAGGTTTGATGATAGATTTAGGTTTTTGATGTTGAAAAATGGATTATATTGTGTTTGTTGTTATTGATGCTTATTATATGTTCAAGACTGGTTATATATGAGTTTCAAGGGTTAGAAACATGATAGGTTGACTAATTTGGTGAATTGGGGTCGAAACTTTGCGATATGGGGTTGAAATCTAGGTTTCAAATCGCATATGCGATTTATTTATTTGGGAACTAGTGTGGCTGTGTTTAGCCCTGGCGTGACCGTACTACTCAGCTGGAAAACCCGTGCTCTCTGTGGGCGTGATCGCGCCCAGGCACTGGCGTGACTGTGCCGGTTGCCCAGAAATGCATTATTTGGTTCAAATGCACCCTTTTGATACATATATATATATATATTTATATATATAATTGTACCTTTTGGTTTGGGGATTTATGTAGTGGGGTTTTAAGACTTTCTTAAGGATATTTTGAGGATGAATTAGCCTTAATAGGGACATGGGTGTATTTTTAATATGGTTTTGGTTTGGCTTGAGTGTAAAGGTTTTGATGTTCTATGATATGATAGGCTCGCTAAGGATACTTGAAGGGACACATTAATGTGCGTGGATCGCTGCTGGACCTGAGGTAAGAAGAGTGGACACCTGCATGCAGGGTGTATGCTCGACGTACTTAAATTTGGTAAACTTTGTATGTTATATTATAAATTATGTTATAATCTATGCTATGAATTATGTTAGGAATTTTGTTACGAATTATATTGTGAAATATGCTATGAATTAAGATTTATGTTATGAACTATGGTATTAATTATGTTATTAGTTATGTTAGGAGCTATGTAATGAGTGATGCATGTTGTGTGTGACTGAAATATATGTGAATATGTTGTATGTTTGTGTGTCATGATTACGATATAAAAATGCATGCTCACGTTAGGATAAATTGCATGCTTACGTTAATTCGTGCTCTGTAGCATAACTGACCAGATCAACACTGATTTACGGCCAGAGAAACACTGGTAATACGTGTTATGGATTGAATATGTTATGTTATGCTAGGATAGGTTATTTTATGCTATTCTTATGTTACACTATAGTTAGCTTAGGATAGATCATCATACTATGATTATGTTACGTTGCGATATGGTTGATTATTGAACTTTGTATGATCAGGTATCCTCTATGAATAGTTTATGTTTTAGGTTGTGATAATAAGAATTAGTTTATGTCTATGTTTTATCTTTTATGCTTTATGTATTATGTCTTATATTGTTCAATTTTAGGGAATGTGTCCTATATAACTCTTCTTGCTGGGAATTAGCTCATGGGTACTCTGTGTTACAGGTCAAAGCAAAAGCGTAGTGGACAAGGCGATGAGTTGGAGCAGGCTCGGTCAGATGTGTGCATGTCGTGATTGTTGACCTAGGGGTCAAAAGGGGTTGCTACTTATGCATGGTTTTAAAAGTCTTCGAGTCATGGTCTTATGTTGAGTTTTAATAGCTTGTATCTTTATCAACGATATGCATGTAAAAGATGGTTTATTTTAAATAACAAGATCTCAAGTTGCATGTCTTATAATGGATATTTAATTCATGTTTGTTTTCAAATGAGTTTCGGTAAATATTTTATAGTAAATTACTTAGTTTATGTCGGGTCATTATAATGGATATTTGTGTATAAGAGAAATGATTTTCACGTTCCTGTAGACCTTCACGATATGCACTTGAAGACTGAGAGGACTCGACTCATCGCACTGTAAGTTTTAGTTCTTAAGTTTGTTGTTTTTCTCTAGTTTTTTTAAGCTTTGTTGCTGACAACCAACACAAATTTAGTAAGGGTAGACTCAATAAGTTGTATGTGTTTTATGATGGTTTGGGTTAGTGTGATTGGAAGCCCCATGTGAGAAAGAATGGGTATCGTGATTGGTGGAATAAAATTGAATGGAGTTGTTTTTAACGTGCCACATTATGGTTAATGCGTCGCACTACGTTCAACACGTCACATTACGTTTAACGCATTGCATTATGTTAAATGCACCGCACTATGTGTTATTTTTAGGCATGACCGTGATGGTTTGACAGAGAGATGTTGTATCACTTAATGAGATAAGAAGTTATGTTATATAATTGGTGTGTTATAGTTAAGCTGAAATTCAACGATATAAGGACAGAAGTATGATGTCAAAATGACATGTTGTCAAGATATGGTTTTGGGTAGTAAGTGTATGTGAGTGGTTAATGTTGGTAAATGGTTTACCATATGCACAGTGGAAAGTACGGGTTGTTGGGCCCAGAGATTTCAAAAAAAAATTATTTAAATAATCGGATCCATTAATATGCAAAACATTAATAATAAAGAAATGAACAGATGAGGATTTACCAGTTGAAGAACTATCAAGAATCCTTGCTATCTTTTTGTATCTCCTAGGAACATTCAATCCAAAGGAGTTTTTTAAATACTCATACCAAGATCTTCCAAGATGTATCTCTACACCTTAAGATGTGTGTGGGCACGTAGAGTAATGGTAGCAAAATTTTTGATTCACAAGATATTCTCAACACATGAGATCCCAGAATATTAGGTCCGAGGCAGAGTTCTGAGATAGATTTCAGAATAAAAAGAATTACTTAATTTCAAAATTTAGAATTCAATCTATAAATCTATTATTATTAAATAAGTAAAAGAAAAATATTAAGATCCAATCTTGATCTGTTACTTAGTGTACATGCCAACTACAGTCCCTGGACTGTAGTTGGCGAGCAACATCCCTATATTTAGGGATGTGCTACAACCAATTTTCTTTTAATTTGATTTAATAATTTATTTATTAAAAAAATATCTAAATCTGATAACTTATTTCATCAAATTAATTAAAGAATAAATATTAATTCAAATTAAAAATAATTTGAATTATCAAAAATATATTTTTCACATTTATTTAAATAAATAAATCAATTAATTCAAAATTATTTATTTCATTATTTAAATACCGATTTCAAAATTCCAATTTTATTAAAAAAATGAATTTCGAAAACTGCTTTAATTAAAATGTCAATTTTATTAATTTGCCACATCAATTAAATAATGTATCTAAATTACATATTTGACCCTCACGAACAATTTTTTTCCAAATATGTCTTGTTCTTGATTTTTCTCAAATTCCACTCTTACCTTGAATAGTGTTGATAGAGCCATCTCGGTGACCTATGGAGCTATAACTTCAAGCTCCAATAAATTTAGATTATGAATTAAAAATATTTAATATAATAAACTTAATTTAATAATCTCAATATTATTCCACTAAATATGATACAACACTCTTGTAATTATAGACAAATATTTATTGAGTACTTTTAAACATAAAAGTGTCAATCGATTTAATCTCTACATACAATTTAATCCTTTATTAATGGTTCAAAATTAAAGTAGGAATTAATTACTGTTTAACCTCTTTAATTATATTTTGTTTTCTTAACTACCATTAACTTTTCTAGAGAAGGTTAATTCATAAACTGATTTGTGAATTTGAGCCCAATAACCTTTTAGTTCCAAAAGTCAACACTTAAGATAACCATAATTTAATTCCTCTCAGAAAGGTATAGATTCCAGCCATTTACATTAATGAGTTCTCAAAATAAATTTTTTTAGCATTATCATTATGACAAACCATAACGAGTGAATAAAAAAACTCATATAACATAAACAGGAGTTCGTAATAACCTCAAGAGTAAGATCAATTTGTATATGATCATCTAATTGATATGTTTAATTAATACTTGTAAAGTAAACGACATTATTAAGTATTAATAACATATCTGGACCCATTCTGTATAACCATTTTGTTATCCCTTGAAAATCCAGGGATGATGTAACACCCCACGTCACTATGGTTGCAGCCTGGAATGACAACTGACCCTACAAACCAACACAAGTCTTTCTAGCATGCTTTGTCCTCACTCGCACACTTCCTGGGAAAACTTCCCAGGAGGTCACCCATCATAAGATTGCTCCAGGTCAAGCACGCTTAACTTTGGAGTTCTCAAGTGATGGGCTACCAAAAAGAAGATGCATCTTGTTGGCATAGGTAGTACCCATCAATCCATTTAAGCCATCTTCAACTGTGTAGTCCCATACCTATACAGTCTTAGAATATCACACTTGACCCTTCCCCAGGCGATGTGGGATTGCACAACTTTTTACCCGGTCTTTCCCTCTATGGATCACGGGATTCTGACTGTCAAAGATGACGTGGCGAATGAGAAAGCGGCACGTGGCATCACAAATCAGGGAAAAAAGATGAAGTATTGAAAAAAGACCGATGAGCAAAAAGATAGGTCCAGGACCTATAAGGAAGTCAACCAGGCCTAAACCCCCTAGGGGTGATCGACCTGGCCCTAGCCCTCTAGGGGTGGTCAGCCTAGCCCTAGCTCCCTAGGGGTGGTCGGCCTGATCCCAACCCCCAGGGGTGGTCGGTCTGAGATGTTCAAAAGCCACATGGGCTGTCGGCCCACCCTATTCGTCATAGGGCGGTCACCCTAAACTCCCAAATACACTTTGCTGGATAAAGTTCACGATTGTTCAAGCTAAAATCATCAGGACTAGCACCCGGAGGATCAACAAGCCTAACACCCAGAGGATCAACAGGTCTAGCACCCTGAGGGTCATCAATTCTAGTACCCAAGCTCTGAAGGGTCATCGGGCCTAGCACCTATGTCTCATAGACCAACCAAGACTTAGCATTTTCCCAGAGGTTTCAACCATGCATTGTCTACCACGATCCATAGAAACAACGAGACGACTCACGATCTCATAATAATGTGGAGGTGGACACGATCTCCACCACCTAATAATCGTGTACCAAACCACGATCCCAGTATTACTGATCATGTAACAACCCCTGGGTACTATAAATAAAGGACCCATGGCTTCATTGAAGGGGATTGGAGGGATATTTTGGGAGAAACTCCGGGAAAGTTAGTAACAAGTGAATAATTTTGTTCATCAGTGTAATTGTCTATCAAGTGATTCAATACTACAAACTAAGTGGATTAGGTTATTACTGTTCATCAGAACAGGGCTGAACCACTATAAAATTTCTGTGTGTTTGTTTAAGATATTTGTACTCTGTTGTATATTATATTTATTTCGTTCAAAAGGTGTCGTATACTATACATACGACTGTTGGCCAATTTCACATGTCAAAATTTGGTGCTTTCATTGAGAGTATGAACTCAAGAAACACACTTTCATCAGTTTTACTATGCATCCAAAATCCAGTCAGACAAAGAAGACGACACCCAGGGATTCCACAACGCAGGATCCCATCGATCCCGTTAACGAACCTCAGGTGGAGGTTGGAGATCAACCTAATGCGGAAGATCCACAAGATGCTCACTAGGAGGAGATGGTGCAATTTCTGGCGAGGCAGGAGGCCTTTGCTGCAGAAATTGCCCCCCAGAGGGCGACTATGGAACGACAACGATTGTAGATAGATGAGAAGATCTAGAGGATGATCCAGAGGGAGCAGGAAGCTGACCGGAGGCACCAGGAGGCTGTTGTGGCCCTTGAGGTGGCTACCCAGTTAGCACAAGCTCACTCTGAAATCGCTGCTCAGGCGGTGAGGGAAGCTCAGGCCAAAGTAGCAGGAATGTGAGACAACAGTAACATGGAGTCCAAGGGGAGGAGTCGAACCCCAAGGACACTCTTAGAGCAACTTTCCCAGAGACAAGATGAAGAGGCATAGTCCAAGCTTCCTCCTCCATGATTAAGAAGAATAACACTTCATCTCGGAGTAAGAGTGTTACTAACCCGAAGGCCCCTTCCTAGAGGGGACAAAAGAAAAAACGCAGGAGATGAGGGTCAAACATCTAAGAGGCATGTCAGAAATGAAAATGGCCGCTCAAAGTCTCAAAGTCAAGTAGCATGAGAGGCTCGGTGGTAGGGTCGCACCGACAAAGGCAAGGCGGACCTACCACCCAACACCCTCAGTCTCACAAGGGAAAGGAACTGATGAACAACACCAATACCGTGTTTGATAGGCTTGGGAAAGATGCACAACCTCAAGATTTGAGGGAGGTCATCAACAAGAGGACCGACGCTCAGGAAGGGGGGGGGGGTACCAGGGACGTCTACCCCACCTCAAGCAGTGGTCCCACTGGCAGTGCAGGCTCAAATAGATGCACTCGTCATGGCTATCCAGGGTCTGACAAAGAAACCTTCCAATGTCGAGTGGCTCATAGAAGTGGGAGTCCTTTCAGCGCTAATATCCAAGCTGCTCAACCACCACCGAAGCCCAAAAACTCCCAACATACACTGGGAAGGAGGACCCAGTGCGACACATTGGAAAGTTTGAGGATCAGATGGAGTTACTCGGTGTGGAGCATGATTATAGGTGCAGAGTATTCCCTACCACTCTCTCAGACTCAGCTCAAGAATGTTATTGGAAATTCAAACTTGGATCCATCACTTCCTGGGAGTATTTTAGGAAGGAATTTTTCAAAGTCTTCAGTGTTGGACAAATTGAACTAGTTTATGCCAATCAGCTAGCTGACATCAAGCAAGGGAAGGATGAATCCTTGAAGGACTACATCCAGAGATTCATGAGAGAGGAAAACCAAGCGTCCACAGTAGGTGATGAAGGGAAGTTCGTTGCTATCTCGGTAGGAATAATTTATCGTAGTCCCTTGTGGGATAGCATACACAGGAACCCCTTCAACACCTTGCAAGAGTGCCTAGACTATGCAGACAAATACATGCAACTAGATGACGCTCTCATGAAGGAAGAAAAAGGCATAAACCATCCGACCACTGTCAAGGCAGATAAGAACGGCACAAACCCTCAAGGCAGCAATGGGGGCAACGGTAAGAAAAGAAGTACCTTAGGGGCCGAGCACGGTGGAGAAAACAAAGCTAAGTCAGCACCAGCCGACAAACAGCCTAAGCATCAGCCCTACCAGCCCAGGTTCACCAATTATACCGTCTTGACTACATCAAGGGCTGAGATTTACTTGGAAACATATAAGGAGGTACCATACCAAAAGCCACCATCCTTGCGCTTAGAAGGAAAGAAGGACATGAATAAGTTTTTTCGTTTCCATAATGATTATGGGCACGACACAAATGAGTGCAAACAATTGAAGGATGAGATAGAGTTTCTCCTTTGATCAGGAAAACTCTTGAGGTACCGAGTCAAGACCGAAACCTCGAGCAGGAATCTGAAGTTCTGAAGGCAGAGGAGTCCACCATTGGAGCTAGCAGCCGTAGACTTCACATTGCATACCATATGTGGGGGACCCCACATGGCAGGAAAAAGTAACAATGCTCGTGAGCAATATGCAAGGACCCTAAGACATGAGGTAGGGGAGTCTTCCCAGTGCATGGCACTCGAAAAGCAGTCTCCAAAGAATCCAAAGTATGAAAGTGAAACTCTCACTTTTACGGAGGATGAGGCCAGGCACGTGAGGTATCCCCACAATTACCCTCTCATCCTTACCATTCAAATTGGCAATGCCCGAGTGAAGAGATACTTGGTGGATATAGGATGCTCAATAGATATCATCTACAAAACATCCCTCGAGAAGATGAAGATCACGGTCAAGGACTTGACGCTGTGTTCCCAAGTGATATATGGGTTCACGGGAGAATGCCAAGCACCAGCAGGAACTATTAGACTACTGGTCACGGTGGGGGATGCCCCTAGGCACAAGACTGTGATGACAGAGTTCCTGGTGGTAGATTGCTCCTCAGCTTACAATGTAGTGCTTGGGAGACCCCTCCCGATAGCGTTACACACACCAGTTCCCCACAAGTGTAGGGCAATGATGCGTATAGAGTAACCAAATGGAGGCATAAGAATGCTATAATGTGTTAGTGGTCAAGGCAAAGAAAGGATCGTGCATAAACAACATGGAAGTAACCTGCTGCGAAGAGAAGGAAGGAACCGATGAGGTTGTCAGCATGAAAGTTGACGTTGAAAGAACACTCTACTGGAGCCGAGGGCTCCTTTTAATGAAGATTTGTTATTATGGCAAGTTTCCCAAAGCGAGGGAAACGACATCGATCCTCGCTTTAGGGATGACGTCATGGGGGTAGGCCTACTGGACCTAAGCTTGGGCTGACCACCTTAAGTCCCTAAGATTACAGAACGCGAAAGTAGGGGAATAGGTGGTAGGCCTAACACCTTAGGCCGACCACCCTAGGGATGCAGACCTTAGAAAAATTCCAGAGGACTAAAGTTCAAGTCTCCAATAAATTGTACATTACAAGGAAGACCCCAAAAAGATCAATAAAGGAGGAGAAAATTTGTTTTAGGGTCCCAGGTGGTCGGCTTATGCTTGGGACGACCACCCTGGATCCCTAGAAGTCGCCCAGGGGTGTGGTGGTTGGCACATGATGTAAACCCTAGGATGCTCGGCCTATGAGGGGTATGTAAAAATGGAAATCACCAGGAGCATGAGGAATACGACATAGGCTTAGATTTGAGCCCTGGAAATTGCCCAACTAAGGAAACCTTAGGGGTAGTCGGCCTAAATTCTAATCCCCTAGGTCTGGAAATCGCCCAGCTAAGTAAACCCTAAGGGTAGTCTGCCTAAACCCTAATCTCCTAGGCTTGGAAATCGCATAAGGCAAGGGAAATGCAAGGGAAGTCCTAGAGGTGGTCGGCCCATGATGGAAACCCTAGGGGTGGTTGGCCCATGATGGAATTTACATCCTTGGAAATCACCTATGCTTGGACTTGAAAGCCTGAAAATTGCCAGACCAAGGGAACCTAAGAGTGGTCAGCCTAGGTCAGAGTTTTATAAGTCTGAAATCGCCAATGCTAGGGTTTGGAACCCTGGAAATCGCCAGGCTAGGGAATCTCAAAGAAGTGGTCGGCCTAGGGTTTTATAAACCTGAAATCGCCTATGCTAGGGTTTGGAACCCTGGAAATCATCCAGGATAAGGAAATTATAGAGAAATCGTAGAATTGATTCAAACAAGTAAATTATTTTGAATCAAAATAATACAAAACAAGGAGATTCAGACAGATTCCTAAAAGATTTAAAGTATTTCTTCTAAATCTAAGAACATTTAAATTAAATGATGTAAGGATTAGGAGAAAATACTTACCCAAGTAAAGATCTGAGTTTGATGAAGAATTGATGAAATCACGCTAGCAGAATCATATAGCTTAGGTCATGGCAAAGAAGTGAGAAGTAAGGCCAACTTATAGCCTCTCATGCTAACCATATATTTTTAGGAATTTAAAATCCTTGAAAAATATCTGGTATGGTTAAAATTTCAAATTCCTTGAAAAATATTTGGTATTTATAGGAATTAAAATTCCTTGAAAAATATTTTTTATTTTTAGGAATTAATATCCCTGAAAAATATATTATAATTTTAGGACCTCAAATTTCCTTGAAAAATATACTGGATTTTTAGGAAATTAAATTTCCTTGAAAAACCCAGTTGTTGACGCAATTTTTCGCCAACAATGAATTAAGAAAATGACAAGGTTGATTAGTGCTTGATAATAAACCGAAATAAGAAATTAACTCTCAAAGACACAAATCTTTTTACGTGGTTCAGTGGTTAAAATCCACCTAGTCAACGAGTCTATATTATTAATGTTTTTCTCTCTCTATTTTGGCAGAGTTTCAGTATTACAGAATAATCGTCCCCTTCCCTGTCCAATATTCTCAGTATTTATATAGAAATTCCTTGGAAAGGGTTGGGTAATCGCGTGAGTCAATCACGGATTTACATATTTATTACATTTAATATAAAATATTCCCATTTATACTATGATATGATCTGATCATGAAGTAAATGGTCTCCTAATATCTCGGACATTAAATATTACAAGTTGGCCATAAGTGATCGTATAAAACTACATGAGTCTTTGGAGATTCATGGGTACGCAATATATTTGAGTTACCACGAGATGGATATATCTCCGAGCTGTTGCTATGGAGGCCGTATGAATATAATGAGCTCGTGCTTCGCAACCTATGCATCACTAGCTCGCATAATCACCATGAAAACTGAGCTATCCACATGGACAATAAAGGGATTCCTTTGTTATTTCCCCCACGTAATTCTTGTTCGTTAGGCGTTCTGATGGCTCCAAAGAAGAATCCACCCAGCTCGTCTGCTCAACAAATGAACAAAGGGACAGAGATCGCCTCAGAATCTCCCCTTCCTCACTTCGGCCCAGTGGTGGAGAGGAAAGTTGTGGTTGACCCCAACACTTTCTTTGAGGCAGAGACAATCGCTTCCAAGATTACGACCCAAGGAAGCGTCAACAAAATTATGCTGAGCTAGAACATCGAGGTCGGAACCGGAGTCCTTATTGCCCGACCTCCGTTCAAAGGGGAACGGAGTTGTTCCCCTCTCTAGGATGACTTTGCGGCCTGGAGTGATGAGCATTTAAAGGCGGGGGCCTTCCTTCCCCTGGACCAATATTTTGCCGACTTCCTAAATTATGTGAAGTTGGCACCTTTTCAGCTCCCCCCAAATTCTTACAAACTTTTGGCGGGGTTGAAATACTTATTTTTGAAGCATGAGTGGGAGGTCTCCACTCCGGCAGATATACTATATTTTTTTTGCCTCAAAGCTAGCCTGGAACAAAAGGGGTGAGGTGATGGATTCTACCACCTCTCCAGATTCCCAAACTCTGCCTCGGTCATTGAGCTCCCAAGCCATCCCAACGACTAAAAAGATCAATTCTTTATGTTGAACGGGTTCCGAAACTGTGAGCACCGATACTTCAACCGTCCTTGTAAGTTTTTCTTTCTCTAATCTCAGCTCGTAAAATTTTTCTCTTTTCAAGACATTTTCCTTGTGCATGCGCTAATTGAGTTTATTTTTTTGTTCAGCCATATTTGCGAGGACGGGGAAGTCAGTAACCCTTGGGGGTCAGTATGAAACATTGTCTGGGCTCCCACCCAAAAAGAAGGATTACCGTCAGCTCGTGAATGATGTCACGATGCTATAATGTAATTTGATTAACCCAGGCCAGACATTGGCCTTAAGGAGGACCCGGGCTACTCTCCTGGTAATCCACGAGCTCCTTCCCTCTCAAGAAGTGGAGTCACCGGCCATCAAAGGTGAGGAGTAGGAAGACGATGGGGTGCCTCTTGTACTGAAGAGGCGGGTTCCCCAGGTTGATCTGGAACCCAATTTAGAACGAGCTGCGTCGGGGGCAGCAGCCGGCCCCTCCAACCAAGGTAACCCATACCCCTATAGCGCATTAGATAGGGTTGTTGCCGATTTTAGGTTAGTTAGATTTAACCCCAATCAACTTGTCCACCATCACCCTAACAATCCGGACCGTAATGTCATCCTGCTATAGTGTGTGGACCACTTAGTGTTGCGTCATGACAACAGCTACCCTAAGGGCACCATTGTTGTAGATAACACCTTAAATTTTAGGTCCGCCATCTTTGAGGAGTATGGGACCAATCATAGGAGCTGCCCTTCCCTACTCCAGGGCGCCTTTGCCCCGAGATTTAGGTAGTATGTAGATGAGTCTAGCCCCGAGGTAGAACCTGAGCCCGAACCTCCTAGGGTTTAAGAAATATTAGACTTAGATTCTCCTTCTCCTCCAGTAGTCCCAAGGCTAGAGGTCGTTATAATAGACTCCTCCCCCAGCCCGAAGGGTAGGATCTTTATTTATTTTCTTTGTATATGTTATTGACTTTACTTGTGAACTAATCCCCTTTTTGTTCTTTCCAAGTGACGAGATGGAACAACCCGGAGCTCCTGACCTCCATACGACTTTCCAGGGTGGGAAATCTGGCTCGGGCCCTGTCGTGAAGAGGCCCCAATTTACAAAGAAGGCTCCCCCGGCAGGGGGAAATGTCTCAAAATCCCCTGCTAAGGGGAAAGCCACAAGCTCGACAGCTCTGGTGTCTTCCATTAACCAAAAGAAGATTCCTCCTCCTCCGCCTCCACCTTGATTCGCACCTTCTCGGGATCAGGTAATACAAGCTGATCCCCCAGCTCCTCCTTCCCTTGCTGCTACTGTTCGCATACTAGTTGATCCTCAAGATTTGGAGAAAATCCCTGAAGCCTTTCAGGGAATCCTCTATGAGACGGCGAGCCACATGGTGGGGCATGCTTACAGACCCAGCTCGAGGGACTTGGGGACGATCGAGGAGCAGAGCTCGGAGAATGTCCTGGAGTTAGCCTTATGGATGACCCTCACAGTAAGTTATCATTCCTTGGAGACATTTTTCTCTTTATCTTGTCAAAGGACACATCTAACTTGCATTGTTATTTTGTAATCGACCCTGGCTCAACACCGCAGCATAGCCTGGGCTAGGGCCAGAAACAATGAGCTCCAGGCTGAGATCAATCCCGCCAAGACCGCCCTGACTGCTGCTCAAGAAGGCGAGCAGGCTGCCACAACTGCCTTTGCGGCTGCTCAAAAGAGTGAGTACGATGCCAAGTTCACCCTCGCCTCATCTCAGAAAAGAGAGTAGGCTGCAAAAATTGTCTTGGCTGCTCTTCAGGCCCAAACTGCTCAGCTCCAAGTCGAGGCTGATGAAGCCAAGGCAAAGCTACTCGAGGTCGAGGCTGCAGTCAAAGAAGAAAAGGTGGCCTCACTGTCCTCCATGGAAGATAAGTTGTAACATTGTTGGGCTTTTAACTAGGATGGCAACTTTTCCTTCATGGCTCCCATGCTGTGGGAATCGTACCTTGAGAAATTCAAGGCTCAGATCTTGTTAGAACCATCAGAAATGGGGGATGCTTCTACAACGGATGAGAAAGAAGGCGAGGAGGTCACGTCCTCAGAGCATCTTGGAGGGGCTTCATGACAGTCTTTTTTTTTTTTTATATTTGTTTGTAAACAATTTCCCTTGGGCTTAGTTCGAGGTTTTTCTCCTCGGGACAAATTTAATTTCAATTTATATATCTAACTTTTAATCTATTTGTCTTTCCTTGATTATCTCTCATGTTTATGACTTCTTAGACTTGTACATTTGAGATTTTAGGAATCAGTTTTTAGATTGGGATAGATATTTTAAGCTCGGTTATATCCAAACTTAATGTGTTGATTTATAATATACATGTTAAGAATCAGGCCTTGGACCCGCTTGTATCCGGAATTTTAAATATTTTAAACTTAGTTCGTGTTAGGTTTATTTCTAACTCGAGAGCTTTTTTTTTTTTAAAAACCCTTGGTTTTAACAATTTCCCCCAACTTTCAAAGTTTTGTACTTGGCTGCATCCAGGGTTGAAAACTGAGTTTATGCTAGGTCTATTGACATCTCGAGCTCTTAAAAAAGCCATCGAATATCCAATTTTCCTAAATTCTAAGTTTTGGGACCTGGTTGTATTAAGGGTTTTAAATGATTTAAACTTAGTTCGTGCTAGGTTTATTGACATCTCGAACTCTTAAAAAGCTGTCGAATAATCAATTTTCCAAGCTTCTAAGTTTTTGACCTGGTTGTATCCAGGATAGTTTTGTACCTGGTTGTATATAGGATTTTAACTAATTTAAACTCATCTGGCAGGATAGTTTTGTACCTAGTTGTATCCAGGATTTTAAGTAATTTAAATTCATCCAGCAACCTTATTCTGATCCATCTCGGGTTATATGCCCCCCAAGTAACCAGAATGTAGAGACTTTCTTGGTTGCTTTTACAAACATCAATACACGAGCTAATAAGGAAAAATTATTTAAACTACTTTAACAAGAAAAATTACACAATAATCTCCTCGTATTTAATTAAATGGATTTTATAATTAAGCCTTACATGGATGATTGTACTACTGATACTACTTTTTTAGGTACATGGCATTCCAGGTCCGTGGGATTATTCCTTCACACAAAACTTCCACGATCTGATATGGTCCTTCCCAGTTTGGGCTGAAAACGGCGTCCTTGGGATCCTTGCTTGCCAAAAAGAGCCTTCGGAGAACCAGGTCGCCCAATCCAAAACTATGTCTCTTGACCTTAGAATTAAAGTAACGAGTGATTTTCTGTTGGTAATGGGCGAGCTATAACTGCGAGTCCTCTTGTTTCTCATCAATCAGGTCGAGTGATGCGTTAAGTAATTCATCATTCCGTTCTTGGCTAAATGTATTTTTCCTGTGAGTAGCCAACCTAGTTTCGACTGGAAGGATGACCTTACTTCCAAAAGTTAAGGAGAAAGGAGTGTGTCCTGTGGGAAGTTTGGTATGCCCAAAGTACTTGCGGGAGCTGCTCAGGCCAGACTCCTTTGGCCTCATCTAACCTTTTTTTAAGGCTCGTCTTTAGGGTCTTATTCACAGCCTCGACCTGTCCATTGGCCTATGGATATGCTACTGAGGAGAAACTCTTAATAGCGCCATATTTTTTCGTAGAAGTTAGTGAAGAGATCACTGTCGAACTGGGTCCCATTATCCAAGATGATATTTTTAGGAAGTCCAAACCGACATACAATATTTTTCATCACAAAGTCCAGGACCCTCTTTAAAGTGATGGTTGCCAAAGGCTCGACCTCTACCCACTTTGTGAAATATTCGATTGCCACCACCGCGTAACGAACTCCTCCCTTTCCCATAGGTAAGGATCCTATTAGGTCAATTCCCTAGACTACAAATGGCCACGGGGATGACATCATCGTTAGCTTGACCAGAGAAGCTCGGGCAACTGTGGCGAAGCGTTGGCATTTGTCGCACTTCTAGACATACGAGATGGAATCATTCATTAAAGTGGGCCAAAAATAGCCCTGCCTCAGTATTTTCAGTGCTAGGTTTTGCCCCCCAGCATGATCTCCACAAAAGCCTTCATGCACTTCTTGCAGAATGGTTTTAGCCTCTTCAGGCAGAACACACCGTAGGAGGGGCAATGAATGAACAGTCGGTATAATGTCCCATCCACTATCACATATCTCGGGGCTTGATAGAGTAACTTTCTTGCATCCTTTCTCTCCACAGGTAGCCTTCCCTTTGTGAGGTATTAAATTATGGGGGTCATCCAGGTCAGTCTTGTATCGATCATCTCGACCTCTACAATTTTTTCTGCCATTCTTGGATTCTCCAAGAACTCTACTGGCACTACATTCAAGGTCTTTGCTTCCCTGGTAGTGGCAAATCATGCCAAGGCGTCTGCATTGGAATTCTACTCGCGGGGTATTTGTTTAACTGTACTGTACTCAAATTTAGATAGCTTTCCCTTCACTTTAGATAGGTAAGCTGCCATCCTGGTGCCTCGAACTTGATACTCTTCCAACACCTGATTAACCATGAGCTGAGAATCGCTATAGCACTGGACAACCTTTGCTTTTAGCTCATTTTCCACTCTAAGTCCGGTTAGTAAGGCCTCATATTTGGCTTCGCTGTTAGATGCTTTGGACCCGAATCTCAGAGCTGTATGGAACCGATGCCCTTCTGGAGAGATTAATATGATCCCAGCTCCTGATCCGTTCTCGTTCGATGACCCATCTATGAATATTTTCCACAACTCCTGCACCGGTTCCTTCAAAAGCTCTTCTTGAAATTCGGTGTATTTAGCCAAAAAAATTAGTATGGGCCTGACTTTATATTGAAGTTCATGGTACGTACAGTATCTCGAACTGGCTGAGTTCAATCGCCCAGTTTAAAAGAAGTCCCGACGTTTCAGGTTTTTGCAGTACCTGCCTTAAAGGTTGGTCGGTCATGGCGTGGATTGAATGGGGCTAGAAATATGGTCTGAGTTTCCTAGAAGCCAATATTAGATAGAATGCCATCTTTTCTATCAGTGGATACCGTGATTCAGCTCCGAGAAGTCTCTTTCTTATATAATACATCAATTTTTGTGCGCGGTCTTCTTCTCGAACTAACACGGCAATGACTACACTTTTTGTCACAATCAAATAAAGGAACAGAGGTTCTCCAGACATAAGCTTAGACAATGCTGGGGGCTCGACTAAGTGCGTTTTTAGGTCGAGGAATGCCTGCTCGCACTCCTTAGTCCATTCGAATTTCTTGTTTTCTCTGAGCAAGTTGTAGAACGGCAAGCACTTGTAAGTGGATTTTGAAATAAAATGGTTCAGGGCTGCCACCTTTCCAGTCAGACTCTGAACTTCTTTATGCGACCTACGTGAGGGAATTTCCAACAATGATCTGGTTTTATCAGGGTTCACCTCTATCCCCCTTGTATTGACTATGAATCCCAGAAATTTTCCCGATGCCACTCTGAAAGTACACTTCTGAGGATTCAGTCTCGTATTATACCTCCTCAAGATCTCTAAACATTCATTCAGATCGAATACATGGTTATCGACAATCTTGGGTTTGACTAGCATAACGTCAGCGTACACTTCCATTTTTTTCCCAATCTAACCAATAAACATTTTGTTGACTAACCGTTGGTAGGTAGCTTCGGCATTTTTCAGCCCGAAGGGCATAACTTTATAACAATATACATTAGTTGAAGTCATGAAGCGAGTACACTCTTGGTCCGCAGGATTCATCGCGATCTGGTTATATCCAGAATATGCATCCATGAAGGACATGAGCTTGTGTCCCACAGTGGCATCGACCAACTGATCAATCCTCGGTAATGGAAAGCAATCTTTAGGAAAAGCTTTGTACGGGTCAGAGAAATTGATGCAGGTCCTCCACTTTCTGTTTGGCTTCGGGACCAGTACAGGATTCGCGACCTAGATCGGGTATTTTGCCTCATGAATAAACCCACACTTTAATAGCCGAGCTACTTCTTCCTCCAGTGCTTCAGCTCAGACTGTTCCCAAACGTCTCTGTTTTTGGGATTTTGCAGGCATGCTTTTGTCCAAGTTTGGAGTGTGGATGATCACACTCGGGCTTATTCCCACCATGTCTTCATGCGACTAGGAGAAAACATCTAGATTCCCTTGTAAAACTTTAACGAGCTCATTTTTCCTTTCATCATCAAGATTTTCCAAATCTTTATGACTCTTGAAGCATCTTTGAGATCTATGTTTACTTCCTTGAGCTCCTCAATAGCTTGGAGCTCTGATCTGTCCTCGCCCATTCGTGGGTCGATATCATCACCTGGGGCGATGTCACTATCCTTTGTTTCTTGAGGTTCTTCCGTCCCACAAGCAAGTTCCACTTCCTGTGACTCTTCACCTCCGTCACTTATGGCCATTGCTTGCTACCCGGGTTGTGATTTTCCCTTCATATAAAGGCTATAGTATTCCCTGGCAACGAGCTGATCGCCTCTAACGGTGCATATTCCCGTAGATGAGGGGAATTTGATTGCAAGGTGGCAGATAGAGGTTATGGCTTCAAATGCCATCAATGCAGGTCAGCCCAGAATCACATTGTACACGGCTGGACAATCGATGACCACGAACTCAAGCAGCTTGGAGACAGTTCGTGGACCTTCACCCAATGTAACCACTAATTTGATCATTCCGATGGCAGCCGATCCTTCACCATAAAACCCATATAGAACCATTGAGGTTGCCTTTAGCTCGGTTACATACAATCCCATTTTTTCTAAGGTGGACCTAATTAGTAGATTCACAGAACTCCCATTGTCTACTAGTGTCCTCCAGACTCTCAGATTGGCAAGCTGAACAGTAACGACCAGAGGATCGTTATGTGGGTACTGGACATGACTGGAATCTTCCTCTGTAAAAATGATTGGTTGCTTCTCCAATCGCTGCAGCTTTGATAAACGTTGTTCCAGGACGAACTCCATTCCGTTATGAGACTTCAGTTCGTTGATGTACCTCTTCTGGGCACCTCTTCTCGTGCCTGCCAAATGAGGTCCACCAGAAATGGTGGCTATATCTCCTCCAATTATTGGAGGAGGATTGTCCTAATTTACCTGAGCTTTGACTAGATTCGTTGGAGCTTCAGGAGCTGACGGAGGGTTTTGTCCAATGGGTTGACTGGGAGTCGCTCGATTCCAAGCGTATTATGCCAAAGGTCTTGCCCTGATGTGAGTCTTGATCTCATCCTTTAGCTGTCTATAGTCATCAGTATTATGACCAATATCATTGTGCACTTGACAAAACTTTGAAGGAACTCTCTTCGCTCTTTGGTTTTTTAACGGTTCTGGCTTCTTCCATGGAAGGCGAGTAGTATTAGCTAAGAAGATGCACTCTCTTGTATCCGTGAGATCAGTATATGTTGCGTAGACCAGTTTAAATTTTTCTGCGGACTTATTTTTCTTTGTTCTGCTCTGGTCGTCCTCACAATTTCCCTTCCTCCTATTATTTCCCCCTTGGTTATTCCAGGCAACAGTTTAAGCCATAGCTGCAACATCCGTTACCGCTCCAACGGGTTGGATAAGGACTTGGCTGGTTCCTATGACAGAAGCTCGCGCCTCTTCCAGGTTAACGCATCGTTGAGCTCATGTCAAGAACTCATCCATAGTATTAACTCCTTTCCTCTGCAACTCTTGCCACAGGTCGCCTCCAACAAGAATTCCTGTCCTTACTGCCACGAGCTTGGAGCTTTCATCGACATTTCTAGCTCGCACAACGACATTGGTAAACCTACTTAGATACGCTTTCAATGGTTCACCGGGTTGTTGCTTCACATTAGCCAATAAGTCAACCTTAATTCGAGCTTCCTGGGAAGCCCTGAATGCTCTCTTAAAATCAGTGGAAAAACTCTTCCACGAGATGATTGAAAGCCTCTTGTATTGTTTGAACCACTGCCTGCTTGGACCAATCAGACTCGAGGGGAATATAAGGCATCTTATATTGGGTCCGACATTGTGGGCCATTGTTATAATGTTGAACATCCCCAGATGATTAGACAGATCCCCATCTCCATCAAATTTGGACAAATGTGGCATCCTGAAACCCACATCATATGCGGCCACCGTAATATTCGGGGCGAAAAGCTCTAGCTCATCCTCTGAGTCACACTCATCTTTCTCTTTCTCTTATAGAAGTTTCTTCATTAGCTCCTCCATCTGGGCCAGCCTTTCGAGGGTTTGGTCCTTTGTCCCTAGGCTATTCTGGGACTGTTCAACAGCTCCCATCCTATCGTATGCGTTTAGCGGGTTATTGTCCCTCCAAGTTCAGGCTTGGTTTTGTGGGACATTCCCATTATCACGTACTTCGAAAGGACCTCCTTCTTGACGAGTGTAACTGACTCCTTCATCCCGAGCTGAATTTCTTCTATGCGAATTTAGATGATCACCCAGATCAGTCAGTGGATTATACCGATGGCTTTGAGCTGAACTCAGATGGTTCCTTAGATCGCCCTCGGACCTACCGGACCTTCCACTTTGACAAATTTCCATCCAATAACTTCCATTTTCGAAGCTCACAGCCTGCGGTTGAGGCTGTGGATATGGATATTTTGGACGTGTCCGTGGGACATAGGTATGGCCATACGGAGGAGGATTTCTTCTCTGTCTCCATAAGCAGGAATATCCTGTGTAGGACGAGGTGGTGTTGGATGTCTTATGGGTGACGGGGGATGCCTAACTAGCAAGGCAATCCTTGTCCCATCAGCGCGAACTAAATTAGCCCGCCTCTGTTCTGTCCCATCATTTCCAGCTCTCTGCGTCTGACGATCCGACCGTGATGCAGGAGGGTTGGCTGGAACATTTTGTCTCTGTGAACCTACTCCAGCCTCTCCTCATGGGTTTCCATGGGTATTTCTAGGCGTGTGCGATGGAGGTACTGAACTTTGGGTCGTGGTTCTAACCAATCAACTGACGTGTCGATGACCCCTAGGAGGGCCACTAGGTTGAGCATTTTGGCGATCTCGCGCTGTAGGCACAGAACTTGGGGTGGCAATTCTAACTGACTGACTTGGTTTGGATCGTTTATTCCTGTGGGACTTATGAGATCCACTTTTCCTCTTTCTGACATTAACGTTGGTTGCAAGAGGAGGTAGCCGAGCCAAAACCTCCTCAATTTGCCTGTTTTCCTTAGCAAGATGGCTTCTTAACTCCATATTTCCCAATTCAACTGCAGTTAAGTAGTCTGGGTTTGGATTCGGTGGAAATGACGCTGAACTCCCAGTATCGACGTGGCCCATCAGTTGCTTTCCCAGACGATGCTGAACTTTAGGACCATGCTCATTTGAAACAACGGTACGAGGGGCCTCCTGCCCACCAAGTTGTTTTATCTCATTATCATGCATTGAGCGAGTGACCACCATGATGAGATTTGATTGGGATTTTTAAGAAAGCACTAATCTCACCTCTCAATGAAAGCACCAAACTGTCGATGCGGTTTTTCGCCAACAGTGAATTAAGAAAATGACAAGGTTGATTAGTGCTTGATAATAAACCGAAATAAGAAATTAACTCTCAAAGACACAGATCTTTTTACGTTGTTCAGTGGTTAAAATCCACCTAGTCCACGAGTCTATATTATTACTGTTTTCTCTCTCTATTTTGGCAGAGTTTCGGTATTTTAGAATAATCGTCCCCTTCCCTATCCAATATTCTCAGTGTTTATATAGAAATTTCTTGGACAGGTTTGGGTAACTGCGTGAGTCAATCACAGATTTACATATTTATTACTTTTAATATAAAATATTCCCATTTATACTATGATATGATCTGATCAGGACATAAATGGTCTCCTAATATCTGGGACATTAAATATTACAAGCTGGCCATAAATGATCATATAAAAATACCCGAGTTTTTGGATATTCATGGGTACGTAATATATTTGAGTTACCACGAGAAGGATATATCTCCGAGCTCGTACTATGGAGGCCGTATGAATATCATGAGCTCGTGCTTCACAACCTATGCATTACTAGATCGCATAATCACCGTGAAAATTGAGCTGTCCACGTGGACAATAAAGGGATTCCTTGGTTATTTCCCCCACATATTTATTTGTCAGCTGTACTCGAGATGAGTGAAGGACTCGTGCTGAAATTAGGGTACACACTTGTTACTTTTAGGAATTACCAATTATCTTTGAAAAATTTGTGTTGAGAAAATTATCGATAGTTGATAAAAGTACTACGTAATGTCCCGAGGGACTTTGGTGTTAAAGTACTGCTACGATATGTTTCTTGGGCCAAGATCAAGTTTACTGTCATGATGAACACATTACGATGTACTTGGGGGGAAACTGTTATCCCTCGAAGATCCAGGGATGATGTGGTGAATTATAAAGTGACACGTGGCATCACAAATCAGGGAAAACGATAAAGTATTGAAAAAAGACCGATGAGGAAAAAAGATAGGTCCAGGACCTATAGGGAAGTCGACCAGGCCTAAACCCCCTAGGGGTGATCGGCCTGGCCCTAGCCCCCTAGGGGTGATTGGCCCAACCCGAACCCTTAGGGGTGGTCGGCCTGAGAAGTTAAAAAGCCACATGGGTGGTCATAATAGACTTTGTTGGATAAAGTTCACACTCGTTCAAGCTGAAATCATCAAGCCTAACACCCAGAGGATCAACAGGCCTAACACCTAGAGGATCAACAGGTCTAGCACCCAGAGGGTCATCAGGCCTAGCACCCAAGCTCTGAAGGGTCGTTGGGCCTAGCTCCTACGTCTCATAGACCAACCGAGACTTAGCATTTTCCCAAAGGTTTCAATTGTGCATTGTCTACCACAATCCAGAAAAAAAACGAGAAGACCCATGATCTCATAATCATGGGGAGGTGGACACGTATCTCCACTACCTAATAATCGTGTACCAAACCACGATCCCAGTATTAATGATCATGTAACAGCCCCTGGGTACTATAAATAAAGGACCCAGGGCTTCATTGAAGGGGATCGGAGGAATATTTTGGGAGAAACTCTAGGCATATTAGTAATGAGTGAATACTTTTGTTCATCAGTGTAATTTTCTATCGAGTGATTCGATATTAAAACTAAGTGGATTAGGTTATTACTGTTCTTTAGAACAGGGCTGAACCACTATAAAATTTCTGTGTGTTTGTTTAATATATTTGTACTCTGTCATATATTATATTGATTTCATTCAAAATGTGTCATATACTGTACATACGACCGTTGGCCAATTTCACAGGTCAACATATTTTATACAGAGTACCTCCACTAAGATATCCTACTACATCATCGAGTTCTAGATTACATGTATTCATAATACTAGTGAACTGTACTTACAGTAATTAATCTAAAGATTCCATATAACTTTATTTTACAGTAAGCTATTTAAATTCGTTCCTAAAATCTTAATCTTCTCGTACCAATACAAGATTGTAGTCACATTAACGAATTTGAGAATTTTTTGATATTCATATAAAATTATTCTAATAATAATAAACAATAAATATATGCCAAAATTCATTTCAATTATTTATTTCATAAAACAATTTTTAATACATATGCATTAAAGGGTACTAATCTCAACAATCTTCCGCTTGCCCTAAAGAAAATGAGGCATCTTTCTCAAATCCATATTGCTAACATGATCTTTAAAAGACTTGGTAAACAAAGTATTAGTGAAAGGATGGACAAGGTTATGTTCTGGAGCAATCTTCATAACTGCTACATCTCCTCTGTGAACAATACCTATTCAAGTGATATTTCCTCTCAATATGCTTTCCCCTCTTGTGACTCTTCGGTTCCTCCGAGTTAGCTACCACCCCACTGTTGTCACATTATAGGACAAGTGGTTTATCCATATCTGGAAGAATTTTTAGATCAGAATAGAACTTCTTTAGCCACACAACCTCTTTAGCTGCTTAACGATCCGCTATATACTTGGCCTCCATGGTAGAATCTGCGATATTGGTTTGTTTAATTCTACACCATACCTTAGCTCTTCCACCAAGTGTGAATACTGATCCAAAAGTCAATTTCTGACTATCTCTTTCTGATTGAAAATCAGAATCAGTGTATCCAATGGGTTTAAGGTCACCACCTAAATATACAAGCATATATTCTCTAGTTTTCTGAAGATACTTGAAAATATTCTTTACTGCAATCCAGGATTGGATTGATAACGACTGACTATCCTTGGCGTACATTAGAGTGCCTACCACAGAGGCGTAGGGATACTGTCTCATATCCTCTTCTTCTTGAGGTGTTTTAGGACACTGCTCTTTAGAAAGGATAATTCCATGATGGGTTGGCATATCACCCTTCTTGGAATTCTTCATACCGAATCTCTCCAGTACCTATCTATATAAGTAGCTTGATATAGAGCCAAAACTTTGTTCTGTCGATCCTGAAGTATCTTTATGCCTAGAATGTAGTTTGAATCTCCCAAATCGTTCATTTTGAATTGTTCGACTAGCCATTTCTTTACTTTTGTCAATGTTCCTACCTCATTTCTAATGAGTAGGATGTCATCAACATAAAGAATCAGGAATACCACAATGCCATCTTTGATTTGTTTATAGACACAAGGCTTGTTAATGTTTTGTTCAAAACCATACGTTTTGATTGTGTCATCAAAATCTCAGATTCTAAGATCTAGAAGCTTGTTTGAGTCAATAAGTGGACCTAAGATGCTTGCAAACCTTTTGCTCTTGACATTTTATTTTGAACCCTTTTGGTTGAGACATATAAATGGTCTTGTCAAGATAGCCATTCAGAAATGTAAGCTATCATGGACAAGAGTATGCGAATGGATTTAAGCATGGCCACAGGAGAAAAGGTTTCTTCATAATCAACCCCTTCTCTCTAAGTGTAGCCCTTGGCTACAGGCCTAGCTTTGAAAGTTTCCACTTTCCCATCCGCTCCTATTTTCTTCTTGAATATCCATTTGCAACCAATAGGTTTAACATTTTCAGGAAGGTCTTCAAGAGTCCAGATGGAATTGGAATACATTGACTCCATTTCTACGTTCATGGCATCTTTCCATTTTTCTTTGTCAGAATCTTCCATTGCATCCCTATATGTCAATGGATCATATTTGTTTTTGTCAGACACAAGCATCTGAACTTCATGTTCATAGCAAATTGGCTGCCTAACAACCCTCCCACTACGACGAAGCTCCCTATTGTTCTAACTAGAACTTGTGGTTTCCTCTTGTCGTTGTTCATTGAGAACATTTGGTGATCTTATGACTTGATCTGAGACCATCTCCTCTAGTACAACCTTACTACGAGGTTTATGGTTGTTAATATAGTCATATTTAAGAAAAGTAGCATTTGTTGAAACAAATGTTGTATTTTCTTTAGAACTATAAAATATACCACCTCTAGTCTCCTAGGAATATTCCACAAACATGCACAATTCAGTGCGAGATTCCAACTTTCCAGTCTTTCCTTTCATCAAATGTGCTGGACACCCCTAAATATGAAAAATGGTGTAAACTAGGTTTATTACCATTCTATAATTCCAACAGTGTTGTTTTAATAGACTTGGATGGAACAACATTCAATATGTACATTACACATTGAATGGCATAGCCCCAGAATGACAGTGGAAAAGATTATTAATTCATCATTGATCTAACCATGTCTAATAACGTCATGTTCCTTCATTCCAAAACACCATTTTGCTGTGGCATTCCAGGTGTAGTGAGTTGGGATTGAATTCCATGCTCACACAAGTGGTCCTCGAATTCATAATTCAAGTACTCTCCTCCTCAATTAGATCGAAGAACTTTCAGTGATTTACCTAATTGCTTTTCAACTTCAGCTTGGAATTCTTTAAACTTTCCAAAAGTTTTAGATTCTTTTCCATTATATAAGTAACCATACCTTGAATAAACATCAATGAAGCTGAAAAAATATTCAAACCCTCCTCTCGCTTGCACATGAAGTGGTCCACACACATAAGTGTGTACGAGTTGCAGAGAAATGTCTTTTGGTCATCTTGCCTTCTAGACAAGATTCACAGACTTGAAGATAACCAACATTTAATTCTCTTAATGGTTCCCTCCTTTGCTAATCTATTAAATATATCCAAACCAATATTCTCCAACCTCAAATGCCATAGATATGTTTCACTGTCGAAATCAGTCTTTTGACGTTTAATAGATCTTGGGTTTGTAACTATAAACATTTCAGAGTTGTATATAGATTGCTCTTTACAGCCCATAATCGGATTTTGCATAACATATTTGAATACCAGATTTTGAGATAACAATCGAATTATTATTGAAAGAAATATCCAATCCTTGTTCATGAAACATAGAAACATAAATTAAGTTTCAAATAAATCTAGGAATAAAATAAATATTGCCCAAAAAAGAAATTTATTTTTATGAAATTCTAAATGGTTGATCCAACTGCTTTGTAATAGACGACTTGACCACTGCCAACCCTCATAGTCACCACATCATCAGAAAGCTCCCTTAAAGAACTAAGAATCTGTAAAGAAAAGCAAACATGGTTAGTGGCACCAGAATCAACAATCCAAAATGATGTATCATCTTCCACTAAACAAGCTTCTAAAACAAGTAAATCAAATTTACATTTCTTCTTTTCTTTTAGGTTTGAGAGATACTTAGGACAGTTTCTCTTCCAATGACCATCAACTCCACAATGAAAGCATGTCCCCTTGGGTTGCTTTTTCTTGGAAGCTTTGTTATCTTTATTCTCCACAATGAAAGCATGTCCCCTTGGGTTGCTTTTTCTTGGAAGCTTTGTTATCTTCGTTCTCCTTGCCTTTAGATGACTTTTTAGGCTTCCTTTCCTGTTTGTCATTGTCCTTGTCATGGGATTTCTTTCTCTTCTTATTTTTCACTTTAGAAGAGGAGGGTTTAGAGTTAGCAACATTTGATTCTTCTACTTTTGAATCACTCTTATTGAGTGATTCAAAAGTTCGCAACTCATTTAAAAACTGAGTCATATTATACACCAACTTATTCAAAACATAGTTTGTAATAAATGTAGGGAAAACTGGAGTGAGAGAATCAAGTATCAAACTCTAACGCCTTACTTCCTTAGAGCCGTTACTATATGAATTGAAAATGTGCAATTAACTCGCAAATCGAGGTTTTAGGTTAAAAGTGTAGATAATTCGTAATAAAAGTCATACAATTTGAAAATATCATCATTAATTAAAAATTATAAAGCGATATACATTTGGGATCCCAAAATACTGTTTAGAAATATTTACAACTCAAAAACATAATTAAAAGTATCCCAAACATCTCCCAAAAATACCCTTGCCTATGGCAGCCATGCAGGCCAAACATGTACGCGTGGCTTCACGCTCTCCGTACTCATGGTTGGTCGACTTTCCCCTTGCCCTTACCTGCACCATAGAGCACCTGTGAGTTGAAGCCTAGAAAGAAAACTCCACAAAAGCAAATAACATATGCATATCTATCATTCACCATATAATAAAACTTCCAACAAGCTAAAAAAATACGGCCATGCTGTCCCGGGCGCATTACAAAGCCCTGGGATCGTGGTCTACACCGTGAGGATATCCCAGGTATCCTATAGGGTCTCAACCTGGAAATTCGCACTCCGTGTGCTCAATGCTACTCCCAGCCCCATGCCGTACTCGACCTTTGCCATTCCTGGCCCTCGCTGTTCTCGACCTTCGCCGTTCCCGAATCATGTCGTTCATCACATATATGCACACATAGCATAATTAAACAAATACTTAAACACGTATAAAAATAATCAATGGGGCTATGCCCTGCAATGCAATCATATAAGGTCGTGCCCTGCAATGCAAACTATAGGGCCTCACCCTGCTCTACGGGTACAACAGTTTTCTTACTTTTGTCCCGAGCTTTCCAAGTACTGATGTCCCAAGCACAGTCCCCTAGTCTGAGCCTCGCTGAAAACCTACTCACTACATATAAACAACATCCATCCATCAAGTTCTAATCCATAAAATAACTTTGGATCATAATTCTAGTCTCTAGGATCTTGAATTTTATCAATCCGGGTGATAAAATCCATCCCGAGCCTTAACTTTTGGATTTCCGAGCCGAAAACCTCCTTAGGGTCCAAAAACCCACTAAGTTTCGCGGTCCCACGAACCCATGCCACGGTCCGCGTCGACCAGAAATCCCAACCCCCAAAACAGGGCATGCGTGCCGCGGCCCAACCTAGGGTGTGCGGCGGCCCGCCCTTCTTCCTGGCCTCCCAAGTGTTCTAGAGGGCCACGACTCAGCAAGAGCAATGCTGCGGCCCGACCCTTCGAACCCAGAAAAATTCTCCATTTTCACAACTAAAACCAAGCCAATTTACCCCATAATCAACCTAGAAATTTAAGTTAATCATCACAGAAGCTCTACTATAGTCTCAACAACAACAAAACTAATCCCAAAGCACACACAAACATCCAAGAGAAATTCACAACTTAGTTCACATGCATGAACCTATATTCCTAACCAAAACTCAGCAAAAATTCAGTTGATCATCAAATTTTAGAGCTTACCTTTGAACCTAATTAAGTCTCTGAGTTAATCCCCTGAGTTCCAAGCTTAAATCCTCCCACGCTCCAGCCTTGAGTTATGAATTTCCTAGCTTAATTTCCTCAAAGTTTCCCCTTGATATGGCTTAGAGAAAGGGAGAGAGAGAGAAGAGGTTTGTGTCGGTTCCTTAGTTTCCAAATGCTTCCTTGATTTTGTTTTACTTATCCTAAGTCATTTAAGTTAACTCCAAGGCTCGAGGTACCAAAAACGTCCCCGAGGGCAAAATGGTAAATTTTCCCAAATATTTCCTCCTAAACATTCTAACTTCAAATATATCTCCAAATATTTATTTCCATACCCTGATAACCCCATAAAACGTCTAATGCTCGAAATACCCCTCGACTCGCCCATAGTCGGGTATTCGACCCCGTTGTGACTTTCAAGCTAAACCACTCCCTAGGACTGTCTCGGATCGTGCAATACAGATAAATCACAATAATCACATTTATCCTCCCAGGGAAATAAATTACAAATATGCCCCCAATAACCAAATGGGGCCCACATGCATATTTAATTCACCTAAACATCCATTTCTATTCATATACTCATCAAATTCACACATTAACATGATAAACCCCTTATTGCCCTCCAAGCACGCTAATCAAGGCCCTAAGCCTTATTAGCAAATTTGGGACGCTACATCTATCCCCTCCTTACAGAAATTTTGTCCTTGAAATTACCTGAACAACTCGGGATACTGCTCCCGCATATCTGATTCAAGTTCCCACATCGCCTCCTCAATCTTGTTGTTCCTCCACGGCACTTTCACCAAGGCGATGGTCTTGCTCCGCAAAAATTTGTCCTCCAGTCGAGAATCTGAACCGGCTTCTCCTCATGTGATAGATCCTGATCCAACTCGAAATTCTCATAACTCAGTACATGCGTCGAATCTGATACATACTTTCAGAGCATGGACACGTGAAAAACATCATGAATCCCTGATAAGGCTGGAGGCATCGCTAGTCTAGAAGGTACCTCTCCAACCCGTTCTAGATTCTCAAAGGGGCCAACAAACCTAGGGCTCAGCTTACCCCGAAGACCAAATTGTTTCACTCCTCTCAAAGGTGAAACTCTAAGGAACACATGGTCACCGACCTGAAACTCTACGCTTCTGCATTTCAAGTCCAAGTAACTCTTCTGGTGACTCTGGGAGGCGAGCATTCGATCTCTAATCTTTTCAATCGCCTCATTGGTCCTCTGAACCATCTTAGGACCCAAGTATCTCCTCTCACCTATCTCATCCCAATGGATAGGTGATCTACACTTCCTCCCATACAGCATCTCATACGGAGCCACTCCGATAGTCGCTTGATAACTGTTATTGTATGAGAACTCAATCAAAGGGAGATACTTACTCCAAGATCCCCCCTCAAATCTAGTACACAGGCTCGTAGCATGCCTTCCAATATCTAAATCATCCTCTCAGATTGTCCATCTGTCTGAGGATGATAAGCGGTACTAAACCGCAATTGTGTGCCAGTAGCCTTTTACAGACTCTCCCAAAACTTGGAGGTGAAGGTGGAGTCCCTGTCGGATACTATCGACCTTGGAGCCCCATGAAGTCAAACAATTTCCTTCACATATAAATCGGCATACTGCTCCACAATATAAGTCGTCCTGATAGGTAGAAAGTGGGCGGACATGGTATACCTATCCACAATCAGTCACACTAAATCATGTTGTCCCACGGTCTTCAACAAACCAACCACAAAGTCCATGGTGATATCTTCCCACTTCCACTCTGGAATCTCTAGAGGTTGCAATAACCCTGCTGGCCTCTGATGTTCAGCCTTTACCTGCTGACAAGTTAAACACTTGGCCACATAATCCACCACGTCCTTCTTCATTCCCGACCACCAATACAAGGCTCTCAAATCTTGGTACATCTTCGTTGTACCTGGATGAAAAGAATAGGGGGTGGTGTGAGATTCATCCAAGATCTCTCGTCGGATATCAGAATCCATCGGAACACAAATCTGACCCTTGTACTTTAGTAACCCCATCTCCGAGATAGAAAAGTCCTTAGTCGCTCTGACTAAGACACTCTCTCTGTGCCCTATCAACTGGGAATCCTTCCCCTGTGCCTCCTTGATCCTCTCAAGGAGTGAAGACTGAAGAGTAATGTTGGATAACCGACCAACCGTCAACTCTATACCCGCTCTAGTCATCTCCTCAGCTAACTTATCGGATATCTGTCTCGAACTGAACAACTATCGTGGGCCCTTCCGACTCAATGCATCAACCACTACATTAGCCTTCCTAGGATGATATAGGATATCACAATCATAATCCTTTACCAACTCTAGACACCTCCTCTGGTGCATATTCAGGTCCTTCTAAGTAAAGAAATACTTAAAACTCTTATGGTCGATGTATATTTCGCACTTCTCCCCATACAGATAATGTCTCCAAACCTTAAGTGCAAATACCACCACTCCCAACTCCAGATCACGCGTGGGATATCTCTGATCATACTCCTTTAACTGTCTCAATGCATAGGCTACCACCTTTCCGGCTTGCATCAGCACACACCCTAAACCCTGTCTGGAAGCATCACAGTAAATCACAAACTTCTCATTGTCTGTCGGCAGACTCAACACTAGCGCGGTGATCAGTCGCAACTTCAGTTTCTTGAAACTGTTCTCACAACTATCTGTCCATACATACTTAGTCTTCTTCCTCATCAATTCGGTCAACGGCGTTGCTATCCTGGAGAACCCCTCAACAAACCATCGATAATACCCTGCTAACCCCAGGAAACTCCTGGCTTTAGGAACGATGCTTGGTCTAGGCCAATCTCACACTGCCTCAATCTTCGTTAGGTCAACCAGAATCCCCTCCTTACTGACAATATGGCCCAGAAATGTGACTTGCGGTAGCCAAAACTCGCATTTGCTGAACTTAGCATATAACCTATGCTCCCTCAACCGTTGCAATACCAAACATAGATTTTGTTCATTCTTTGTCTCTGACTAAGATTACACCAGAATGTCGTCGATAAACACAATCACAAACTTGTCGAAATAGTCCTTGAAAACCCTATTCATCATGTCCATAAAAGCTACTGGGGCATTGGTTAATCCAAAGGACATAACCATGAATTCATAGTGTCCATATCTCGTGCGGAAAGCGATCTTTGGTATGTCCTCTTCTTTGATCCTTAACTAATGGTAACCTGACTAGAGATCAATCTTGGAAAACACTGTCTTTCCCTGTAGTTGGTCAAATAGATCGTCAATCCTAGGCAGTGGGTACTTGTTTTTAATGGTCAACTTGTTCAGCTCCCTCTAGTCAATACACATCCTAAGTGATCCATCCTTCTTCTTGACAAACAACACTGGAACACCCGATGGAAAGAAACTTGGTCTGATGAACCCCAAATCTAATAACTATTGCAACTAAATCTTCAATTCCTCTAACTCTGCCAGAGCCATTCTGTAAGGTGTCCTAGATACTGGCTCCACCCTAGGCTCCAACTCTATAACAAACTCAATCTCTCGCTACAGCGACAACCCTGGTAGGTCTGCTAGAAATAAATCTAGAAACTCACATACCAATCTGGTCTCACCCGGTCCAATCGACACAACGCTAGAGGTATCCACAATGTTCGCTAGGAATCCTATGCAACCTTCCTGCATCAGATCTCTAGCCTTCAGTGCTGAAATCATAGGTACTCGCGGTTCACTAACTGTCCCCACAAATACAAAGGGTACCTCCCCTTCTGGTTCAAAAGTCACCATCCTGTGCCTGCAGTCAATCTTCGCCCCATACTTCGATAACCAATCCATTCCTAGGATCAAATCAAAGTCGTCCATCACTAGCTCAATCAGATCTACAGAGAACTCCCTACCATCTATCTCTACTGGCAATGCTATAATCCATCTCCTAGTGACTACCAGTTCCCCAGTCGGAAACAAAGTCTGAAAACCCCTAGCATAAAAATCACTAGGTCTACACAACTGATCTATCACTTTAGCAGACACAAATGAATGAGTAGCTCTCGAATCAATCAATGCAGTATAAGGAGAACCAGCACTAGAAATATGATTTGTCACAACCGAGGGGATAGCCTCCGCCTCAATCTGAGTCAAGGTGAACACTCTGGCAGGAGCGAGACTATCACCTTGCTTCGGCTCCTCTTTCCTAGCTTGTGGGCAGTCCTTCTTAAGATGATTGGCACTCGCACAAATAAAGCAGGCCCTAATCCTGCACTCTCCCTGATGTTGTCATCTACACCGAGGAAACATTGGAAAACTCCTCCAGTTGTCACCTCCGCCCTGATGGCCGCCAAAAGCACCCCGTGCCCTTCTATCCAAGCTAGGAGGAACAAAAAAATCTGGGGCCTTTCTCTTCTGTTCATTGGGGCCACTACCCCGACTGGATCCAATAAAAGGAGGCACCGTCCTCCTAGCATCTCACCTAACAGTGCTCTCTCTCCATATATGATCCTTGGCCCCCTCAACTGTAAGGGCCTTGTCCACTACCTGGGCATAAGTAGTAGTCTCTAGATCCAAAGTAATCTTCACATCACGGGCGATCATAACATTCAACCCCCGTACAAATCTATCCCTTCTTGCCGCATTAGTCAGCACAAAATCCGGTGCAAACTTTGCCAACCGGTCAAATCTCAAAGGATACTCAGTAACTATCAACCGATTCTGAGTCAGGTTGATGAACTCGTCAACCTTCGCAGCTCGAACTACAACACTATAATATTTGTCATTGAAAATATTTCTGAACTCTGCCCAAGTCATAACTGCAACATTCTTCCTCTAAGTCACTACATCCCACCAGATGCGGGCATCTTCTCTGAACATGTAGCTGGCACAGACTACCCTCTCGTTCCCTACTACCCTCATAAAATAAAAGATGAAGGAAATCATATTCATCCACTGCTTCGCCCGCAGTGGGTCTGGTCCACCCTCGAAGGTGGGAGGATGCTGCTTCCTGAACCTTTCATACAAAGGTTCTTACCTGTTCTCCAAAACAGGCTGAACCGGCACTGGTGCCACAACCTGCTAAACTGACAACCCAGTGGCCTGAGGAGGGGCCTGCTGCCTCAACTGTTGAAGTTCTTCCTCTGTTTGATGCAATCTCGCTTCTATTTCGGCAAAATCTATTGCCAATTCTGTGGGGCAGGTGGAGGGTCATGACCCTGGTTGTCATCCTCGGCCCTACTGTCATGGAGTCTCGATGATTTTCAAGGCCTTTCAATAATATGCATGCAATCAATGACGCCGATCATCAGGCATGATAACAACATCCAAAACCACCTCCCAATTCTCATCAGCCAACCGTAAACAACAATCCATATAACATACAAATAGCATATAACACTCAACGGGCCATGCCTTGGCATCATGCATATGTGAACTCATTCATCATGCTCTATATAAAATAAGCAGGCATATAGGGTAGCTAAGCACATATTCAAGCATATAAGTCAATCATTACCAACCAATCCTGAGTCGAGCTTGTCACTGACAGCGAGCGTACATGTTTGGTCAATCTATACAAACCATAAACCTTGGCTTGCTCTGATACCAAGTTGTAATGCCCTACTTCCTTAGAGTCGTTACTAAGTGAATTTAAAATGTGCAATTACTTCACTAATCGAGGTTTTAGGTTAAAAGTGTAGCTAATCCATAATAAAAGTCATACAATTTGAAAATATCATCATTCATTAAAAATTATAAAGCGATATACATTTGGGATCCCAAAATACTGTTAGAAATATTTACAACTCAAAAACATAATTAAAAGTCGACTAAAAGACAAAATTAAGTTTAATACAAACATCTCCCAAAAACAACCCTAGCTGTGGCAGCCAGGCAGGCCAAACATGTATGCGTCGCTTCACGCTCTCCGTACTCATGGTTGGTCGACTTTCCCCTTGCCCTTACCTGCACCATAGAGCACCTGTGAGTCGAAGCCCAGCAAGAAAACTCCACAAAAGCAAATAACATGTGCATATCTATCATTCAGCATATAATAAAATCGCCAACAAGCTAAACACATACGACCATGCCATCCTAGGTGCTTTACCAGGCCCTAGGTTCATGGTCTACAAAGTGAGGATATCCCAGGTTTCCTATAGGGTCTCACCCTGGCAACTCACACTCCGCGTGCTCAATGCTGCTCCCGGCCCCATGCCGTACTCGGCCTTGCCATTCTTGGCCTTCACCATTCCCAGCCCTCGCCGTTCTCGACCTTCGCTGTTCCCAGCTCTTGCCGTTTATTCACATATATGCACACATAGCATAATTAAACAAATACTTAAACACGTATACACGTAATCAATGGGGCTACGCCCTGCAACACAATCATATAGGGTCGTGCCCTGCAACACAAACTATAGGGCCTCGCCCTGCTCTACAGGTACAATAATTTTCTTACTTGTGTCCCAAGCTTTCCAAGTACTGATGTCCCAAGCACAATCCCCTAGTCCGAGCCTCATTGAAAACCTACTCACTACATATCAACAACATCCATCCATCAAGTTCTAATCCATTAAATAACTTTGGATCATAATTATAGTCTCCGGGACCTTGAATTATATAAATCCGGGTGATAAAATCCATCCATAGCCTTAACTTTTGGATTCCCGAGCCTAAAACCTCCTTAGGGTCTAAAAACCACTAAGCGTCGTGGCCCCAAGAACCCATGCCGCGGCTCGCCCGACCAAAAATTCCAACCCCCAAAACAGGGCATGCGCGCCGTGGCCCAACCTAGGGTGTGTGGCGGCCTGCCTTTCTTCCTGGCCTCCCAAGTGTTCTAGAGGGCCGCAACTCAGCAAGAACAATGTTGCGGCCAGAAAAATCTTCCATTTTCACAACTAAAACCCAGTCAATTTACCCCAAAATCAACCCAACAATTCAAGTTAATCATCACAGAAGCTCTACTATAGTCTCAGCAACAAAACTAATCCCAAAGCACACCCAAACATCCAAGATAAATTTACAACTTAGTTCACATGCATGAACCTATATTCCTAACCACAACTCAGCAAAAATTCAGTTGATCATCAACTTTTAGAGCTTACCTTTGAACCTAATTAAGTCTTTGAGATAATCCCCTGAGTTCCAAGCTTCAATCCTCCCACGCTCCAGCCTTCAGTTATGAATTTCCTAGCTTAATCTCCTCAAAGTTTCCCCTTGATATGGCTTAGATAAAGGGGGAGAGAGAAGAGGTTTGGGTCGGTTCCTTAGTTTCTGAATGCTTCTTTGATTTTGTTTTACTTATCCCAAGTCATTTAAGTTAACTCTAAGGCTCGGGGTTCCAAAATTGTACCTGAGGGCAAAATGGTAAATTTTCCCAAATATTCCCTCCTAAACGTTTTAACTTCAAATATATCTCCAAATATTTATTTCCATAACCCGATAACCCCATAAAACGTCTAATGCCCGAAATACCCCTCGACTCACCCCAAGTCGAGTATTCGACCCCGTTGTGACTTATCAGCTAAACCACTCCCTAGGATTGTCTTGGATTGTGCAACACAAATATATCACAATAATCACATTTATGCTCTCAGCGAACTAAATTACAAATATGCCCCTAATAATCAAACGGGGCTCATATGCATATTTAATTCACCTAAACATGCATTTCTAATCACATACTCATCAAATTCATACATTAACATGATAAACCACTTATTGCCCTCCAGGCACGCTAATCAAGGCCCTAAGCTGTATTATCAAATTTGGGACGCTACAACTATCCCCTCCTTACAAAAATTTCATCCTCGAAATTTCCTGAACAACTCGAGATACCGCTCCCACATATCTGATTCAAGTTCCCACCTCACCTCCTAAATCTTGTTGTTCCTCCACAACACTTTCACCAAGGTGATGGTCTTGCTCCGCAAAAATTTATCCTTCCGATCAAGAATCTGAACCGGCTTCTCCTCATATGACAGATCTTGCTCCAACTCCAAATTTTCATAACTCATGTTTGCATTGATCTGACTGCTGTCCAGACATGGCTTGAAGAGACTCCCATATATCAAAATGTAGATTCCATGTCTTCATGCTTCTTTCTGAGTACATCACTCAAACTAGCAAGTATGTTGCACTTAGCCTTGTTGTTGGATAAAATCCAAGCCTCATACTTCTCCCTAGAAGTTTTGGCAGCAATGGCTGCAGGGACCTCAGGACATTCCTCAGTAAAGAAAAACTTGTGGTCCTCACAGATCAAAACAATGTTCATGTTTGATTTCCATTTCATAAAGTTATCACCAGTAAGTTTTTCGTTTGCAAGTAAAGCAGTAATAAGGTTTGAATTATTCATCATTGCTGAAATAAATAAATAAAACAAAATGAATTTAGCATATATTATGAATATCAATAATTTTTGGAATAGTAATTATGATGCATGAATGCAATAAAATTTAAACAACACATAAAAACAATTATTACTAATTCTGCAATAAATTAATTTGAAAATTAATGGACCAGCCTTAGGGCAGGTCAGACTAATTTTAAATTAATTTTGAGACACTTTTCAAATTCATAAGTGAAAACTTAAAATCAACTATTTTCTCTTTTGACTTACGAACAACCGCTAATTTGGTTAAGATTAACTAGTCTGCTCGAAAGCCTAGTTGTAGTGACCCACTAATCTAGACTAATTGGACCATTATCGAACTATACATAAAACTTACATTTTTACGAAAATACCATAATTTATTGAGTAACTTGAAAATAAGAGTTATTTACAAATAAACAGAATACTAAGAAGGATTTTGGGATCCCATTGTCTTTAAAACAAAACAAGATTTAAAATAAAAGACATTACATAATAATGCGGAAAATACACATAAAAACCATAAAAACATAAAAGGAGACTATATCCTCGAATCGAATAACGCTCGGCCCCTTGACTCCATTCATCATCGATACACATCCTCCAAGCGTCACGAATCTTTCCGCCTCTAAGCTTATTTTCCTGCACATAAACAGAAAGGAGTGAGCCTAATGCCCAGTAAGGAAAATCTAACACAAAGTCACATACATAATTTCATAAGAAAACATAAAGACTTAACATAATACATATAACATACACTTATTATAATGGCCATTATTACTTGGGGTCCCATAGACTAAACAAGCATATGCCCATGGGATTAGTGGGGTCCTACTAGCTAAGTAGGTCATATGCCCATAACCCATTTGGGGTCTTGTTAGTCATATGGGTCATATGCCCAAGCCTACAAACATACACATATATCATAACACTTTTAATAACATAAAACATATAGATAACATAATCACATAACATGTTGATTCTAGCATATTTCCTTACCAAAGTTACCGGGATTATGGACTGAGTTGGGACTTTAGGAACACTCCTAAAACCATAAGAAAGAGTGAGTCTAAGAAAGGAGATGAAATGAAAGAGATGGAAAGACTAAACCATAAAAAAAACATACTTACCGACTTATATGCTTAAGAGCTTGGATTCCCTAACCAAAATAAGAATAAGGTTAGGGGACTGAGTAGAAGGTTTTGAGAAAGGAAATAACATAAAATACAGAAAGGAACTATAGTTTTGGGTTTACCTCAAAGATTGCAAGATCAATCTAACCTCCACCGAAATACTATAGAACTCACTTCCCAAAGTGTTTGATAAGCTTATGATGTTTAAGCTTATAGTTTTTCCCCAAACCAAGTGTTTACACTCTCACACTCACTTAACACTAGCAGCTTCTGAACTTAGAGCAAATGGTGAATAATGGCTGGGTACTAGGTCCTATTTATAGAGTTTGGGAATGAAAATATCTTGATTTTACTTGAATAAAAATAATGGCTTTTTAGGTGAAAATCATTTGAATAATCGTTCAGCAGAGGCTGAAGACTTGTTCAGAAGATGCTGGACTGTTGAAGGAGTTTGAATGGCTGAAGGGAAAAGAATTCAAATGTATTTGAAAACATGCTGGTGGAGGCGATATATCGCCCCCTATAGGCGATATATCGCCTGGACCTTTGTTCCCGAGGCGACCGTGCATCGATTCGTGTTTTCCGTATCTACGTGCTGCGATATATCGCCCCCTATAGCTGCGATATATCGGCATACGCTGAATATTTAAACACGAATTTACACATTTTTAGCTGAGTTTGAATGGAGTAAACAGCCTTGACTAAGCCCTCAACGTGCTCAAAGCTGCTGACTGACCCTATGCATTCAAACTTTTACCCTTATTTAATTTAATCCTCAAAAATACTTAATCCTTAATTACCATTCAAAACATGTGCTTAAAATCCTATTGGTTGATGTCTAAACCTTATAATATAATAATATAATCCTTAATATCAGACACATTAATCAAACCTTAGGTTATACTTAATATTCTTAAACTATAGGTTAAACTTAGAAAATCTATAAGTACTACTATGAGTGTCCAAATAACTCCCGGTCTGAACCAAAAATCCATAATAACAAAGATAACACTTAAACATACTATAATACTACTAAACAATTAGCTAAGTAAAGTTCTTGGACTCTACACTAGTTAAGCTTTGTGAACGTAGCCCATTATTTTAGATTAATGACTTAACTCAAAAGTGTGCCTTAGGGTCATTCAAACTTGAAATACATCATCAATCCTATTCTTTAAAGAAGTTAACCTAGAATAATAACAATGTCAGAAACCTTTCTTAGGGGGACGCAAGCAAAGACGCCTCGAGGCCCATTCCATGAAACATCCATGAAACATCCTATGAAACATTCCATGAAACTAATAATGGAGACCATAGGAGTTATTGTTATTTCCCCTTCTCCCACTCACTATTTTAGAATATGTGTTTTCTCAAAACATCCTATGCTTTTTAATTAAATTAATCCAATTAATTTACCAAATGATATTCTAATAAATACTAATCTCATTAAGCATTTAATCATTAAACAAGATTTAATCATATCACTAAATAGGTCCTGAAAATATCTAGTCAATAAATGCTCTAATTATGTAGAATACCCTTTTCTATCTAATAAAATTAATTATTAAATAGGTTTTTTAAATTAACACTTAAAATCAATTTACCGCTTTGTTCTAGATTAATCTAGATTAATTATATGATTCATTCAATTCATATAATCAAAGAGGACGTTCCTAATTCAAACATGTTTCTACTCGATATGAGATGCATGCTTGAATTAGATATATTGTGTGGGTAATATGAATGACATGTTATAATGCATAAAAATATTATTAAACACTTTTAATACATTCAAATATTTAAATAAATAAATACAAGCCGGGTGTTTTGGGTATTTCTAGAAAATTACAACACTTGCAAAATTTACACATTTGGGTCTTCAAAGTAATATTGGTCCACTTTCACCTTTATCCATTATAATTTTGAATTAAAATAACTTTTAACTATCTTAAACTAATTTTAATAATATTTAAAATTGGGTTTTAAAACCCAACAATTTATTAGGCCCAACTTGAATTTGGACTTTAAATAATTAATTCAAAATAAACAATTTTTTATGGGCTTTGTGTTAAGCCCTAATGGATAATTTGTTGCCAATTAGGATTTTGAAGAAACCTTAATTATATGGCGACTAGGGTTCGACAACCCTTAAGGTGGTTTGCGCAAGGAGCCTCGGCTAGGCCTGGGTTGGTGCGCAGTAGGGGTGGCCTATGACTAGGATGCACGTACAGGTGGCTCGGGGAGCGTTGGCAGGCGCGCACGCAAGGTGGAAGGACGCCAGGCAGGCGCGCACGAAGGGCTCGGAACACCAGGCGAGCGCGCGCGGGGCTCAGCTGGGCACCAAGTGCCATGGGGCAGCGTGTGCTGAGAGGGCACTACGGGCTTGGGGCACGGGATTAAAATCTTTTTGCAGTTAATTTTAAATGCAGAAAATAAAATTTACAAAAAATCCTATGCCCCATGTGTCTTACATTTTTCATATCTAGAAAAATAAGAACAATTCCTAAACCCAAACACCATATAATTAACGACTCTTGAGAACAATCATTCATCAAAATAAACATCCATCCATTCATCACATATTACAATAATATAAGACTGAATGTTATACCCACACAACAATTAATGTATGTAGAGATTAATGAATGATCTAGTACCAATTGTTTGTAACTGGTTTACCATATGTGCAACAGAAAGCACAGGGTGTTGGGCCCAGAGATTTCAATTTTTTATTTTATTTTAAAAAATATTTAAATAACAGATCAATTAATATGCAAAACATTATTCATAAAGAAACAAAAAGATGAGGAATTACCAGTATCGTCTACGAACAAAAACATTAATCAAGAATCTTTACTATCTTTTTGTATCATCTACGAACATCCAATCCAAAGAAGTTCTTTAAATACTCAGATCAAGATCTTCCAAGATGTATCTCTACACCTCAAAACATGTGTGGGCACGTAGAGTAATGGTAGGAAAATTTCTGATTCACAAGATATTCTCAACACATGAAATCTTGGAATATTAGGTCTGAGACAGAGTTCCGAGGCTGATTTCAGGGATAGGAAAATATTACGATATAATATTTCTCTTTCTAGAATATTCTAAATATTACGTATATTATGAAAACTATATTCATAATAAATTTATATAAAGAATCACTTAATTTCAAATTTTAAAATTCAATCTATAAATCTATTATTATAAATAAATAAAATAAAAATATCAAGATCCAATCTTGATCTTTTACATGGTGCACACATTGGCGTGTAACATCCATATATTTAGGGATGTGTTACAACCAATTTTCTTTTAAATATATTTAATAATTTATTTATTAAAAAATATCTAAACTTGATAACTTATCTCATCAGATTAATTAAAGAATAAATATTAATTCAAATTCAAAACTAATTTGAATTATCAAAAATATATTTTTCACATTTATATAAATAAATAAAATTAATTAATTTAAAACTAACTATTCTAATTATTTAAATACCAACTTAAAATTCTCATTTTATTTAAAAAATTAATTTTGAAAATTGCTTTAATTAAAATGTCAATTTAAAAAATTTCCACATGAATTAAATAATTTGTCTCAATTACATACTTCACCCTGAAGAACAAATTTCTTCTAAACCTGTCTTTTTCTTGATTTTTCCCAATTTCCACTTTTACATTGAATAGTGTTGATAGAGCCATCTCAGGAACCTATGAAGTTATTACTTCAAGCTCCAATAAATTTAGAATATTAATTAAAACTCTTTATATAATGACCTTAATTTATTAATCTCAGTATTATTCCACTAAAAATATGAGATTGCACTCTTGTAATTATAGATATATATATTTATTGAGTACTTTTAAACATAAAAGTGTTAATCAATTTAATCATTACATACAATTTAATCATCTATTAATGGTTCAAAATTAAAGTTGGAATTAATTACCGCTTAACCTCTTTAATTATATATTGTTTCCTTATGTGCCATTAACTTTACTAGTGAAGGTTAATTCATAAACTGTTCTATGAATTTGAGCTCAATAACCTTTCAGTTTCAAAAGTCAACCTTTAAGAGAACCATTATTCAATTCCTCTCGAAAAGGTATAGATTCCATATTTGTATATTATGTCCTCAACCATTTACATTAATGAGTTCCCATAACAAAAGTTTTCATTCTGATCATTATAACAAACCATAACGAGTGAATCAAAGAACTCATGTAACATAAACAGGAGTTCGTAATAAACTTAGGATTAAGATCAATTTGTATATGATCTTCTAATTGATATGTTTAATTAATAGTTGAAATATAAACGACATTATTATGTATTAATAACATATCAGATCCCGTTCATGTACAACTACTTTATACAAAGTACCTCCACTGAGATGTCCTACTACATCAGTAATCCTGATCTAGATTACATGTATTCATAATACTAGTGAACAGTACTTACAGTAATTAATCCAAAGATTCCATATAACTTTATTTTACTATGGACTGTTTAAATTCGTTCCTACAATCTTAATCCTCTCGTACCAATAAATGAATTTATGAATTTTTTGATATTCATATAATATTATTCTAATAATAATAAACAATAATTATACTCTAAAATTCATTTTAATTATTTATTTCATGAAACATTGTTCAATACATATGCTTTAAAAGACACTAATCTCAACAGGTAGACTTTATGAGATTGTTCAATGGATAAGGATTTGACTTATTTATGAGAATAAGGTTGATTGTGTACATGAGGAATGAAAAAAAGGGTACAAGGCTGCCAGTTTGGTCGTTATTGAGTGATTGGCCTGTGGTGATTCCGTATGGTAGACTGAGGATAGATGATAAGAAAAGACTTGTTGTGGTAGCTCGTTGTCTTTTGCTTGGGAGTTAGTAAGGACTGACTTGTAAGTATTTAATTGATAAAAATGCATCAAGTGACATTAAGAGGAAGCTAGGTGTGCCTATTTGTGTGGTGAGACCACTAGGTCCCCCGTTGACCGAAATGCTTTGAGGATGGGTGTAATCCTTTATCACCCTACACTTATGGTGTGCTTTAGTATGTGTGTTATATGTGTTATATATGGTTTTGCATGTATGCTTATTGATGTTGTATCGCTAGCTTTTGTGTAGTTAGTTGGTAGATTCTTTTATATGCCTGATTGTTTGTTGTCAACAATTTATGAAGTCATGATGTGTTCGGTTAACATGTCTTGGTTGAGAAGAGTTTTCCAAGGAGGCAGAGAAGACGATCAGTCAGCTCTTACATCCTGAGGAAAAATGGGATGTTATTCTAACGCTGAGGAACTATTAGCACTCAAGATGAGAGGTAGAATCATCTAAGGCAAGTTACTCCTCGGGTGTAGGTAGAGCATTATCATAATGCCCTTGTTCGAATGTAACTCATGAAGTTTTTAGATTCACTTATCTCAAAATGTTCGATAATGAGTCAAGTTGTTGGGAGATGAGAGATTGGTTGGCTATATAGCGTGAACTAGTGACACAAGGACTGGCTGATTGGAGAAGGAAATCTTATTCGTGCATACGATAGGCACATAGGTTTTATCCATAAAGGAAGTTGGTTAATGCTTTGATGTAGCACGAAAAATATATGGGAAGCCAACATGTACTAGGTAGAATTATTTTCACACGGAGTTTAAGACATATTATTTAGTGAGCTCAGAGCTTTAGTTGGAAGGTTTCCGAGAGTAAGTTGGATGAACACATCAAGCAGGACTGCCATATTCAGTTGACTCAAGATAGGCAGCTAGCTAAGAATCATAAAAGATTTGGTGATGATAAGGAACAAAGTTATAGTTTTGGTGACGATAAGGAACAAAGTTATTGATTAAGTTCGGCTCTGTAGGAGGAGCTGAAAACTAGGATGTTGAAGAAATGATGGAGTGGAAAAGCTTTCACTTTTAAAGGACTATGACACGGAATTATGAGAACAAAGATGACCCGAAATTTCGTTGACGATCAAGCAAATATTGGATGTGAAGGGAGGTAGTGGAAAGAATCCTAGAACGATGGTAATTATTCATATTAAAGGAGTTCGTGTGGTGAAAAGAGAGACTACCAACCATATTCATATTCATGACATTAAGTATGAAAGAGGATTGGACACCTCTATTCTAAAAAGGATATAAGAACAAGGGAGAAATTGAAACCTATAACGAACGACAAATATAGAGTTAGATTGATAAAGATTGTACTTGGAGAAGTACCGCAACAAAAGTTTAACTACTATAAGTTCATCAATAAGGACAACATATGTATGGACAAACCTTATGAGGTTTTATAAGGAGATTGGACATATGGTATCTTGAAAGAAATGGTAAGAATGGCAAGAAACGACGAAAAACTCCCTTCAAAGAAGGCAATGGACAACCATAAGCGAATGAAGAGGACCAGGCGAGGACAACAGTGGGTTGACACATGAGGAGAGATCACTACGTAAGGCACAACAAAACAACTTACTACATGAAACGATTGATACGACCACACAAAGAATGCTACAGAATTTGAGGCATCACTTGTTCACATGACATGACAAAGGCTACAAACATATGGAGAGATTTCATTACATGATGAAGACTTTACTCCTGGCGAAAAATGTGAGGTGCACATAAACATGATGACCAAACAAGAACGTAGGAGCATGCAGCATGGATGCATAAGTAATGGACAAAGTGTTTAAGGGAGACGAGTTATTGATTAAGATTGCAATGATTGTACCTATTTTGGAGAAATCTAAGGCAATAGGAATATGTCCAAGCTATGATAAGGTGAAAGGAACCATGATTACAAGAAATGACAAAAGAGTTAGTAAATCATGATATATGAAGGAACATATTCTGGAAACAATTTATACTTGGATAATAAGGACTTTTAAGACGATCTATTTAGACAATGATGCCTATAGTTTATCGACATGATAAACAACATCTTCACATTTCCAAGGCATGAAAATATTTTAGAATCATTACAAAGGGGGAAAACCCAATGTGGGAAAAAATTCATTTTGAGTAACATGTAGGGATGTTATGGCTCAGGGAAGTATGAAAGTAAGATAAATATGGAAGAGGTGTAAGAATCGTTTGAAGGATTTGAGGTAACAAGATTTGTTAGTGATAAGAATGGATTGATTTACAGAATAATGTGAGTTATTTTTGTAAAAGATGATCATTATGGATTGATCTCAGAATTGGAAACATAAGAAGATTTAATAGCTTTACGAACTTGATTAGTGGTGAAAAATACACATTTATTGATTTTAATAGTTAAAATAAATTAAGTTTTAATTAATATTTTCATAGAATTAATATGATTTATTTTATAAAAAAAAATATTTGATTATGATTTAATTTATTGTTATTTTGTAGGAATTAAAAGTTGTATTTTGGCACTTTGAAATGAAGAGAAAAGGAAACATTTAGATCTGAAAAAGAGAAGGGAAATATGGCATTTTTCTTGAAATATAGGCCCAAGAATTCGGCCCAGCAGCAACAACCCAATCCAAGGCCCCAGCCAGCCCCAGCCGAGCCACGCCTGACGCCGAGCCGCTGCCGCTGACGTTGCCACCTGCCTCTTTTCTCCTCGCGCCATCTGTCTGCCTGCTCAAGCATCACCAAATCCTTCCTTTCAGAAAGACCAGGCCAACGTGACCCTTCACTCCCAGCCTCCAAGGTCCAAATACAACCTTCAGCATCACCAAGGCCCATCTGCCTTCAGTCCTCCTTTAGCCACACGCATGCCCAAGCTTCCCCAAATGAAGGCCCAATTCACCCCAGCCAGCTGCCTACGTGTCGCACTCCCATTGGCTGGAAATTGGTCAATGGACCAGCTGCAACCAGCCACCTTCAACCCATATTTTGTGGGTATTGGGCCTTGCAAAATTACCATTTTGAGCTTTAAAGCTCATCCTTTTTGGTGCTTTTGAAAAAGGGCATTTGACCATACACCAAAATAGCTAGGGAAATATTAATAATAAGATTTGATTTTTTTTAAAATCATATTTTATTATTAATATTTCAGATTTATTTTGTAAACCCCATTTTGTTGTTTGATTTCTTTTTAGTCGTTCTTTCCATCTATAAATAGAGACACTTTCTTCACATTTGGTATGTAATTTTTAGGTAGCAAAACTCTACCAAATTTTAGTCTCATTTCTCATATTTTCTCTCTAGAATTTCATGAGAATGTTTAGCATAATAGGCTAACCTCTTAGGAAGGTTAGGATGATCCTATATGCACTATGACTTTGTTTGGTATTTTTGATTCACCATGTGCTTAAAGTTTATATATTTTAGCGATTTATTTTCTTTCATCTCTACTTCTTCATCTTGTTATCTATATTTATGTTTACTAATATTATATAGATTTTGTCATGCACTTTCTATGTATTATCAAATTAGTGAAAATAATATAGATAATATATTTATCATTTTCTCCATCTCATTCATATATATTTACTTTTGCTAAAATCTATATAGAATTAGTCATGCCCTTTCTATGTATTTTATAAATGGTAAAAGTAATATTTGTGTTAAGTTTTATGTCCAATCTTTTATTGCATTATTGCCAATGGTATAATGTCATTTTTAGATTTCTCATAAGATTTATTTCATCTTTCCATGGTAAAGAATAATAATCACTTGAATATATTTTTGTGAAATATATTTGTGCTTCAATGTTAAATCTTCCAAATGAATAGTTGGGATGTGAACTATCCATTTGTGTAATTTTTGTGAATCAAAGATCCAAATAAATGAGTATGCATATTGGTGATTCTTGATCCTTCCTACTTGTTACCTATTGTTACATCACATTTTAATTTATCTTTATTTCTAATCTTTAAATCTCAAAAACAACAAAAAAATATCACTCTTTCTATTTTCGTCACATTATTTATCTCTAACATTTATTTATTGATTAACTTGTTTCTTTACCTCCTTATGGAATCGACCGCCCATCTATACTACGACTACCGCTAAGTGGAAGTCATGTTTGGGCGTTAAACAGGACTGCACACTTGGATAGGATCTGTAAAGGTGTAAGATTGTCTTCTTATATTACAAAAAATTGTAGAAGTTAATGGCTAGATAAAAGGCGGCTTAGACCCTTGTCATCGGACAAAAAGGATAAGTGAAGGATAGACCTGCGTTCTAAGGAACACGATATGGATGCAATTTTGGATTGTACCAGATAATATTATATGTATGAGTTTTATACTGCTAATGTAGCTAACAAGTGATAAATTTCAGACAACATGTTAAGCGGGGGGTAAAGGTGGAAGTTACCAACTTATTCAATAGGACCATCAAAAGCAAGGAATTAATAAGGGTTAGAAGTGAATGACTACTTTTGATGGTTAGTAGAAAAACCAGATAATGTATTAAGTACTTGGAAGGGTATAGTTAAATTTATAGATTGAAGGATTGAGAACATGAGCAAGTACTTCTATAAGTGTGTATAAACAAAGCTATTTTAAGGACAAGCTGAATGCAAAAGGAGATGGGCAATATGAGCCTTAAGTGTTGCTTAAAGGAATTAGTAAACATTAGATGTTAGAAGGAATTTGCGATTGAATCTATGGAAATATGTATTAGATGTATGTTGCATGGTTGCATGATCTAATTGTTAAGAGAAGAGAAGTTAAAAGGATATACATTGCAAGTCAATAAGGTTTATGGACAACGAGGCAAGTATGAATTATATACATAAATTTATGGATACTAAGGAGTTGTAAAGAAAACCTTCATGGATTATGAAGTAGGAAACATGGTAGCAGTTTCAGAAGTATGAAGTAGAACCAGTTTGGATGGGTTACTACGAGAACAGACATAAAAGTTGCAGGAATATCAAGTGTCAAATAAGTTGAGAGTTAAGTAAAGAATAAGTGATGCAATGAAAAGAAACAGATTGTGGATGTTTTAAACCCAACAAACTATCTGAGTATATGTTTTTTATAATCGTGTGTGGTACAATACTTAGCCAAGATATATCGTGGTGATCCTAAGTAGTGGAAATAAGTTATGATGGAAATATTTTATGGAATTTTGAGGTGACAAAGAAAGGTTGAGTAGTTCGACACTCTCAAGGATGAGAGAAACTTGGGATGTTTTGGCATAGGAATTTCGAGGACGATATCCTTTTAATTTGGCCTATGAGTGCAATTTGGTAATTTATATATGTTGATGCATATATGAATTGTCTTCTTTTAAATTTGATGATAATATGTGATGTATTTCATGATTATGATATGCATATGTATGACAACAGCAAAACAAGGTTCCTTCAAGTATCAGGAGCTTAAGTGCCAAATATATTGGAAATAAGGGGTCAAAGTAGAAATATGAGTTTTATAGTAGAAAATGTAATTAAGGAAAGTCAAAATTATTAGCTTGGATAGAAAATAAAAAAATGGGCTTAAGTAATTATTGAGGAAAAATAGAGAATGAGGATAGTATGGTAAATTGACTTTATATGATTAATTATTAGAAATAAATTAATATTGGGAATTAAGTTTAGAATTGATACAATAGTCAGACACATCTCATTTACGATATGCGATAGAATAACATGCCAAGAACACTTCTCTTATTCTTGATATGGATGTTGGAGGCTTAGGGATCCAAAGGAGGACATGGATTTAGTAATTTGGCAGACTAAGAGCCATACAAAGGAGCAAGGATTGGGAGATTGGTCAATGAATATTGATTGGTAAGTTCTTCCAATTTTACTGTTTTTGTTTGATGATAGATTTAGGATTTTGATGTTGAAAAAGGGATTTTATGGTATTTGTTATTATTGATGTTTATTATATGTTTACGATTGGTTATATCTGAGTTTCTAGGGTTAGAAACATGCTAGGTTGACTGATTTGGTGAATTGGGGTTGAAACTTTGTGATTCGGGGACTAGCACGACCGCACTACTTGGTTGGAAAGCTCGTACACTTTGTGGGAGCGACTGCGCCCAGGCATTGGTGCGACCGCGTCGGTTGCCCAAAATTGCATTATTTGGCTCAATATATATATATATTGGTACCTTTTGGTTTTGAGATTTATGGAGTAGGGTTTTAAGACTTTCTTAAGTATATTTTGAGGATGAATTAGCCTTAAGAGGGACATGGGTGTACTTTAAATATGGTTTTGGTTGGACTTGAGTTTAAAGGTTTTGATGTTATATAATATGATAGGCTCGCTAAGGATACTTGAAAGGACGTGTTAATGTGTGTGGAGCGCTGCTAGACCTGAGGTAAGAAGAGTGAACAACTGCACGCAGGGTGTACGCTCAACGTACTTAAATTTGGTAAACTTTGAATTATGTTAGGAATTTTGTTAGGAATTTTGTTATGAATTATATTGTGAACTATGTTATGAACTATGGTATGAATTATGTTAAGAGTTATGTTATGAGTGATGCATGTTGTGTGTGACTGAAATATATGTGAATATGATGTATGTTTGCATGTCATGCTTATGATTTGAAAATGCATGCTCACGTTACGATAGATTGCATGCTTACGTTACGAAAAATGCATGCTTAAGTTTATTTATGCTTGGTTGCACAACTGACTAGATTAGCATTGGTTTACGGCCGGAACAACATCGGCAATACATGTTATGGGTTGAATATGTTAGGCTAGGATAGGTTATTTTATGTTATGTTTACGTTATGATATGATCAGGTTATGATATATCATCATGCTATGATTATGTTACGTTGCGATATGGTTGATTATGGAACTTTGTATGATAAGGCCTCGTCTATGAGTAGTATTTGTGTTTAGGTTGTGATGATAAGAATTAGATTATGTCTATGCTTTATGTTTTATGCTTTATGTATTATGTCTTATATGGTTAGGTTTTGGGGATTGTGTCCTATATAGCTCTTCTTGCTAGGTATTAGCTCACGGGTACTCTGTGTTGCAGGTAAAAGTAAAAGCATAGTTGACGAGGCGAAGAGTTATTGCAGACTCGGTCAGATGTGTGCATGTTGTGATTGTCAACCTGATGGTCAAAAGGGGTTGCTACTTATGCATGGTTTTAAAAGTCTTAAAGTCATGGTTTTATGTTGAGTTTTAACAACTTGTATCTTTATCAACAGTATGCATGTAAAAGATGGTTTATTTGAAATAACGAGATCTCGAGTTGCATGTCTTGTAAAGGATATTTGATTCATGTTTGTTTTCAAAAGAGTTTTGATAAATGTTTTGTATTAAATTATTTAGTTTATGTCGGGTTGTTACATGTGCTTTGCTCATTTTCCAGGCTATCTCTCGAGCCACTAAGTGGTCCTACAGGGCATGGACTTAGCTGGCTAAGGAATTAAAGTATAGGGGGAAGTTTTAGAAATGATGCTCTTAAAGTATATGTAATGGACATTGTTTTAATGAAATGAATATTTTTTTTCATATATTGATTGTTTTATATTATTGTTTGAATAATATTATTATATAAATATCAGAAAATTCATAAATTCATTAATGTGACTACAATCTTGTATTGGTGTGAGAGGATTAAGATTGTAGGGAATGATTTTAAATAGTTCGTAGTAAAATAAGGTTAAAGAATCTTTACATCAAATATTGTTAGTACAATCAATTAGTATTATGAATACATGTGGTATAGATTCTGATAACTAATGTAGGAGGACATCTTAGTGGAGGTGCTTTGTATAATGAGATTATACAGAACTAGACCTAACATGTTATTACTACTTTAGTAAATATTGTTTTGTGATAAATTATTATTCAAACATGTCAACTGATGATCATATATATATATATATATATATATCGGTCTGAATCCTAAATTTATTATGAATTGTTGTTTATGTTATATGAGTCATTTGATTAGAATGATAAAGCTAAAAGCTTTTGTTTTGGGGGCTTATTAAGGTAAATGGCTGGGATATGATGTACATATATGGAATCTATGCCTTCTTCTTCAAGAATTGAATAATGGTTCCCTTAAGGGTTAATCTTTGGAACTAAATGGTTATTGAGCTCAAATTCATAAATGAGTTTATGAATCAACTATTCACTAGTAAGAATAATGCTACTAAAAGATAAAAAGATAATTAAAGAGGTGATCAATAAAATTATCCTAGCTATAATTATGAATCATTAATAGAAGATTGAATTATATGTAATGATTATATCAATGGACACTTGTTATAGTACAAAGTACTTAGTAAATAATATGTCTATAATTCCAAGAGTGTTATCTCATATTCTTAGTGGAATAATATTGTGATTAATAAATAAGGTCATTAGATTAAAGAGTTTTAATTAATAATCTAAAATTATTGGAGCTTTGAATTATAGGTCAATAGGTTTCCAAACCGGCTCCATCAACAATATTCATGGAAAGAGTTGAAACTAGAAAAAATTGTGTAGGGCACATATTTAGAAGAAAATTATTCTTTGGACAAAGATGTAATTATGAGATATTTTAGATTAATTAATTAATTTTTGAATTTAATAAGAATTAAATAAATAAATAATTATATAATATTCAAAATTATCAAAATAAAATAAAAATAATTAATTTTGAATTAATTATGGTTTTCTTTAAATGTGAGATATTAATCTGGTAGTTCAAATTGGATTTGAATTTTGATTAGTGATTATTCAAATAACTACTTATTAAGATAATTATTTAAATAAAAAATAATTCTGATTGGAGTAAAATTATTAGTTATTCAGATATTTATTTTAAGTATCAGTTTGAATAAATCAGTTTAAAAGATAATATTAAGTAATTATTTTTTAAATAAATGATTAAAAGAGTTGGGACACAAACCACTTGGTGGTGACATGTGTCACATGCCAATCACTATGTTTGTGTGTACACTGAGTGTTCACTCAATGTGTGGTTCTCTTATTTATTTAATTATTATATTATTAAGATAGATATTATTTTAAATAATAAGATGTTAAGTAACAAAACCTAGAAAAATAATATAAGTAGATATTATTTACTAGATATAAACACACAAGTTTTCAGAAGCTTTTATTTACTCACAGAAAGAAATATATCACATAATTTTCTTTCAAAGAAAAACCTGATTTTTTCATAGCCTATTCCAAGTTGTCATGTGTTGAGTACATATTGTGAATCATATAAATTCTCATTTTTTCTGTACGTGCCCACACATATCTTGAAGTGTAAAGAATAGTCTGAAAGATCGTGGTTTGAGTTCTTGACGATTTTTTTGGATTGGATGTTCGTTTATAAATACTAAAAGATATCAATGACACTTGATAGATCTTCAACTAGTATGTTCTTCTTCTTCTATACGTTTATGATTAATTCATGTATATTAATGGATCCGTTGTTTAAAAGTGTTTTAGATAAAAAAAATGTAATATCATGAGCCCACCTATTGTGCTTCCGCTATGCATATTGAAATTTTTTTTCCAATAGAAAGTATTTCAAAAGTGATGGGTATAGTGTGAGGGAGATGGAGAACCCATGAGCTCGAGAATCGATATGTGTAGGACTAGTATGAGGTAGTGAGTCCCCCTCGCCATTGTTTGTCAAATCAACCAAAATGGGTGTGAATGGGGAAATTTCTCCCTTGAGAAGTACCTTAAAAAGAACCCCCCAAGGTGACTTAGGGGTCAAGTGGGCTGCACACATAGGAGTGCCTCACTACGCGAGGCTGGCCCTGAGCAACGCAAGGACTAGACAGCCTTGAGGTGGTCCTGGCGCAAGACCCAAGGGAACAAAGGTCTTACTATGTGTAACGTCCCAAATTTGCAAATAAGGCTTAGTGCCTTGAATAGCGTGCCTAAAGGGAAATAATTGATTTAATTATGCTATTATGTGGATTAAATGATTATGTGATTAGAAATGCATGTTTAGGTGAATTAAATATGCATGTGAGACCATTTTGGTTAGTAGGGGAAAATTTGTTATTTTGTCCCGTTGAGGGCATAAATGTGAATTATTTGCGTGTTGTGCGTTATACCACAAGATTGTGGTGATATATTTGTGATATGTGATCTGAGACGGTCCTAGGGAGCAAAATAGTCACAACGGGGTGGAATACCCGACTTGGGGGAGCCTAGGGGTATTTTGGGAACATAGCACATGTTCGGGATTTACCGGGTAACGGGTAGTGATTTAGCGATCATTTGGGTATGTCAGGGATTTAATGGGGAACTGTGGGCATACTCGAGGAATTAGAGGGATGTGGCAAATGACGGGATTGCCCTTGGTGGCATTAAAGGATTAAGGATATACTTAGGGACATTTTTTGACTTAGGTAGCTCAAGGATAGACTCAAGCCAAATAGGATTCTACAACTAAGGGGAAACAAGAGAAACATAATCCTTAACCCAGCTCTTTCTCTCCCTTACATCTCTCTCTCTCTCTCAAGGCTAAGGAGGAATTTTGATGGATTCAAGGGGAAGACTTACAATTGAAAGGGATTGGAGCTAGAAGTGTTGGGGAATTAACTTAGGGTCAAGATCATCACAAAGGTAAGGTTTAGAGCAAGATTTCCTCATGAATTTCTCTATTTTTTTAGTGTTTTGGGGTTTGAACTTAAGTGGTTGAATTTAAGTTGTAATGAGGTTTTGTTCAGTTTTTTTGGGTTTATGTACTGCTCTGGGTATAGTGTAAGTGATTTGGGACTCAATTATGGCATTAAAACATGTGTTGGATCGATTTGATGGAAGTTTAGAACTCTAAAAATGCTGGAAATTCTTGGTTCTCGGGGTCGCGCCGTGGCGCTTTTCTTGCGCGTCGCGACCAGCATGAACTTAGAGACCTTGGGGATTCACTGAATCTCCTTAGTGCCGCGGCCGTGGGCACGCTTCATCCTGCAAAATTCAGGCTTGGCTCTCTGACTTGGAGAGGGTCACAACCCTAATTGTTGGGGCGTCGTGGCTCTAATTGGGGCACCACAGTGCAAATATAGGATTATGGTGAATCTAGGGTTTTAAGCTCGGGAACCCAAATCTTAGTGCTTAGGAAGGATCCTACTACCCTATTTAGTAGGATTCAAGGTCCTGGAGACTAGAAATTATTCTGAAGTTGTTATTTGGTTAAGAGCTTGATGGCTTATTATCATTGCTGCATTGTGACTAGGTTTTACATCAAGGCTCGGGTTTAGGGGATCGTTCTCGGGATCGCAGTAATCAATCAGCTCTAGACATAGGTAAGAAAGTTGTTTGTGCCTTTAGAACGGCAAAGGCCAAGACTGGCGAAGGCATGTTGAATGCAGGCGGCTAGGGCGAAACCCTCTAAGGGTGCAGTATTCACTTGCTCGGTTAAGACCGTGAACCCATTGCCTGGTAAAGCATCTGGGTCGGGACAAACCGCTATATGTTTAATTTGTTGTTTGTTTAAGTTGTTTATTATCAGATTGAATTGGGTTATGTTATGCGTTAAGTTTTCTTACTGGGACTCGGCTCACGGGTGCTCTATGGTGTAGGTAAGGGCAAGGGAAAGGTCGATGAACCACGAGTTGGAGAGCATGGAGCAGCGTGTACATGTTCAGCCTACCTGGCTACTACGGTCGGGGTTGTTTTGCGGGATATGCTGTGAATAGCTGGTTTTGTTGCTTAGGTCGATAGTATCTACACTTTTGAGTAGTAAAACATTTTTGAAACAGTATTTTGTTATCCCAATGTATAACTTTTGTGATTTTAATGAATGTCTAAATCATTTATAATTAATGTTGTCAAATGTGTTTTTATTTCAATTTAATCACACATTTCAACCTAAAATTTCAACTAGCGAGCTAAGAGCACATTTATAAATCATACGGTAACAACTCTAAGGTAGTAGGGCGTTACACTATGCGAGGCTTAACCTATACAGAGGACCCTTCTATGGGAACGACAAGTATCAAGCTTCTGTTCTTCCATTGATTGAAACAAGGAAAAATTCCAAGGCACTAAAGTCGCCTACGAGACTTACAAGATGTTGAGGTCCACTTGGACAGAGACCAATTAAGAGCCTATATGAGAGACCTTCCGCCACTGTAGAATGGTGGTACACCAGAGGGTCATCCAGCCCCTGGTGAGAAAAGGGAGGCATCATCCCTGACTTTCCAACTCAATGGGGTTCCTTCAATACCATTAGCCGTCACCACGGGTGGCCTAGGTAGACACTCTCCTCCTCAACCACCAAAAGCACTACGTTCCGCCCACTAGGACCCCGATCCCTCCACATGCAAACCGGACAAGAATCCTCGAGTATATTTAGTGAGCTCAAGCTCCCGAACCCGTTTTTATGAGAACGAGATATTAAAGTTGAACAAGAGAAATCAAAGGATAGAGACTACGCTAGAGAACATGCAAAAGGTGCTAAATGGCATGCTATAAGGGAAGTTGAACATGCCCTTCCCAAGCATAAGGAGAAAGAGCAGGGGAGTGGGGAAACCACTATCCCCATGGATGATGGGAGAATATGACATTTCACTAGAAACACTCCCCGTTTGAATCATCACGAAGGCCCCATGCCGACAAGGAAACCCCAGGAGTAGAGGCGGAGGGACGATGCTAGTTGAAGGAACGAAGCTGAGGTCACATCTAAGGAAGCGCCTCCTGACCTAAGAGAGAAGCTCAACAGAAGATGGTCAGACACGAGGACTATAAAAAATGCCCTTATTTATTCTCTTGTAAATTTTTTACTTAGTTGATAATTATTAGAAAAATACCATATTCGCAACCCTGTTCTTTAGGCACCGCGGCCCGCGTGTGTAGAAAGACCCCGTGTCCCCCTGGAGAGAAAGAGAGCCTTTGGATCTCTGACTTGTGGCATGTCGTGACCGTAGAGGCCTGGGCCGCGACTCTATTTGAGAGAAATAGCCGAAACAAATTTTTTAATCTCGGAAACTCAAACCTAAAGGCTTGGGAAGGATTCTACTACTCGGTTTAGTAGAATTCGAGGTCTCAGAGGTTAGAATTACACCTTGAAACTTTTAAATAGTCTAAGAGATTGATTATTACCGTTATTGCTTGTGACTAGGTTATAATGCTAGTGCTCAAGGATAGGGATCGTACTCGGGACTGCCATAAGCTAACTACTCGGGACTCGAGGTAAGAAAATTGCACCCGAGTTGTGATCAAGGCTCAGACCCCTGTTAATAAACATTAATATGACTATGACTATATGTGATAATATGGCTATAACTGTATTTGAGAATATCCAAGAAGCACACTTGTATATGCTGCATCTGATTGCGTGTTGTGTAATGTATATTTGATTATATCTATTCTGAAGGCCAACCTAAGGGTGCCGAGGGCTGATGTAAGCGTGCAGTACGCAACTCGACCTAAGTGTGGCGGGGCCGCCTATAATATCATAGGACTCGGCCTAAGTGTGCTAGGCCTGAACATTATACAAATCAACAGAAGTGTTGTTAGCACTTAACTGACTGTATTGTTTGGTGAGATTGGATTATGTGTTTAATTAGGTAGAATACCACTGCTAGGTTTATTGATTATATCCTATTGTTGATTGATATTATTGATCTAAGTCTACTGTTTATGTTTCGTTCCATATTTGTGCTTATTGATCTAAGTTTTCTTACTGAACCTTGGCTCACGGGTGCTATGTGGTGCAAGGGAAAGGGATAGCCGGACCAGCCATGAGTAGGAGAGTTTCAGGGACGGTGTGTACATATGTAACCTACTCGACCGCCACGGCCGGGATAGCCTGGGAGGAACTAGGGTTGAACCCTATTTTGCTGCTTAGAATGGCTAATATGTATTCCATTTGTCTTTTATCAGTCTGTAACCATTTTTGGGATCCCGTGTATAAACTTAATATTTTTCATGAAAAATAATCACTTTGTTGACCAAACTTTTTAATTCCTAATCTTAACTTAGTCTTTCATTACACATTTAAGTCCAAATGAATCGCTTAGAGAGTCAAGCACTATTTTAAACACACAGTGTGACATTCTTGGCTAACTAGGGCGTTACACGTGTGTATATATATAGTAAGCATTTAATCAAGATAATTCCCATTTACATTGGGATACGATTGCCTATGGAAATTACTCTTTTTATCTCGGGCAATAAATGTGCAATACAGCCTGGGTAGTAATGAGCGTATAAAGAGCCTCCAAGTCTTTTGGGATCCTTCACTGTGTGTCATGACCAAGTTTCCACGAGCTGAACATCTTTATTGAGTTGGAGATTGAAGAGTGAACGAACTTTAGTTCGGATTATGTTCAAAGCATCCTATAGGAGATCTTGCCATTACATGTCTCGAAATGAATCATTGTCTTATGAAGCAGTCTGAAAATTACTGTCGAGTCCTAACTCGAGCTGCTCATATCATCATTAGCTAGATGTTCTACTCACCTGCTTTTTCCACGTGCTTATCTACCGACTGTACCCCTAGCTGAGTGATTGAATCCTTGCTAAATTTTAGGGTACAACATTTGCCCCCCCCCCCCCCAAGCTCTTGCTCGTGCTTGACATCATCATTTTCTGACACGCACAGTAGGAGCTTTTAGGCTTTTGTAATTTGAAATTGTGCCTGCCCACTACTCGAGTGTTGAACACGTGGTCATCTATTATTGGTGTCTGTTTGTGTTTCGAGGACTATGACAACTGTCTTGTCAACTTTTTGCAGTCGCATGGTCATTCAATCTTGGCCTTCGGATCCCGAGCTGACCCGATCGAATGGCCCAGATTAATTCCAAAAGCTTACATATAAATAGGGAGATCAGACCTAAACCTCACCACCTTCGCATTCAAAAGTTTTCCATTCAGAAAAAAAACTTCCTTTTTTCTCTCAAACCTTTTTCCAAAACCTTCATTATCCTTCCGTTTTCAGAAGCTCTCAAGCTCCCGCCTTTGGAATCACCAACATTCTCATCGAGTGAACGTATAAACTGTAAGTATCTCCTCATCTAGTTTGAATCTTTCACCCTTTATTTTCCAATGACTTCCTATTATTTCGAAAAATATTTTTTACTTTCAGTACCATTTCGTGTTCTATCCATGTCTGAGTTCAATAAATATTGGTTTAGGCTATAAGAACGATATTAGACTTGTTTAGAAACAAGGTTTTTTGAAAACTAGGCAATTTTTCTGGTTTTTGTAAGGAAAGTGTTGTTGATGATTTGATTAAGATACATGTTTTAATGTAAAAGTTTAGAGGTTTTAGGTTTGACTCTGGGTAGCTTAAGGGTCACGATTCCTTAAGTGGTTTTGCATTAAACTACTTTCACAAGAAAAGTAGTGGGTCTGACACGCGAATCCCGAAGTATCAAGGAATTTCCCAAGTCTATAGCGCGTGGCCTAGGATTGTGCATGGAAACATGCGTTGATGCTAGGACATAGCTTATCTTGTGTAGATTTGGGTCACTGTACCATTATCGCTGTAGCTGGGCATTATTTTAGGTTGCCACTAATGGGCTGCCTTGTCGTCAAGCGTGCTAGATCATGGCCCCACAAAAGAAAAATGTCACGAGCTCCTCTACCCAAAACAAGAATAAGGGAAAGCAGATTGTGTCATAATCTCCTATTCCTCACTTCGGCGCAGTGGTGGAAAGGGAAATTGTTTTCGACACTGACGCCTTTTTCGAGGCCGAGCACATCGTGTCCCAAATAAAGACTCAGGGGAAGGTGAACAAGATACTGCTGAGTTACGGGATCGAGCTAAGGATTGAGGGCCTTATTGCCCAACCTCCATTGGAAGGAGAGAAGAGTTGCACCCCACTTCAAGATGACTTCAGGGCTTGGAGTGATGAACACCTGAAAGTAGGTGCTTTCCTTCCCTTGGATCAGTACTTCGTAGATTTCTTGAACTATGTCGAATTGGCTACATTCCAGCTCCCCCAAACACATATCGACTATTGGTGGGGTTAAAATATTTTTTGAGGCACGAGTGGGAGGTCCCTACTCTGGCTGATATTATGTACTTCTTCTACCTCAAAGCCAGCCCTGATCAAAAGGGATAAGGTGACGACTTCTACTACCTCACTCGTTTCCCTAACACAACCCCTATCATCGACCTCCCCAGCCACCCAAATGACTATAAAGATCAATTTTTTTTATGTCAAATGGGTTCAGAAACTACACTCATTGATACTTCAACCTCCTCATAAGTCTCCAAAATCTTTGAACTCCATACGTGAATTCCCTTATATATTTTTTCATTAAGCTCAACCATCCTAACTGAGTTTGTTCTTTGTACAGCTATATTTAAGAGGATAGGATGATCTGAGACCCTTGGAGGTTAGTACGAGACGCTGTCCGGTTTTCCTTCGAAGGAGAATGAGTTTAGAAAGGTAGTGAACGATGCTACCATGGTGGCTTGCATTCTGATCCGTAAAGTGTTGGGGTTTTATGCCCTAATTAAAACCCAAATTCTTTGTAATCTCATTTTATTATCAATAAAAGAATAGAAATCATTTTTTGACTTGGTCAATCACTTTTCTCATATGTTTTATTTTCATGATTATTTGTTTAATATAAACTTCTCTTAAATCCTGAGCATATAGCTAATCTTATTTATAGTGACATAATCACAGTGGAATATAAATATGATTATATGTTCAAAATAAGTTAGTCCTAAGATTAGTCAGTGCACAGGATTTACACTGACTTGCCAATCTACAATATGATCTACTATTACATTAGCAAAGTAGATAAGATCAGATGTATTTGTTAGATTGGACAGGACCGATATTGACAGTTGATAAGATAAGTGAACATACAGTTATTATCTATTCTAGTCATATCATATAGTTAACAATAGCTCAATTCAATCTCAATTCTGAGTGGTTAGTATTCTAACTGATTATATTATTTGAGTTATTTGACTTGTTCGTTACCAGCTTACCCTATGGACTAGCCCATACTTACATCTTGGGAACTCGGTAGTATAATTGAGTGGGAGTGTTAATCATAGATATTAACATCTGTAGCTTCTGATGAAGAAGTGAAATGATGGTTTCCTTTTAGTTTGGTTCAAGGTGTTAAATGATAGAGATCTCATTTCAGTAATTAAATTAGTTTATTGAAATATCATTTACAAGGAACTAAGTGTTTTAAGGATAAAATACAATGAGGGGTAAAATGGTATTTTAGTCCTATCTCAGTGTAGATCGTCTATAGAGGATTGAGTGGCAATTATGGTTGTAATAATGGATAATTAATAGCGTATCTATATTTTTTATAGAGCGTTCTATGAATTCAAGAGTGCAATTTCGAGTCTATAGTGGAGTCACGAGGAATTAATAAGTTAGTAAATTTATTTGTTAGATTTATGATAACTTATTGGAGCTTGATTTCATAGGTCCATGGTCCACATTGTACCTTGGATAAAATCATCTAGATAGTCTCAATTAATTGATATAATTATCAAAGTTGACTAGGTCAATTTTGGATAGTTTCACAGAGTTATGTAATTTTGAGAAGAAAAGAGAAATTATGGGAGATTTATTAATTAAGATAAATTGGTATCTAAATTAATAAATAAGTTTAAATCAAGGTTCAAATTATAAATAATTAATTTGATAAAGGATTTAAATAATTATTTAATTAATTAAATCAATAGAAAACAATACATGCCTTGATTTTAAGTTCAATGGGCTTATAATCAAATGGGAAATTTCACGGGCCTAAAGCCCATGATAATTTTGACCTAGGGCTTTAAATTGGCTATTATTTTATTGATTTTTTAATTAAATTAAATGACCTAATTGAGTATATAAAAGGAGTGCTTAGAGAGTAGCCAAAACATAAGTTTGATAAGTCACAAGTCAGATTTTCTAATAGTTTTGGATTCTCTCTAAACACAAGTCCTTTTCTAAGCCTCTTTGTTATTTTCTCTTCTTCTCTCTATAGCTATCTCATGTATTGAGAATTGCCCACACTAGTCTAGGTGATTCTAAGGATACATTGAAAGACAGTGAAGAAAATAGAAGATCGGTTCAGTTTCTTGATAATACTCTGCGACAGAGAGGATACAAGAGTTAGAGAAACTGAAGGAATGACTCTTTCATTCCGCTGTGTATACTGTAATGTACGCCCTGATTTTCCCATGGGCTGATTAGCGAGCTGAGCTGCGGCCTAATCATGGTTATCTCGTGGACATCCCCAAAACCAGAGTTGTCATTATAAGATCGTACCTCCTTAGCTCGAGGAGGCCCCAGGGTTTGCCAAGATTGCCTGAGAACTGAGTCCGAACTCTGAAGGCCGAAGGTCGAGTTAAGTATCCAGCTCGTGGTACGAGCTAGAGTTGGAGGCTATTACCCTTTGTAAAGTCAACACATGCAAGGTAAACGTGCATATATCGGACATCACGTGTCTGATATACCCCTGACTTCTCGGACACACAGCAGGAACGTGCGTATTCAGAAACCCACAACTGGGTTGGGCCGTGCGGCCCATTATCCCCTTACCTATTGATTTGACCACACTTATGCGTCAGGTTTAGGAATTAATCATGAATGTCACAGAGTTGATACGATAGGTAAGAAGGTCACGGGATGACCTTCTTACCAACTCCCAGGTGCCTTCTCCTATAAATATGGAGACCCTGGGAGTAAATAAGGGTTGGATTCTCTCTTGTAAGAAATACCCTGTAATCAAATATCCAGTATATAGCAATAATACTGACTAATGGAGTAGAAGGATTTTAACCTTTGAACCACTTAAAAAATGTGTCTTGAGTCACCTTTTCATTTCTAAGATCATATATCTATTTCGGTTCAACATTAGCACTAATCCCTTTCTCTTCTTTTCTTAATTACCTGTTGGCGAAGAACCGCGTCAACAGTTTGGTGCTTTCATTGAGAGCAAGTTCGATTAGTGCTGTCGGAAACATCCAACTATGGTGACTACTCGATCTAGGCACGGTAACGAGATAGAACAGCATGATTGGCAGGAGGCTCATCATACTGCCACCCCTGGTGAACAAGTTCCTGAAACCCAGCAGTGGCCAGGAAAGCAGTCGGCGGGCCAAGACGATACTGGAAGTTCGGCGCCCCAGCCACCTAATCCGAACCCATGTTATTACACGGCGGTGGAGATGGAGAACGCTTATCTGAGGAGCCAGCTAGCAATAGCTAACCCGCAGATCAAGGATGTGCTGGCCCGACTACCCCCTCTCACAACCGACGCTAACGTCGGAGAGAGGCAAGGCAAGGCTCCTAAGTCTCGCCGGGGTAACCGGTCCAGGCATAGACGCTCGGACGGACTTTGGACAGCCAACTCCACTTCTTCATCATACCATCGAGAGGCAAACTTCGAAGAAGTGCCTGGAGCCAGGCAACAGCAATACAGTCGTTCGGTCAGAACGTCGACTCCTAGCTCCCAACCATCCTCGAGAGCGCCCAGGGGAGCCCGAGGAAATTCCTGAAGGAGATCCGGGGAGAGCTCGCAGCATTAGCCCGTCCCCAACAATCGTCCTACGCCTCGTCCAAATCGCCAGGCGCGGGACCAGCAGGTTGGCAGGGCTGAAAGGCCCCCACCAAACTTGATCCGTCCTGACGGAACTAGGATCGCCTCTCCAGTCAGGCATCCTCCGTCTCCAATCAGATATCCGTCTCCTCCTCGACCCGTCTGAGATATCCCAGCCTATGGGAGTAGCAGGAGGAACTCGCCGTCAGCTGGACCTTCCCGGCGTAGCAAGGCGCCAAGGGAAAGCCCAGATCTTCACCACCAAGGGCGGGCTCCAAGCCTATCTAGCAGGAGCCACTGGCCCGGCAGTCGTCGGAGCGATCTCTCTAAGGGAGACCTGCGTCAGCGTTTGAATTCGGCACAAAGTCATCAAACCACCCAGGGAGGCGACCTGCGAGATCGCCTTAACTCTCATAGAGGGGAGCCAGCAGGAGGAGATAGCCATGCTCGCTCAGGGGGGGCCCTGTCCGAAGTACGTAACGGAGGGAATGCCCCAAATAACCTATCTCAAGATAGGAGGGGAAATAACCCACCAAATATGTACAACGGGTCTGGAGCTGCTGAACAGCCCCGGAATAACCAAGGACATCAGGACCAAACCCTCGAGCACCTGGCTCAGATGGAGGAGCTGATGACGAAGCTCCTGTCAGAAAAAGAAAAAGATGAATATGATTCAGGGGACGAGATGGAGCTCTTCACCCCCAGCATAGCAGCAACAACGTACCCATCTGGTTTCCTTATGCCGCACTTGTCAAAGTTCAATGGGGACGGAGACCCATCGGACCATCTAAGGATGTTCAACACCCTAATGATGGCCCACAACATTGGCCCCGAGCTGAGAGGTTTAATCTTCCCTTCCACACTGACTGGACCTAGCAGGTAGTGGTTCAAGCAAGGTAAAAGACAGTCAATCAACTTCTGGAAGACTTTCTTGACAGATTTCAAAAGGGCATTTCGAGCCTCCCAGGCCGCCCGCGTTCAGGCTGACTCCCTGGCTAACGTGAGGCAGCAGCCCGGTGAGACTCTGAAGGCCTACCTGAGCAGATTTGCGAACGTCGCTGCTCGGGACAGAGACGCGGATGATAGCTCCAAGCTCATGGCCATGAGAACTGGAATCCTCGTCGGAGGAGATCTCTGGAAGGATATACAAAGGAAGGGAGTCAGCTCAGTTAACGAAATCCTTAACAGGGCCCAAGAATGGATAAACTTGGAGGAATCCGAAGCCTTAGCTGCGGGAACCAGCCAGGTCCCCGAACAGCCCGCTAGAGTGGGGACGGAGGTCGTGGCAGCGACCCAAAACGTCACACAGAACAACCAGCTCGGTGGAGGCAAGAGAAAGGGAAATGGCGAAAACAGTCAGCACGGCCAAAAGAAGAATAAGTCCGTAGACAAGTTCAAGCCCGTCTTCGCGACTTATACAGAGCTCACCCAGTCTAGGGAGAATATCTTCCTAGCCAACTCTACTCGAGTCCCCTGGAAGAGGCTAGAGCCATTAAAGCACCACAAGGGGAAGAGTGACACCTCCAAGTTTTGCCGCTTTCATAACGATGTTGGCCACAATACCGATGATTGTAGGCATTTAAAAGATGAGATCGAGACCTTCATCCGAGCCGGCCCCTTGGCGCAGTACGCATGGAACAGGATTCCAGCAAGTCGACCTGCTCCAGAAGTCCCGGCCAGTCAGTCCGGGCCTCGGGTAGAACAGGATGTCCCTCCTCTTGTGGTAGGAGGAGAGATATCCACCATCTCTGGAGGTTCGCATATGGCCGGCACGAGCAGGGGCGCCCAGAAGAGATACGTGAACAAACTGAAGGCTCATAACGGAGTAGAGTTCGTCCCGAAGCAGCACCTGCCAAAGCAGCAGCGATTGGAGAAGCAACCGATCATTTTTACGGAGGAAGATGCGGGCCATGTCCAGTTCCCTCATAATGACCCTTTGGTCGTGGCAGTTCAGCTCACCAATCGGAGAGTGAGGAGGGTGCTGATCGACAACGGGAGCTCGGTGAACCTCCTATTCCGATCCACATTAGAGAAGATGGGTTTGACCATCGCCGAGCTGAAGGCGACCTCCATGATGTTATATGGTTTTTCGGGAGAAGGATCGGCGGCCATAGGGACGATCAAGCTGGTGATCACCCTGGGAGAAGGACCTCGAACAGTCTCGAAACTCCTCGAGTTCGTGGTCATTGACTGCACCACTGCGTACAACGTAATCTTGGGACGACCTACGCTCATGGCGTTTGATGCCATCACTTCCATTCGCCACCTCGCGATGAAATTCCCTAATTCCACGGGAATATGCACTGTCCGTGGCGATCAGCTCACTGCCAGGGAATGCTACAACATTTCTATGAAGGGAAAATCTAAACCCGGGCAGCTGGGAATGGCCATTCAAGATGGTGAAGAGGAATCTCAGGAACCCTTAGCTGATCCTGAGATTGAAAAACCTCAAAGCGCCATAGGGGAAAATTTCGTCTTAAGTGAGGATATTGACCCACGAATAGGCGAGGACAAATCCGAGCTCCAGGCAATTGAGGAGCTCGAGGAAGTGAACATTGATCCACAGAATCCATCACGGATGGTCAAGCTCGGGTAAAACCTCTGCAGTAACCTGGACGTATTTGCATGGTCCCATGAGGACATGGTGGGAATCAGCCCGAGTGTCATCATGCATACACTTCATCTGGATAAAAGCATTCCCGCCAAGTCCCAGAAGCAAAGACGCCTAGGAACAACCCGAGCTGAAGCCTTGGAGGAAGAGGTGGCCCGGCTAAAAAAATGCGGATTTATCCGTGAAGCCAAGTTTCCAATATGGGTCGCCAACCCCGTGTTGGTCCCGAAGCCCAACGGAAAATGGCGGACCTGCATAGACTTCTCCGACCTGAATAAAGCCTGCCCCAAGGATTGTTTTCCACTGCCAAGGATTGACCAGTTGGTAGATGCCACGGCGGGGCACGAGCTCATGTCCTTTATGGACACGTACTCAGGCTACAATCAGATCGCCATGAATCCGGCGGACTAGGAACACACCAGCTTCATGACCCCGACTAACATTTATTGTTACGAGGTCATGCCGTTCGGGCTGAAGAACGCCGGAGCTACCTACCAAAGGTTAGTAAATAGAATTTTCGCAGACCAGATCGAAAAAAACATGGAAGTGTACGTTGATGACATGCTAGTCAAGTCAAAGATTGTCGATAACCATGTTTCCGACCTGGAAGAATGTTTTAAGATACTACAGGAGTATGTCATGAGGCTTAATCCACAGAAGTGCACTTTTGGAGTCGCGTTCGAGAAGTTCCTGGGCTTCATAGTCAATACCCGAGGAATCGAGGCAAACCCCGACAAGATCAGATCAATGCTCGAGCTTCCCTCACCCAGGTCGCAAAAAGATGTCCAAGGCCTGACAGGAAGAGTGGCAGCCCTCAATCGGTTTATTTCCAAGTCCACCGATAAGTGTTTGCCACTCTACAACCTGCTCTGAGGAAACAAGAAGTTCGAATGGACAAAAGGGTGCGAAAGCGCATACCTCGACCTGAAGGCACATCTGGCCGAGCCGCCCGTACTATCCAAACCAAAAGTAGGAGAGCCTCTGTTTCTCTACCTGACTGTCACTGAGGATGCAGCTAGTGCCGTATTGGTACGAGAAGAAGACCGAGTTCAGAGACCAGTCTACTACATCAGCAAGAGACTTCTCGGGGCTGAGTCCCGGTACCCGTTGATGGAGAAATTGGCATTCTGCCTTATCACGGCCTCGCGAAAGCTCAGGCCGTACTTCCAGTCCCACTCGATACACGTCATGACCGATCAGCTTTTAAGGCAGGTTTTGCAAAAACCTGAAGCATCGGGACGTTTGTTAAAGTGGGCAATCGAACTCAGTCAGTTCGAGATTTTGTACACTCCGCGAACTGCTATAAAAAGTCAGGCCCTGGCCGATTTTATGGCAGAGTGCACGGGATTCCAGGAGGATCCCGCAGAAGACTCATCCCAAGTAACCTCACCCCAGGCGTCGTGGAGGATCTTTGTGGATGGTTCATCCAACGAGAACGGCTCCGGAGCTGGAATCATTTTGATATCCCCCGAGGGACATAGATTCCACTCGGCACTGAGATTCGGATTCAAGGCCTCCAACAACGAGGCTGAATACGAAGCTTTGCTGGCTGGGCTAAGGATAGCCCAGGAGTTGAAGGCGGGCTCCGTCCAGTGCTTCAGTGACTCCCAGCTCGTGGTAAATCAGGTTCTGGGCGAATATCAAGCACGGGGACCCAAGATGGTCGCCTACCTGGCAAAGGTCAAAGTTGAGCTGTCCTCGTTTGAGCGAGGCTCGATCGAACAGATACCTCGGGAGCAGAACGCTAATGCAGACGCACTTGCCAAGCTCACCACCTCTGGCGAAACGGAGACCTTGGGGTTAGTGCCAATAGAATTCTTGGAGAAACCAAGCATAGAAGATGTCAGGACAGAGGTCGAGATGATCGATGCCAGGCTGACCTGGATGACCCCGATCCTTGGATATCTCATCGAGGGAAAGCTGCCTGAAGGGCGTAGTGATGCACGGCGAGTCCTCTATCAAGCTCCCAGGTATACGATAGTAGATGGGGTGTTATACCGACGTGGGCACTCCCTGTCTCTCCTACGATGTGTTCTTCCAGGTGAAGCAAAGGCCATCCTGCAGGAGGTGCACGAGGGTTTTTGCGGTGACCACACTGGGGGGCAGAGCTTGGCCTTAAAGGTCCTGAGGCAAGGGTATTACTGGCCAACTCTGTCCAAAGACTCGATCTCATACGTGAAGAAATGCGACAAGTGCCAGTGATTTGCTGCAGTTGCCCGAGCTCCTCCAGTCGAGCTGAAGATGATCTCGTCCCCATGGCCGTTAGCAGTTTGGGGGATCGACTTGGTAGGCGCCCTCCCTACTGGAAAGGGCGGGGTCCGTTATGCCGTGGTGGCCATCGACTACTTTACGAAGTGCGCTGAGGCAGAATCTCTGGCGACGATAACGTCCAAAAAATTGCTTGACTTCGTGGTTAAAAGCATTGTTTCTCAATTCGGCCTGCCCAAGAAGATCGTTTCCGATAACAGCACTCAGTTTGACAGCGACCTGTTCACCGAGTTTTGTGAAAGGTACGGAATTGTGAAAAGTTTCTCCTCCGTGGCCTATCCTCAGGCGAATGGCCAGGTCGAAGCTGTCAACAAGACTCTAAAGGCAAGCCTCAAGAAGAGATTAGATGAAGCGAAGGGGGTCTGGCCGGAACAGCTCCCCCAGGTCCTATGGGCCTACTGGACCTCGCATCGGACTCCTATAGGTCATACTCCTTTTTCCCTAACCTTTGGGAGTGAGGCAGTCCTCCCCGTGGAGGTTAAGGTGCTTTTGTATAGGGTCCAATCTTACGACCAGGATCGTAACCACAAGCTATTGTGCAATTCCCTCGACTTAGTTGATGAAAGGCTGGAAGATTCGCAACTCCAGCTTGCCCATTATCAACAGAAGGTCACTTGCTATTTCAACTCCAAAGTCAAAAAGCGCACTTTCAGCGTTGGCGACCTGGTCCTAAGGAGAGTCTTCTTTGCCGGTAAGGACCCAAAAGATGGAGTCTTGGGACCGAACTGGGAAGGACCATATCAATTCATCGAGGTCCTTAAGGAGGGAACTTATAAGTTAGCTCGGCTTGATGGAGGGGCAGTCCCGCGGACTTGGAACGCCATCCATTTAAAGAAATACTATCAACGATTCACTTGTAAGGCCTAGAAGGCCATTTTTTATGTATTAAGTAATGAGAATCAGCTTTTTGTTTATATTTGTACAAGTTTTCAAGTGTAATCTAAAGTAACCACGAAAGACCCTTTCCCAGTTACTTGGGGGGCATATGGTACCTGGATATAACCAGGTCTCCTTAATGACTTAGAAGTTGATTCATATCGATTGACCGTTGTTTTTCTTAAAAAACGCGAGATATGGATAAGGATTAACGCTAACTAAGTCCTATCCTGGATATAACCGGGTCATAAAACTTAGAAGTTGATTTAAATCTATTGATCGTTGTTCTTCCTAAAGAGCTCGAGATATGGATAAAAGTTAACGCGAACTAAGTTTTCAAATGAAGTTCTTGGATATAACCGGGTCATAAAACTTAGAAGTTGATTTAAATCTATTGATCGTTGTTCTTCCTAAAGAGCTCGAGATATGGATAAAAGTTAACACGAACTAAGTTTTCAAATGAAGTTCCTGGATATAACCGGGTCATAAAACTTAGAAGTTGATTTAAATCTATTGATCGTTGTTCTTCCTAAAGAGCTCGAGATATGGCTAAAAGTTAACGCGAACTAAGTTTTCAAATTAAGTTCCTAGATATAACCGGGTCATAAAACTTAGAAGTTGATTTAAATCTATTGATCGTTGTTCTTCCTAAAGAGCTCGATATATGGATAAAGATTAACGCGAACTAAGTTTTTCAAAAATTGTAACCAAAATGCGTAGGGGCAAGAAAGAGGATCAATTAAAAACAAAATTGAGTCAAATTGTCTCGAGGTGGAGGCACCTCATGCAAAGGTTACAAAAAAAGTATTAAAAAATAATAGTGAAGGAAAGGGCACAAGAGAAGAAAGCCCTAAGCTTCGCCAGGTGGCCCCTTGGAGGTCACCGTCTCGCCTTGCTCAGCTGCACCATAGCCTTCCCCGGCCTTAGAGGGTGCTTCTTTATCAAGGCGAGCTTAGAACTTCACCAGCAAGCGCTCCCAGAGGCTCGCTGACAGGAAGGAGAAGTCAGCGTCTGGATTGTAGGCCCAGCAATGGTAGAACAGGTCTTCCAGGGCCTTTTTCGAAGTTGTCCGCTCGGCCTCTAGGGCGGCCTTGGCCTCAGCCTTCGCGGCATCTTGGTCTGTCCGCGAGGTGGCAAGGGCGGTCTCGAGCTCTTGGACCTTCGAGCGGGTTTTTTCCAACTCGACCTGCGAGGCCGCCAAGGCATCCTTAGCCGCCTGCAGGGTAGTCTGGTGCTCGCTCCTCATGTCCTCGAGCTGAGTTTTGGTCCTGGTGATGCTCCGATGAAGGGCAACGGTGCTCTGCGAAGGTGAAAAGACAATTGCCTTAGAAAAAAGAGAGAAAACACAGGGCAAAGTGTAATAATAAAAACCACAAAAAGGTTAGTTAGCTTACCGTCATGGCCATGCCCAGTGAAGACTCCAGCATGCCCACCGGGCTCATTGTCTCGATGGCCCGGAGCTCCTTCTCGTTGAACTTGTATATGTGGCTAACGGCGTAGTTCGCTGACTCATACACCATTCCCCGGAAGGCCTTTGGGATCTTCTCCAGGTCCTGGGGATTGACTGGGATGCGTACCTCGGAGGGTACAATCGTTGAAGCCTCGAGCTCCGTTCGTGCGTCCCGAGCAGCGGCCGGAGCTCGCGGAGGGGGTGGGGGCATGTTGCTTCCCCCTGCAGCAGGTGGAACCACTCCCACGACCTGGGCAGCTGGGGCTTGCTCCTTCTCCTTTGCAGGAGACTTGATGGGGGTCCTGGCGGCATGCTTGGATGTCCGGAGCCTCTTCATTCTTGGCCCAGCGGTCCCAGCTGGGGGGTTCCCCCCGAAGAACGCACCTCGCAGGCTATCCTCGGGCTGAGACATCTCTTCTGTCAAAACAAAAACATGGTTAGTACGAGAGTTAGCAATCATGCAGAAACAAAAACAAAGGGGTAAAGAGATAAATTCAAGTGTATGTATACTAAAGGGAATCCTACCCGCCGAGCTAGAAGAAGAATCTAAGTCGATTACTTCCCGAGCTGGCGCAAGTTCTGGGTTCGAAGCTGACTCAGGGCTAGATTCCTCTACATATTGCCTAAGCCCCGGAGCTACGGCACCCCTCCGGAGTGATGGCCATGACCAAAGGTTGGTCCCATACTCCTTGAATAGGATCGACCTAAAGGGTAGGGTGTTATCTACTACTACAGTACCCCTAGGCCGGCTATCTTGGTAGTCCAACACAAGCCGGTCGACACAGTGGAGCAGGGTTGTGTTCAGGTGCGGATCACTTCGGTGACGATGGACGAGCTGCCTAGGATTGAACCTAGCTAGCCGGGGGTCTGTTGTGGCCCTATCTAAACTCCTAAACATGTAAGGGTTACCTTGGCTAGAAGGACCCGCGGCTGCTCCGGACTGGATCCTCTCCTCGCCCGTCCTCTGGGCGACCTCCATAGCCCACTTCCTGTTCCTCACGAGGGGAACTTCGTCCTCCTCGTCTTCATTTCCCGCGACCTCCTCCACGATGATGGGTCTAGTGTCGGGAGCTGGGGGAAGCCCCCGGGGCCTCCTTAGGTTCAAAGTCTGATTTGGGAAAATCAGCTTGCAGGCTACCATCGTCTCGTCTGTTACGAGCACGCAGTAATCTTTCTCACTAGGGGGCAAGCCCGCTAGTGTCTCGTATTGGGCCCCAAGGGTAACATATTTCTCTAACCTCGCGAAGATGGCTGCAGGATTAATCTAAGTCAGAAAGGGATACAGGAGGAGCTAAACGACACTTAACTTCCGAGCTAAGGATAAAAAACACTTACAAGGGCGATTGAAGTAGTGGAGCTCGCAGTTCCTGAACCCCGTCGACATGAAGAATTGATCCTTGAAGTCGTTGGGGTGGCTAGGCAGCTCGATGACCGCAGCCGTATTGGGAAATCAGGTTAAGTAGTAAAACCTGTCGCCTCGCCCCCGCTGATCCGGGCTGGCCTTGAGGCAGAAGAAGTACAAAATGTTCGCTGGAGTGGGGACCTCCCACTCGTGCTTCACAAATAAATATCTCAACCCCGCCAACAACCGATAAGAGTTGGGGGGGAGCTGAAATGGGGCCAACTTCACATAATTTAGGAAATCAGCAAAATACTGGTCCACCGGGAGGAATTCCCCCGCCTTGAAATGCTCGCCGCTCCAAGCCACGAATTCCTCGTCGAGCGGCGCGCAGCTCCGCTCGCCTTCTGCGGGAGGTCGGGCAATCACTGACGCTCTCCCCAGCCCGATGTTGTGGGAGAGGAATAACTTGTTGATCTTCGTCTGGTCGGTAATCTTTGAGACGATATTCTCCACCTCGAAGAATGCATCAAGAGCCACCTCGAGCTCCTGCTCCACTGCCGGCCCAAAGTTGGGGATCGGGGAGTCCGGCATCACCGCCTTTCCTTTGTCTTCCTGGGAGGCCGAGCTGCCGATGCTCTTCTTTGGAGCGTTCCTCTTCGGTGCCATCTGGTCGCCTAGCGAACAAAAGAAAATATTTCAGAAAAGGCGACCCAAGCGTGAGGAAAAATCAAATGTTCTTTGCACGAGCTGAGGTAAGCCCAGCTCGTGGAGAGTGAGACCACGCGGTTCTATGAACACGCGCCTGTGCTCCCAACAGATCCCCGATTACTCGGAATTCGTGTGTCAGGAGGGTCAGGATAGAATTTTCCTTGGAGGGAAAGTTTCAGTAGGCAAAGAGGGCAAAACCGCCTGTGAAGCGTGTCCCCTAAGCTACCCGGTTTTGCACCCAAAATTCCAAAACTCCTACCCATAAATTTTCCCCAGAAAATGCATCCTGTAAACCGTACCCCTAAACGATTTCCTACAGAAAAAATACCCTAACCTAAAAGGCTTTCACCCTTCATACCCACAAAAACTAATAAACCCTTGCATGTGGCTACAGTAAATATTTACCTAAGCTACAGTGAAAAATATTTTCAAAACACGCATGGTCAGGAGACTTACAGAGTGTTTGGTTGGGAGGTGGATGAAGGTGTCGCCTAGGTGGGAGCTTCGTCGGAGTATTTGTTTCCAAAGATTTGAAGGAGTCCTTACGCCTGAGCTTCTTGAACACTGAGAGTGGCAGTCACAAAGAAGAGGGTTTTTCTTCTGAGATGAAGAGAGAAGAAGGAAAGAAGTTCTGAGAAAGTTCAAATGAAAGGGTGGCCCATGCATAGGGTGGCCACCCCTTTTATATACGTGAAGGATCACGTAAAGAGGGCCGTTGGATGGTCCTGATGTGGGATCCAAGGCCCACCACTTGAAATACGAAACGACGCCTGGGCATAGGCTAGGCCATTAAATGCGGTTCTCGGAAGATGTACCATCACCAACCACGATGTTCCACGTATTAGGCACCTCCGTCAAATATGGAATGCGCAGGGTTCATGGGGAAGCTTAAAAGCCCCTTCTATGGCCTTATACGACGTCGTTTGCCACGAGCAGGGGCTTGGGGGGCAGATGTACGCCCTGATTTTCCCACGGGCTGGTTATCTCGTGGACATCCCCAAAACCGGAGCTGCCATCATAAGATCGTACCTCCTTAGCTCAAGGAGGCCCCAGGGTTCGCCAAGATTTCCTGAGAACTGAGTCCGGACTCTGAAGGCCGAAGGTCGAGTTAAGTATCCAGCTCGTGGTACGAGCTAGAGTTGGAGGCTATGACCCTTTGTAAAGTCAACACACGCAAGGTAAACGTGCATATATCAGACATCACGTGTCGGATATGCCCCTGACTTCTCGGACACGCAGTAGGAACGTGCGTATTCAAACACCCACGATTGGATTGGGCCGTGCGGCCCATTATCCCCTTACCTATTGATTTGACCACACTTATGTGTCAGGTTTAGGAATTAATCATGAATGTCACAGAGTTGATACGATAGGTAAGAAGGTCACGGGATGACCTTCTTACCAACTCCCAGGTGCCTTCTCCTATAAATATGGAGACCCTGGGAGTAAATAAGGGTTGGATTCTCTCTTGTAAGAAATACCCTGTAATCAAATATCCAGTATATAGCAATAATACTGACTAGTGGAGTAGAAGGATTTTAACCTTTGAACCACTTAAAAAATGTGTCTTGAGTCACCTTTTCATTTCTAAGATCATATATCTGTTTCGGTTCAACATTACCACTAATCCCTTTCTCTTCTTTTCTTAATTACCTATTGGCGAAGAACCGCGTCAACATGTAAGTATTCTTGTCTCTGTTTCTCTTTGAATTCAATTTTAGAAACATGTTTTAGGCTATCTCGTATTAATTTGTTTAATATTAGATATACATGAAAATAAATAAAGATCCTGTATAAGTTTCCTAACAATTGGCCTCAGAGCCTTTGGTAATCTTTATTTTCATGCATGAACATGTTTACAATTGGATTATTTAATGTGTTTGAATAATTGGATGGTTTTCATGTTTTTATGAAGCATATTGATTTTATGTGATTATTAGCAATTTTTAGGTTATTTTGTAGTGTTTTCAATGATATTAATTTTTATATATGCTTTATTTTGTGTAAAACATGTTAAAAATTAATTAGAAAATGTTTTTGGTTTGAAAAATTGGTCAAAAAATAATTTTCCATGCGCACGCTCCACCCACCTGCTCCGCGCACGCGCCTCGTACGCGCACCACAGCCCCCGCGCGCACCACCAGTAGCCCAGCCACCATGCACTCGGGTGAACAGTAAACAGTACCTGAAACGAGTACTATTCATCCAGATTTCTTTTAAAAAAATTTTTAGAAATAAAGAAAATTAAAATTGTGAAAATACATTATTTATTATCAAAACTAAATATATCTTTTTTTTTGTTTTATCATTTAATTTTTTTAAAAAATAAGATATTTTTGTTAGTTGAGATTTAAATAATTAGATATTTTCTACAAAGATTCAAATTCAAATTTAAAAATAGACTAACAACTTAATTTTGAATCTTTTTATATATTAAAATATCAGATATTTAAGATATTTTCTTTTAAATTCTTGATATTCTTATTAAATCTTTATTTGAAAATATAAATATCTTTTTATTCTATAGTTTTTAATATTTAAATTATTTGAAATTTGAATATTGTTAGTTTGATATTTTTATGGATATTTGAATTTGTTTAACTATTTTGAGATATTTTAGAGTTGTTATAACTATTTATATTTTATTTTTTTAAATAGTTAAAATATTAGCTAATAGTTGAAACAACACAATATATTTTTGAAAAATAGTTAAAATATTGATTTTAAATTTTAAAATTGGTTAAATTCTGAAAAATATCATTTTTTCAGCCAATTAATAAATTTTTTTTTAATAAATGGGATTTAAATTAACTTTGGTTAATTGTTGATAAATCCTATTTAAATTAAATTAATATATTTTTTTTCAAATTAACCTAAACAAAGTTGATTGTTGATAAATGAAATTTAAATTAACTATTGTTAATTGTTGATAAATTTCATTTAAATTAACTTTTTTTTTGTAAAAATTTAATTAATTCAAATTTTTGATAAATTCTAGATAATTAATTGTGGTATTTTTGCAAATGAAATAAATGTGGTATTTTTGCATAAATTCATAGAATTGCTCATAGTAACATGATTAGGCCCATCCAATTATAACATGCCTGTTTGCACTATATGTGGTATTTTTGCAATTGGGCTTAGATTCATATAGTGGCCCATATGTTTGTTAGATATATGGTATTTTGCCAAATAAAATATTCATAAAATGATAGGTTTTATTTGGGTCCATTAGAAAATGTAAAGTTTAAATTCATCTCTTGTGGGTGATTCCACTTGAGAAGTCAAAACATAAGTTTGATAAGTCACAAGTCAGATTTTCTGATAGTTTTAGATTCTCTTTAAACACAAGTCATTTTCTAAGTCTCTTTGTTATTTTCTCTTCTTCTCTCTATAGCTATCTCATGTGTTGAGAATTGCCCACACTAGTCTAGGTGATTCTAAGGATACATTGGAAGATTGTGAAGAAAATAGAAGATCGGTTCAGTTTCTTGATAATACTCTGCGATAGAGAGGATACAAGAGTTAGAGAAACTGAAGGAATGACTCTTTCATTCCGTTGCGTATACTGTAAGTATTCTTGTCTTTGTTTCTCTTTGAATTCAATTTTAGAAACATGTTTTAGGCTATCTCGTATTAATTTGTTTAATATTAGATATACATGAAAATAAATAAAGATCCTATATAAGTTTCCTAACACAAAGATCACACGTTGGCTATCCGAACCTGAGGGCCACCTCTTGTACTTCCCGAGCTTCCCCTCCTCAAGAAGTCTTGCCCACCATTGATGACACCAAGGAGGAAGAAGGTGTGGCGGCGTTGGTGAACAAGAGAAGAGTTACTAAGGATAGGACGCATCCTGACCCAGACCGAGCTGAGTCCAGGGTAGCAACCGGAACTTCTGGCCAAGGTAGCCCTTAGAAAGAACAAGATCAGGCTGCACCAGTTTTAGGCTAGTTCGATTCAAACCACATCAGTCTGTGAGTTGACATCCTGTTGACCTAGACCTGAACACAATGCTCCTCCAATGTATGGATCATCTTGTGGTACACTATGGCCATAGCTACCCAAGATACACTGTTCTGGTAGAAAATATCCTCCATTTTAGGTCCACCATTCTTGAGGAATATGGTACAAATCGTAGGACATGGCCTACCTTACGTCAGGGTGTATTCTCCCCCAGTTTTAGGAATACGTAGATGAATCCAGCTTGGGAGAAGAGCTTGAACCCTTTAGGGGCCAGGGTGTTATAATTCTAGAGTCCCCTAAATCGTCGGTAGTCTAGGAGTTAGAGGTTTTACCCAATTCGGTTCATAACCTTGAGTTGATCGTAATGGATTCTTCCCATAGCTTGGAGGGTAGGCTTCTTGCTCTGCTATTTTCTTTGCATTATTTTGACTAACTATTCCTTGTATCTGAATCCTTTGCTCGTTCCTTTTGCAGGTGAAGAGATGGATTTATTGGATGGCTCGGGTTTAAAATGTGCCTTCAAGACTGGTGGGGCCGGAGCTGGGCCCATGGTAAAAAGGCCTAGACTTCCAAAGAAACATGCCTCCAAAACTAGAACTTCCACCGAGTCTCCTGTCAAAGATAAAGGTGTCAATTCTACCTGGGAACAGCAACAACAAACTCAACCCCCAGCCTCGATAGTAGTAGTCACCATCCTCGAGGTTCCTCTTCCCCTCCCTCGTCACATACCTACCCCGGTTCTTCAAGTGATCAGGGCAAAGCCCCCTTCACTTAGAACCCTTTCGTTGAGATCCTGGTAAAGCCACTCGAGCTAGCAAGGATCCCCGAAGCATTCCAAGGAACTGTATGTGAGATGGAGAGCCATATGGTGGGCCATGCATGTAGATCCAATGTCAAGGACTTGAGGGCCATGGAGGAGCGTAACCCCGAAGATGTTCTCGAGTCTGCCATGGGAATGAATCTCACTGTGAGCCACCTTCATTCCTCCTATAGTACTTCTTTTTCTTTTCCCTCTCTTTTTTTTTACTAACGTTGACCTACATTTTCCTTTTGTAGTCTGTCTTGGCGCAACTCGGTGGTATTGCTTGGGTTTGAGCTAGAAGTAATGAGCTCCAATCCACTCTGACCACCTTTCAACAGAGCGAGCGATCATCCAAGGCTGCCCTTGCTACCTCTTAGGAGAGCAAAGTGGATCGCTAAGGACCAAGTCATGAAAGTAAGACGACGACTAGACCAGCTACAGGCCGAGAATGATAGCCTCAAAAAGAAGCTTGACAAGGTTGAGACAAAAGGAAAGGAGGAGGCTGAGAGGGCGAGGTTGGAGATTGCAGAGTCGACAAATTCTCTAGAGGAGATGTTGCACCGGTGCTGGACTTTCAACAAGGATAAGGATTTCTCCTTCATGCAGCCAGGATTTTGGGAGCCTTATCTTGCCAAATTCAAGATTCAATTCTCATAGGAACCCTCTGAGACCATCGAGGCTTCCGGTGCTGCCGATGAGGGCGACAAGGAGGTGACATCCCTTGAGCAAGTGGACGAAGCTCAATGTTGCCTTTTTTTAATCCCTGTTAATTATAGTGTATTTTTCTGTACAAGTTTTGGTAAACATGTGCATAAATATGGTAAGTATTTAATCAAGATAATTCTCATTTATATAGGGATACGATTGCTTATGTAAATTACTTTCGTTATCTTGAGCAATAAATGTGCAATACAACCTGGGCATTAATGATCGTATAAAGAGCCTACAAGTCTTTCAGGATCCTTCACTGTGCGTCATGACCAGGTTTCCACAAGGTGAACATGTTTATCGAGTTGGAGATTTAAGAGTGAATGAACTTTAGTTCGAATTAAGTTCAGAGCACCCTAAAGGCGATTTGGCCATTACATGTCTCGAACTGGATCATTGTCTTGTGAAGCGGTCTGAAAATTAAATGCATGTCGTACTGCCGAGTCCTAACTCGAGCTGCTGATATCATCATTAGCTAAATGTTCTACCCGTTTGCTTTTTCCACGTGCTTATCTCCCAACTGTACCCCTATCACTGTGATTGAATCCATGCTAATTTTTTGGGTACAACACATAATTATTTGATTTAAATTATTTGACATAAATGGCTAATTTTAGGTTATAACGGTATTTTCATAAATAGAGCTAGTGTGCCATGCAAAGTGGAATTTGTTTTGCATTGTGTATTTTAGCGTATATTTTTTAGAGTAGGTTTCTGTGTGGAAATTATTATTTGTGTGTTGGATTGTACTTTGAATATGTATTTGTATTGTTGAGTATCTAGGGTTTTTTCCTCAACAAGGAAACTCAACAAATGGGTTCTAGAGAGAACAAGGGGATTCACATCAACTGAGGTAAGAAGAGTGGACATCTACGCACAGGGTGTATGTTTAAGCATACAACCTTGTTTATGGTTTTTTATTTTATGTACTTATGTTATGTAATTGGTTATTTTATGATAGTGATGTTAGCTTGAGAATAGTGCTAGAATGAATAGATAGTTAACATGCTTGAATGATAGAATATAGGCATGTTTTATGTGACTGCTGCTTGTGTGAGCACAACACTTGTAGATATTATCATGGGTGAGTAAAATTCATGGTAATGAGATGCCTCATGGGAATGCCAAGTGTGAGTATAGAACAAGGCATGGAAAATTACATTTTATGTCTAATCAACATTTATGTGAGTTGATTATTGTATATGAGTACAATGTGCGATATGAGACTGATGTATGTGTGTGAGTACAACACACATAGGATATTTATTGTGGTATTGTGTTTATATCGCATGCGATTAATTGTGAAATTTTTATTTATGCTTATGTTATTTGGTTGGGGTGTTCTACTTAGCTCTCCTTATTGGGCGTTACCTCACGGGCACTATGTGTGCAGGTAAAGGCAAGACAAAGTAGTAAGTGGTGCAGGCTTGAGGCATGGATCTTTCATGTTAGCAGTGGGCGATTTTTTAGAGTTTTAAAATGTTTTTTGATTACAACATTTTAGTTTTGGTTTTGGTTTTGGAGTTGGAATGGTGTATTAATTTCATTATGGATTTTAGTTATGTGTCAAAGATTTTATTTTAAATAATGAGATCTCATGCCCAGTTTTGTTTCAATAAATAAGTTTTTATGTCATAAATGTTTATCAATTTAAAACAAACTTTTATAAGTAATGTCTCGGGAAATCTGAGTGTTGCAATTGTTAAGAACGAGTTTCCTAATACGCAACAGAATGGTGGTGGGTTGGCCCAGTGTACAAGAAAATTTTTGTAACATATTTAAACTACCTTTAAATATGCGGATCCATTAATATACATACATTAATCATAAGCAAAAAAAGAATATAAAACATACCTCTTGATGCTTATCAAGTGTCCTTGCTATCTTTTCGTAATTTGAACAAACTTCATATCCAAGTTGCTCCCAGATACTCACACCAAGATCTTCCTCAACTTTTTCTACACCTCAAGAAGTGTGTGGGCACTTAGAGAATAAAGGATGGTTAATTTCTGATTCTACTTGATGTACTCAACACATGAGATCAAGAGAATAGACCTAAGATTGGTTCTGTATCTTTTTCAGGGAGAGATAGAAAAATATCCTTATTTTCTTTTAGAGCGAATGACAGAGTGCCTCTTCTATTTCCTGATAAGTCTAACTTAAATATAAAATATTTAAATTTAAACAATAAATCTGTAACCAATTTACAATTTATCTTTTAATTAATTAATTATCTCATTAATGAAAATATCCAAAAACTAACTTTTGAATTTTCCATTAATTAATTCTTTAAATAAATAAAATTGAAAAATCTATCCCTGAAAACCTGTGGAGTACACGCCACACACAGTCCATGGACTGTGTGTGGTCGTGTACCACCCTATATTTTAGGGATATTTGATTTTTTCATAATTATTTAATTATTTATTCAAACTACCTTGTGAGATAAAAATCTAACAACTTGATAATTAATTCAAATTTGAATTGATTATCTTTTTAACTAATTATCAAATATAATTAATTATTTGAATAAATATCAATCTTTTAAAGTCAAATCTAATTTGAACTTATCAGATTATTATCTCCAACTCAAATAAAGATATTTAATTAATTCGACCAATTAATTAAAACCAATTGAAATTAAATAATAATTTTGAAATTCAATATTTAATTTATTATAATTTTGAAAATTATAATTAATAATTAATTATTTAATATAATTTTTAAAATAAATTTAATTATTTAATATAATTTCGAAAATTACATAATAATTAAATATAAATTTATTTTGTTAATTACAACTAATTTGTAATTAATTAATTAATCATTATTATCACATAATTGCATATTTGGCCCGAAGAACAAATTTCTTCTTTAATATGTCTTTCAACCATTTTTCCCTTTATATAAACTATTGCCTTGAATAGTGTTGATAGGGCCGCTGTGGGGACCTATGGACCTATAATTTCAAGTTCCAATAAATTTGAGATTATTAATTAAACTCTTTAATTAAATAATATTAATTTATTAATCTCATGATTACTCCACTATAAATATGAGATTGCACTCTTGTAATTATATACATTTCATTTACTGAGTACTTTATAAAATAAAACATCCATTGATATAATCATTACATACAAATTAACTCTCTAATAATGGTTCATAATTAATCGGGAATAAAATTACCATTTTACCCTTTTAACTATATATTGTTTCATTAAGTACCATTGACTTTACTAGTGAAGGTTAATGCATAACTAATTATGAATTTGAGCTCAATAACCTTTCCGTCCCAAAAGTCAACCCTTAAGAGAACCATTATCCAGTCTCTTATGAGAAGGTATAGATTCCACATATGTATACTATGTCCCTAGCCATTTACATTAATGCGTTCCCAAAATAAAAGTTTATATCCTGAACATTCTGATAGACCCTAATGAGTGAATCAAAGAACTCATATAACATAAACAGGAGTTCGTAGTAACTTCAAGATTAAGATCAATTTGTATATGCTCATCAATTGATATATTTAATTAATACTTCAAAACAGTATTTAACTAAGTATTAATAAACATATCTGGTCTAGTTCAATATATTCTGTAATATATAAAGTACCTCTACTAAAGTGTCCCACTATACTAGTGATCCGGATCTAGATCACATGTATTCATAATACTAGTGGACCGTACTTGCAGTAATTAATCTAAAGATTCCTTAACTTTATTTTACTACGAACTTTTCAAGTTCATTTATCTCAAACACAATCATCCCGTACCAATACGTGTTTGAGATCACATATATGAACTTAGGAATTTTTCTAGTATTTATATAATATTATCACAGAATAATATAGTCCATATAATATATGCATAACAAATTCAATTTATTTATTTACTTCTTAAAACAATGTCTGCTACATATGCTATCAGGGCACAATTCCGAACAGCAATATGGTATCAGAGAAATATGGTCCTAAAGAGTTTGTGGTGAGCCCTAACATGTAAAGTTCATCGCCAAGTGACGCGCTCGACTCACAGTTCTGTAAGTGCTAAATTCTTACTTATGTGAATTTGGTCTTTTAAGTTTATGCGCATAGTAGTACTAGGTTGAGAAACAAGATAGATAGCTAAGTGTGAGCTATTAGCTAGAAATTTGATAAGGTTAATTTGAAGTTGATTTGAATATTTGAAAAATTTGTGATTAAATTTTTTCCATCAATTTATCAAGTTTATTATTGGAATGCTTAGTTTTTCTCTTTAAGGTCAAAGCATTCGTTCTTTGCACTTAATTGGTATGCATTGTTTGGGAGTTATAAAATCCCTCCTAGAAGGTCTATCAGATCAAGTCGTGGTTGAGGTTGAGGGGGAAACAATGGTTTACCACCAGAACCATGGGGATGGTAGGAACATTTTACTATCAATGGAAGAGACCATCCGAAGGCAAAATGAAGCAAATGAAGTGCCAATTAGTGCCGCCAGTGCCAGTAAGACCGGTGGAGCCAGATAATAGACCACCACCAGCTTTAGTGTCAGCACCTACTACAGAGGATAGAATAGAGCCACTCTTTGAAAGATTTTCTAAACAACATCCACATGTATTTGAGGGAAGCATCGATCCAGTCGGGTAGAAGAGTGGGTCAGTTGCAGGGAGAACATCCTAAACATAATGAGAGTTCAGGGAAGTGATGAGTGGTTTGTATGTCCTATATATGCTAAGGAATGATGCTCACACATGGTAGGAAGTAATGCAACAGGCACAAGATGTGAATACTATGGACTAGGATGGGTTCAGACAAGTTTTCAACGATAAGTATTATAACTCTGTCATCCTAGTTGTAAAGATGGATGAATTCACTCGCTTGAATTCAAGGAGTCTCGTTCTTATTGAATAGGCATAAGAGTTTGATTGGAAGAAAACCCCAAACTTTTATTATTTTAACGATGGTGGCTTGAGAGGTGTTGCAACATGGGTGTCTAGATTATCTGGTGAACATGGTCGATTACACTAAAGAAGCAGATAGCAGGTCTGAAGAAACAAGAATAGTTTCTAAATTCTTCGACGTCTTCCCTAGAAGAGTTGCAAGGGTTACCATCGCATAAGGAGATTGATGCATGATAGACCTTATGCTGGGGACAACATCAGTATCTCGAGCACCATACAACATAATTGAAAGATCTCAAGACACATTTGGAAGAATTACTCAAGCTAAGATTTATTAGACCAAGTTACTCTCCTTGGGGTGCACCAGTTTTATTTTCCAAGAAGAAGGATGGGTTCTATGAGGATGTCCATGGATTATCGAGAGCTAAACAAAGTGACGATAAAGAACAAGTATCCATTGCTAAGGATTGATGATTTATTTGATCAACTTCAAGGGACAATGGTGTTTTTCTAAAATCGATCTTCGATCGGATACCATCAATTGAGAATCAAGAATGAAGACATACCAAAGACAACTTTCAGAACTAGATATGGGCATTACGAATTTCTAGTAATGTCGTTTAGACTCACAAATGCCCAGCAGCTTTTATGGACCTCATGAATATAGTTTTCAAGGAGTATCTAGATCAGTTTTTCATCGTGTTCATAGATGGCATACTGATATACTCTTAGACAGAGGAAGAACATGAGGAGAACCTACATTTGACTTTGCAATGAATGAGAGAACACCAGTTGCATGTGAAGTAGAAGAAGTGTGAGTTTTGGTTTTCTAAGGTTGCAATTTTTGGACACATTGTCACTAATGGGATAATCAAGTTTGATCCTACTAAGGTCACCGCAGTGAAGGAATGGCCAAGACCGAAGAATGCCTCTGAGGTCAGAAGTTTTCTAGGTACAGTAGGTTATTACAGGAGATTTGTGGAAGGGGTCTCGAAGATAGCTACACCTTTGATGGAACTCATGAGAAAGAATCTAAAAAAATCATTTAGTCAAACAAGTGTGAGCAAAGCTTCCAGGAACTGAAGATGCGACTCACATCGGCACCAGTACTCAACTTACCATTGGATGGAGGATAGTGTGTGGTGTATTGTAATGAATCAACACAAGGGTTATGTTGTGTATTAATGCAGTCTGGTAAAGTAATTGTCTATGGTTCAAGGCAATCGAAAGATTATGAAGAAAGGTATCCAACACACGACATAGAGTAATATGTAGTGGTGTTTACATTAAAGATTTGGCACCATTACCTCTATGGGGTGAAATGTGAAATCTACACAGATCACAAGTACCTAAAGTATTTCTTCACGCAGAGGGAATTGAACATGAGGCAAAGAAGGTGGTTAGAGTTAGTCAAAGATTATAATTGCGAGATAATGTATCACCCCAGTAAGGCCAACATAGTAGTTGATGCTCTTAGTTGCAGAGGTCTAGAAATGGTTTCTGCTTTACAAGGAATATCTGGGCAGATTCTAGAAGATAAGGAACGAGCGGGTATAGAACTGATCACATGGCAACTGTCTAAGGCTACATAGCAATCTAGCTTGTTCAAAAGAATCCAGGAATGGGAGACGACAGATAAGAGGTTAAGTGGACAAAAGTAAGAAATCCAGAATAGGAATGCCAATGACTACACTACATCAGACACCAGACTAATAAAATACAAGGGACATATTTGTGTTCCTGATAGAGAAGAACGTAAAAGGAAGATTTTAGCGGAAGCCTGTACTACACCATATTCAGTTCACCCCAGGACCACTAAAATGTATCATGATTTAAAGGCATTATATTGGTGGTCTGGAATGAGGAAATATGTAGTGGATTATGTGACTAAATGCCTAGCTTGTCAACAGGTCAAGGCAGAACATCAAAGACAAGCAAGATTACTACAACCGTTGAAACTTTCATAATGGAAATGGGAAGATATTGTTAGAGAATATATATTATTGCTCAATGGAAATATGGAAAAACCAATATACAACTCTATGCAAAAATACAATAGACAAGGTAATTGATTAAATAAATATTACAACTCAATTGCTCAAAATACAAGTAACTAGAAAGATGTAGGAGAAGAAGATTACAAACTCAAAACAATAATAATACAAGTAAATAAGATCAACAAGATCAAAAGAATGAAAACACAAACAAACTCTCACACAACTAAAGTGTAGAGTAGTGGGGATCACCAACTTGAACAAGGTTCAAGACCTTTGTCCAAAAGCTTATTTCCACCTATTCTATAAGCACTAAGGGATCTCTCTAGGAAATAGCTCTCTAGAATAATCAAGCCTCAAGGTGTATTTTTCATCCAAGTGCTTTGTGGATGAAAAATGGTGTATCTTACAAGTGAGCATTAGGCTCCTATTTATAGAGTTTTGAGACATTCTTTGAATTTCAAATTCCACCAACCCACATGGCTGTTACCAATGATTAATTGGATGTTTTATGGAATTAAAATAGAGATTTAGGAGTTACTTGGCTGTTGGAAACGTTCAAAATTGGATAAAAATCGAATTTATATGAAGCTGTCAGCCACTAGCGCCGCGGCCCTTGGTCATTTTCAGCAACCAATTTTTTTTAGTTTTTTCCGAAACGTTCCAATTTATTCCCACTTGATTTTGTAACTTCCATACACAATATGGGAGTTAAAATCACATCTCTATCAGCCATTTCTCATATGGCTTTATGAAATCCAATCTCAAATGTGTAACATATAATATACACATTATTGGGTAATATTTGGGAGTTACAATTTTGTAACTGATTTTGTAACTCCAAAATATGTCACATTTAGGCACACACATGTGTCCAATTTTGTGACTGTCAATAATATGTTACAAGGTGTGAAAAATCACATTTTGTCACATTATTTAATATAATATTATATTATATGAAATAATATAACATTCCCCCACTATATTAAATAATCACTTTCTGTAACACTTATTTAATCAATCAAACATTATATTAAAATATAATATTCCCCCACTTGATTAAATAATCACTCTCTATAGAATCCTTTGCATTGGTGCATAAAGTAAAATGTCTTTCGACTTGAATTTTACCTTAGTGTAATTATCACAAAGTTTGTTGAAATTTTGGTTGCCGAAGCATTGAACCACTATCCCTAGATAACAAACCGGTGATAACACACACACCTTTGCTGTGTTCACTTGAGACCTCAATGTCTCGCTTTTGCATCGTTAATGGCCATGTGCACATTCCATTCATAGACTTTTCTTGAGAATGACTCCCAATTCTCATGAGGGGCGGCACCACCCCTAGGTCTATATAGGTAGAACTCTTACAGTATTTTGTTACCCTAAAATACTTGTCTTTTCAAGACTGAGTTCTATTAAAAAACCTTTCGGTTTGAACCCTCATTTTGGTAACACACTAGTACTCATATCTCAGATGGGACAAATTTGAGTACTACTATCTATTCACTTGATTGACTTGTTATTACCTATTCACTAGGTTAATTTTGGTAACACACTAAGGTAAAAATTGTTGCTCTCTATTTGTGTACTGTTTAAATGACTTAGAAATAATTGTAAAGATTTATAACAGATTTAGAAGAATGATTAGGAATGTTTATAATTTATGGATAGTTATTTGGTAATTTGTGTATATTAAAAGTGTGATTTTATGTGTAAGTAATTATAATAATTGGTGCATGTTTCTAAAATACATAATTATTTTTTATAATGTGTACATATGATATAGAAGCATGTTAGATACTGACTTTGGTAATTTTATGGAATATTTAATTATTTTGTGAATTATGAGTAATTAAAGTGTTAATTATTGGAAATGAATAATTAAAATAAATGTTGAGCACTATTATGAGTTTATATAGATAAAATAAACTCAAGGGTTGTTTGGAATAATAATGGTCTCATACATAATTATTTTATTTAAATTATTTGACAGAAATGACTAATTTTAGTCTGTAAGGGTATTTTTTATAAATTTTGCATAAAGAGTGTTTGAATGAATACATGTGTTACGTGAAATATGTTTATGTTTTGGTATGAAAGTCAATGGTATGAGTGTTGATGAAAAATAAATAGAGTTAGTGTGCCATGAAAAGTGGAATTTGTTTTGCATTGTGTATTTTGGCATAGAGTATTTAGAGTAGGTTTTTGTGTGGAAATTGTTATTTGTGTGTTGGATTGTATTTTTAATATGTCGTTGTATGGTTGGGTGTCTAGGGTTTTTTCATCAACAAGGAAACTCAACAAAGGGGTTCTAGAGAGAACAAGGGGAATTGCATCAACTGAGGAAAGAATAGTGGACATCTGCGCACAAGGTATATGTTTAAGCATACAACCTTGTTTATGGCTTGTTATTTTATGTACTTATGTTATGTAATTGGTAATTTTATGATAGTAATGTTAGCATGAGAATAGTGCTAGAATGACTAGATAGTTAATGTAACGTCCTCCTAATCCAGGACCGTTACACTATGTACTTTAAATTGTGTCAGACTTACTAACTAAGTCATTTGGTTTCAAATGTGTAACTAAGGTTAATGTCAAGGGTTAGGGTTAAAATTTTTGTTAAATGAACCATTTAATTTTTATATAAAAAGTTTCATACAAACAAGGGATCCCAAAATAGTACAACCAAACCTTTAAAAAGGTTAATACTCATCAAAAACTACATTCAGCCGACCTAAGTGGAAAAAATAGGGCAATAACCCTAGTTCCTCTGAGATATCCCCGACCGTGGTGGTCGAGCAGCCGCATATGTACATAACGCCACCGAAGCTCTCCAACTCATGGTTGGTCAAGCTTTCCTTTTCCCTTACCTGCACCACAAAGCACCCGTGAGTCAATGCTCAGCAAGAAAACTGAACATGTGCATAAACAAAGAATATAAACTTCCAGATACCCATATAATATGTCCAGCGATATCAACCTAAAAATATCATCATTCAGTTACAAACAAGTGGTCATTAGACCAATTTGGGGTCACTGCCTTATAAAATTGACCATATATTCAATCTCGGGGCCCTATGCCCAAGCTATGTGACCATAGAGTCACCTGGGGCCGCTGCCCTCAGCTTTGAGTAACTACCCGTAGAGCTAGTCCAGCGTACCTAACCACAGAATTCACACAACAGTCATAAAGCACTTAAGTAAATATCAACCAACATGTGAAGCAAAAGCTTAAATATAAATATCCTCGGGGCCCAAGCCCTAGTGCAGATAATTGATAATAATCGGCCCAAGCCCTAATCACATATAACACGTATTGGGTGCAGTTTTCTTACCTCGGGTTCGAGTATAACGTAAATAAGAACGACCCTCGAGCACGATCCGGTTCCGAGCCCTTAACGAAAACCTAGTCACAACCATAATATAGGATTCCATCAACAACAAGCAAATAAAGGCTTCTGGACCACGTCCTAGCCTCCAGGGCCTCGAGTTCCACTAAACCGGGTAGTGGAATCGATCCCGAGCCCTAAGGAAAAGGTTCCCTTTTTAAAAAGCTTCCCAAGGTCAAAAATGCCCAGGCAGGCTGCAACCTGGCCCTGAGAGTCATGGCGCGCCCCTCCTACAGCAAGCTTCCTTCCTTCTATCAAGAGGCCCGGACCGCGACATGCCCTATAAAGTCGTGGCGTGCCTCCCTGACAGAGGCCTCCTAAGGTCCTGGGTTCAAGCTAAGTCGCAGCCCCTCAAGAACAAGGTCGCGACTTGGTCCCTCGAACCCAGAATCTTCACACTTTTTAGTAGCTAATCTTAATCCAAACTTATTCAAATTCACCCCAAAACCATAATTCATTTACCATAATAATTCTAACATCTTCCCAGCAACAAAACCCAACAAAAATCTAGCCTTAAAACTCATCAAAACAACACTTTCAATTCTTGAGCTAAGAGGTTCAAAACTCTTCAAAACAGCCAAGCAAAACACAAAATTCAATGGCCAAGAACACCATCTAAAGCCTACCTCAACTAATGATCGATCCCACGAGCTGCAACAGAACTTATTCCCTAAGGTTTAGGCTTCAATTCTCTAATTTCTAGCTAAAAATCCTCCTTATTTCTTCAATAGTTAGCTCAAAGAATCTTAGAGAAGGAGTGAGTGAGGTGAGAGAGAGGGGGTCGGTCAGTGTTTAGGTGTTTTATGTTTTTGTCTTCAGTTTCCTAAGGTTAAGTGACTTAAGCTAATCTCGAGACTCGTGGTACCAAAAACGCCTCGAGGCCAAAATGATCAAATTCCCTAATATTCCCTCCTAAAGTCACTAACTTCAAATATATCTCCAATTATTCATTTCCATTACCCGATAACCTAATTAAATTCCTAATACCTATAACACCCCTCAACTCGCCTCGAGTTGGGTATTGAGCCTAGTTGTGACTTTCCCGCTAACATGATCCCTGAGATTGCCTCGTGCCGAGTAACTCAAATAAACTCACATAATAATGTGGTCTCACACATATATGACATAAATATACAATTATGCTCGCAACGGCCAAATTTTCAAAATTGCCCTTCTAATAAGAAACGGGCCCACGTGCATATTTAATATCTCTAAACATGCATAACTAGTCATATTATCTCATAATCCACATAATTATAATTAAATATAACACTTAAGCATATAATACCATATATTGCCATCCTGGCCCCCTAATCAAGGACCTAAGCCTTATTAGGTAATTTTGGGATGTTACATCTATCCCCTCCATACATAAATTTCGTCCTTGAAATTTTACCTAAACTGCTCGCGATACTGAGTTTGCATATCTGCCTCCAGCCCCCAAGCACCCTCCTGGACCCTGCTGTTCCTCCATTGTACCTTAACTAAAGGTATAGTCTTGTTCCTCAGGACCTTGTCCTTCCTGTCTAGAATTTGTACTGGTTGTTCTTCATAGGACAAGTCTGCCTCTAGTTCCAAATCCTCATAACTCAGTACGTGAGTTCCATCTGACATGTACTTCCTCAACATGGAAATATGGAATACATTATGCACACTAGATATTGCAGGGGAAAGGCCAACCTGTAGGCCACCTGCCCGATCCTCTCCAGGATCTCAAACGGTCCCACGAACCTAGGGCTAAATTTTCCCTTCTTCCCGAACCTCTTCACCCTTCTCAGAGGTGAAACCCTAAGGAAGACAGAGTCTCCCACTTGGAACTCTACGTTTTCAAGTCTAAATAACTATTATGTCTGCTCTGAGATGTGAGCATCCGAGCTCTAATCTTCTTAATAGCCTCAGTGGTCCTCCCAACTGCATCAGGACCCAAATATTTTCTTTCACCCATCTCATCCCAGTGAATGGATGATCTACACTTTCTACCATACATCATCTCATAAACAACCATACTTATAAGTATGTTCCAGCAATCTCAGTACTAATTAGCACACATTTGCTGAGGATATAATATTTCAGAGCATAGGTTTAACATAGTGTCTCATGCATACAGGTAAAGCATATATATACCATATTTAAGTAGTTATACATATAACTACATAAATAGTTACCAAACCATGAGTTGAGCTTGACTTCAGTGATGTGTGTACATACCCTGCCAGTCTACAGGAACCTTAACCTTGGCACGCTCTGATACCAAGTTGTAACGCCCTGGTTACCCCAGAACAGTTACGGTGAACGGTGAACCGAAAATTTGACTCGCTACCCGAGTCCTTTGGTTAAAAACGTGTTCTAAGTGTTATTAACAGGCTAAGGTGAAAAATCAATAAAAAGGAAAGGATATGTTTTATTAAATACATAAAGCTGTTCATGGGCCCATAAAAACATTTACAAGTTATTTACAACTCAAAGAGATCATTACAGTTACAAAATTACAAACCCGCCGACCAAAGCGACAAAAATAGGGTAACCCCCTAGTTCCTCTGAGAACTCCTTGGCCGTGGTGGTCAAGCGGCCGCATATGTACACATAACCACCTAAGCTCTCCACTCAAGGTTGGGTGAGCTTTTCTTTCCCTATACCTGCACCACATATCACCCATGAGCCAAGGCCCAGCAAGAAAACACAATAAAGCATGATATAATATCAACAATGATCATAATAATCATTCAGGACTATCAGTCCAAACAAATAGGTGACAGTCGCAAAAGTCACTAAGTTGGGTCTAGCTCCCTTTAGCCTTGTGACGATAGGGTCACCGGGGCTTAATAAATAAGTGAACTTTTATTAGTTCGAACAGGATAGGTGCATGGTGACTAGTCACCAACATAACCTTCCTCATGACCTTAGTGTCATAACCCTGGAACATCGTTCCCTAGCAATGTGACAAGCAGTCACTGGGGCCTTAAGCCCTGGCTCTAGTAACTAGTCTTAGACTAGACAAGCGCTTATAAGTTCATCGACCTTAGGGTCGGTCCAGCGTTAATGCCTTAGAGCCATTGAACGCTGATATCGATTAGATCTAATCTTCATTTGGCCTTGCGTTCATGACGCTATGGCATTTCTGACTCTTAGGTCAGTGTCCCTGACTAGTCAGTACATATACAAGTAAAAAACATTCGCTAGCACTTAATAGGCAATCCATGCCCACATTTATCAATCAACATGCCTCAATACAATCATGCATGTCACATATACACATGTTGCAGTTTTCTTACCTCCTGTTTGAGCGAGAGATAATAATAAGAACGACCCTTGAGAACGATCAACCTTTAGATTCTTTAGCAGTTACCTAATTATAACCAATTAGAAACCATCAATAAAGTAAATCAATGAATGGTTCACAATCTAAACCACACTCCCGGGATCAATCCCTCACTCTCGGGACTCCCAATCTACTCAAAAGGGGTAAAGGAACCAACCCTTGAGCCTTAAAAACCATCCAGAGCCCTAAAAACAACACACCCTGAAACTGACCTAGCGCCTAGGCGCTGCCAACCAGTGTTGGGGTGCTACCCCAGAAACAGAGAGGGCTACTCTCTGCCCTGCATAGCGCTGGGGCACCAACTTCAGACCAGCAACTCCCCTGATTTTCCCTCCTTGTGATTCCCCTTGAAACCAACCTTCCAAACTAATCCCAAACCTTACCAAAACATCCAATTCAACCCCTAAACCTCATCTACATCATCCCCTCACCAAAACCCAATCAATCTTACACAAAAACTCCCATTGATTCCAACTTTCCACATCAAAATCTATAGGCTGAAAACTAAAAGAAAAACAGAGTACAACTTAAAACTCATGGACAATTTCTTACCTCCAGCTGGTTTTGAATCCTCCTTAATATCTGAACTAAGTCTATAACCTCCAAGCTTTGATTTCCTAGCTTGATACCTCAATTTGGGACCAAAAACTTCAAAGGGAGATAGAGGGAAGATGATGTACGGGAAGAATAAGCCTTGCTCTGTTTTGTTCTATATGTTTCTACAGCCAACTTAAACCATATATATCCTAAGCCAAATAACCCTAATGCCCCTAGGTCATTTAAAGCTTCTAAAGTCTACCCAAGGGTAAAATCGTCATCTTTCACCTATTTCGTTAATCATATTTAACGCTCTCCAATTCCCGCTATTCTCGATATTCTCAAATACCAAGAATTCATATCTCGTTACCCTTTTATTTCCGGTAACGCTTTAATCATTAAAATCACCCTGAGACCCGGACTTAAACCTGTTATGACTGAACCGCTACTTAATATTCAAAGATCGTCTCATGCCGAATAGCTCGAACAAATCCATATTATAATGTGGCCTTAACAATATATCACCGACATGCATACAAATATACAATTACGCCCTCAACAGGCCAAATTACCAAAATACCCCTGTCATGAAATGTGGACCCACATGCATGCATTTAACATCATATTATAATATAATTCACATAAACATGCATATTATCATATAATGGCATAATTAAACAGTTATGGCCCTCCCGACCTACTAATCCAGCCATTAAACCGCATTAGGGATTTCGGGGCATTACAATCTCCTTGTGTGGAGGTAACCCTGGCAGATTCTCTGGAAACAAGTCCAGAAACTCACAGACTAATCAGGTCTGTTCTGGTTCCACTAGCACGACCTTAGTGGTATCCACCACGCTAGCTAAGAAACCTATGCACCCCCCTTGCAATAGGTCTCTAGCTCTGAGTACTGTTATAATAGGTATACGGGGTGCATGCACAGTGCCAACGAAAACAAAATGGTCCTCATCCTCTGGCTCAAAGGTTACCATATTCTTCTTACAATCTATCGTTGCCCCATACTTCTCTAACCTATCCATACCAAGAATTATGTCAAAATTGGTCATCTTCAACTCTACCAAGTCAACTGATAACTCCCTGCCATCCACTGTAACTGGTAGTCATCTAACCCATCTCTTGGAAACCACTAACTCCCCAGTAGGCAACATCATATCAAACCCCACAGGATAAAAGTCACATGGTCAACATAATCCATATATAGCCCTACTAACAACGAAAGAGTGCGTAGCACCCGAATCAATAAGAACAGTATAGAATGTTCCAGCACTAGAAATCTAACTTGTAACTATCGAGGGACTAGCCTCGGCCTCCGCCTGGCTCAAGGTGAACACCCGAGTTGGCGTCACGCAATCCACCTTCTTTAGCTCCTCCTTTCTGGCTCTCGGGTAGTCTTTCTTCAAGTGCCCCGTACTACCGCAAACGAAACAGGCCTTCGCCCGACACTCCCCAATATTGCACCTCCTGCACCTAGCACACTCTGGGAATGCCCTCCATATCTCACCGCCACTTTGGCGGCCTGTCTAAATGCCTCGTGGCCTCCTATCTGGCCCTGGAGATGAAAATGTGTCCGGAGTCTTCCTCTTCTGATCACTAGGGCCTTCGCTCCTACCAAAACCTAGAAATGGAGGTCTCGGCCTCCTAGAATCCCTTATGGCTGCATTGTCACGCCAGATCTTGTTCTCTGCGTTATTAGCTATAAGCGCCTTCTCCACAGCCTGTGCATAGGTAGTTGTTAGGAGTGTGTCCTAAAAGCATGTAAAGACATTTGTTTTTTCTGTGAATAAATAAATACAATAGTTTATTATTATTGTTATATTTAGATTGTTAAATTATTGTTTGAATAATTTTGAAAATATCAGAAAAATTCCATATTCATTATTCAGGATGTGATCTTGTATTAGTACGAGAGAATTAAGATCACATGAATGAATAAAAATCGTCAACAACAAAAAAATTAAAGTTATGGAATTCTTTAATTGGAGTTGTAAGTACGGTTTACTGAGTATCATAATGATACAAATAATCTAGATTCAGATTATTGATGTGGTAAGACATCTCGGTAAAGGTGCTTTATATAATATGATTATATATGACATGGATCGATATTAATTAGAGTCTTTATCCAAAAAACCATTTAATAATAAAGACTTGTAATTCATATCATAACTGATGATCATTTATAGATCAACCTAAATCCCGAGTGTTCATGAACTCCTGTTCATGTTTATTAAATCTTTTGATTCATTCGTTAAGGTCTCTTCAAAGAATGAGGCTAATGACTTTTGTTTTGGAGATTTAATATCATGGATGGCTGGGAACATGTGTCAACAATACAAAATCTAATCTTTCCTAACGGATCGTATATTAGTTCCCTTAAGGGTTAATTCTGGAGCTGAATGATTTTGAGCTATTAGATTATAGATTAATTATTCACTAGTGAATTAATGGTACTTAAGGAATAAGAAGTAAATTAGAAAGATTAAATGGTAATTCTCCCATTCTAATTTATGAACTAATTAATTAGAGGGTTGAACTATTGTAAGATGGTTATATCAATGGACAACTTAAGAAAAAGATTTATGTAAAAGTATATCTATAACATAAAGAGTGCAATTCTGAATTTATAGTGGAGTAATATCAGAATTAATAAATTAACTATTATAATTAAAGAGTTTAATTATTTATTTTCAATTTATTGGAGCTTAATGTTATAGGTCCATGGTCCCCAAAATGGCTCAAACAATCACTGTCAAAGGCAAATACAAAAATGGGCAAAAAGGACTTATGTAATAAGTAAAATATTTTTCATTGTATCAAACATAATTATTGTTTAATTATGTGTAATTAATTAATTATTTGATTTAACAAAAATATAATTAATTTTGAATTAATTTATTTTTGGGATTTTTGGTATTTAAATAATAATAAAAATTGGGAAAATCACATGCCATAACTGGCATGTGGTACACGTGTGGCACAATGCACAGGCACTGTGCTACACGCATAAGAGATGTACTGAGTCTCTTGATTCCACAATTTTAGTTATTTAAATATTAAATAAATAATGAGATATTTTAATATGATTAAAATATTATTATTTAAACAAAAATTTGATAACTGATCAGTTATTTTGAATTTGTTTAAAATAACAAATATTTTAATATATTGGATATATTAAAAAAATAGGATATCAGTTTTCATAGAACGTAACTTTTCAGGGATAGAAAAATATCTAGGAATCTCTCTCAGAGAAAGAGAACAATGACAAAAACAAAGGTCATTGTTCTTCACAAAACCTAGGTCCAAACTTTATCAGATCTCATGTGTTGAGAACATCTGATAAATAGTTATTGCCTATTATTTGTATAGTGAGCCCAGACTCGTTCTTTGTGTGCCTGAGAACATTTTGGAAGATCTTGGTGTGAGATCTCAAGGAATTTAGCCATACGAAAAGATAGCAGCAAGGAAGGACCTGAGGTAATTTTTCTGTTCATGTCCTTGATTCAATATATATATGAGTGTGAAGAAGTAGATCTAGAAATCTTGTGGGATTAATCTAACAATTTGATTGTTGTTCCGCTGCGTATAATCTCTGATTTGATCAATAAAAACCAACAAATGGTACCAGAGCCATCTTCACATATATATGTATTGAATCTTTGTGGGTTTAATTTTATCCATTTATTTATTTTGATGAATGAATGGATGGCTTAATGTGATTGAATGTGTGGGAATGTTGAATCGTTAATTGTATGGTGTTTTTGGGTTAGGATTTGTTTATGATTAGATCATTGTGTAAGCCATTAAAGGGCATAGGATTTATGTAATTTTATTTGGTTTTCGACACCATAAAATTGTAATTCCGATCACACAAAAGTCAGAACGGAGCCCAGGATTCAGAACTTAGCCACCGCACCTCCGAGGCCAACCTCCGAGCTGCTGCCAGATGTCGTACGGACGCCGTACGGACGGGTCCATACAGTCCAGCCCGACGGCCCCGTTTGACGCCACGTGTCCCCGCCTGACTGGTCCAGAATTTTTTAATTTTTTCTGAAATTAATCTGTTATTTTTTTTAATTTTAAAATGTTTAAATGTCCTATTTTTTTTTAAATTTGATATTTAAATAATGAGATATTTTTGTTGTCTTAACAAACTTTTTTTTGAATATCTTATTTAAAATTTATTTTTTCAAAATAACAGATTTTAATTTAAATTCATTTCAGTTTTAATTAAAAGAAAAATAAAAATAATGATTATTTAAAAGTTTGTTTTAATTAATCCAAAATAATTTGAAAATTGTTTTCTTATTATTGTTCTGGACCAACAATGCCACATATCCTACCGACAGTAAAGTAAAGAAGCCCGATGGAGATCAATGCAATTTTATTTTATTTATTTTAATTTTATAAAGTGGTTGTAAAATTACAAATACCCTAAAGCACCCGGTTCAACATTTATTGTTTATTTATTTAAATAATTATTTTCATGTGATTAATGTGATTGATAACATGTTCATGCATTGTATGCCATACATGAAAACCCACACAGTCATAATCATGCATCTCATTAGTAGAAACATGATTATTAGGATGATCCTATATGTTTATATGGATTGTTTTGTGAAATCAATTGCATGTAAATTACTTAGTTTTATTTTGAAAACTTGGTAAAATATCACACCAAATTTTAAGTCTTTATGACTTAATTTCTTTAAACCAACTTTATTTTAAAAAGTGTTTTTTTTAGTAAAGTTTAGATGAACATGATTGGTGATTTAAAATTGGACATGGACCTAGAAACTCGCTTTCTTTCCAATTTTAATTATGTTCATAAAGTTTAAAGAAACTGTAATTAATTTGGAATTAATTAGGTTAAAAACATTTATTTCAAAATAGTGAGTGGGAGAGGGTTGATATCTCAAACATAACCCATGGTCTCCATTATTAATATAACACCGTGAGATATGAATAGCGCCTCGCGACGGCTTTGTTTTCGTCCCCCTAAGGAAGGTGTCTGGACATATCAATAGCAAGGTTGTATTTCTTACTAGATAGGAACTAACGATGTATTTTAGGCTTGACCGACCCTAAGGCGGCATGTCCTAAGTTAAGTCATGAACTCCGAAATAATGGGTTACACTCACAAAGTTATGATTAAGCTCGTGCAGTGGATAATCATAACTTGACCAAACTAAGCGGTACTTTAATGTTTAAAAGAGAAAATAAAGAGTTATTTTAAGTATTAAACAATAAAGATAAGAATGACTTATAAATTCTCTAAAATTAATTTGACCGACCCTAAGGCAGCACTTTAATTGTTAGAAAATTTTATCGTGGAAATTAATCCTTTTTTTTATGTGTTTTAATTGTGCTCATGCATCACGTTTAATTTTTGAAACTTTGATATTTATTTTTCAAAATATAATAATAATATTTATTTGTATTTATTTATTACCAGCAAAATGTCTATTGGTGAATCACACACCGATGCCTTTCTCAAATCCTTGGTTTTTGAACCTGGAAATATGAAATACTGGTTTCGAGGCATGTTGACTATTTTTTCTTATAAGAAAGTGATGTCAACTGTTTGTGAAAAACCTCCAACAGAACCACATCTGGCTACTAGCTATGAAGTAGAAGAAAATTATGCAGATTGGATGAAATCCGATCGTATGGCACGTTATTGCATGCTTTCAACCATGCCTGACGAAACAAAGGAAAAATATATACACTATGACTCAGCACATGAGATGTGGCGAGCAATGACAGAGGAAGTCTATGCTGAGTGTCATCGTTTATATCAATCGAAAAAGGTGAATAAGATTCACATATATTTTTTCAACTCTGAATAATAGATTCAAAGATTATGAATATCATATTCAAAGTTTTTTTTTTGAATAGTAGATTCAAAAATATATGCCACTAATCTATTTTTCTTTTGTCTTTCCTTTTGCAGAATCATAACCCTGAAAAGGAGGAAGAGACTGATGAGGATTTTGGTAGCAAGTAAGGAGCTGGAGAAGTTGGAGAGTAGTAGTTTTTATTTAGTAATTTTATTGTTAGTTGAACAATTTAAATTTCTTTATTTTGTTTTAGAAATTTTAGATTTCTTTAAACAAAGAAAACTACAGTCTAGAAATTTAGTTTATTGTTAGTAATTTTGATTATTAATGTTTAGAAACTTATTTCTATTTTTGCATAACATTTATTTCATTTATTAATAAAGTAGTTATTATTTAAAGATATTATATATTTATTTGTTATGCAAATGCTTTGGGATAAACAAAGTTTACATACTTAAATTGAATGACAAATTTTTATAATTTTTGAATTATTTAAAAACAACTAATCCTAGATCTATTAAACCGATTCCGATAGTGAAACATATCTGTGACACTTAAGATTGGACCATATTTGTCTAGACAGAATAAATAGGCTTGTAAAGGATAGTCCTTTAAGAGAACCATTTATTGGATCTCTCCCTATCTATAAATCCTGTCTAGAAGGCAAAATGACCAAGAGACCTTTCTCTGTTAAAGGTTCAAGAGCCACAGAACCACTTCAGCTAGTACACATGGATCTTAGCGATCCACTTGATGTACAAGCAAGAGGAGGTTGTGAATATTTTGTCACTTTTATTGACGATTATTCAAGATATGGTTACCTATACTTAATGCAAAGAAAATCTGAAACTTTTGGAAAGTTCAAAGAATTTCAAGCAGAGGCTAAAAAGAAATTAGGTAATTCACTAAAAAGCACTTCGATCTGATCAAGGAAGAGAGTACTTGGACTGTGAATTCAAGAACCATCAACGTGAGCATGGCATTCAATTCCAACTCACTACACCTGAAACGACACTGTAAAATGGTGTTTCAGAAAGACGGAATAGAACGTTATTAAATATGGTTAGATGAATGATGAGTTTCTCATCATTACCACTGTCATTTATGGGCTATACGATTCAATGTCTTCTATACACATCGAATGATGTTCCACCTCAGTCTATCTGATAGACACCCATAGAATTATGGAATGGTTGTAAATCTAGTCTACACCATTTTCAAATTTAAGGGTGTCCTGCACATGTGCTTAAAGGAAAGACCGGGAAGTTGGAAACGAGCTCTGAAGTGTGTATGTTTGTGGGATATTCCAAAGAGACTAGAGGTGGAATTTTCAATAGTCCAAAAGAAAATAAAACATTTGTATTGACAAATGCAACTTTTCTTGAATAAGACTATGTTAATAACCATAAACCTCGTAGTAAGGTTGTACCGGAGGAGATGGTCTCAAATGAAGTCGCAAAGTCACCAGCAACAATTAATGATAAAACAACCAAAGAAACCACAATTCCTGAAAAGGAAAAACCAGTGCGACGTCGTAGTGGGAGGATTGTGAGACAACCTATTCGCTACGAACATGAGGCACACGTTCTTGTATCAGATACTGAAAAGGACGATCCATTGACTTTTAAAGAAGCAATGGAAGACCCTGATGTTGATAAGTGGTAAGAAGCCATGAATCAAGAAATGGAATCAATGTATTCCAATTCAGTCTGGGAACTTGTAGATCTGCCTGACAATTTTAATGCCATTGGATGCAAATGGATCTACAAGAAGAAAAGGGGTGCAGATGGAAAGGTAGAAACCTATAAAGCAAGGCTTGTGGCGAAAGGCTACACACAAAGAGAGGGTGTGGACTATGAAGAAATATTTTCTCCTGTGGCCATGCTTAAGTCCATTCGCATACTCTTATCCATAGCTGCCATCTATAATTATGAGATATGGCAAATGGACGTCAAGACAGCTTTTCTGAATGGCCACCTTGATGAAACCATTTATATGGAACAACCAGAAGGGTTTATAAAGAAGGATCAAGATCAAAAGGTATGCAAATTGTTGAAATCCACATATGGATTGAAACAAGCATCAAGATCTTGGAACTTAACATTTGAGGAAACTATTAAAACATATGCGTTCGAACAAAATGTTGACGAAGCATGTGTTTATAAAATACATCAAAGGAAAAATTGTGGTTTTCTTAGTTCTTTACGTTGATGATATCCTACTCATTGGGAATGATGTAGAGACATTATTAAATGTAAAGAAATGGTTGGCTGACAAATTCCAAATGAAAGATTTGGGAGAAGCGAGCTATGTTTGTAACGCCCTGGATAGCCAAGACCGTTACACTGTGTATTTATAAAGTGCCAGACTTGCTAATCAAGTCATTTAATTGAAAGCGTGTCATCGAAACTGTAAAGGAACTAGGGTTAAAAATGTTTTGGTCTCAAAAGCCACATTTTCATTAAGGAGCATTTCTTGTTTACACGGGATCCCGAAAATATAAGTTTAAAGATCGTTTACAAAAGTCATAGGGTTTAGATACAATAACAAGCCATACTAAGGCAAAACAAACAGTTAGGCAATCCCTGTCCTGATCCACTCCTCGACCATGGTGATCGAACAGCCGTCTATGTACATTCAACCCCGCAGCTCTCCATCTCAGGATTGGTCCAACTTGCCCTTGCCTTTACCTGCACCACGTAGCACCCATGAGCCAAGGCCCAGCAAGAAAACACAACAACAGAGCATAAGCAATCAACAGACAAGTCAACATCTCATACTACATCACATAATCTCAACCATGTAATCATTCAGTATAATCAAGTAGTCAACATACTAAACATATCAACTCATATCATATATCAGACCACAAGTGATAACTAGGGCTAGCGCTCTGAGGCTGCTCCCTCCGTTATCCCACTGACTTCGGCCCGCTTAAACCGAGCTCAGTGAATATTAAGCTGTCCTCGGCTACCAGTGGCCAAGCCATGCCCTGTGCGCTAATGTTATGTACGGCACTCTTAGGCCGCATTCACATGTCCCATGGCATAATACCATCATTGAAACGATACAAGTATCGGGAGCACTTAGTCCCATCACAAACATATAACCGGGTGCAGTTTTCTTACCTTTCGATACGCTAGCTTTGATCACTCGACTCCTTGAGCACAATCCCCCTCGAGCCCTAGCGCTTACCTAAACACAACCATAGGCCAAAGTCATCATCAAACCTCAAGTCCAAAACCTAGCATCAGGGCTAACCCCGAGCCCCCGGGAAGTCCTAGTTCCACCAAACAAGGTGATGGAAACAAACCCCAAACCCTTGGTCAAAAACCCTTGTAAATAACCCTAAAATCCTCTTCAGAAGGCAGGGTAGCGCTACAGTGCTCATGGGAGGGCGCTACAACGCTACAAACAGAAGCAAAATCTCCTCAGTAAGCTTGGCCTAGCGCTACAGCGCCCAAAGGCTAGCGCTGTAGCGCCCAAAGGCTAGCGCTGTAGCGCTAGTCACAGACAGGCCAACTCCGAGTTTTCCCTTCCTGCGATTTCCTCGAACAAACCTCAACCAAAACTCTTCCAAATCTTTCCCAACCTCAAAAACAACCTTATGACCATACTCCACTCATCCCAAGCACCCCAAATACCTAGAACTCAAGCACATGCATCCCCAAACTCAAAATTCACCATAGCCACTTCTAGACATAAAACTCAGCAGAAACCAGTTGAACATCAAAGTCAGAGCTTAGAATTTATACCTTTGATGGAACTTCGACCCCAAGTTGTCTCTAGACCTCCTTGAATTGCTTCTCCTCAACCCTTGGCTCCAACTTCCCTAGCATTCCCCATCAACACAGCTTAGATATCTTTGCTAAATACCAAAACCAGAACTAAAGGAACTTACAGAATTTTACCTCAAGTGTTGATGACCTCTTGCTAAACCTCTGCCAATTCCTCAAACCTAGCTTAGGATCCTTGATGCTCAGTATATCACAGCTCTCCTCTGAGCTTTGCTCCAAGAAAATCCCAGAAAAGTGGTGAGAGAACCACAAACCGACCCAAGAGAGTGCAACTCTGTTTTTCCCTTCCTTTTCTCTTTTCTTCCTTTTTCCTTCTTTCCTCTCTTTCAGACTTCTATAACTTTCTACAATTCCCACTAACATAAAAGCCTAATCATATCTATCCCTTACATGCCAAATGACCTTAATGCCATCCCCCTTTATTTCTAATCCTTTAGTCCACTTAAGGGCATTCTAGTCATTTTACCCAATTCCCACTAACTCCTCGAGTGTCTCTAATATTTCCCGCTTAACTCCCGATACCTAATTAATCACCAATTACATTCCTCAATGTCAAGATAGACTCCAGTATATTCACTAAATTCCCATTTATACCCTTGAGCTCACCCCGAGCCGAGTATAAATCCCCGCCATGACTTTTTTGCTACTTTGCTCACTAGGATCGTCTCGATTCATAGATCCCAGATATATCCACATAATAATGTGGTCTCTAAAATTATCACATATATCAATACAATTATGCCCATAATGGCCAAAATTACGATTATGCCCTTCTAACCTAATCAGGGCCTACATGCATACTAATACACATAGTCATGCATCTCAAATATTCAAATAGTCATATAACATGCTTTAAATCATAATCATGCATCTTAATCATTAAAGTCACACATAATTCTCATTATGCCCTCCAGGCACACTAATCAAGGCCCTTAAGCCTTATTAGCGAATTTGGGTCGTTACAATGTTCTAAGCATTAAAATTCTAAGAGATAGAAAGAACAAGCTCCTAGCACTTTCACAAGAAAATTATATTGATAAAGTGCTTGAAAGATTCTCTATGGAGAATTCCAAAAAGGGTCAATTGCTGACCAGACATGGAATTTCTCTTTGCAAAGATCAGTGTCCTAAGACACCACAAGAGCAAGAGGATATGAGAAAGTATCCCTATGTGTCAGTTGTGGGGAGCCTAATGTATGCAATGTTATGTACTAGACCTGACATATGTTATGCAGTAGGGATTGTCAGTCGTTATCAATCAAATCCAGGTTTGGAACACTGGATTACGGTGAAACATATTCTCAAGTATCTCAGGAGAACGAGAGACTATATGCTAGTATATTCGGGTAGTGACCTCGAACCTACTGGATACACTGACTCAGATTTTCAATCTGACAAGGATAGTAGAAAGTCTACTTCTGGGTCAGTATTCACTCTTGGTGGTGGAGCAGTTGTCTGGAGAAGCATTAAGCAATCCAGTATAGCTGATTCAACCATGGAAGCTGAATACATAGCAGCTTGTGAAGCAGCTAAGGAAGCAGTTTGGCTGAAAAAGTTCTACACAGATTTGGAAGTAGTTCCAGAAGTGGAGAAACCACTTGTTCTTTACTGTGACAACAGTGGAGCAGTGGCCAATTCTAAAGAACCAAGAAGCCACAAGAGGGGAAATCATATAGAGCGCAAATACCACTTAGTCAGAGAAATCGTACATAGAGGAGATGTGACCATTCTGAAAATCGCATCAGAACACAACCTGGCGGACCCGTTCACAAAGACGCTTCCAGCAAAGCAATTCGAGGGTCATGTACGTAATATGGGATTGAGAGAAATGCCTCACTTGCTTTAAGTACAAGTGGGAGATTGTTATGAGTGTGTCCTAAAAGCATGTAAAGACATTTGTTTTTTCTGTGAATAAATAAATACAATAGTTTATTATTATTGTTATATTTAGATTGTTAAATTATTGTTTGAATAATTTTGAAAATATCAGAAAAATTCCATATTCATTATTCAGGATGTGATCTTGTATTAGTACGAGAGAATTAAGATCACATGAATGAATAAAAATCGTCAACAACAACAAATTAAAGTTATGGAATTCTTTAATTGGAGTTGTAAGTACGGTTTACTGAGTATCATAATGATACAAATAATCTAGATTCAGATTATTGATGTGGAAAGACATCTCGGTAAAGGTGCTTTATATAATATGATTATATATGACATGGACCGATATGAATTAGAGTCTTTATCCAAAAACCATTTAACAATAAAGACTTGTAATTCATATCATAACTGATGATCATTTATAGATCAACCTAAATCCTGAGTGTTCATGAACTCCTGTTCATGTTTATTAAATCTTTTGATTCATTCGTTAAGGTCTCTTCAAAGAATGAGGCTAATGAATTTTGTTTTGGAGATTTAATATCATGGATGGTTGGGAACATGTATCAACAATACGGAATCTAATCTTTCCTAACGGATCGTATATCAGTTCTCTTAAGGGTTAATTCTGGAACTGAATGATTTTGAGCTATTAGATTATAGATTAATTATTCACTAGTGAATTAATGGTACTTAAAGAATAAGAATGCCATCACCCAATATATTCATTTGTAGTGATAAGCACTTCCTGATATCCATCAACAATTAACAATGCACATAAACATATCCACGCATTTTCACAAGTATAACATAGCTAATAAGCATGTTCTTTCATCCCCTTCCAGTGTTAACATTGCTAATAAGCATTTCTTGGTCTATATATAAATAATAACGCTAATAAGAGATTCCCTTTCATCCACAAGCACTAACAATGCCAATAACCATGTCCTTTATCATCCATGTAACAGTCAAGGGCCAGGCTCTATCAGATTACCTCATGCTTCCTAAACAGGCACGCAGATAAGGCATTCATATACTATTAAAGCATTTAAACATATAAACACATAATAGTTACCAAACCCTGAGTCGAGCTAGTCTTTAGTGGCGAATGTACATGCCCGACCAGTCTTCAAGAACCCTTAAACCTTGGCAGCTCTGAAACCAAGTTATAACGTCCTCCTAATTCACGACCATTACACTGTGTACTTTAAATTGTGCCAGACTTGCTAACCAAGTCATTTGGTTTAAAATGTGTAACTAAGGTTAATGTCAAGATTCAGGGTTAAAATTTTTGGTTAAAAGAACCGTTGACTTTTTATATGAAAAGTTTCATATAAACATGGGATCCCAAAATATTACAACCAATCTTTTATAAAGGTGAATATTCATCAAAAACTACATTCAGCCGACCTAAGCAGCAAAAACAGGGCTATAACCCTAGTTCCTCTGAGATATCCCCGACTGTGGTGGTCGAGCAACCGCATATGTACATGCCACCACCGAAGCTCTCCAACTCATGGCTGGCAAGGTTTCCTTTTCCCTTACCTGCACCACAAAGCACCCGTGAGCCAAGCCTCAGCAAAAAAACTCAACATGTGCATAAACAAAGAATATAAACTTCCATATACCCATCTAATATGGCCAGCGATATCAACCTACAAATATCATCATTCATTTACAAACAAGTGGTCATTGGACCAATTTGGGACTGCTACCCTAAACAATTAACCATAGAGTCAATACCGGGGCCCTATACCAAAGCTATGTGACCGTAGAGTCACCTGACACATCTACTCTTAGCCTTGAGTAACTAGCCGTAGAGTTAGTCCAGTGTACTTCGCACTTTAATGTTTCATCGACCACAGAGCCAGAAAACGTAATAATACATTGCTGGTTCAGGCCTAAGCATTTCGGCCAGCGCGCTGCGCCCTATTGCCATCCTTGACTAATGAGTCAAGCCCTGATCTAGGAATACAAACCACAATACAGAAATAGATATGGATAGGCATATCCCAACAAATAAGCATGCATGCATGTTAATCACATAACCCCATCGAATAACAATTTTCACAATACTAATCATACTTATTTAACGGGGCCTCATGCCCTAACCACGGAATTCATACAACAGTCATAAAGCACTTCAGTAAATATCAACCAACATGTGAAGCAAAAGCTTAAATATAAATGTCCTCGGGGCCCAAGCCCTAGTCAAGATAATTGATAGTAGTTGGGGCAAGCCCTAATCACATATAACACGTATTGGGTGCAGTTTTCTTACCTCAAGTTCGAGTATAGCATAAATAAGAACAACCTTCGAGCATGATCCCGATTCCAAGCCCTTAATGAAAACCTAGTCACAACCATAATATAGGATTCCATCAATAACAAGAAAATAAAGGCTTTTGGACTGCGTCCTAGCCTCAGGGGCCTCGAGTTCCACTAAACCGGGTAGTGGAATCGATCCCAAGCTCTAAGGAAAAGGTTCCCTTTTTAAAAAGCTTCCCAAGGCCAAAAATGCCCAGGCAAGCCGCGACCTGGCCCTGAGGGTCATGGCGTGCCCCTCCTATAGCAAGCCTCCTCCCCTCTATCAAGAGGCGTGGGCCGTGGCTTGCCCTATAGAGTCACGGCGCGCCTCCTAGATAGAGGCCTCCTAAGGCCCTGGGTTCAAGCTGAGTCGCGGCCCCTCAAGAACAAGGTTGCGACTTGGTCCCTAGAACCCAGAATTTTCATACTTTTCAGCAGCTAATCTCAATTCAAACTTATTCAAATTCACCCCAAAACAATAATTTATTTACCATAATAGTTCTAACATTTTCCCAGCAACAAAACCCAACAAAAACCTAGCCTTAAAACTCATCAAAAAACGCTTTCAATTATTGAGCGAAGAGGTTCAAAACTCTTCAAAACAACCAAGCAAGACACAAAATTCAATGGCCAAAAACACAATCTAAAGCCTACCTCAACTGATGATCGATCCCACAAGCTGCAACAGAACTTATTCCCCAAGGTTTAGGCTTCCATTCTTTGATTTCTAGCTAAAAATCCTCCTTAGTTCTACAATAGTTAGCTTAAAGAAGCTTAGAGAAGGAGTGGGTGAGGTGAGAGAGAGGGGGTCGGTCAAAGTTTAGGTGTTTTATGTTTTTGTCTTTAGTTTCCTTAAGTTAAGTGACTTAAGCTAATCCCAAGGCTCGGGGTACCAAAAACGCCCCCGAGGCCAAAATGATCAAATTCCCCAATATTCCCTCCTAAACTCACTAACTTCAAATATATCTTCAATTATTCATTTCCTTTACCCGATAACCCAATTAAATGCCTAATACCTAAAATGCCCCTCGACTTACCCCGAGTTGGGTATTGAGCCCAGTTGTGACTTTCCCGCTAACTTGCTCCCTAGGATCGCCTCGTGCTGAGTAACTCAAATAAACCCACATAATAATGTGGTCTCACACATATATCACATAAGTATACAATTATGCTCGCAATGGCCAAATTATCAGAATTTCCCTTTTAATAAGAAATGGGCCCACAAGCATATTTAATATCTCTAAACATGCACAGCTAGTCATATTATCACATAATCTACATAATTATAGTTAAATATAAAGCTTAAGCATATAATTCCAAATATTTCCATCCTGACCCCCTAATCAAGGCCCTAAGCCTTATTAGGTAATTTTAGGACGTTACAGTTAACATGCTTGAATTATAGAATATAGGCGTGTTTTATGTGACTGCTGCTTGTGTGAACACAACACTTGCATGTATTATCATTAGTCAGTGCAATTCATGGTAATGAGATGCCCCATGGGAATGCCAAGTGTGAGCATAGCACAAGGCAGGTGAAATTACATTTCATGTCTTATCAACATGGATGTGAGTTATTATTGTATGTGAGTACAATGTGTGATATGAAACTGGTGTATGTGTCTGATTAGAACGTTTTAGTTTGGTTTTGGACTTGAAATGGTTTATTAATGTCATTATGGTTTTGAGTTAAGTATCAAAAATTTTATTTTAAATAATGAGATCTCATTCCTAGTTTTATTTCAATAAATAAGTTTTTCTGTCATAAATGTTTATCGATTTAAAATAGACTTTAATAAGTAATGTCTCGGGAAATCGGGGCGTTACATTTGGCACAAGACAACCAATACTTCAAACGCTCTTACCTTATTAATGTTTATTTGATTTAAAATTTAAAAAATAAATTCCCTCTCTTTCCCTTTCTACCTCATGCCACCTCCTCTCTTTTTCCTCTTTGTTTCCTTTTCTTTCTCTTGTGTGATAACAAATCTTCTAGAGCCTTCCTTCCTAATTTCTCCCAGTTTCATTTTTCTTAACTGATAAAATAAAGAAATAAAAAGATCATAAAAAACACTATGCATGGAAACTAACGCATGCTCACCATGCATTCCATCCACAGGCACACACACAAGTGCTCAACTCCACTTCTACTACTCATGCACCTAAATGCATATAATCAAAAGTCGTGGAATTCACAAAACAAAAAAATTAAATAAAATAATTATAATTTAATTCACATAACTTCTACTAAATAATTAAAATAAAATCCTAACACTTATCACACAAAATTTAAACTAATACAAACACATAATTAAAATAAAATAAAAAAATTGGTGCGCTACAAGGACGACACCCCCTATGGCTCCTCTAAAGGACACATGGAAAGAGAAAATCAACCCTTCTGAGCTAAAGGACTCCTTGAATAAAAGGAGACAAGAGCTAGACACTGAAATGAGAAGCCTTTGGAGAAAAATAGTCATTGCGTCTGGGGGAGATCTGGTCGAAGGCGAGTTCGACTACGAGTCACCTTTCACAAGAGAAATTCAGGTTAAGCGACTCCCAGCCAACTTCAAAGAGCCTCACATGACCATTTACGAGGGCGCTACAGACCCTAAGTACCATTTATATGCCTTCAACAACATAATGAAATTGAGAGGGGTCAATAGTAGAGAAAGATGTCATTATTTCGCTGTAACGCTAAAAGGAGCTACATACAAATGGTTCAAGATGCTAAGGCCAGGAACCATCATGTCATGGCAATAATTTTCTGACGAATTTCTCCAGCAACACAATGCCGTGCGCGACTATGCCATGTCGGATATCAGCCTCGCTAACATAAATCATGGAAAAGGCGAAGTCCTAAAAATCCATATCTATAGGTTCAACATGGAAGCAACCAAGGTAGGAAGCCTGACTCTATGGTAACTCAAGATGGCAATCACGGCTGAAGTGTGCCCAGGAAGCAAGCTATGGGATAATATGCTCAAAAGAGAGGTCACAGAGCTAGAAAACTTCTACGAAAGAGCACAAAAGTACATCCGAGTTGAAGATGTTCCTTAGAACCTCAAGGTGGGAAGAAGTGAGCCCTTGTCGAAACCCTCCACCCATGAAGGCTCGAACAACACAAAGAAGAAAATAGCATACGAAGGGCTGAGGGATGACCAACAGAGGAAACAAAAACACGGAGGTAAACTCACGCAAGCGCCATACACCTTCTATACAGACCTAACAGACACCATGGAACTCATCTTCCTCAAGAACGAAATCAGGCCCTCTTCAAGAAGCGTCCGCCAATGAAGAGAGACTGATCCAAAATGGACCCCCGAAAATATTCCCAATACAACAAGGATATAGGGCACAACATGGTGGAGTGTACCCATTTGAAAGTGGAAATTGAGGAGCTCATATGCAGAGGGCACCCAGGTAGGTATGTCAGAAGGGAGAACTCGAGACCAAAGGTTAGGCCAGGCTTGCCATGAGCACAAGAACGGCCTTGGAGGTAGAAAGGGAAGTAAGAATGATCTTCAGGGGTGCTGGATTCGAAGGAGAGTTGAGAAATGGAAGAGATATGTATGTTAGAGAAGCTAGGCGAAGCCCACCCCCGTGCACCATGAGCTTGGAGTAGCAAACCCCAAAGAGCTTTAAAGGAGAAAACAATTCGACAACGTTCATAGAGGAAGATGCACGGGGGTGCACTTCCCCAATAGTGACCCCCTGCTACTAACCGTCTAACTAGCAATTATGAGAGTGCACCATGTCCTAGTGAACAATGGTAGTTCTGTAGATATCTTATATCGCCTCCCATTGGAGAAGATGGGCTTGATCGTCTGGAACTTGAAACCCTAAAATACCTCCTTGTATGGATTCACTGGGGACTCGATACAACCCTTAGGAACGATATAGTTAGCCATCACCATTGGGGAGCAACCCAGACAAATCACTCTCATGTCAAACTTCATTGTGGTTGATTACGCTTCAACTTTCCATGCGGTATTAGGGAGACCTTCCCTAAGAGAATTGAAAGCGGTGACCCAATCTATCACTTGTTTGTTAAATTCCCAATTCCTGGAGGAGTAGCAAGCATAAAGGGAGAACAAAAGGAAGAAATAGAGTGTTATAACACCTCTCTCCGCAAAGTTGCTAAGCCACAATACATGGGGAGGCATACCCACAGGAATTAGACCCCCGAGTCATTGAGGAGATCAGGGCCAAACCTATGGAGGAGTTAGAAGAGATTGTTGTGATGGAAGAACCATTAATGCAGTTTAAGGTTGGAAGGAACCTTCGAGAAGACATCTAGGAAAGGCTAGTGAAGTTTTTGAAAGACAACCTCGACGTATTCGCCTGGAGTCATGAAGACATGATAGGGATAGATTCCTCCATCATGTGTCACCACCTAAACATTGACCCCATGGAAAAGCTTGTGAGAAAGAAGATGTGAGGACTTGATCCTGAATCATACGCAACCTTTAAAGAGGAAGTCGATAAATTTAAAATGAATGGATTCATCCGCGATGCGTTCTACCCAGTGTGGGTATTGAATCCCATGCTATTCCCCAAGCTGAATGGGAACTGGAGAACTTTCGTGGATTTCACAAATCTCAACAAGGCATGTCCCCAGGACAGCTTCCCACTCCCAAGGATAGATCAATTGGTTTATGCAACAACCGATTATGAACTACTCACCTTCATGGACGCCTATCCAGGGTACAACCAGACAACCATGAACCCAACTGATGAAGAGCATAGTTCATTCATAACAGACAAAGGACTCTATTGTTATAGTGGGATGCCCTTTGAACTGAACAATGCAGGGACAACCTACCAAAGGTTGGTGAATATGATGTGTGCTAACCAAATTGGAAGGAATATGGAAGTGTATGTAGATGATATGTTGGTGAAAACTAAGAAAGCTAAGGAACTCACCTGGGACCTTGGCGAGATGTTCGACACACTCCGACGATATAGGATGAACTTGAACCCACTCACGTGCACCTTCGAGGTCTTGTCAGGAAATTTTTTGGGTTTCATGGTTAACTTCAAGGGTATTGGGGCCAACCCTGATAAAATTTGAGCCCTAGTAGAGATGAGTCCCACTAAGAACAAAAAGGAGGTGCAATGTCTAACGGGAAGGGTGGAAGTGCTCAACAGGTTCATTTTGAGGTCCAATGACAAGTGCCTCCCCTTCTTCAATATCCTAAAAGGGAGAAAAAAGTTCACTTGGAATGAATAATGCGAGGAGGCCTTCACCAAGTTGAAGGAGCACCTCGGGCAACAACCCCTACTAGCCAAATCCAAAAAGGACGAGAGGCTATACCTTTATTTAGCCATATCCGAGCTTGCCTGGTCAAAGGAGAGTAGAAGCACTAGCAACCCATTTACTTCGATGCCCAAAGATAGAGAAGTTGGCATATGCCCTAGTAATAGCCTCAAGAAAGTTGAGACCCTACTTCCATGACCACACCCCTTTAGGCAGGTCTTGCACAAACCTGAGACCTTGGGAAGATTTCTGAAGTGGTCGATTAAGCTAAGTCAATTTGACATCACGTATATCTCGAGGGTTTCCATCAATGGGCAGATGGCTGTATACTTCATAGTTTAGTTCACTTATCGACCCAACAAGAAAAAATAAGATTTGGCTAATGTAATAAAGATACCAATTGTCGGTGATCGGATTTTTAGTAAGGTACCGAATGTATCGTCAAATAATCAATATGATTCCACAAGATCTAGAAAAGAATATGGAAGAAAATGAACCAATTCATAAAGAAGAATAAGGAAAACTCAAGGAGTGAAGCCTCCATGTAGATGAGGTATCCAACGAAGGAGGGGCTGGGTTAGTTAGTTATGGCTGGATATGGGGGGAATAAGATGTATTGTGTGATAAGGTTTGTATTCGAAGCTTCAAATAACGAGGCACTTCTGGCTGGATTGTGATTGGCCAAAGAACTGTAGGTAACACATTTATGCATTTTTAGCTACTCACAACTGGTGGTGTTTCAGGTAAAAGTCGAGTACCATGTGAGGGGTCCCAAGATGGCAGCATACCTAACAAAGTTAAAAGGATATTTAGACTAATCAAGGGATATACCATAGAGCAAATCCCAAAGAAGAAGAATACCAATGTCGATGCTCTCGCAAAACTTGTCTCCACCAAGGTGGAGATATGCTTGAGTCCATCCCTGTGAAATACTTGTCCAAGCCAAGTATGGTCAAAAAAAAGATTAGCATGGTCAAAACCTCGTCAAGATTGTGGGTCGAACCCATTGTAAGATACCTGAAGGATGGGACTTTGCCAATAGACAAAAGATATGCTCGAAGACTAGCATACAAACTAATTGGCGCGCTACCCACGGGGAGAGGAAGAGCATAGTATGCAGTGGTAACGGTGGATTACTTCACCAAGTGGGTCGAGGCATAGCCTCTAGTCAACATCACGACCAAGAAGAACGTCTTTGTTGCCAATAAGTCCATCATTTATAGATATGGAGTGCCCTATAAAATCATATTCGATAACGACATTCAGTTTGAAGGAGTTTCATTTGAGGCTTACTGTAAGAAGAAAGGCTTACAGATCAGTTTCTCGGCTGCAGTGCACCCACAATCCGATGGGCAAGTGGAGGCCATTAACAAGGTCCTCAAGAAGAACCTGAAGAAAATGTTAGAAATGTTGAAGGGATCTTGGATCAATGAGCTACCCAATGTACTTTGGGCCTAAAGAGCCACGCCACGCTCTACCACCAGAGATACCCCTTTTTTCCTTGCATATGGGTGTGAAGTTGTCTTCCCAGTGGAAATGAAGATTAATTCTTTCACTGTACAAACCTATGAGGAGCAAGCTAACCATATGGAAATAGCTGAAAATTTGGACCCGTAGGAAGAAAAAGGGAGAAGGCACAGGGTGTGAGAAAGGGCATTCACAGTTGGAGACCTAGTGCTGAGGAAAGTCTTCCCCAACACCCGAGATGAAGGGGCAGGTGTGCTCGGGGCAAAATGGGTGGGATTCTACCAAGTCCCCCAAGTAATACCTCCTATCACCTACAAGTTAGCACACCAGGATGACACTATTGTACCCGGAGCATGGAATGTAGAACATCTCAATAAATATTATTAGTAAGACCTTCGCATCTAATGCAACAGTATCTATAATTTGTTTGTTTTGTTTTAGTTTCAGTAGTTAAGAATCAAAGAGGTTGCCCAAATAACCTCACAATATAGTATATGCAATATTTCCATACGTGCCCTTGTATTCTACTTGTTATCAATGAAATTGTTTTCTATCTTGCATATTACATTCCATCCTTATACAAGCGTACACTCATTGTCAAAGTGTATGTTGAGAGAAAAATGACCAAAATGCTCAACTGAATAAATCCCGCCAACCACTTACAGGGGCAGGATAGGAGGCATTTAATAAAAAAATCTTGAAAGGTTTCCCAAGGATAACCTCTTAATAAAGAGTAATACCTCCACGAGGGGTAAGGCCTCAAGGAGAACATCCACCAATAAGCCTACAACGACCACCAAGCCGTCTAGCCAAAAAGGATCCTAAAGATAGTATTATGCATAATGATGAGAAGGACATTTCTCACACAAAATAACAAGCGCAATAACAAAGGAAAGATGATAAAGGTTCAGGAAAAAACCCAAAGGGTTAATATGTCCTTACAAAAGAAAATATAGTCAAGGTGCACCAAAAAGACTATCATTATCAGGCCAAAGAAGACATAAGTAATTCATCATAAAGGATGGGCTTATCAAAGTCCCTTACATGCAATATCAAAGGAAAGATGATAATGGTTCAGGAGGCAAATACATCTTCACAACCACTACAAAAGTAAACAAGGATCCCAATCATAAAAGTTTCACACATTAAAATGAACTTAAGAGGATCCTAAGCATAAAAGTTCCACGCATAATAAAGTACTTAAGAAGTTTCGTGCAAAAAAGAAAAAAGGTAGAGGGTAACACAACAGCCCTCTTGAAAAGAAAAAAGATGAGCTACAAAGATGGCCATATGGGTTCCCACCTCGACCTTTCCATTCAGAAATTTTCTCAGCAGCATAGTCACAAAAAAGAGACAGGTTCACGTCGGGGTTGGTCCTCTACACGGCATGCAATGTTTGATCGACTTGGCTATTCTCAACATTCACTAGCTCAGCGTCAAGAACTCAAATTTTCTCATTGAGGGACTGGATGGTGGCTTCGAGCCTAGTGTTATGTCAAGGGGTTGATGTAGCCTTGGCTATTGCAGCATCCCTCTTATGAACCGCCTCAGCAAGCTAGACCTCCAAATCATTAACCCGTGCTGTTAGCTCATCCTTCTCTGTCCTGGCCATGGAAAGGTCCTTGATTACCATATCGTGCTCGGACTACAAGAGGAGACAAAAACAGTGTCCCAAGATGGAAGCCTAAGTAAAAGTAAGAAAATGAAACTTAAAGGCATATAGTGAGTGTCTTGACACATACCTAAATAGAGGCTCACAAATAAGCATCACCCAAATCGGTGTCTGGAACATTGTACATGGATTTTCATTTAGCCTCGGGCATCCTCCCCATGTGTTGGCTCATCACCTCTCCATACAGGGCCGCCATAGGATGCCCCCAAGAAGTAGAGGAATAAGCTTGACGAGGCAAAGTGCGTGCACCTGTGGATGCATGCCTAGATAGAGAAGAGGACTGGGAGGGTCATGACCCATCAGTAGAAGCACAATGGGCCAAAGTACGAGGAGTCACCCCCTTGGGAAGTGAAGTATCCGAGGATCTCTGACCCAAGTGCACCCCTGAGGGCAGAAGAACATTGTCAAAAGATGGTAGGACAAAGTTCCTCTTCAGAATAGAGGAAGAAGGATGAGGAGCGACAAAGATCAACTCGTCACCTATTGCCGATGACGAAATTCAAGACATAACATCATCAATACATCCATCATCTGCACCCTCCTTGTCCGTCTTTGTCAAGGACCTTAAACATGAGTAATTCTTCGAATCCACCTCAACCTCATCCTCTGTATCCATCACATCATCATCATCATCAAAATCATGGTAGTATTCATCGTCATCATCATCTGCACCCTCTGGATCAGGAAGTTTGGATGAGACAGAACACAAGGAAATCATTTGATCAGTAGGCACCTACCCATATGAATGGATATTGCCCTCAGTGAAAAGAGTGTTGGCCTGTAACGCCCTGGTTACCCTAGAACCGTTATGGTGAACGGTGAACCGGAAATTTGACTCACTACCTGAGTCCTTTGGTTAAAAACGTGTTCTAAGTGTTATTAACAGGCTAAGGTGGAAAAACCAGTAAAAGGGAAAGGATATGCTTTATTAAGTATATAAACTGTTCATGTGCTCATCAAAACATGTACAAGTTATTTACAACTCAAAATGGTCATTACTGTTTCAAATTTACAAACCCGCTGACCTAAGCGGCAAAAATAGGGTAAACCCCCTAGTTCCTCTGAGAACACCTTGGCTGTGATGGTCAAGCGGTCGCATATGTACACATCACCACCTAAGCTCTCCACTCAAGGCTGGGTGAGCTTTTCTTTCCCTTTACCTGCATCACATAGCACCCATGAGCCAAAGCCCAGCAAGAAAACACAGTATTGCATATAAACATTATCAAATGATTATCATTATAATCACATAGAGCTTATAGCTCTTAAACAGATGAGTGAATATCACTTGAGGTTCTAGAAAACCATGCTGAGTGACTGACCAACAAGTCACTAACTTAACCAGAAGATTGGCTGCTAGGTAAGCCACTAGCCTTAAACAGATGAGAGACTGATGGGTAAGTCTCTAACATAACAGATGAGTGACTAGTTGGTAAGTCATACAAGCGCTTATAGTATTCATCGAACTTGAGGTCGGTCTGGCATTAATGCTCTTTGAGTCATCCAATGCAGTTATCGATTAGATCTAATCTTTATTAGCTTGCGTTGAACACACTAAGGCTGTCCTGACTTATGAGTCAACACTATGTGACCAGTGCCTAGTACCACTGCCGAACCTGACTAATGAGTCACAGCTTCAGAGTTGATACTGACACCTTTGCCAAATCTGACTAATGAGCCAGTACCATGCACAAGTGAGCAAGATTTGCTAAGCATTCAATAATCAATCCATGTCCACATTTATGCAATCAACATGCCTCATGAGCAACCATGCATGTCACATTTGGGGTGTAGTTTTCTTACCTCTGGTTTGAGCGAGAATATAATAAGAACGACCCTTGAGAACGATCAACCTTTTTGTTCCTTAATGGTCACCTGGTCATAACCAATTATGGGATTCCATCAATAAATTGAGTAATAAAATGTTTCCGAACCAAGACGTAGCCTCCGAGACATCGAATCCCACTAAACCGAGTAGTAGGATAGATCCCGAGGCCTAAGGTTTGCATCCCTAGGTCAAAAACACATTTTTGGCCAAAATGATTTTCAAGCGCCGCAGCCCTTCCCCAAGCACCGCAGCCCTTCCCCAAAACAGAAACAATCCCCTCATGCCTCTGCCTCAAGCGCTGCGGCCCTTCCCCAAGCATCGCAGCCCTTCGGCCCCAAATCAGCCAATACCCTAGTTTTTCTTCCCTTGCGTTTTTCCTTAGAACCAACCTTTCAAACCAAGCTCAAACTCCACTCAAACCTCCAATACAACCCCTAGACTTGATCTATAACACTCCCTCATCAAAACCCAAGTTAAATCCCAACCAAAACTTCCATCAATTCCAACTATCCACAACAAAATCATGAGCTGAAACTAAACATCAAAATAGAGCATACATGGAAACTAATGGCTGGAAACTTACCTCAAACTTAGGTTGTGATACTCTTCAATGGTGGAACACTCTCCCAAACTCCCAAGGCCTACTTCCCAAGCTAGAATTCTCAACAAGAGCTCAAAAATCACAAAGGAGATGAAGGAGGAGGAAGGTACGGGTAAGCTCTTGATCACACTCTGTTTTCTCTTCAATTCTACAGCTTAACTCAGTTTATATCTATCCTAGGGGTAAAAATACCATTATACCCCTAGGTCAATTAAAGATTTCTAAAGGCTCGCAAGGGCAAAATTGTCCTTTCCAACCTATCTCGTTAATCATAATTAACGCTCTCCAATTCCCGCTATTCTCGATAATCCCAAGCACCAATAATTCATATCCCGTTACCCTTTAACTCCCGGTAATGCTCTAACCATTAAAATCACCTCGAGACTCATCCCAAGCCTCGGACTTAAACCTGTTACGACTAGACCGCTAATCAATAATCCAAGATCGTCTCATGCCAAATAGCTCGAACAAACCCACATTATAATGTGGTCTTAACAACATATCATTGACATACATACAATTATACAATTATACCCTCAACGGGCCAAATTATCATCACACCCCTGTAATTAAAAATGTGGACCCACATGCATGCATTTAACATCATATTATAATATAACTCACATATACATGCATTTTATCAATTAAACCATATCGGATATTTCGGGGCATTACATGGCCTGCTTGCATGTGGATGGCATGACGAAGAACCTCATTACACGCTCGAATGCTATAGGACTCAAGTTAGGGACAACTACCCCTTTAAGACCTAAAAATAAAAGAAAGGAAAGAATACAGTAAGAAGAATTCGAGGTAAAGAATAAAGATAAATAAGAGTAAGGAAAAAATTAGAAAACAACGAGGTTACGTGAATGTTTAAAATGGGTATGATGTGTAGACACGCTATCGGTAAAGAAAAAGTCACTCTTCCACGAGCCCCGGTTGGAGATTGAACCCTCCCTGTGAGGGCTATGACCTTTTGAACCTGGTAGAATCCATGAGCCAATGGTTTCACCCTCAAAATAAGTAGATGATGGATCTCCTTTAGCGAGGGCCCATGCTTGTACAAAACATACAAACAACTCAACACGACCGATGCGTTGGGTGACAAATGGAGAGGTACCAGTTCGAATTAGTAAAGTACCATCACAAAAAAGGGATGGAGAGGCAAGTCCCCCCCCCCCCCCCCCCAAGATCTTTTCATGAAACTGCTAAAAGCTACAAACCCCTTTGGTGGGTTATATGCATGACAATCATAAGTCGTAATAGTGTAGTTGACATTCGTCGATATTTATGGGCTTTCAACATGTTGGAAAGCTTAGTCCGAGTCATGGTGGACTCGATGTCCATAATCTCAAAATCTTTGGGGATCCTCTTTGGCATATTTGATACCTGAATAGAAACAAGACATGGTTTGTGAGCAACTAACTTCGTCAATCCCGTAGATGGCTCCTTGTGTGTCCTATGTCTACCCGCATACTTCTTAACCATATAACATTTAGCTGCAAATGAAGGAAGAAACAAGGGAAAAAACATGGAGAGAAACTCAGGTTCATGTGGATCACCATCAATGCCCTCATACGCAAGGCCCTCGGCATCAAGAGCTCCGACACCATATTCGCCATAAGGGGGTGGAATTTCAGGAGGCAAGTTTTCTTCTAGGTAAGTAATCTCAGCTATACAGTTCTAAAGGGTTGATTTTAGTAGGGCTTCATCCTCACCACTAATGACGACTTCGAGTTCACTCTCAAGGCCCCATACCTTCTGCCTAAGGTCGAATAGCCGCTGTAGGTAGAGCACTCGCACATCCATGTTCATAGAGGGTTTGTGGGTATCAACTTCGAGTTAGAGGATGACAACTCGATAGATTCAACACCAAGAGGTATGTTAAAGGACCGTCCAAATGCCATAGGCAAACTAAGACTCGACGAATGTGTGTGCGTGAAAAGAACCCTATATCTACAACATGAAAAAGGTGCAATTAAGATAAAGCAAGATCTAATGCGTACACACCTAACACACCATGTAAATGGTGAATTCTTAAGAAAAATATAAATGCGATTCAATGACATCTACCCTCGTATAAAAGATAAGAAAAACACACATGGGTCATCGACAACGAGAAGCATACCTAGATGAGCGTAAGCGGGTCCTTGGGTATGCGAGGGATAGCCTTTGAATGTGTGGAGACAAGCCCTTGTATGCGAGGGAGAACCTTTGGTTGTGTGAAGATGATCCTCGAGTGTGGAAGGGTGGACCTTTGGAAGTGCAAAGATGACCTCCTAACTAAAAACAACTTACAGTCCCTGCAATACAAGCATGGGATAAGGAAGAATAAGTTCAAAAAAAAAATATTCGAAAAGGGGAGAAAATTACCTCAAGAGTGCTTCTATGGAGGATAGAACCTTGGAGCCCTTGGAAATATCTTTAAATAAATACCCCTAGGCTAAGTAAGTTTTGGTGTGAAAAAATGAATCCAAGCCTTGAGGTTTTTATAAGGAGAGCTAAGACTTCCTAGCCTTTGGATCAAATCTATGGTGAATGGTGGAGATCAAGAGCATTGGAAACTTTGGGATCCGCACCTTAAAATGATTGGCCTTCATTCCATTACAAGGATGTACTTGGATCACCACCCTAGCTATTTGGATTTTGTGTTTCTTTATACACTGCAAAGAAACACACCACCTAAATGCATTTTGTGTTATACACCACGAGATAAAAAATCAATGTTGAGCCTTCCATGCCCCTTAAAATAAAGCGAAGCACGAATGCCATTCATATCACTTAAAGAACATATAAAAGAGTCTACAAGCACACTTAAAAGTATATTTATAGACTCGAGGGCAAGTGTGAGTGGGGAAATTTCTTCCTTGGGAAGTAGCTTCAAAAGAACCGCCAAGGCAACTTAGGGGTGCACACATAGGATCGCCTCACTACGTGAGGCTCGCAATGAGCAATGCAAGAGCGAGGAAGCCTTGAGGTGGTCCTGGTGCAAGACCCAAGGGAACAAAGGCATCACTATGCAAGGCCTATCCTATGCGGAGAACCCTTTTGATGAGGCTCGAATATGCAAGGGCCTCACTATGCAAGGCCCAATTCGCCTAAGCATGTCGCGCGCCTAGTTGCCTGGGACGAGGTCCAAATATGCAAGGGTCTCGCTATGCGTAGCCACACCCATCCGAAGACCTTGACATAAGCCCCATGTGAAAGAGAGCCTCGGTTTGCAAGGCTTGGCCTGCCTAAAGGGCCGAGGCACAAGGATTAAGTACCCCCTGTGCATCCGTGCGCGGAGCTTAATGTCGAAAGTGTCTTGTCAAAGGTGAGGCGCCCAAAAAAGAGGGCCTCGCTATGCAAGGCACGACCTATGCGAGGCCTTGACATAAGGCCCATGTGGAAGAGGGCAAGGCACCTGACGACAAGGCACCTTATGAAAAGGGCCTCGCAATGTAAGGCCAAGCCCGCGAGGCACTTTGTCTCATCACATGGAATTTGTGCCTCATTGAAGATGGCCTACTTCCCTTCCTGAATTAGGTGCCACCAGCGAGGCACACCTTCACCGTGGCTTCTCACAAAATGTAAAGTCCAAAGCCTCTTGACTATATGTACGAGGAGAACTAGGAAAGACCCAACAATTATTTGGTGTTAAATCATAATTGATGAAGACGACTGAGCGTGACGTTCATGATAACTCAAAATATTTCCTACACTTAGCAATATATAATGAAACTTGGAGCAAAGGCATACCTTGGAAATGTGAGAACAACCATCATGTACAGGGCATACGTACGGTTACAAAACATACTGGATTGAAGAGGTCAAAGGCGAGGCCCTGACATCCATATAATGCAAGTAGTACACAGAGCGATGGCTCTACCTGCATACCACTGACCATGTATCAGGGATGATACCACAACCTTCAGCACCACTACAATTTGTGCCACTACCCTAATAGTGTACCTATGTATTGTCTTGTCCCCTGGGATCACTATGTATCAGGAGCCATTAGAGCTCCACTATAATAAATCCTCACCCCTCAGGAAAAAGGGTTGGAAAATTCATTTTATACTAAGGTTACCAAACAATATATGAGTTTTTTCTCCATTGTTGTTTCATACTTTTATTCTTCAATTTCTTTCTAAGTTGTTTTCATACTAAGCTTTGAGATTTCTGACCTAACGTTGTTCACGAGTTCTCACTGTCAACAATAGGCAAACTACCTTGCTCACCAGTTAAAGAATGTTTAGATTTTGAAGCCAACAAGGCATCCACCATGAAATTCTCCTCTTTGTGATTATTAGAAGATTAAGCCTCAAGGTCGGCCTGGGCAACCTCGGGCTCGCTGACTTTGACCTCATTGTTCTCGGCTTCACTAACATCGAGTTGGAGACCACCCACATCAGCGACCACCAACTTCACCAAATTGGACCAATTAATTACCAGGGGAGGCTTTAAACATTTCAAAGACTAATGCTCTCTAGAGAACGCACACACTTGAAGACCGTCATCGATAATGAAGCGATAGGCGTTCTTAAATTTTACCGCGATAGTTTGGATATTCTTTAGTTGAGCTTTATAGCCCGAAACAGATATGGATGCACAAAGAAACCGAAGAATGACAACCACGACATCATAAATAAGGCCACAAGAGGCAATCTGAAAGACAATCAAGATTAAACACTCATCAAGTTTGTTGAGCATTTTGTATTCAGTGTCGATCGCTTTGGTGAAATAATACTTTGTGGAATAGTCACTAGCATTGGAAGTCCCCATATGATGACCAATATATTGATTGCCTTGTGAGTGTTGAAATGGTATAAGTCGTTCACTCTATCATCGGGGTTAGGCTAAAGGTCATAGAGATAATTAATCTCGTGGGGTGTTGGTGGATCCCATTCTAGGTTTCGATACAAGAATTTTAAGGCAATAGCGACTCTTTATGCATTGGGCACAATATGGAAAGAAGCCAACCCAAGATAATTTGCTATCGAAAGGAGATAGCTAGTCACGGGAAGGAAGGCCCCTGCATCACAATGTAGTGAAATCCACGCTTGCCAACCATCTAGGGGATGATCGGGATGCTCATCGGGGATAAGAAGCCTATACTCTTGGTGGTCATATAGGTCATGGAGCTTGATCATATGCTTCATTGTAAGATTTTTCATGACTGAGGCAAAAATCTTAAACTTACCCTCTGCTAAGGCAGAAGTGGAGTGTGCATTCTCCCTATGAACCTCGTCAAGATCAACACTGGCGAAGCACTCGATTTCCTCTTCTTTCTCACTTGAAGAATTCTTCTTTTTCATTTTCCTCCAAACCCAAGGAACATGAAGTTGACAAACTTCCATTGGAGTAGGCAATGATGGTAAGATGGTGGGGATAGGCCACTGACCCCCCAATGATCGTCTCCACCTAAGGACCTGAAATGATCAAAGAAAGGGATGTCAAAGCCATGTTTTCATTTTCAAAATAGAGCAATCCCATCACCTATCACAATGTAAAGTCTCTAAAATTAAAACATACATCCTCGCCAAATAAAAAAGTAGTTGCCGACGGTATCATAATAAATCAACAATATCACGCTAAGTTATGTGAAACCAGCGATGATCACCCTAGAAGATGGTGAGGCCACCTAGTAATAGACTTAAAAGTGGCGAGGTACTCCCTAAGACCTTGGAAAAGGCTCCCAAAAATAAAGATAACACTACGCAATGAGATTACCTCTAAATAGGTTAGCTTTAGGCTAGATAGGTTGAAAAGCTAATTGGTGAGGCTACAAAGCGTTACGAATTAGGCCAAAGTAGCGAGGTCGACCCAAAGGGGAAAGTGGCGAGGCCATGTAAGTGTTAGGCGAGCTAACCAAAAAAACCCCAACATAAGTAGTGAGGCCACACATGAGCAAAGCTCTCCCAAAATTTCCATGACAAAGTGGGAAAGTGGCCCTTAGTCAATCTAGCCAGGTGTCCCTCGAAACCATCTTAACAGACATCCTCACCAAGTGTCAAGAAACTAGTTAGGTGGTCCCCAAAAATGAAGCATGGCAAGGGAAACATTCTAAGATGGTTCCAAGATTCTAGACAAGAAAATGGCGAGGCCTCCAATGTAACAAAATAACAAGGGTCTCCCTAGAACTTGGTGAGGCCATCCACACACTAAACTTGCAAGGCCCCATCTTCAATAACACAGCAATGTACCCCCTAACAAGCATTGGCAAGGCCCTCCTAAAATGAAGTTTGAATGAAGTGGCAATGCAAAAATTCTTAAACTCAGCGAGCCATAGTTCAAAGTAACGAGGCCATCCATCCTCAAATGAGCATCATTCTATACTAAACTAGCAAAGTCAAGCTAAAGGTGTCATGGGTTAATGACGGGGTTGCCTCAATTTCTAAGTTATTTTCAAGGCCGACTCAAACGCATAAGTGGTGAGACTACATTACAATGAAACTAGTGAGGTCACCTGAGCTAAGTTGACCTCTTCAATTAGGCAAGCGAAGCAACAAAACTGGCGAAGACAACTAGTAATTAGAAACAAGTGGGCGAGGCACTGATTCAAATTCCATGAAATTGGTGAGGTCATTCCCTGTGAAGGTAGTGAGTATCTCTCTAATAATCAAAAAGCCTGAATAAAGCTACAACAAAGTGACTGAGGCAAATTTCTTTGACTCGGCGAGGCCAACTCACTATCATTTTGTATCTCCAACGAACATCCAATTTGAAGCAGTCTTTGAAAGATACTCAGACCAAGATCTTCTAAGATGTATCTCTACACATGAAGACGTGTGTGGGCATGTAGAGTAATGGTAGGAAAATTTCTGATTCACTAGAAATTCTCAACACATGAGATCTTGGAATATTAGGTCTAAGACAAATTTCATGGATAGGAAAATATTACAATATATTTTATTTCTCTTTTGAATATTTTTAAAATGTTACGTATCTCTCGTAAAACTATATTTCCGATAGATTTATAAAATAATTACTTAAATTCAAAATTTAAAATTCAAACTATAAATCTATTATTAAATAAATAAAGAAAAGAAAAATATCAAGATCCAATCTTGATATTTTTATTGTTGTACACACCAACTACAGTCCCTGGACTATGGTTGGCATGTAGCATCCCTATTTTTAGGGATGTGTTACAACCAATTGTCTTTAAAATATATTTAATAATTTATTTATTTGAAAATATCTAAACTTGATAACTTATCTTATCAGATTAATTAAAGAATACATATTAATTCAAATTCAAAACTAATTAGAATTATCATAAATATATTTTCACAATATATGAATAATAAAACTAATTAATTATTTTAGATTTAATTAAATCCTGCTTTCAAAAATGCCATTTTATTTAAAAAATAATTTTCGAAAATTGCCTTAATTAAAAATGCCAATTTTGAAAATTGCCACATTAATTAAATAATTTGTCTCGATTTCATATTCGACCTTGAAGAATAAATTTCTTCCAAATATGCCATTTTCTTGATTTTTCCCAATTTAAACTCTTACCTTGAGTAGTGTTGATAGAGCCATCTCAGGGACCTATGGATCTATAATTTCATGCTCCAATTAATTTAGGTTATTAATTAAAACTCTTTAATATAATAACCTTAATATATTAATCTTTATACTATTCCACTAAAAATATGAGATTGCACTCTTATAATTATAGACATTTATTTATTGAGTATTTGTAAATATATAAAAAGTGTTCATCGATTTAATCACTACATATAATTCAATCATCTATTAATGGTTCATAATTAATAGTAATCAATGACCATTTAACCTCTGTATTTATTTCTTGTTTCCTTAATTACCATTAACTTTACTAGTTAAGGTTAATTCATAAATTGATTTTACGAATTTGAGCTCAATAACCTTTCAGTTCCAAAAGCCAAACCTTAAGAGAACCATTATTCAATTCCCCTCGGAAAGGTATAGATTACATATTTGTATATTATGTCCTGAGCCATCTACATCAATGAGTTCCCGAAACAAAAGTTTTCAGCCTGATCATTCTTACAAACCATAACGAGTGAATCAAAGAACCCATATCACATAAACAAGAGTTCATAATAACTTCAAGGTTATGATCAATTTGTATATGATCATCTTATTGATATGTTAAATTAAGACTTATAAAGTAAACAATTTTATTAATAATAACATATTGGGTCCCGTTCATGTATAACCCATTTATACAAAATACCTCCACTGAGATGTCCTACTACATCATCTATCCAGATCTAGATTACATGTATTCATAATACTAGTGAACTGTAGTTACAGTATTTAATCCAAAGATTCCATATAACTTTTTTTCACTACGAACAGTTTAAATTTGTTCCCTACAATCTTAATCCTCTCCTAGCAATACAAGATTTTAGTCACAGTAACGAATTTGGGATTTTTCTGATATTCATATAATATTATTACAATAATAATAATAAACAAACAATATATGCAAAAATTCATTGCAATAATTAATTTAAAAAAACATTGTTCAAAACATATGCTTTAAAGAGCACTAAACCCAACACGCAGAACATTATTCACCTTAAGGACCGAATTCTTGTTTACCTTATAATTGGTGAGCGTGAGTAGCCACACATCCCTTTTTTGGGGTTGTGAAAATTATGTAATACGCAAGTGAATGTAATCATAAACAAGTTGTTACACCCAAATTTCGAGAATGAATAAATGAGCCTCGAAATGTAGGCTCGTAAAGCGCAACCTCGAAAATAACAATCATTGGCTAAACACTTGTATAAATTGACATAATTCCTAATTTGTTGTTATAGGCAATCGAGCACAAGTTGCAGGCTCGAAATCTAGAATCTACTCCGAAGCATTAGAGCATTGTTCGAGCCTTAGTTGCAAGTTCGAAGGCATTGGTTTCCGAAGAATGAGTTTGACGAAACCGCTAAGCAAGGATGAGATTAACTGGAATGATGAGCTCGGAGTTTGGATCAGTCTCAAAAATGCGTTAACCTTGCATTCAAGATCTGCAATGCATTTTGCACATAGCAGCTGTTAGGAAATCCCTATTCCTTAGGGATTTCTAGTAATCAGTTATTAAATCCCAATCATCATTGGATATTATGTAATCAATGTATTTATTAACATTTATCTCATATTTGAATAATTGATTGTAACTTCCCAGAATCAGTGCAAGATATTCCCACAAATAAGAATATAAATAGCCTGGAATTTTTCATTTGTAGAGATGCACAAAAATTGTACTGAGAACACTTTGCCAAATTGTTTTCTAAGAAAATCTTTGAGAGAGTATCAATATCAATAACATTGACTCATGGACTAGGTAGATTTTAACTACTGAACCACGTCAAAAATTCTTGTGTTCTTCTATTTTTTCTGAAATATTGTTTAGGGCTTTTCGTAATTAAGTTGACAAAAAATGGCGTCAACAGTTTGGTACTTTCATTGAGAGTATTAAGCAAATCCCTGTATTGTTTAATTAGAAGCCTCCTGCGTAGCATCAATGGCCACCACGAACAATCCAGGAACAGGTGGATGACTATTACCCCAAATCTCTGAGGAATGAACTCCTCAGACTGAGAACTACCCGCGAAGGCCTGGGAAGCAACCCATGACGGACCACGTGTTAGGGTTTTATGCCCTAATTAAAACCAATTTATTTGTAATCTCATTTATTATCAAAAAAAGAATAGAAATCATTTTTTGACTTGGTCAATCACTTTGCTCACATGTTTATTTTCATGATTATTTGTTTAATATAAACTTCTATTAAATCCCGAGCATATAGCTAATTGTATTTATAGTGATGTAATCACGGTGAAATATAAATATGATTATATGTTCAAAATAAGTTAGTCCTAAGATTAGTCAGTGCACAGGATTTACACTGACTTGCCAATCTACAATATGATCTACTTACACATTGTAGTGTTATGTTCTTTCGAGAACATTGGCAAAGTAGATAAGATCGGATGTATTTGTTACATCGGACAGGACCGATATTGACAATTGATAGGATAAGTAAACATACCTTTATTATCTATTCTAGTCATATCATATAGTTAACCGTAGGTCAATTCAATCTCAATTCTGAGTGGTTAGTATTCTAACTGATTGTATTGTTTGAGTTCTTTGACTTGTTCGTTACCAGATTACCCTACGGACTAGCCCATACTTACCTCTTGGGAACTCGGTAGTATAATTTAGTGGGAGTGTTAATCATAGATATGAACATCTATAGCTTCTGATGAAGAAGTAAAATGATGGTTTACTTTTAGTTTGGTTCAAGGTGCTAAATGATAGAGATCTCATTTCAGTAATTAATATTAGTTTACTGAAATATCATTTACGAGGAACTAAGCGTTTTAAGAATAAAATACAATGAGGGGTAAAACGGTATTTTATTCCCATCTCATTGTAGACCGTCTATAGAGGATTGAGTGACAATTATTGTTGTAACAATGGATAATTAATAGCTGTTTACCGAGATTTTCGGAAACTATATTAATGAATATTAGGTAAGACTAATGATATGGAATTTAGAAGATGAAAACAAGATTTTTACATGGTTGGGGCGTTAATGAGCCTTAGTCCACGAGTCAGTTGTATTAGAGCTTGGAAAGTCTTTTTCAATGGAGTTTCTCTCTATGTTTTGACAGAATAACTGTATATAAGTCGAAAAGAGATCCCTTCTCCAGTGCTCTGCCACCTGTATTTATAGGCTCACAGGAGCACGGGGCTTGGGCCGGGTATGACCCGGGCCCGTCAAGGATAAATATCCTAGGCTTCTCTAATGGAAGCCCAATACATAGGATAAAACTATAAAAGATTGAGAGACTGAAGCCCACTGGGGCGGCCCAAAACCTATGCTCCGCCCGACAAAATAGGGCTTTTGGTCTGGACATTCCGAGCTACGAGGAAGATTCAGGAGACAAGATCGGTCAGTGCACTGGCGGCGCAGGTCTGAACCAGCAGCATGCAATCCCGAGGTCGCCTTTTCCGCAGGTGAAAAGTGGGGACAGCCCCCACGCGTCGTGGGGCGGCTTCAGGGTCATGGATGCCTTTTCCTGCCAACTTGGAGGACATGACCCAGGTTCGTTTACCTCTGTCCCTCTTCGTTTACCACAGGCCCGGACCGTTTACCAGGCTCCCGGATCGTTTTGCGCATACCTCGACCATATCCCCAACTAGTCGTACGTCTCTCGGGCGGCTGTCTTGGTTCATCTTCCTGGACACCATCCGGGTCCGGAACCAGACTTGGGCCATCGTCCTTGGTTACTCCTGTACCACGCGGGCCTGGACTGGGCCCATATCCAATCGCCCAGACCATGAGCCTGGACCATCATCCCGGGCCCACAACAGGAAATGGGGATCACATTTAATGTAACGCCCTACTTCCTTAGAGCCGTTACTAAGTGAGTTTTAAGACAAAACAGTGTGCAATGAGCTCGCTAACCGAGGTTTTTAAACAAAAGTGTGACTAAATAAAAGTTGAGGCTGTAATCTTAGAAAAATGCGTCGTTTCAATAAAACTTCTAGTATTAAACATTTGGGATCCCAAAATAAGGTTTGAAAACTATTTACATCTTGAAATGAGTTTACAGTTGATTGATCATAAAATCATAGATTATTACAGCCATTTTCGAATAAACCCCCAACCAAAGCAGTCGGGCAGGCCAAACATGTACGCGTCGCTTCACGCTCTCCGTACTCATGGTTGGTTGACTCAGTCTTTGCCCTACCTGCAACACGGAGCACCCGTGAGCCGAAGCCCAGCAAGAAAACTCATGTAGAACATAAAATATGCAAATATATATATATTTATTCATATCAGATAGCCCACAGATAAACAAGTCATCCATTAGACTAAGCAAACACGGCCATGCCACCCCAGAGCCTTACCGAAGCCTGGGGTATCGGTTCTCACCGCGAGGATAACTCATGTATCCCTTGGGTCCCACCCTGAATATAAGCATCCCATGTGCTGTGTGTTACTTTCGGCCCCACGGCCGTACCCGGCCTACGCCGCACTCGGCCCTTGTCGTTCATTTCATTATAATCACACATATAGTACATTCGAATAATCATTCACACACATCATGATTCATTTAAGGTTAAACATATGCACATAATACAATCTGGGGCCATGCTCTACAATCACACAGTGGGGCCATGCCCTAATCTCGGGTGTTACGGTTTTCTTACCTTAATTCTGAATGCTTTAAATAGAAAAAATGACGGCCCCCGAGCACGATCCACTTCCCGAGCTCTAGCTTAACACCTAGTCACAACCAAGATAATGGATACCAATAAGATAAATCTCAAATGAGTTTCTAAACCAAGTTCTAGTCCCCGGAACATTGAACTTCACCAAAAATATAAAAAGATTCAATCCCGAGCACCCGTGGTTAAATTCCGAAGCCTAAATTCTCAAAATCCCAAAATTCCTTAAGCGCCGCGGCATGGCCCAACCATGCCGCGGCATGACCCAACCATGCCGCGGCATGGCCCAACCATGCCGCGGCATGGCCCCCAAACAGGGCCACAAAAATGCCCAGAAACAGGTAAGGGCCGCCGCCCTACAAGGACCATGCCGCGGCCCGCCCTCCATCCTCAGCGCATCTTAGCCTTCAAGGGCCGCGGCCCTCCAAGAACCATGCCGCGGCCCGACCCTTCGAACCCAGAAAAACCCACCATTTTCAAGTTTAAAACCTCACCTTAAGCCATCCCGAAGCTCCCAATTCAAAACCAATTAATAATCACAACATTAGGATGGTTTAAACAACACAATTCCACCAAAAATCCAACCTAACACTCACCAAAATCCCAATTCCAAATTTCTAAAATTTCAAACCTAGAACTCAAAACCGACCATGGAATTCTCAATCTCAACCATCAAACTTTAATTTAAACCTTACCTCAGTTGTAGAATCGTTTCCCAAAGGATCCCATGACCTATCTTCAAAGTTTCAAGCCTCAAACTCCACCTTGAATATCAAAATCCATAAACATTCACAACCCAACAAAATCTCAGAATTTATCTTGAGAAAAAGAATTAATTACTTACCTTTACCCTGATTTGTTCTTGATTGACTCTTGAGCTAAACCTCAAAATCCAACCATCAATTTTCAGAAATTCAAGCTTGATTTCTCCTAAGATTTCTGTGGATTTCATGAAAGAAAGAGGAAAGAAAGAAGAAGAAGCGAGGGTGGAGGCTGGGTCGGTTTCTCTAAGTCTCCAAATGGTTTATTTGTTTTGTTTTTATAACTTAAGCTGGTTACCTCAAGGTTCGGGGTACCAAAATGTCCCCGAGGCAAAAATGGTAAAATCCCCCAGTATTCCCGCCTAGGCATCCTAACCTCAAATATATCTCCAATTATTTATTTTCATAACCCAATATCAAAATACTCCTTGACTTGTCCAAAGTCAATTATAATGCCCCGTTGTGACTTTCCCCGCTATCCAGCTCTAGGATCGCCTCGTGCCGAAAGTTTCCAATCACGGATATACCCACATATCACTGTGGTCTCTACCATCATCACATATTAATACAGTTATGCCCAACATGGCCAAAATTACAATTATGCCCTTCTAACACAATCCGGGCCTACATGCATACTAATATACATAGTCATGCATCTCAAACAATCAAATAGTCACATAACATGCTTTAAATTATAACCATGCATTTAACTCATAAAATCACACATAAATCCCAACACGCCATCCTGGCACACTAATCAAGGCCCTTAAGCCTTATTAGTGAATTCGGGTCGTTACATTTAACCCCCAAGCCTTCGCCTGGGTCCACGAGGTGGGGGCTTGCCTTGTTCCCAGATACTCCACAGTTGCCTTCCCAGTTCCTGCTTGGAATCGTGGGTCTGTGGCAAAGGGTAGTGACGCTGGCCGCATGCTGAGCCCGGACCATTTACTAGCGTCTGGGTACGTTTACCTAAGTACCCCTTCATGGCAGGGATACACGTGTCGCCAGGCGACTGCTGCAAAGATGGCACTTGACCTCGGAAGGTTACCTAACCACCTCAAGGGTCGCTAGGCCTAGGCTAGTGCGTCAGCACGGATTCCGAAGCGTCTCATCCGCACAGGGGTCCTTCATTAGTGCTTCTGCACTGAGGTGGAACGTAGGATGGAGCAACCTTTGACATTCGCCTCTTTTGGGCCGTTGGATTTAAATGGCTAAGATCCAGCTCCCGAGAGCTCATAAAAGCCCCTGCATGATTTTCGACCGTCAAATGGGGGAATTTCTATCCGCTGGATCAGAGACCAGGACTTGGGTCTCTATAAATACTCCTCAGACATTCATTTGACACTTTTACACTCTCGAGCCATTTCAAGAACTGAGGAGATGTGGATGTCCGATATCAACGACGACATCCTTCACCGCCTGCTTATTCTGCGCCATCATCTATTTCCAACAGTCTCAGTGTCTGCTTCTCCGCCTGAGCGCACGTCCTGGGCCTGCCCTATCAACGAGTTGCTGAGTCGGCTTCACCAGTTCAAGAACAAAGTTCTGCTCTCCTTACCATCGGACAACCACCATCCTTTATGGCCAACTACAATTCTTGACCTTCTTGGTGAATACATGAACGTAGGCTGCCCTTTAGTTCATATGCTTAGGCTGCTACAATTCGCTTACGCTTAGGAACATTGTTAGGAACGCCACCTGGTCCGGGTTGCTCTGGGTCCGGATGCTTCCTGGACAAACGGTGGAGTCTACCCAGTAGCCCCTTTTTCGTTCCCGATCTGGGTCTCGCGGTTCCCTGGTGAACCCGGACCCGATCCGGAGGGGACTCCAAGTAGTCCGTAGGAAACCCCCCGTACCTTAACCGACTTTCTTGGGTTTTGGTATTTACTGCTTGGTTTCTTTTCTCTGTTCATATATCATCAGTCATGGCAACAAGCGTCACCCTTCATTCAGAGGAGGAAGTCAACAGGGCCCCCGTCGTCCTCTCCGGGTCCAGGACCCCCACGGGCAACCGATGGGAAATGGACGTGCTGCCAAACCTGTTCTGGAACTACCGGATGATGTATATCCTAGAGAAGCGCCTGGGCATAGAATCCACTCCCGGACTATTCCACAACCGCCTGGCCAGGATAGAGGAGCGGGCGCATACTTCAGTAGAAGGGTTTGGGGTCTGGAGTGCTGGCCACATCAGTGCGGGAGCCACACTCTCGCTTCACGGCTACTTCGTTTGGTTCCTGACGTACGTAGGGATCGCATCGTTCTAGTTCCTGCCACAAGCCTACAGACTGCTCGCGGGATGGCGAGTATTCTGCATCGCGAAGGAGATCGCGGAGCCGACCCCTGCGGAAATCTTGTATTTCTACAAGAAAGAGCTGCAGGTCAATGCCAAGGACAAGACCTTGGACGGCTTCTACAGACTGAAGCCGCGAGGTAGCTACCCCGCTCCCACCAGCTCTTGGAAGCATCCCCCGGACATCCGTCACTACTGGGTCATGACGTCCGAGTTCCTCGTGGAGAAGAACCCCTCGCTGCTGCTGGACTTCCAGCGAGTGGGTAAGTGCTTCCCCGATCCTTTTCCTCATGGAGAAAGCGGTGCAAGACGACGCGGCCAAGCAGAAGAGGGACTTGGCCCAGACAGGGGCGGCCGCTTCAGAGGAGCTGGAAGCCCTCTTCGAGGATGCCCTCGGGGCTAGCGTATCGGGGCAAGGTAACTCACCTTTGCTCTTAACTTATGCTCCCCAAGTCGGGGACTTAGCTAAGGATAGGCTAGCACTTCGAGGCCCCGCGTTCAGGGCTGACGAGGAGATGAGACCTTCGTCTCCCGTCCCAGTAGGCTCGGAGGTTCTCATGTTCTTGTCCGGGTTCCTTCAGTACGGGAATTTCTTGAACCCGGACGACATGGGGGATCGAGTCCATTCCTTCACGTTAGATGAGTTGAGTCACGCCCGGAGCTTAGATGAGGGTTCGTCCCGAGTCACTCTTAGTTTTGATTTTGATTTTCTTGGTTAATCGTACTAACTCTTTTTTCTGTGTTTTTGCAGGAGACTCCGACATGTCTACCCCCGCGGACGAACCGAGGCAACTCCTCAAGGACCGGGCGGCCAGGAAGGCTGCCAAGAAGACAACAGAAGCGGTAGGCCCGGATCCACCCCTCAACAAGGAGGCGCCAGGGGCAGAACCTCGACCTGGTGGGGGTGCGCTTGCCGCGGTCCCCATCCAGGCCGTGGACCCGGCTACAGTCCCTGTCTCTGCCCAACACCCGGTGATCGATTTAGAGATGGGAACCGCGACAAGCCGAAGCTCCGAAAAAAGGGGCTTGGACGCGGGCGCTGAGGAGGCCAGCACTAGGAAGAAGAGGCCCCGAACGAGGCGGGCTGGTTCGGCTGACGAGTCACACGGTGAGAGTCGGCTCGCCACGAAGGAGATTCCTGCATTACTGGCCCTCCCCATACGTCCAGCACTACTCGAGGAGGGGGAAGCCGTCGTGCGGAACGAGCAGTCCCAGCTGATTGCCTGGACCTGGGAGAATGGCTGGGGCTGGAGAGACGAGACGTATAAGGCCCTGACGATCCATCGTCTGATAGAGTTCGCTGAGCGTCCAGTGGCATTTAGCGCCCCCCAGCCGATCGTGGATCGGCCAGCTACCGAGACAGGCTTTCGCCCTAAGCTTGGGCAGGATACGGCCCCTTTGGCGAAAGACCTGTTGGACCAGGTGGGGAACACCATGTCTAACCTCCAACTCAACCGGTATCCCACGATAGCCAACCCAGACGTGTTATTCATCTCCCAGGCTCTCCACCATCAGGCCACCGCAGTAAGTTTACTTCGTGTCTTTTTCTTCCCTCTTCTTATTTGTTTATAAGGATTCCTCTTAACTTTGCTTTGTTCCAGGTTGATTTGTTGTCCCATCGGAGTGCCGACCTGGTGGCCGAGTTGGCCATGAAGATGGAGATGATCCAGCTGGAGCTGGAGGCGGTCGTGAACCAGAGGGAGGCTGCCAAGGAGGCCCTGGCCAGGGATACGGCCCAGGCTCGGGCGGACCGCGCAGAGTTCGACTGTGTCAAGGCCGGGCTGGAAGAAGCCTTGTCCCAGAAAGAAACCAAGGCCAACGAGAGGGCAGCTCGTCTGGAGGCGGCCACAACTCAGTCTGCCCAGGACAGGGAGGAGATCCAGAACTTGATGGCTCGGGTCCGCGAACTGGACAGCTCTCTTCGTGAGGAGAAGACGGCGCATGAGGAGGCCCTCCGCGAAAAGGAGGAGGCGGACGGCATGTTGAAAGTCACTTTCAAGGAGGCCATTTACATGGCTTGGCGCTAGGAGAAAAGCATGAACCTCCTGGTCTTCCCCGACCCGGAATCGAAGAGGGCTGAATTTGAGGCCAAAGAGAAGGAAGACGCGGAGCTTCTGCAGGCTGAAGCCTAGGCCCAGATCTCCGCATTACCTCTTTTAATTTTGTAATAACTTTTACCGGACGTGTATGCGTCCAAGACAATTTGTATTGCTTTCTCCGGTTTATCTTATTTTTGTTATTCCTTCTAGAAATTTCCTTTTGTCACCATACATAACTGACTCCGAGGGTTTGATCCAGGTTCCAACGGCCTGGACTAGACCAACTTTGACTAGCTTGTCAAGTTCTCAGTCCTACCCGCCTAATTCTCGGTCCCGGTTCCAACGGCCTGGGCCAATGAGGTTTAAATAGTTTATTGTGGAACCTATTCCCACCACTCTACCAGTCACGGGCCACGACTTTACCCTGGGGCATACCAGATGCTTTCTCTCCCGGACATCGCTCGTCCGGGGTGGGACCAGCCTTAGGCTCTTAACTTTGCTTTGTTCCAGGTTCATTTGCTATCCCATCGGAGTGCCGACCTGGTGGACGAGTTGGCCATGAAGTTGGAGACAATCCAACTGGAGCTGGAGGCAGTCATGAACTTAAGGGAGGCCGCCAAGGAGGCCCTAGCCAGGGAGACGGCCCAGGCTCGGGCGGACCGTGCAGAGTTCGACCGTGACAAGGCCGGGCTGGAAGAGGCCTTGTCCCGGAAAGAAACCGAGGCCAACGAGAGGGCAACCCTTCTGGAAGCGGCCGCGACTTAGTCTGCCCAGGACAGGGACGAGATCCAGAACTTGACGGCTCGGGTCCGCGAACTAGACAGCTCTCTTCGTGAGGAGAAGACGGCGCATGAGGAGGCCCGGCACGAAAAGGAGGAGGTGGACGGCATGCTGGAAGTCACTTTCGAGGAGGCCATTTACATGTCTTTGGGAAAGGACAAAAGCATGAACCTCCTAGTCTTCCCCGATCCAGAATCAAAGAGGACTGAATTCGAGGCCAAAGAGAAGGAAGACGCGGAGCTTCTGGAGGCTAAAGCCTAGGCCTGGATCTCCGTATTACCTCTTTTAATTTTGTAATAAATTTTACCGGGCGCATATGCGTCGAAGACAATTTGTATTGCTTTCTCCAGTTTATCTTATTTTTGTTATTCCTTCTGGAAATTTCCTTTTGTCACCGTGCATAACTGTCTCCGAGGGTTTGGTCCCGGTTCCAACGGCCTAGACTAGACCAACTCTGACTAGCTTGGTAAGTTCTCAGTCCTACCCGCCTAATTCTCGATCCCGATTCCAACGACCTGGGCGAACAAGGTTTAAATAGTTTATTGTTGAACCTAGTCCCCCCACTCTCCCAGTCGCGGGCCATGGATTTGCCCTGGGGCATACCGGATGCTTTTCTCTCCCGTACATCGCTCATCCGGGGTGGGACCAGCCTTCGGCTTGGTCCTTTTAATTTTTACCCTCGGACATCGTTCGTCCGGGGCGGGACCAGCCTTAGGCTCGGCCCTCTTAATTTATACCCCCGGACATCATTCGTCTGGGGTGGGACCAGTCTTAGGTTCGGTCCTATTAATTTATATCCCCGGACATCGTTCGTCCGGGGTGGGACCAGCCTTAGGCCAGGTCCTCTTCATTTACACCCTCGGACATCGTTCGTCCAGGGTGGGACCAACCTTAGGCTCAGTCCTCTTAATTTATACCCCCGGACATCGTTTGTTCGGGGCGGGACTAGCCTTAGGCTCGGTCCTCTTAATTTATACCCCGAACATCGTTCGTCCGGGGTGGGACCAGCCTTAGCTTGGTCCCACGGGGTTTATATCCCCCGGACATCGTTGGTCCGGGCCGGGACTAGCCTGAGCTTGCGCCCCGCCGGGTATTTGCTCATACCCGGGATACCCCCCACAAGTGAGCGGAGACTGGTCTGGGGTCACTTGAGTAAGATTTTCATTTGCTTCATAACGTTTCTTTATGGAATTTTGCACACAACATTTTTATTACTCAAGGGGGTCGCCCTGAGGCGTACATTATTTACAACAAAAATACAAAATTGGAACACGCTCTCCTAACTACTGATAGTATTTACAGAGATGTTCCGCATTCCAGGCTCGCGGGACTTCCAAGCCATCGAGTCGTTTTAAGCAGTACGTCCCGGGGCACACTTCATGTTGGACCTCGTATGGTCCTTCCCAATTCGGGCCCAGAACCCCTACTCCCGGATCTTGAGTAGCAGGGAAGACTCTTCGCAAGAATATGTCGCCGGTTCCAAACTTTGGGCTTTTTACTTTTGAGTTGAAATGACGTGCGATCTTGCCTTGGTACATCTTTAGTTGTACTTGCGACTCCTCTCGGATCTCTTCGATGAGATCTAGCGATTCCTGGAGTAGGGCGTGGTTCTAGGCGGGATCATACGTGTCTTTTCGATGAGACGGGATGGTCGCTTCGATGGGGATAACAGCTTCGCATCCATAGGCCATGGAGTAAGGAGTGTGGCCGGTTGAGGGCCTCTCGGTCGTCCGGTAAGCCCACAACACGCGGGGCAGATCTTCGGGCCATTTGCTCTTGCATGCCTGGAGTTTTTTCTTTAACGTCCCCTTTAAGATTTTGTTCACGGCTTCTGCCTACCCGTTTGCTTGGGGCCTGGCGACCGCGGAGAAGCTCTTGACGTTGCCATGTCTCTCGCAAAAGTCTGTGAAGTGGGCGCTGTCGAACTGGTTCCCGCTATCAGATACAATTTTGTAGGGGAGGCCGTACCGACACACTATATTATTGATGACGAAATCCAGGGCCTTCTTCGAAGTGATCGTGTTCATGGGTTCCGCCTCAACCCACTTAGTGCAGTAGTCCACAGCCACGATGACGTATTTCACTCCTCCTTTCCCGGTTGGGAGCGATCCTACCAGATCGATCCCCAGCACTGCGAAAGGCCAGGGGCTAGTCATCAAGGTTATCTCCATCGGCGGGGCCCGTGGGACCTTCGAGTATCTTTGGCACTGTTCGCACTTGCGGACGTAATCGATACAATCTTTCTTTATGGTCGGCCAGAAGTATCCTTGGCGCATAATCTTTTTGGATAGACTGGGCCCGGCTGTATGATCTCCGCAAATGCCTTTGTGCACTTCATGCATGATGGCGCTTAACTCTGTCCCGGACACACATCTGAGGTAAGGCATGGACAAACCCCGGCGATAGAGTTTTCCATCTATCATGACATATCGATAGATCTGGTACTGAAGCTTCCTGGCCGCGGCCCTGTCTGCTGGCACCTCCCCAGCTGTCAGATAGCGGATAAGTGGTCCCATCCAAGACGTGGAGTGGTCGATGGTGTGGACCGCGGGGGCTTTGATGCTTGGGACGGGGAGATGGTTGACGGGGACTAGCCCGGCCAGTTCTGCTTCGGCGTCGGTGACCAGCTTTACTAGTGTGTCCGCGAAGGCATTTTGCTCTCAGGGGATCGAGCGGATGGAGTACTTTTTGAATGCCTGCAGTATCTCTCTCGTCTGGGTCACATAAGCCGACATTCTCTCTCCTTTAGTTTGATATTCCCCCGAGATTTGCCTGACCACCAGCTTGGAATCGCTGTAGATTTCCAGGTTCACAGCCCCTACTTCTCGGGCCAACCCCAGCCCGGCTAAGACAGCCTCATGCTCAGCTTCATTCTTCGATGCCTTGAACTGGAAACGCAGGGCATTTTGTAACTGGTTTCCCTATGGCGATACCAAGATGATCCCGGCCCTGGCCCCGTTTTCATTCGAGGCCCCGTCCACAAAGACCTACCATACGGGTGCCGCGGGGGCCTCGGGATCATCCCTCTAGGATATCCTGGAACACTCAATGATGAAGTCGGCCAGGGCTTGCCCCTTGATCGATACTCTAGGGACGTAGGCTATATCGAACTGACTTAGTTCCATGGCCCATTTCAAGAGTGTTCCCGATGACTCGGGCTTCTGTAACACTTGCCGCAGGGGGTGGTTGGTCCGGACTTTTATGGCGTGGGCCTGGAAGTAAGGCCGGAGCTTTCAGGATGCCATCAGCAGGCAAAAGGTCAGCGTTTTGATTAGTGGATACTGAGACTCAGCGTCCAACAATCGCTTACTCACGTAGTACACCGGGAGCTGGGTCCTTTCCTCCTCCAGTACTAATGCGGCGCTGATCGCGTGCTCGGTCACTGCCAGATAGAGGTATAGAGGCTCCCTGTCCACCGGCTTTGCCAGGATCCGTGCTTGGGCCAGGTGTTCTTTCAGTTTTCGAAAGGCTTCTTTGCACTCGACTGACCATTCGAACCGCTGGCTTCCCCGAAGGACGTTAAAGAACGGGATGCGCTTGTCCGTGGCTTTGGAGACGAAACGGCTTAAGGCGGTTATCCGCCCGGTCAGGCTTTGGACATCCTTATGCTTCTGGGGAGAGGGCATATCAATCAGTGCCTTGATGGCCTCTATTTCCCGGAAGCTCACTATGAAGCCCAGGAACTTCCCGGAAGCCACGCCGAACGTACATTTCTTGGGATTCAACTTCATCCCGTACTTCCGAATGACTGCAAAAGCTTCGCCTAGGTCGTCTGAATGCTTCCCGTACGTCTTGGACTTGACCAGTATATCGTTGATATAGACTTCCATGTTTCTCCCCAGCTAGGCCCAGAACATTCGATTGACGAGCCTTTGATAGGTTGCCCCAGCGTTTTTCAGTCCGAAGGGCATGACGATGTAGCAGTATATCCCCTTGTCGGTTTGGAAGCTGGTGTGTTCCTGATCCGCCACATGCATTGATATCTGATTGTGACCAGAATACGCGTCCATGAAGCTTAAGATCTAGTACCCGGATGTTGCATCTACCATTTGGTCGATCCTGGGGAGTGGGAAACAATCCTTCGGACAAGCTTTGTTGAGATCCATGAAATCAATGCACGTTCTCCATGTTCTATTCGGTTTTGGCACCAGAACGGGGTTGGCCAGCCACACGGGGTATACAGCCTCGTGTATGAAGTTGATTGATGACAGCTTCTCTACTTCTAGCTTGAGGGCCTCAGCCCTCTCAGTTCCCAAAGGCCTGCGTTTTTGGCGGATCGGGGTCGCGTTCGAGTCGATACTCAACGCGTGGTAGATGATGTTGCGGTTGATCCCCATAATATCCGAGTCAGACCAGGCAAGAATATCCTGGTTCTCCTTAACTTGGGCGATGATGGCTGCTCGGACATGTGCCACAAGATTTTTCCCGACTTGGATGACCTTGGCCGGATCGGTGTCGCTGATGCATACCTCCTCAATCTCGTCCATTGGCTCCAGGACACGGTCGTCCCCTATCCTCGGGTCTAGGTCATCTTTTTCTCGGATCACTCTCTCCGCAGGTGGGGGAGGAATCGAGTCAATGAGGTCCTCAAAGGGCTCGTCCCGGACCATGTATATTGGTCGGGCGGACACGTGGTAGCATTTCTGGGAGCTCTTCTGTTCTCCCCGGACAGTCCCCACCCCTCCGTTGTCGCAAGGGAACTTCATGCAAAGATGACGGATAGAGGTGATGGCCCCGAAATCGACTAATGTGGGCCGACCGAAAATGACGTTGTAAGCGGTGGGGCAGTCCACCACTACGAAGGTGCAGAAATTGAACGAGTGCTGCAACTCACTTCCCAACATCACGGGCAACTGGATCTTCCCCATGGGGAGTAGTGCGTCTCCGTTGAGGCCATAAATCTGGGTCGGGCATGATGCCAGATTTGCTTCAGTCAAGCCAATGGCGGTGAAGGCGGGCTTGAACAAGAGATTGACGATGCTCCCGTCATCTACCAACACACGGGATACCAAATTGTTGGTGATCTGCGCATCTATGACCAGCGGGTCATGGTACGGGAAATGGACGTTGCGAGAGCTATCCTCCGTGAAGGTGATGAGGAGGTTCATCAATTTCGGGCGCTGAGCCGAGACCTGGACAAGGGCGCACACCTCCTGATCATGGTCGAGCTCGCTTAGGTAGCGTTTTTTATCGTTCCTGGACGGCCATCCCAGGTGAGGTCCGCCCGAGATGGTGGCTACATGTCTGTCCACGCGAGAGGGTGCCGTCCCGGATGGATAAGGCATTCTAGGGCCAGGTGCTTGCGCGACGGGGGCCCCCTGAGGGGTCTGCGCCATTAGTCCCTGTGCATACCCTCCCTAATGCGGGTATGCCCTGGGTGCTCCCGGGACCATGGGTTGTCCCGGACCTGCTGACAGGCCCGGGACTCCCACGGGTATCCTGACCCACTGGTGGAGATGCCCCAGCTTGATGAGATTCTCGATCTCGTCCTTGAGCTACCGGCACTCTTCGGTCGTGTGGCCCACGTCCTTATGGTAGGCGCACCATTTGTTGGTATCCCTCGGATTTCTCCCCCCTCTTAACATGGGGCTAGGCTTTCGGTAGTGGATTGCCATTTCTGTGGCCAGGAAGATGTTCTCCCTGGTGTCCACCAAATTGGTGTATTCTGAATATAATGGGGCTCGTAGCCCCTTTTTCCGTTCTTAGCCGGTTCAGACTGATTTTGGCCTTTGCCGGATCTCTTCCTCCGAGAGGGCTTTACGCTTGCCTCTGTTACTCCCGCCTGCGACTGCTGGGCTCCGACGGGGGCAATGCTGTGACCCACCGGCGCAGCTCTGTACCCGGAAAAGTGGGCGGATTGGACCAGGGCATATCCTGAAGAGGCAGGACCGTATACCGTAGGGGTGTAGGTGATTCCAGGAGTAACGGCCGGTCCCAGGGCAATCGGGGGCGTGACATAGGACTGCGCCGGGAACTGTATCCCGTACCCCGGGAACACTTGGGCATTTGGCTATGGTGCCGAAGGCCATCAAAAAGCCTGGATCTGAGCCTCTTCCCAATTGATAAATCCTTGGGCCCTCCTGATGAACTCTTCCAGGGTAGCTGCCTTGCTACGCTGCATGACATCCCAGAGAGGGGACCCGGCCCGGATTCCGGACTGCAATGCCACCAGGCACTGTCCATCGTCCACCTTCTTCTTGGAGGCTTCTTCAGTGAAGCGTTGGATGTAGGCCCTCAGTGTCTCCGCGGGGAGCTGTTTAATATTTGCGAGGGCACTGATTTGCATGTCCATCCTCATGGCGGCCACGAACTGCTTGCGAAATGCCGACTGCAGCCCTGACCAGGATTGGATGGATCCTGGCTTAAGTCTTTTCCACCACTCCTCGGCAGGACCACCTAGATTGATCGAGAAATAGAGGCACTTGCCGTCGTCACTGACGTGGGCCACTGTCATAAGCTGGTTGTATTGGGACAGATGGTCCCTGGGGTCGGTGTTTTCGGTATAGGCAGTGAGGCGTGGCATCTTGAACCCCTTGGGGAGCACAACGTCTAGGATGTGCCTCGCATAGGGCTCTTTGTCCTCTTCATCGGAGTCGGTATCTGCTCCTTCCTACTTGCAAACCAAACGGTCCATGACCTTTTTCAAAGCAGCCAGCTGCTCCATGAGCTGCTTTGCCGTGCCATCCTCCAGGGGGATTCTTTCGTTCCTCCTGTCGTTGATGTTGTTCCTAAGGTCGCCACCTTGGGGGAGGATCTTTTCCTTACGGGCCCGCTCTTTCCGAGCATTCAGTCTGTCGTGTAGGTCTACTCGGTACGTGTCGTCCCCTGAACTAAGGGCATGACGCTCCTCACTGCGTGGCCGTTCTCGACGGTTTTTTTTTGCCGAGGCGTTTGGGTGAAAAGACCTTTCCCGTTCGTCTCCCCCTGGGACGTACTGGGGTCGTGCGTTCCGCGGCCGCATCCCTTGCAGATCGATTGGGTGGCCCCGTCCTGGGACGGGGCATACCTTCTCTTTCCTAGGGAGCAGCTGGGAACGGGTCCCGGCTTTCATGACGGGGGTGCTCTTTTCTCATGTCTTTCCACCGGCCTTCTTTTTCTCCCTGTCCGGGTTTCCTGGGGCTGGCTCAGGAAACTCCTCCAGGAGAGGGGCCGGCCTTGCTTCTTCGGGGACCCCAACTCGGGCTTGCGGAGCGGGCTGTTGCGCTCCCGAAAGTGGGCCAGCTGGGGGATTGGTCGCCGGACCTTGCGCAGCTATGAATGCCTACAGGGCTTGGAGAGATTCTTGCATCCGCCGATGTGCCTCCGCCGGCTCAGCAATCCTGGTTTCTTGGTCCAGGACATGCTGCCTCAGTCTAGTCACCTCCAGGTCCTGCTGGTGGGGCTCTCCTTCAGGGATCTCAGGATCCGCAGCTTCGTCGTGGTACTCCTCGTTTTCATCCTCTTCATAATACTCCTCCTCGTTCCCTGTTCCACCCTCATAGTCTTGCGATTTGTCAAGGTGAGACGTCTGAGGAGGAGCGTTCTCAGGCGGATTCTGAGGAAGATGCTGGGAAGGCAACGGATCTCCATTTCCCTGCTCTGGGTTACTAGGGTCGAAAGTGATGTGTCTTGTATTCACCATTGTAGTAGAGGTCTTGAGTTCAACTCTCAATGAAAGCACCAAAATGTTTACCGAGATTTTTGGAAACTATATTAATGAATATTAGGTAAGACTAATGATATGGAATTTAGAAGATAAAAACAGGATTTTTACGTGGTTGGGGCGTTAATGAGCCTTAGTCCACGAGTCAGTTGTATTAGAGCTTGGAAAGTCTTTTTCAATGGAGTTTCTCTCTATGTTTTGACAGAATAACTGTATATAAGTCGAAAAGAGATCCCTTCTCCAGTGCTCTGCCACCTGTATTTATAGGCTCACAGGAGCACGGGGCTAGGGTCGGGTATGACCCGGGTCCGTCAAGGATAAATATCCTAGGCTTCTCTAATGGAAGCCCAGTACAAAGGATAAAACTACAAAAGATTGAGAGACTGAAGCCCACTGGGGCGGCCCAAAACCTATGCTCCACCCGACAAAATATGGCTTTTGGTCTGGACATTCTGAGTTACGAGGAAGATTCAGGAGACAAGATCGGTTAGTGCACTGGCAGCGCAAGTCTGAACTAGCGGCATGCAATCGCGAGGTGGCCTTTTCTGTAGGTGAAAAGTGGGAACAGTCCCCACGCGTCGTGGGGCGGCTTCAGGGTCATGGATGCCTTTTCCTTCCATCCTAGAGGACATGACCCGAGTTCGTTTACCTCTGTCCCTCTTCGTTTACCACAGGCCCGGACCGTTTACCAAGCTCCGGGATCGTTTTGCGCATACCTCGACCGTATCCCCAACTGGACATACGTCTCCCGGGCGGCTGTCATGGATCATCTTCCTGGACACAATCCGGGTCCGAAACCACACTTGGGCCATCGTCCTTGGTTACTCCCGTACCACGCGGGCCTGGGCTGGGCCCATATCCAATCGCCTAGACCATGGGCGTGGACCATCATCCCGGGCCCACGACAGGAAATGGGGATAACAATAGCATATATATATTTGTTATAGAGCGTTCTATGAATTCAAGAGTGCAATTTCGAGTCTTTAGTGGAGTCACGAGGAATTAATAAGTTAGTAAATTTATTTGTTATATTTATGTTAACTTATTGGAGCTTGATTTCATAGGACCATGGTCCCCACTGTACCCAGGATAAAATCATGTAGATAGTCTCAATTAATTGATTAAATTATCAATTAGAATTATCAAAGCCGACCATGTCAATTTTGGAGAGTTTCACAGAGTTATGAAATTTAGAGAAGAAAAGAGAAATCAGGGCAGATTTATTAATTAAGATAAATTGGTATCTAAATTAATAAATATGTTTAAATCAAGGTTCAAATTATAAATAATTAATTTGATAAAGTATTTAAATATTTATTTAATTAATTAAATCAATAGAAAATAATACAGGCCTTGATTTTAAGGCCAGGGGGCTTATAACCAAATGAGAAATTTCATAGGCCTAAAGCACATGATAATTCTAACCTAAGGCTGTTAATTGGCTATTATTTTATTGATTTTTTTAATTAAATAAATGACCTAAATGAGTCTATAAAAGGAATGTTAAGTGAGAGTAGAAATAAGATGACATACACTGGTTTTCTGATAGGTTTTAGATTCTCTCTAAACATAAATCCTTTTCTAAGCCTTATTGTTCTTTTCTCTTGTTCTCTCTGTATCTATCTCATGTGTTGAGAATTGCCCACTCTAGCCTAGGTTATTCTAAGGACACTTTGGAAGGCTGCGAATAAAATTGAAGATCAGTTCAGGTTCTTGGTAATACTCTACGACAGAAAGGATACAAGGGTTAGAGAAACTGAAGGAATGACTCATTCATTCCGTTGCGTATAATGTAAGTATTCTTATCATTATTTCTCTTTGAATTCAAATTTAGAAACATGTTCTAGGTTGTCTCATATTAACTTGTTTAATATTAGATCTACATGAAAATAAATAAAGATCATGTATAAGTATTTCCTAACAACACGACCTAGACGAGGGAAGTACATCATCTGAATCTATGGGCCACCTGCTCCAACCCAAAGCCCGACGAGGACCTCTATTATTTTCCTGAGAGGTACTTACTCATTGTGGAACTGGAGAATCGTCTACTACGTCAACAAATGGTCGAACCCACAAGACTTAATGAAGAATTGGTTAGGCAGCCGCTGAGGCCTAGGCACCTCCTCGTAGGGCTAGAGGGCATCCCTGCAGGAGTACGGGCGCCAGAATGGCCGAACAAAGGGCCCATCAGACCCAACCAAGGCCCAAGGAAAACAACGGCAATGATCACCATTGGAGAAATACTCAAACTACTACTGCTGGTAATTCGACGGTGAGTGTAATTGCAGGAACGAGGAATAACCAAGCTCCTTCAGCAATTCGGAACACTAACCCTGAGCCTCTCAGGAATATCCCGGAGCCAGTCCAAGCCAATTCTAGACGTTCCAGGCCTAACAATGAAAGTCCCCCATTATTGCCTATAAGGCATCCTCAATCTCCAATAAGGAACCCATCTCCAGTTCGAGAGGCACCCCAGCCGACTCCTAATAGGAACTAGACAGGGGAGTGAGCACCTCAAAGACCTTCTCGGAGTGGCAGTCGAAACAGGAACCGTAGAGCTCGACTAAGACATAGGGGCGAGCGAGAGGCAACCCTAGGACATAGGGCATCCCAACCAGTAGGAAGTCACATGTCGAGGTCACAAACAATCAAAACGAGGGGGCCAATGGAAGATCCACCTTGCAACCATCAAGCCTCTCAACCAGAATGAAATTTTAGCTTCATGAGCGAAAGTCTGAACCTTAGTAGGTCGATGAGTGTATATAATACTAAACCTAGGAATACTGGGAATTATTAGAATAATCCTAATCTTCGAGATCATTTGATTCGAAACTGGGGCAAGGCTAACCCCTCGAACCCCAATTTGTGGGCACATCTGAATAGCCAAAAAGAGCCCATGCATCCAGTATAACCCAGTACTGGGGCAGGGAGCTGAAGTTTTCACAAACAATAACCAGCTACCCCAAGCACGAGCTCAACCTCCAGTGGACTTTGTCCAGGAAAGAATTAACCAGCTCAAAAGAGCATTCAGACTCCTTCAAGCACGAACTCGTAATGTTGATGACAGTGGTCACCTTATGGAAGTACGACCTGGAATATTGGTAGGAAGTCCACTCTAGGATGATATGCAAAGGAAACCGATAAGAACAATAACCGAGTTCAACAAAAGGGCTAAGAGATTTGTCAATGTAGAGGAGGGGAGATTAGAATTAAATTTGACGCCTTAGCTTGTTATAACTACATTGACAAATTTTAACTCTGCCTTGACCTTGGCTACCCCCTCAATGTCTCGACTCTTAGGAGAAAACCCTTCAAATAGAAAGAAAAACGAAGGGAATAACTCAGAGGCAGAAGGAGGGAAAAAGAAGAAAGGAGATAAGTATTTCTCCATTTATACGGTTTACACTGAGCTCATTGAAACTCGGGAGAAAATTTTTGTCGCGAATGAAAATCAGGTCTTGTTTAGGCGACCTTACCCAATGCAAAATCTAAAGTCAAAAAGAGACACCAATAAGTATTGCAGATTCCACAAGGACATCGAGCATACCACCGATGGCCGACAACTGAAAGATGAGATCGAAGGTCTGATCTGGAATGGGTATTTTGGACAATACATAAGAAATCAAAATCTGACTCAAGCATTAATTGGACAGAGGGCGGATCCTACACAGCCTGCCTAGCAAAATACAGCCTCACGAGCTAGGGAAGATGATCAACCTCCCCCAGTAGATGGGGAGGATGTGGTAACCATTTCTGGAGGACCACACCTTGCTGAGTCGGGCAGAAATGCCCAGAAAAGATATGTGAATGAGCTCAAGATAGGAGACGAATCTCCCTACGAACTTGAACCGCGAGCTTCAAAATAACAAAGGGTTGAAACTCAACCCATTAGTTTTATAGAAGAGGATGCACCACACGTTCAGTTTCCCCATAATGAACATCTGGTCATCACACTCCAGCTCGCCAACAAAAGGGTTCGCAATGTCTTGATAGATAACAGGAGTGTGGTTAACATCCTTAATAAGGCCACTCTAGAAAAGATGGGACTAACGCTTCAAGATTTGAAAGCCTATGCAACGATGTTGTTTGGATTTTTAGGAAAAAGGATAGCCAGCACAGGATCCATCAATCCATTGGTAACCTTGGCAGACTATCCAGTCTCAGTGAGCAAGATGATGGAGTTCATAATGGTGGACACCCCATCTACCTACAACGTACAGCTCGAGAGACCAGCTCTGATTGGGCTGGGGGCAGTTTCATCCGTTAGGCATTTGGCCATCAAGTTCCCAATGTCTAGTGGCATTGGGACACTAAATGGAGACTAGCTCGCTACACATAAATGCTATAGCATTTCCATGAGAGGGAAGAACCAAACAAATGCACAAGCACTTGTTGTTATCCGGGGAATGAGTGAATGTGTCTTCGAAATCGAAGAAGAAATCGACCCTAGAGTAGAAGAGGATAGGGCCGAGCTCGAACCAATAGAGGAGCTTACACAAATAAAGCTCGATGAGAAAGATGCCACAAAGGTTGTGAAGATAGGGAAGATTCTCTCCAAGGATGGGAAATAGTAATTAATTCACTTCCTGAGAGAAAATCAAGATGTGTTTGCTTGGTTACACTTGGATATGATTAGGATCATCCAATGCATTATAATCCATGCATTCAACATTGATAAAAGTTTCCCTCCGAAGCAAAAAAAAAGAAGGCTCATGGACAATGATAGGAAGAAAACCCAGAAAGAAGAGGTCGAAAGACTGAAGGCAAATAGGTTTATCCGAGATGCTTTCTACCCTAACTGGATAGCCAATCCTGTACTAGTTCCAAAGCCTTTTGGCAAGTAGCAAACTTGCATTAATTATTTGGACCTCAATAAGGCATGTCCAAAAGATTGCTTTCCCTTGCCTCGAATCGATCAGCTAGTAGACGCCACAGCAAGTCACAGTATCATGTCATTCATGGATGCTTATTTTGGATATAACCGGATAGCCATGCATGTGCCTGACCAGGAACATACGAGCTTCATGACCGATAAAGGTTTGTGTTGCTACAATGTAATGTCTTTCAGACTCAAGAATGCAGGAGCCACATACCAAAGACTGGTGAATAGGATGTTTGTCGAGCATATAGGGAATAACATGGATGTTTATGTGGACGATATGCTAGTCAAATCCAAGCATAACTGTAACCATGTGGATGATCTTTCTGAGTGCTTCGATGTGCTCCGAATATACAATATGAGACTTAACCCACAAAAATGCTCATTTGGAGTGGCCTCGGGAAAGTTTCTCAGATTCATAGTGAATGCTCGGGGCATAGAGGCTAATCGCGATAAGATTAAGGCGTAGATTGATATACCTTCACCTCAAAAACATAAATATGTCTAGAGCCTAACTGGACGAATGGCAGCCATGAGTAGGTTCATCTTGAAATCTACAAATCGGTGCCTTCCATTCTTTAATTTTGTAAGAGGGGGAAAATTTTGAATGGTCTGACGAGTGTGAACTCGTGTTTCAAAACCTTAAGAAACACCTCAAAAGCCACCAATCTTGTCCAAACCAATCATAGGGGAAGTTTTGTACCTATACCTCGCCACAACAGAGCATGCCATTAGTGGAATACTTGTTCGGGAGGATAAGAAAGTGAAAAAACCCCCGTACTATGTCTGCAAAAGGTTACTAGGGAAAAATTGAGATACCCATTAATGGAAAAGGTGGATTTATGCATGATACATGCATCTCGAAAGGTTCGACCTTATTTCCAAGCGCATCCTATACATGTATTAACTGATCAGCCATTAAGGCAAGTATTATCCAAACTGGAAGCCTCCGGAAGATTGTTAAAGTGGACCATCGAACTTGGACAGTTTGTGATCACATATCATCCAAGAACAATGATCAAAGGGCAGGGCTTATGTAACTCCCTACTTCCTTAGAGCCGTTACTAAGTGAGTTTTAAGACAAAACAGTGTGCAAAGAACTCGCTAACCGAGGTTTTGAAACAAAAGTGTGACTAATTAAAAGTTAAGGCTGTAATCTTAGAAAAATGCATTGTTTCAATAAAACTTCTAGTATTAAACATTTGGGATCCCAAAATAAGGTTTGAAAACTATTTACATCTTAAAATAAGTTTACAATTGATCAGTTATAAAAATCATAGATTATTACAGCCATTTTCGAATAAACCCCCAACCAAAGCAGTCGGGCAGGCCAAACATGTACGCGTCACTTCACGCTCTCCGTACTCATGGTTGGTTGACTCAGCCATTGCCCTTACCTGCAACACAGAGCACCCGTGAGCCGAAGCCCAGCAAGAAAACTCATGCAGAACATAACATATGCAATGTATACAGTTTATCATAACAGATAATCCACATATAAACAAGTCAACCATTAGACTAAGCAAACACGGCCATGCCGCCCCAGAAACCTTACCGAAGCCCTGGGGTATCGGTTCTCACCGTAAGGATAACTCACGTATCCACCGGGCCCTGCCCTAACTATAGCATCCCATGTGCTAGGTGTTACTTCCGGCCCCGCTGCCGTACCCGGCCTACGCCGTTCTCGGCCCTTGCCGTTCAATTTACTATAATCACACATATAGTATAACACAACAACAATCCAACAAATATTAATTCATTTAAGTCTAAACCCTAACATGTAATGCAATATAGGGCCATGCCCTGCAATCATCTCATCATGCAACATGCAACATAGGGCCGCGCCCCGCAATCATACTATGGGCCCATGCCCTATCCTACGGGTGTTATACTTTTCTTACCTGTATTCCGAGCCTCCTGATGCACTAAAGCCGCAAGCACGGTCCTCTAGCACGAGCCTCACCAATAGCCTAGTCACAACACACATAAAACACTTTTTAATACTAACCAACCCAAAACCACTTCCCGGGACCAATCCTGCACTCTCGGGACTCCCAAATTCCTAAAACAGATCATCGGAAACATCCCCCGAACCCCCGGAGCAAAAGCTCAAAAATGCAAATTTCCCATCCTGAAAAAGGCGTAGCGCCGCGGCGCTACCCGCAAGGGCCGCAGCGCCCAGCAAAGTCAGAGAGCTCCTTGGCTGCAAACAGCCTCGCGCCGCGACGCCCAAGAACAGGGCCGCGGCGCTCCTTCGCGAACCCAGAAAAACTGGGTTTTTCCCCTGCATTTCCTCGAGCCAAAACACTCCCAAATCAACCCAAACTCACACCCAAGCCCCAAAACCAACTCAAGACTCCAAATAAACCATCCAACAACCCATAAACTCTAGATTCAAGCTCAAAACACAAACATACTCAAAATCCACCCATTTGATCTCAAATTTCAGCAACTAACCCAAAACTTAACAATGCTTAGCTTAGGCTTTAAATTCATCAAATCAAAACAGAACCCAAACTTAAATGTGTATAAAACTCTTACTTCAAATGGTGAATCCACACAAAGCTTCCTTGATCTCCTCCTAGACTCCCACTTCTCCTTCTCTTCTTCTTCTTGCCCTAACCTTCTTTCTCCTTTTCTTTCTTCTCTTCAATTTCTATCAAAGCCTCAAGTGATCTCAAATGTCCAAACCGTACCCCCTTAAATCCCAGCTGCAATTTGTCTATAACCCTTGCCAAAAGACCATTTTACCCCCTTCTAACAATCCAACCTAACTAAACCTTCAAGGGCACTTAATTCTTTACCCTTCTATTTCAATTCTATCACTTTCTATCTTAAAACTTGTTACTCTCAACAGTAACTAATGGTTACCCATGTTACTAAATCTCCAATAACCATTACCCGCTAAATCTCAACTTAGCCATAAAATTCCCGAGGTACCCCTAGGCTCCTCCCGAGCCGGGTATAGAAATCCCGTTGTGACTCTTGAGTTAACTAGCTCTCTAGGACCATCTCGGCACGTGCATCACAATAATAAAACCACACTCACATGGTAAAATTCATAGAATACAATTATCACATATCAATACGGTTATGCCCAACATGGCCGAAATTACAATTACGCCCTTCTAACACGATCCGGGCCCACATGCATACTAATATACATAGTCATGCATGTCAGATAAACAAATAGCCAAATAACATGCTTTAAATCATAACCATGCATTTAACTCATTAAATTCAAACTTGAATTCCATTATGCCCTCCAGGCACACTAATCAAGGTCCTCAAGCCTTATTAGCGATTTTGGGTCGTTACAGCTTAGCAGATTTCATTGTTGAATGTATGGGAATCTCCAACGAGGAAGTCGTAACCCCAGCCCGCAAGCTATGGAGACTTTATGTCAATGGGTCCTCCAATGAGAATGGGTCGGAGGCCGAAATCATTTTAATTACCTCGATGGGAAGTCGCTTTCATTCAGCACTATAGTTTGGCTTTGAAGCATCGAATAACAAGGCTGAGTACGAAGCACTATTAGCAATTCTCAGGATAGCTTCCAAGCTCAAAGCAAAGGCCATCCACTATTATAGTGACTCTCAGTTAGTCATTAACCAGGTCCTGGGTGAATATCAGGCTCGTGCCATTAAAATGGAGCCTATCTAGAGAATGTTAAGGCAGCTTTTGGGGAATTTGAGTTTTATGGCATAGAACAAGTTCCATGAGAGCAAAATTCAAATGTGGATGCATTTGCTAGGCTTGCCACGACCAAAGAGGATGACACACTCAACGTGGTGTCGGTCGAGTTCCTACTGGTCCCGAGTATAACCGAGCCTGAGGAAGAAGATGTCAACATGATTGACTTGCAACCCACTTGGATGGCCCCCGTAATTGATTACCTCAAAACTGGAAGTCTCCTAGTAGACCGGAATGAGGCTACGAAACTTATGTACAAAATACCAAGATACACCATCTTGGAAGGAATATTGTACAGAAGGGGGTATTTCATGCCACTACTTAGGTGTGTAAATCCCCTCGAGGTAGAGAAGATTTTAGAAGAAATCCACGAAGGATTTTGCGGAGACCACACTAGGGGCATGGTTTATCAAAAAAGGTGATTAGGGAAGGATACTTCTGGCCTACAGTTAAAGCAAACTCGTTCGAATACATTAAGCATTGTGACAAGTGTCAACGGTAAGCTTCGATACCACGAGCTCCACCTACTGAGCTCACCATGATGAGCTCCCCATGGCCATTCGCGGAGGGGTAAAATATGATGTAGTCGTCGTTGATTATTTTACAAAGTGAACCGAAGCTAAGCCCTTAGCTACCATCTCCTCGAAAAAATTCCTAGATTTTGTAGTAAAGAATATAATATGTAGACACGGGATGCCCAGGAAGATCAAATCATACAATGGGACCCAATTTGACAGCGACATGTTCACACACTTCTATGAAAAGAATGGGATAGTTAAAAGCTTTTCTTCTGTGGCCCATCCATAGGAAAATGGCCAAGTTGAAGCAATAAACAAGACTCTAAAAATTTCTATGAAGAAAAGGGTAGAAGAAACTAAGGGAAGATGGCCAGAGGAACTACAACAAGTCCTGTGGGCATGCAGAATGATAACAAGAACTTCAACAGGGCATACCCCTTTCTCCCTGGCTTAGGGATGTGAGGCCATGTGGCCAATTGAGGTCAAAATACCAACTATAAGGCCCGAAGCAGACGACCAAACCTCGAACCAATCCCATCTCGAAGAGAGTTTAGACCTGATTGAAGAAAGATGAGACGGAGCCTAGCTAAGAAATGCTGCATATCAGCAGAGGGCTACAAGATATTTAAAAAAAAATGGTCTGAGAAAGGATATTTGGATTGGGAGAGTTGGTGCTCAGGTGCATTTTTCTGGCCACACGAGACCCATCTGATAGGGTACTCGAGCCTAATTGGGAGGGACCCTACTAGATCGAGTCCATCATTCAATCTGAAGTTTATAAACTAGCGAGGTTGAATGGAGATTTGATCACGCTATTAGAATGGTAAAGATCAACGACATTACTATCAGTAATATAGGAATGATGTTAATTCATTTTAACCCAACTTGTATTTAATTTCGGCTTTTCATCAATAAAGAATTGAATTTCATTCAAATTTTGTATTTTTATTGTTATACTTTTTGCATACCCTCAAAATTAAATAACCTAAGATCACAATCATAGGATATTAAGGGGGCATAAGTTTTATACAATCATACCATGAGCTCGAAAAAATATAACATCAATAAAAATAAACTCTAATAGCAATATATGGATTGTTAACCTAACATGAAGAAAACAATAATAGTGTATGGATTGTTAACCAAACATGAACTAAACAAGTCTGGAACAAACCAGCAAAACCTAATCGATACAATCAAAAGTTGGAATTCTAGATAAACCAACAAAAAGTCATAAGTCAAGACAAGGGTTGGAAATTTTTGCAAATGAGTTTCGGCCTCGCAACCTTGAGATCATACTTGAGGATGAGGAAAAGTTACTATGGAAAAAAAGATATAACTAGACTAATGAGGTTACATGCCCTTAAGTATTTTTTTAATAGAAATACATGGTAAAAGTAAAATTTGACCTTGACGATGACGAAGTTGAATATGGGCATTTCGATTAAAGTATGCATGAACGCGTCGAAATTCGAGCTTCAACCCAACAAGTATTTGTATAAATAAATAATTACATCACTTTATCCACAATGTGTAAATATTTCGAGCAAGAAATATAAGCGTGTGGAAAAACAAAAGGCATCCAAGGTAAACAATATGCATAAATATTTTGAGCAAAGAATATAAGCATAAATAATAAAAACTATCATTTAACTTATAAATAAGAAATATAAGTAGATGTTTCAATTGTATTTTCCCAAAGGGCATAAAAAAGATATATAATTACAAAAATAATAAGGGACGCGACCCTATTCAAAACAATTCAATGTTGGTCAACTAAACTGGACTCGACCTCCTCGCCTCCGCCATCTAAGGTAGTGGCTGTAACCTCCTCCTCGGCCAACCGAGCCTTCCACTTGGAGATGAACTCTTCTTCCTTATCTTGGATAAACAAAGTGTCCATCTCTGGGTTCAAACACCACATCATATACATGGCCCCATTTGTAGCCCAATCCTTTTTGGTCTAAACCCCTCTAGCATGTGCTTCTTCTCGTCAACTGTAGAGTCCAAGAACTTTACTTAGCTACTTAGATAGAAGTAGTAATAATAATAGCTAGTAGTAGTTATAGTATGTTTATTACTATGGATTTTGGTTCAAGCCGGGACTTAGCTGGACACTCATAGCAACACTTGTAGATTTTATAAGTTTAACCTATAGTTTAAGAATATTAATTATAACCTAAGGTTTAATTAATATGACTGGTTATGATGATGATATTTATTATACTATAAGGTTTAGACAGACCCAATAAGATAATTACACTTGTCATGTGCATGTTTGATGAGAAATTAAGTATTTTTTTAGGAATAGTTTATTGAGAGTAATATTTGAAAATCCTAGAGTCTGCTAGCAACTTTGAAATCGTTATTAGACTTAGTCAAAGTTGTTTACTCAATACAAATTATGTTGAAAAACTGTAATTATGTGTATAATATTTCAGCGTATGCCGATATATCGCAGCTCTAGGGGGCGATATATCGCCACACGGGGATACGAAAAACACGTAACTTCGCATGACCACTTCGACGAGCCTCGGGAATATGAGCCCAGGAGATATATCGCCTATGGTAGGTGATATATCGACTCTAGGGCTGTATTTTCAAATGATTTTGAAACCGAGCTCATTTTATTCCATAAACCTCTTTATAAGCCAGAATCTTTTTGACCGAGTCTTCAGCCTCTGCTGAACGATTATTCAAATGTTTTTCAATTAAAAAGTCATTATTTTTATTCAAGCAAAATGAAGATCTTTTCATTCTTGAACTCTATAAATAGGACCTAGTACCCAGCCATTTCTTCATTCATCAAGCTAAGTTCAGAGCCTTCAAGTTGCTAGGTTTACTTTAGAGTGTTAAACACTTGGGTTGGGGTTATAAGCTATATCATTCTAAGCTTATTAAACACTTGGGAAGTAAGGATAATAGTGTGTATTTCGATTTTGAGGTGTAGTTCGGTTATATTGCATTCAAGGTATTCCTAATTCTAGTTCCTTTCTGTATTGTTTCATTAGTTTTTCATAGTTTTTCTCTACTCAAATCCTAACTCAGTATTCTTTATTCTTGGTTAGGCATCAATGTCCTTTGAACTTGAGGTTGTTGTTGGTAAGTATCTTCTCGATGGTTTAGTTCATTTTGTTCATCTATTTTCTTTTAGAATACTCACCTCTCTATTAATGGTTTTTAGGAGTGTTCCAAAATCCCGACCTTGTTCTCATCATCACGGGATTTTGGTAAGGAAAATAGGATAGTTCCTATGTGATATGTTCTATGATTTTAATATGTTATGATTATGCTGTAGTATGATTTTATGTGTTATGATATATGTATGATTGGGGCATATAGTTGTTATATAACAAACCTTTAACACTTTTATGTTTTGGGCTTATAGTTGCTATATAGCAAACCCCAACACTTTTATGTTTTTGGGGCTTCTAGTTGCTTAACTAGCAAACCTCATTGTAGTTTGAGGCTTATAGTTGCTTAGTTGGAAAACCCCAATAGTCACCATGTACATGGATTAGAATTATGATATATGTGTTATAGTATATGATATATGTTCATAGTTTATGTGTATGATTATGTTCCATGCTTGTAGTAGATTTTCCTTGCTGTGCATTAGGCTCATTCCTTTATGTTTTATATGTGCAGGAAAATAGTAATGGCAGCGGGAAGGTTCTTGGCGACTTGGGAATGTGTTTTGAAGGAGAATGGATTCGGTGGACTGGATGAACGATTCGAGGATTAAGTTGTTTTTAGTCATTTCAGTTATGCTTTATATGTATTTTCTGCACTTGATTTTGTAACCAAGTTTATTTAAGATTCAAGTTATGTTTTATTTCAAATAATGGGATCCCATATCCTACCCCGAATTTTGATGTATTTTAAACCTTTGCTTTACAGTTTTTTTGATAATGTTATGGTTATTTCATATGTATGTTTCCTTAAGAATAGTGTCTATGTATAAGTAGTTTTAATGGTCCAAAGTCTAGGATAAGTTGGGTCATTACAGTTGGTATCAGAGCAACGGTTCATTCGCATGAAGTTCTCCTCGATACACACACTCAAAGCTTCAAATCTGACCGCCAAGTAAGTATTTAAGTTATAGTTATTATGTTTATATGTATAGCTAATGATTTTAGTCTTTATGTTTTCAGTTAAGAATGAACGAAGCATTAACTTATGAGGATATCCGAGCCATTAAGGCTTTAAAAATAATTTTCTCTACCGAGAAACACCGTAGGAGTGTTAGAAAGAATCACTCGGAGGCTGCTTTTGTTCCACAGTGAAATGGGTCACCTCCAAGAATCTAAGTAGATCATGATGAGGGCAACGGAGCAATACGTTTTAGTAATTAAACTATTTAGAGATTATCATACTGTAATTGCAGCCTTAGAGGAAATATGGGAAACAATGGATGATGAAGATGAATTGCCGGTAGCAATGAGATATTATTTTCTCTTAATTAGGTTCACTTCAAAACTGGAATTTCAGTTTATAAATGAGCAAAAGCATAGAATTTTTACGAACCTTCCTCGAGGACATTTTGAGGCACATGATAATGAGGACTATGAGGAGTTAAATGATGATATGCTAGATGAAGGATCAGATATAGAAGATCCCGATTTTTAGAATAATTAGTTTCATTGTTTGTTTTAATTTATTATTTGTTTTCTTTTATGGTTGTAAATAGTGAAAACTTTCTTTTCCAAATTAATATCATGGTTATTTTGTTATCGTGTATGAGTTTGATTTTTCTTTTGCAATCATAATAAATAATAAATAAAATAAATAATGACTAAGTTCAGTGAGAGTGGATACAAATAAATGAACCAAGTTTCTATATCGAGAGTTAGGGGGCCATAGTAGTGGGAACGATTTTACTAATCCCAACCCTCCCTCAATATGGTTAGCTTTGGAACAAAAATGATTTTTGAGCCTGAGAATTTAGTCATATAGGATGATTAGAAACAGACTTAGAAAATAATAAAGATGGCTTATTTTTCTAAGTAGAGAAACCCACTCTAATAATAAAGAAGACTTATACAATTTTCATAAGAAGTCATAATTTATTGGTCCAAGTTATGTTTGTTTAGATTACGTTATTGCCTTAGAGCATATTAGGGTAAAGTTCTGACATGTTTCTCTCAACTGTTAGAACTCTACTGCAATGTCACTCCGAAGGTCTGCTCGCACCAATGGAAATGCCTCCAATGCTACTCTGATGAACAATGAAGCCCCTCAGGTTCGCAGAAGGGGAGTGCGTGCTGCTGCAAGCCGCAATGCGCCGCCGACACCAGTAGTTAACAACACTGCAGAGATTGCCAGACTGCGACAACAAGTCGAGGAACTATTGCAGCAATAGCGTCAACAGGCTCAGCCTCAGACTCAGCCTCAGACTCAGCCTCCGCCTACGCCACAACCACAGTCATAGCAAATGGCCTCAGCACCCCAACAAGTTGGTCCATATGGAGGATGGCCAGTGGCGTACTATGCGCCATATCCAGTTCAGCATATGGAGCCAGTTTTTGAGCGGATCCGTAAGCAACACGCTCTGAACTTTGAAGGGACTACAGACCCCTTCGAGGCAAAAGAGTGGCTAAGAAACGTGGAGCCAATCCTGACGCACATGAACCTCATCAAAGCAAACCGCATATCCTGCGTTTCATCCTTGCTCAAGAAAGATGCCAAGATATGGTGGGACTTAGTCCAGCAGACGCATGATGTTCCCACCATGACTTGGACTCGATTTGTGGAGCTGTTCCACAAAAAGTACTATAATTCGGTTGTACTATCTTCAAGAGTTGAGGAGTTCGTTGGCCTGAAGCAAGGAAGTTTATCAGTGACAGAGTATGCTCGGAAGTTTGACCGTTTGGCTAAGTTCACACCGGAAATGGTTCCAACTGACTATCTGAGGGTGTCTAAGTTCATTTCAGGACTTCGACCAAAGATCGAGCTAGGGGTTAAGTTAGCAAACCCAGGAAATACTACTTATGTCGATGTTCTAGTGACAGCAATAGAAGTAGAAAGGTTGGAGGCTAATGTTAGTAAAGAAGAAGCCAATAAGCCTGAGCCTACACTGCAGGGTCAATCTCAGACAAGTCAGAACAACAACAACAACAACAACAACAACAAAAATGGTCAAAAAAGAAGACATCCTGAAAATAAGCAGTCCGACAGCGATAAAAAGGCACGGACAAATAATGGAGGTAGTAGGTCGGGTTATGCAGAGTACCTGCAGTGTACTAAGTGCCAAAGGAAACATCCTGGGAAATGTCGGTCAAACACCAAAGGATATTACAACTGTGTTCAAGAGGGACACCAAAAGAAAGAATGACCTCAGCTCAAGACAGAAGGGAAAAAGGAAGATAAGATGGTTCCTGTCAGGGTTTTTGCCTTAACCCAAGGAGAAGCTGATGCTAGCAATAAGGTGGTCACAGTTCAAGTTTCTATCCTCAATAATATATGTTCTGTATTATTTGATTCAGGAGCCACTCATTCGTATATCTCATTAGGAATGATAGAAAAACTAGACAAACCTTGTGAAAGATTTATAACTAGGTTTGTAACCGAGTTGCCTTCGAGCAAAGTAGATCTATCATCACAAATAGTACGAGGCGTACCGATCAAGATTGAGGATGTAGAACTAGAAGGAGACCTGATAGAACTGGAGATCAAGGATGTCGACGTGATACTAGGCATGGACTGGCTAGCATGGCATGGCGCAACCATCGACTGCAAATGCAAGAAGGTGATGTTCGAGACTCCTGACGGCCAGAGATTATGTTTCATGGGACAAGTTTCAGGACTACGCACACCGCTAGTATCATCTCTCAAAGCTCAAAGGATGATAGAAAAAGGGTGTCAAGCATTCTTAGCTAGCATCATAGATGTAGTAAAGAAAACACCGCTTAAATTTGGAGACGTCCGCATGATACGAGACTTTGTAGAAGTATTTCCCGATGACTTACCAGGGTTGCCGCCGACTAAGGAAATTGACTTCACAATAGAATTAGTACCGGGCACTAAGCCTATCTCCAAGGCACCATATCGGATGGCACCTACAGAACTCAAGGAGTTAAAGACGCAGCTACAAGAACTCCTAGACTTGGATTTTATTAGGCCGAGCCATTCTCCATAGGGAGCACCGGCGCTATTCGTGAAGAAAAAGGACGGAAGCATGCGGATGTGCATAGACTATCGCGAGCTGAATAAGGTAACAATTAAGAATAAGTACCCGCTACCCCGGATTAACGACTTGTTTGATCAACTCCGAGGTGCGACCGTATTTTCAAAGATTGATTTACGGTCCGGGTACCATCAGCTCAAGGTGCGGGGAGAAGATATTCCTAAGATAGCTTTTAGAACTCGTTATGGGCATTACAAGTTCTTAGTTATGTCTTTTGGTCTTACCAACGCACTAGCCGCGTTTATGGACTTGATGAATAGGGCTTCAAGGATTACTTAGATAAATTCGTCGTAGTGTTCATCGACGACATCTTAGTATACTCTAAGGATGAAGTCGAGCATGAGGAACATTTGAGGTTGATTTTATCACGACTAAAGGAGCATCAACTCTACGCCAAGTTCAACAAATGCGAGTTTTGGCTTTCACAAGTGGCGTTCCTCAGGCACATTATATCCAAGGACGGAGTTGTAGTTGACCCATCAAAGGTAGAGGTCGTGAAGGATTGGCCAAGACCAAAGAACGCATCTGAAGTAAGGAGCTTTCTAGGATTAGCAGGTTATTATAGGAGGTTCATAGAGGGATTTTCTAAGATAGCCACTCCACTCACCAACCAGACCCGGAAATAGCAAAGATTCAACTGGAATGATAGATGTGAAGAAAGCTTTCTGTTGCTTAAGGACAAGCTGTGCTCAGCACCAATACTCTATGTACCGACACCCAATGATAAGTTCGTAGTCTACTGTGATGCGTCGAAGCAAGGGTTGGGTTGTGTGCTGATGCAGAATGACAAGGTGATAGCCTATGCCTCAAGGCAGCTGAAGGAGTACGAGCAACGCTACCCAACTCACGATATGGAGTTGGCAGCGGTGGTCTTTGCGTTGAAAATCTGGCGCCATTATCTTTACAGAGAATGGTACGAGATTTAAACAGACCACAAAAGTTTAAAGTACTTCTTCACTCAGAAGGAGCTTAACATGAGGCAGTGCAAGTGGTTAGAGCTAGTATAGGATTACGACTATGAAATCCTATACCACCTGGGAAAGGCAAATGTAGTTGCCGATGCGCTAAGTAGGAAGAGTTATGGATGTTTAGCAGCACTAGCAGGAATAGAAAAGTCGATGCAGCAGGAGCTGATCAATGCCGGAATAGAAGTAATTGTCGGCAAGCTGGCTAACTTGTCTATCCAGTCAAATCTGCTAGAAGATATACGGATTGGGCAAAGGCATGATGACACACTAGTGGCACATATGGATGCAGTCAGAGAAGGTAAGGCCACAAATTTCTCAATATCTGGTCAAGGGTTATTGAGATATAAGGATCGAGTATGCATGCCGAATGATCAAAGGATTAAGATGGCGATTTTAGAGGAAGCACACAACACCCCATACTCAGTCCACCCAGGGTCGACCAAGATGACACATGACATCAAGGCAATATATTGGTGGCCAAGGATGAAGAAGGATATAGCGGAATTTGTGTCTAAGTGTCTAGTATGCCAGTAAGTGAAGGCGGAACATCAGCGCCCTTTAGATTTATGGCAACCACTTAGCGTGCCAGAATGGAAGTGGGACGATATAGCTTTGGATTTCGTGACAGGTTTGCCACGAACAAGTAAGCAGCATGAATCGGCTTGGGTAGTAATAGATAGACTAACCAAGTCTGCGCATTTCCTTCCTGTTAAGACTTCATACACGGCGAACCAATATGCAGAAATCTATGTCCAAGAGATAGTAAGGTTGCATGGAATCCCCAAGGCAATAGTGTCGGATAGAGGAACGGTGTTTACATCAAGATTTTAGGGAAGCTTACAGCAAGCCATGGGTACTAAGTTAAGTCTTAGTACAGCTTTTCATCCTCAGACAGACAGACAATCCGAGCGTACGATACAGATTTCAGAGGATATGCTACGCGCTTGTGTACTTGATTTTGGAGGATCATGGAATAAATACTTACCACTGATAAAGTTCTCCTACAACAATAGCTACCAGTCAACGGTCGGGATGGCACCTTATGAGTTACTTTATGGAAGAAGATGTTGATCGCCGCTACACTGGGACGAGGTAGGAGAAAGGCAGCTTCTCGATCCCGAAGCTGTTAGAAAAGCTCAAGAAGCAACAGTGCTGATTAGACAGCGTATGCTTGCTTCTCAAAGCCGTCAGAAAACCTATGCAGATGCCAAGTGATGTGATGTGGAATTCAAAGTCAGAGATCAAGTTTTCCTGAAGATATCTCCTATGAAAGGTGTGAAGTGGTTTGGGAAGAAAGGCAAGCTTAGTCCCCGATTTATAGGTCCTTTTGAGATATTGGACAAAGTAGGAGCAGTTGCATATAAATTAGCCCTACCACCAGCCCTAGCAGATAGCCACAACGTGTTCCACATCTCAATGCTACGCAAGTATGTGTCAGAACCATCTCACGTCCTCAAGTACGATACGATAGCACTCCAGAAAGACTTGAGTTACGAGGAACGACCGGTTAGCATCCTAGATAGAGGGGTGAAGCAGTTACGGTCCAAGAGTATTCTGATAGTCAAAGTCCTATGGAGTAATAGTTCTGAACGAGAGGCAAAGTGGGAGTTGGAGGAGGACATGCAAGGCCGGTATCCAAAATTATTTGGAAAGTAAATTTCGAGGAAATTCTTTTTAGTAGGGGAGAATTGTAGAGTCCAAGAACTTTACTTAGCTATTTAGATAGTAGTAGTAATAGTAATAACTAGTAGTAGTTATAGTATGTATATTACTTTGGATTTTGGTTCCAGCCGGGACTTAGCTGGACACTCATAGCAACACTTGTAGATTTTATAAGTTTAACCTATAGTTTAAGAATATTAATTATAACCTAAGGTTTAATTAATATGACTGGTTATGATGATTATATTTATTATACTATAAGGTTTAGGTAGACCCAATAAGATAATGACACTTGTCATGTGCATGTTTAATGAGAAATTAAGTATTTTGAGTAATAGTTTATTGAGAGTAATATTTGAAAATCCTAGAGTCTGCTAGCAACTTTGAAATCGTTATTAGACTTAGTCAAAGTTGTTTACTCAATACAAATTATGTTGAAAAACTGTAATTATGTGTATAATATTTCAGCGTATGCCGATATATCGCAGCTCTAGGGGGCGATATATCGCCACACGGGGATACGAAAAACACGTAACTTCGCATGACCACTTCGACGAGCCTCGGGAATATGAGCCCAGGAGATATATCGCCTATGGTAGGTGATATATCGACTCTAGGGCTGTATTTTCAAATGATTTTGAAACCGAGCTCATTTTATTCCATAAACCTCTTTATAAGCCAGAATCTTTTTGACCGAGTCTTCAGCCTCTGCTGAACGATTATTCAAATGTTTTTCAATTAAAAAGTCATTATTTTTATTCAAGCAAAATGAAGATCTTTTCATTCTTGAACTCTATAAATAGGACCTAGTACCCAGCCATTTCTTCATTCATCAAGCTGAGTTCAGAGCCTTCAAGTTGCTAGGTTTACTTTAGAGTGTTAAACACTTGGGTTGGGGTTATAAGCTATATCATTCTAAGCTTATTAAACACTTGGGAAGTAAGGATAATAGTGTGTATTTCGATTTTGAGGTGTAGTTCGGTTATATTGCATTCAAGGTATTCCTAATTCTAGTTCCTTTCTGTATTGTTTCATTAGTTTTTCATAGTTTTTCTCTACTCAAATCCTAACTCAGTATTCTTTATTCTTGGTTAGGCATCAAAGTCCTTTGAACTTGAGGTTGTTGTTGGTAAGTATCTTCTCGATGGTTTAGTTCATTTTGTTCATCTATTTTCTTTTAGAATACTCACCTCTCTATTAATGGTTTTTAGGAGTGTTCCAAAATCCCGACCTTGTTCTCATCATCACGGGATTTTGGTAAGGAAAATAGGATAGTTCCTATGTGATATGTTCTATGATTTTAATATGTTATGATTATGCTGTAGTATGATTTTATGTGTTATGATATATGTATGATTGGGGCATATAGTTGTTATATAACAAACCTTTAACACTTTTATGTTTTGGGCTTATAGTTGCTATATAGCAAACCCCAACACTTTTATGTTTTTGGGGCTTCTAGTTGCTTAACTAGCAAACCTCATTGTAGTTTGAGGCTTATAGTTGCTTAGTTGGAAAACCCCAATAGTCACCATGTACATGGATTAGAATTATGATATATGTGTTATAGTATATGATATATGTTCATAGTTTATGTGTATGATTATGTTCCATGCTTGTAGTAGATTTTCCTTGCTGTGCATTAGGCTCATTCCTTTATGTTTTATATGTGCAGGAAAATAGTAATGGCAGCGGGAAGGTTCTTGGCGACTTGGGAATGTGTTTTGAAGGAGAATGGATTCGGTGGACTGGATGAACGATTCGAGGATTAAGTTGTTTTTAGTCATTTCAGTTATGCTTTATATGTATTTTCTGCACTTGATTTTGTAACCAAGTTTATTTAAGATTCAAGTTATGTTTTATTTCAAATAATGGGATCCCATATCCTACCCCGAATTTTGATGTATTTTAAACCTTTGCTTTACAGTTTTTTTGATAAAGTTATGGTTATTTCATATGTATGTTTCCTTAAGAATAGTATCCATGTATAAGTAGTTTTAATGGTCCAAAGTCTAGGATAAGTTGGGTCATTACATCAACGAGGATCTCAAATGCATAATTATTTTCCTCCTTCAGGCATTCAGTCTCGTCCTGATAGAATTTGTCTCCACCTTCAAGCGATCGATCTTGGTCCTGGCGGCGTCAAAATCTACCGTCTTGGTGTCAAGCTCCGCCTTCAAGTTTTTTAAATTAGCCTCGGAGGAGTCAAGTTTGGTTTGGAGAACCTTGAGGGCATCCTCTGCTTGGCCTCAGGCCTCTTCAACTTTTTCTTGGGCTCCCTTGGCCTCCTTTAGATCATCCTCGGCCCTGATTCGAGCCTTGTTTGTGTCATAAACCAGGGTTTCAACCGCCGCCATCTTTGAGGAGAAAAGAGAGCTCTGGTGGAGGACACCAAGAAGGGTATGTAACAAAAGGTTTTACAATAGTTAGAAAAAAAGGCAGGAAACCAATAAAATAAAAGTAAAGAGAAATAGACTTACTGAGACCCCAAGCTCCATCATTTGATCAATAAGGCATGTGGGGTTTTCTTCCCTAAAAAATTTCCAAACATTGGCGTCGAGGTGGCTATAAGACTGGCCTGTCCGAGACAACAGGTGCGAGCACAGATCGGGTCCTAGGGTCTCCACCACATTCTTCAGGGGATACTCCCACATGTGGGATAAGGCTACAAACTAACGAACCACAGTCGAGGCCCCCGCAGGCTTGGGGGACGAAGGAGGCACAACTTTTTTGCCTTTATCACCAGCAGGGATCAGGCAAGGAGGAAGGCTTCTTCTCTTGGGGAGGTGGAATGGACACCGGAGGCTCGATGGTGGCTGCCATTGCGATTGTGAGAGCAATGTCGCGGACCACATCCATAGAGTCTGGAGCCTAGGGCTTAGGCTTGTTGGAGACCAGCTTCGAGGGAGAAGAACCCTCTACAAACTTCGCTGACTTCGAAACTACACCTTTTTTCAAGGTGGCGTGACCTTGCTTGGTACCTCGGGGTTTAGGAGGCTGCCCCAAGAGGTTGTCCAGATCTGGCTCCATGTCACCTTAAAAGAACAAAGAATATCAATTAAGCCGATAAAGGAAAAGTCATACACATATCTATAGTAGAAAAGACTAAGTATTAGGAACCTAACTAGAGGACTCATCAGAGCTCGAACTCGTGGACAAGGAGAATCCCTTATCTTCTGACAAGGTCACTAGAGTCCCCTCCTAGAAGGTGGGGGACATCCTTGAAAGGTCCCTATAATCGTTTGTGTCGTATTGCACTACTACCCCATCCTAAACCTCATTTAAACTATACATGGTCTGCTATTTCCCTAGCCAACTATCGAACCTATGGACTCGAAGGTCTACCATGGACCATGCTAGGAAGTTACTCCTGGGATTCTTAAAGAGAATCATTACATAGGGTTTGTACTTAAGTAAATAAGGAGACCACATGGATGGGTCGAGCACAACTTTACCTCCTCCTGCGAGCTTGATGAGGCCTCATCCTGTGCCTCATTTCCCGAGCCTGATGGTTCAAAAGGATGAGATCTATGGCTACAAGATCTCGGGCCAGTGTATTTGCCTTTCACGGGGAGCTTGGTGGTGGGCATGGGCATATCTTCCCATCTCGCATATTTGCGATTGCCCAAATTGACAATTGTCTCGCCCTCTTCAAGAAGCTTGCAAAGTCGAAGCTTGTCCTCGTGTAGAAGATATGAGAGGGACAGCCGACCATAGGGAAACTTTAGGATAACTTCCCTATGTTGGCTATATAAAAGATTTGAGTGAGTCAATCGGGCTCACAAATTAAATGGAAAATTTAATTAGGAAAAACTAGCAAGGTACTTACGACTTTTCTGAAAGGAATAGAAACAAGAAGGAGTGAGACCATCTGTCTAGAAGAAGGCGGTCTTAAAATTAGGAGGATGGTTGGGAATATTCTTGAATAGTTGTTTCTCCTTGGGATAGCTCGAGAGGTAATAGAACTCATCTCCGCCATGAGCTCGTGAGGAATTGCTTTTAAGGCAAAAGAGATAAAGATCTCATGTGCCGTGGGTTCCTCCCACTTCATCTCCGGGTACAGTGACCTTAATGCAGTCAAGACCCTATATGAGTTTGTCTGGAGCTGGAATGGGGCAATTCTGGCATAGTCTAGAAAGTTCCAGAAGTAGTCCTTCAGTGGCAATAGAGCCCCAGCTCATAAGTGCTCACGAATCCAGACTGTGACCTTAACCTTTCTATCAAGATCACCATCACTAGGAGCAAAAAAGCTCCTCTCGTTGGAGCTGGCAGGGCAGCAGACTAATTGGCCAGAGAGCTTCAACCCATTACTGGAGAGGAGCTTGGAAATTTGTCAGGTCGAGGTTATGGAGCTTTGGTAGTGTTCAGCCTCAAAGAAAGAACTCTCTGACACCGGGATGGAAATGAATTTGGGAGCTTTGGATGGTTGGTTAAATGGACCCTCCATGGGGTTGAATGCAAGCTCACTAGGGGAAAAGGCTATAGTAACTTTGAGTTTAGGGTCTAACGGAATAGGCAGGATCTCTGGGTCTGGATCGGGATAGGCCGCAACTCGGAGCTTCTTCCTTTTTCTCTCTTCGACCTCGTCGATCTTGCTTGCACAGTTCTTTGTGCTTGCGAATCAGTCACTGATTTCGTGTAAAAGGTGATTCAGGTCCGGGAGTTGATGGGTGGTAAGGGATGGCAAGCTTGGGCCCCCACCAATTCTGAGAAGACTACGACATCTAACAAGGAAGAAAAACATGAGGGCCCATTATAGCAAAAGATAAGGAGAATAGGAAGAGGTTAAAATCTTGATAACTCGAGCTCGAAAGCTCGAGGTAACAAGATCGCCCTAATCGATCCTGAAGGCTTGAATAGGCAAGGTTAACTCGGATGCCTATCCCGAACCATTGTAAAGTTTGGGGCACCGAGAGTGCACCCACGCGAGAGTGGGGCAATTATTACCAGTTTAAAAGAATCCCAGATTTCTAGGGAAAGAGTGGGCAATTACCCGAAAATGCGATTTTTCTGGGATACATGCATTAAAACCCTATATCTTAAGCTACACGAAACCCGTGACCTAAATACCCCATTACCTGAAGAAAAAGAAAAAAAAAAACTACTTTTTACAAATTTTTGCCAAAAAATTTCGGTCTAATCCATGTTTCTGATCATGCCAAGTCTAACCAAATCAAAAAAATTCCTAGTGCAAAGAAAAGCCTCAAAAATCTGGTGGAAAGCAGAAGGTTATTCTTATGAACAGATGAAACACATAAATATATATATATATACCAAAGGAAGGTAAGAGAACTAACGCATTATGGACCGTGGGTATGAAGAAATTGCTAATTGGAGGAGTGGTTGCAGTAATGACCTCACCGAACCAAAGGAGGAAAGGGCGCTCTATTTGTTGGGTTTAGAGAACATGCAAAGGCAAGGAAAACCTTGGGTTTTTTCTCTGGTTTGTGTTTTCTGAAGAATGAAAATGAGAGTGATGAAGATGAAGAGAGTGTACATATATATATACCCCAGTAGGGATGTCAAAGGTCGAAAGGATCTAAGCCATTGATTTGTATGAAAAGAGGATCCAAGGGATCACATTTGATTTCTGAAGTATTACAGAAAAATAGAGAATGGGAAAGGACGTGAGCAAGAAAAAGAGTACTCGAATACTCTTGGTGTGCAATCCCCTAGTGATGTATGTCTGCACTCGAGTGTTGTAGGTGACACATTTTTTGAAAGTGGAGTTCAAAAGTTTCCTTCTCAGAGGATTCGAACCAAAACTTTTGAGGGGGCAAAATGTTACACCCAAATTTCGAGAATGAATAAATGAGCCTCAAAATGTAGGCTCGTAAAGAGTAAGCTCAAAAATAACAAGCATTGGCTAAACACTTGTATAAATTAACACAATTCCTTATTTGTTGTTATTGGCGATCGAGCACAAGTTGCGGTCTCGAAAGCGAGAATCTACTTCGAAGCATAAGTGTATTTTTTGAGCCTTAGTTGCAAGTTCGAAGGCATTGGTTTCCGAAGAATGAGTTCGACGAAACCGCTAGGTGAGGAGGAGGTTAACTGGAATGATGAGCTCGAAGTTTGAATCAGTCTCGAAAATGTGTTAACCTTGCATTTGAGATCAGCAACGCATTTTGCACATAGCAGTTGTTAGGAAATCCCTATTCCTTAGGGATTTGTAGTTATCAGATATTAAATCCCAATCATCATGGGATATTATGTAATTAATGTATTTATTTACATTTCTTTCATATTTGAATAATGGATTGTAACTTCCCTGAATTAGTGGAAGAGATTCCCACAACCAGGTCTATAAATAGCCTGGAATTTTTCATTTGTAGAGACGCACAAAAATTGTACTGAGAATACTCTCCCAAATTGTTTTCAAATAAAAGCTTTGAGCGAGTATCAATATCAATAACATTGACTCGTGGACTAGGTAGATTTTAACTGCTGAACCACGTAAAAAATTCTTGTATTCTTCTATTTTTTCTAAAATATTGTTTAGTGCTCTTCGTAATTAAGTTGACGAAAAATGACGTCAACACAATTAATAAAGTGATAAATAGAGTATCATTCCCTCGAGGATTGTTCATTAATTACCAACTTTTCTTAACTCAATTCTATTTAAAAATAAATTAAAATTTTGTAAAATCCTAGAGTATTTAATTTCATCAATTATCCACTCTTCTAATATGATTAATCAAATTTTATAACCGTTATTCATTTGATGATAGCAAGTTCACTAAATCAATCATATTTCTTATCAAGTTATAAGATCTCAATTTGTACATGAATTTTCTATATGTCTATGATTATTCTAACATGTAAAAGACCTTAAAAGCTAAAACTTAAAAGGTACACAAATCATACAGGTATTCTCATCAAATATGTATTTATTATGATTGTTTAATTATAGCATATTCAATTCCCACTTTTGAGATCTTGAATCAAAATCATAAATTATGTAAATGGTGATCAAGCGCTCACAAGCATTAAACATAAATTAAACAATTCAATATTGATATGAAGAAGAAATATTAAAATTATAAGAATTAATAATAGAGATTCAAGTGACTACATCAAAAGTCGTAGAAAAGAAATTTAGTTCATTATGAAAATAAAAACAGCCATTGAAAAGAAATAACAGTGCATAGGGAAAAAGAAGAAAATAAAAACTCTAAATATACTATCTAATAGCCTTGAAGGGGTTTTTCTCTGATTCTTGCCTCCCAAGATATGTCTCTAGGGTTCCCAAAAGTTCTATTTATCACCCTCCAACAAATGGTCCTTCAAAATAACTAAAAATGGAAAGTTCCGTCTGTATGTCAGTGCTGCGACCCTCGTTAAGTAGCGTCGCGACGCTCAACAACTTGCTTGCAACTGGTCTCTACAACACCAAATGATCGTATTTTGGCCATGTTGGTTGTTGACGCAGTTATTCGCCAACAGTGAATTAAGAAAATAACAAGATTGATTAGTGCTTGATAATAAACCGAAATAAGAAATGAACTCTCAATGACACAGATCTTTTACGTGGTTCAGTTGTTAAAATCCACCTAGTCCACGAGTCTATATTATTACTGTTTTTCTCTCTCTCTATTTTGGCAGAGTTTCAATATTACAGAATAATCGTCCCCCTTTCCTGTCCAATATTCCTAGTATTTATCGAGAAATTCCATGGACAGGTTTGGGCAACCGCATGAGTCAATCACGAATTTACATATTTATTACATTTAATACAAACTATTCCCATTTATACTAGGATATGATCTGATCACGAAATAAAAAGTCTCCTAATATCTGGGACATTAAATATTACAGGCTGGCCATAAATGATCGTATAAAAGTACCCGAGCTTTTGGGGATTCAAGGGTACGCAATATATTTGAATTACCATGAACTGGATATATCTCTGAGCTTGTAATATGGAGGTCGTATGAATATCATGAGCTCATGCTTCGCACATATGCATCCCTAGCTCGCATAATCAATGTGAGAACTAAGCTGTCCACGTCGATAATAAATGGATTCCTTGGTTATTTCTTCCACATATTTATTTGTCAACTGTACCTGAGCTGAGTGAAGGACTCGTGTTGAAATTAGGGTACACAATTGACTATGGCTCAACAACGCAGCATAGCCCAGGCTCACCTACTTGAGTAGCGGTCAAGGCAGTCTTGGCGGCATTGATCTCGGCCTGGAGCTCATTGCTTTTGGCCCTAGCCCGGGCTATGCTGCGGTGTTGAGCCAGACCAGACTGAAAAATAACAAGGCAAGTTAGATATATCCTTTGACAATATAAAGAGAAAAATGTCACCAAGGAATGATAAATTACTTTGAGGGTCATCCCCAAGGCTGACTCCGGGACGTTCTCCGGGCTCCACTCCTCGATAGTCCTCAAGTCCCTCGGGCTGGCTCTGTAAGCGTGCCCCACCATGGGGCTCACCGTCTCGTAGAGGATTCCCCGAAAGGCTTCGGGGATCTTCTCCAGATCCTGGGGATCAACCGGTATGCGGACAGTAGTAGCTGGGGCAAGAGGAGCTGGAGGATCTGCTTGTATTACCTGATCCTGAGAAGGAGCGAACCGAGGTGAAAGAAGAGTAGCAGGAATCCTCCTCTTAGTGACAGTACACGTTGAAGCTGTCGAGCTTGTGCCTTTCCCCTTAGCAGGGGATTTGGAGGTGTTTCATGCCGCAGGAGGGGCTTTCTTTGAATATCGGGGCCTCTTCACGACAGGGCCCGAGCCAGATTTCCCGCCCTGAAAAGTCGTACGGAGGTCAGGAGCTCTGGGTTGTTCCATCTCGTCACCTAAAAAGAACAAAAAGGGGATTAGTTCACAAGTAAAGTCAAAAACATACACAAAGGAAATAAATAAAGATCCTACCCTCTAGGCTGGGGGAGGAGTCTATTATCACAATCTCGGGCTCTGGGACTACTGGAGGAGAAGAAGAATTTAAGTCTAATATTTCTTGGACGCTAGGAGGTTCGGGCTCAAGTTCTACCTCGGGGCTGGACTCATCTACATACTGCCTAAATCCAGGGGCAAAGGCGCCGTGGAGCAGAGAAGGCCAGCTCCTACGATTGGTCCCATACTCCTCAAAGATGGCAGACCTAAAATTTAAGGTGTTATCTACAACAATGGTGCCCTTGGGGTAATTGTTGTCATGACACAACACTAAGTGGTCCACACATTGGAGTAGGGTGACATTACGGTCTTGATTGTTAGGGTGATGGTGGATGAGCTGATTAGGGTTCAATCTAACTAACCTAAAATCGGCAACATCCCTATCTAATGCCCAATAGGGGTATGAGTTACCTTGGCCGGAGGGGCCGGCTGCTACCCCCGACGCAGCTCGTTCTAGATTGGGTTCCAGATCAGCCTGGGGAACCTGCCTTTTCTGCACAAGAGGCACCTCGTCCTCTTCCTACTCCTCGCTTTCGGTGGCAGGTGAATCCTCTTCTTGAGAGGGCGGGAGCTCGTGGATTACCGGGAGAGTAACCCGGGTCCTTAAGGCCAACGTCTGGCCTTGTCTAATCAAATTGCATGCCAACATCATGATATCATTCACGAGCTGGAGGTAATCCTTCTTGCTAGGTGGGAGCCCAAACAATGTTTCTTATTGACCCCTGAGGATCACTGACTTCTTCGTCCTTGCAAATATGGATGCACAAAAAATAAACTCAATTAGCACATGTACAAGGAAAATGTCTTGAAAAGAGTAAAATTTTACGAGCTAAAAAAAATTATGAGGACGGTTGAAGTATCGATGCTCACAGTTTCGGTTGCCGTTCGACATAAAAAACTGGTCTCCAAATGTGTACCCTAATTTAAGCACGAGTCATTCACTCAGGTCGGGTACAACTGGAAAATAAATATGTGGATGAAATAACCAAGGAGTCCATTTATTATCCATGTGGACAGTTCAGTTCTCACGTTGATTATGCGAGCTAGGGATGCATATGTGCGAAGCATGAGCTCATGATATTCATACGACCTCCATATTACGAGCTCGAAGATATATCCAATTCGTGGTAATTCAAATATATTGTGTACCCATGAATCCCCAAAGGCTCGGGTACTTTTATACGATCATTTATGGCCAACCTGTAATATTTAATGTCCCAGATATTAGGAGACTTTTTATTTCGTGATCAGATCATATCCTAGTATAAATGGGAATAGTTTGTATTAAATGTAATAAATATGTAAATTCGTGATTGATTCACGCGGTTGCCCAAACCTGTCCATGGAATTTCTCGATAAATACTAGGAATATTGGACAGGAAAGGGGGACGATTATTCTGTAATATTGAAACTCTGCCAAAATAGAGAAAGAGAAAAACAGTAATAATATAGACTCGTGGACTAGGTGGATTTTAACCACTGAACCACGTAAAAGATTTGTGTCTTTGAGAGTTCATTTCTTATTTCAGTTTATTATCAAGCACTAATCAATCTTGTTATTTTCTTAATTCACTGGTTGGCGAAAAACCACGTCAACATTTTGGTGCTTTCATTGAGAGGTGAGTTTAGTGCTTTCATCAAAATCCCAGTCAAATCTCATCATGGTGGTCACTCGCTCCATGCACGTTAAAAAGATAGAACAACCCGGTGGGCATGAGGCCCCTCGTACCGCTTTTTCAAATGAGCATGGCCCTGAAGTTCAGCAACATCCAGGAAAGCAACCGGTGGGCCACAGCGATACAGGGAGTTTGGCGTCATTGCCACCAAATCCAAACCCAAATTACATAACTATAGTTGAATTGGAAAATATGCAGTTAAGAAGCCACCTTGCCAAGGCAAAAAGGCAAATTGAGGATATCTTGGCTGAGTTACCCCCCTCTTACAACCGACGTTAATGTAGGAAAGAGGCAAAGTGGGTCTCATAAGTCCCGCAGGAATAACCGATCCAAACCAAGCCGATCAGTCATAATTGCCACCCTAAGTTCTGTGCCTGCGGTGCAAGACCGCCAAAATGCTCAACCTAGTGCCCTCGGAGGGGTCATCAGTACATCAATTGATCGGTTAGAACTGTGACCCCAAGTTCGGTGCCTCTATCGCATGCGTCTGGGAATGGCAACCAACGAGGAGGAGCTGGAATAGGTTCATAGAGGCAAAAATGTTCCCGCCAACCCTCCTACGTCACGATCGAATTTTCAGGCACAGGGAGCTAGAAATGATGGGGTAGAACAGAGGCGGGCTAATTTAGTTCGCCCTGATGGGACAAGGATTGCCTTGCCAGTTAGGAATCCCCCGTCACCTATAAGACATCCAATGCTGCCTCGTCCTACACGAGACATTCTTGCTTATGGAGATTGCAGAAGAAATCCTCCTCCATTTGCCCGTACCTATGTTCCACGGACACGTGTTGAAAATCTGGATCCTCGACCTCCACCACAAGCTGTGAGCTTCGCAAATGGAAGTTATTGGATGGAAAGTCATCGAAGTGGTAGGTCCGAGGGTGATCTAAGGAATCATCTAAGTTCGGCTCAAAGCCCTCGATATAATCCATAGCCTGATCTATGTGATCGCCTAAATTCGCAGAGAAGAAATTCAGCTCAGGATGAAGGAGTCAGTTACACTCGTCAAGAGGGAGGTCCTTTCAAAGTACATGATAACGAGAATGTCCCACAAAACCAAGCCCAAACTTTGAGGGACAACAACCCGCCAAACGCGTACAATAGGATGGGAGTTGTTGAACAGCCCCAGAATAACCTAGGGACCAATGACCAAACCCTCGAAAGGCTAGCCCAGATGGAGGAGCTAATGAAGAAGCTTCTATCAGAGAAAGAAAAAGATGAGTGTGACTCAGAGGATGAGCTCGAGCTTTTCGCCCCGAATATTGCGGCGGCTGCATACCCAACGGGTTTCAGGATGCCACATTTGTCAAAGTTTGATGGAGATGGGGATCTGTCTGATCACCTAGGGATGTTCAACACTATAATGATGGCCCACAACATCAAACCCGATCTAAGGTACCTTATATTCCCCTCGACAATGATTGGTCTAGCCAGGTAGTGGTTCAAACAATACAAGAGGCATTCAATCAGCTTGTGTAAGAGTTTTTCCACTTATTTTAAGAGAGCATTCAGGGCTTCCCAGGCAGCTCGGATTAAGGCTGACTCATTGGCTAATGTAAAGCAGCAGCCAGGTGAACCGTTGAAAGCATATCTAAGTAGGTTTGCCAATGTCACTGCGCGAGCTAGAGATGCCGACAAAAGCTCCAAGCTCATGGCAATGAGGACGGGAATTCTTGTTGGAGGCAACTTGTGGCAAGAGCTAAAGAGAAAAGGAGTTAATACTGTGGATGAGTTCTTGACACGAGCTCAAAGATGGGTTAACCGTGATGAGACACGAGCTTCTGTCACAGGAACCAGCCAAGTCCCTGTACAGCCCGTTGGAGCGGTAACGGATGTTGCAGCTACGGCTCAAACCGTTGCCCGGAATAACCAAGGGGGAAATAATAAGAGGAAGGGAAATGTTGAGGGCGACCAGAGCGGAACAAAGAAAAACAAGTCCGTGGAGAAATTTAAACCAGTCTACGCAACATATACCAATCTTACGGATACTAGAGAGTGTGTCTTCTTAGCTAATTCTACTCACCTTCCATGGAAGAAGCCAGAACCGCTAAAAAACCAAAGAGCAAAGAGAGATCATTCAAAGTTTTGCCAATTCCACAATGATATCAGTCATAATACTGATGATTGTAGACAGCTGAAGGATGAGATAGAGACACTCAACAGGGCGGGACCCTTGGCCCAGTACGCTCGGAATCGAGCGACTCCAAGTCAGCCCACTAGACAAAATCCTCCATCAACTCCTTAGGCTCCAATGAATCAATCCGGAGCTCAGGTGAATTAGGAAAATCCTCCTCCGATAACAGGAGGAGATATAGCCACCATTTTGGGAGGACCTCATCTAGTAGGCACGACCAGAGGAGCCCAGAAGAGGTACATCAATGAACTAAAGTCCCATAATGGAGTCGAGTTCATCCCGGAACCACTACAAGAAAAAGACTCTACCGCGACGACATATATTGCGACGACTCTAAAGTCCTCGCTGTATGTAGGCAAAATCCACGAAAAATTATGTTTTCTTAATTGATTTAAAAATAAGCTACAACGATGATATGTCGTCGCTGTAGGGTCGTCAAACAACACACGATCTAGCCCTCCAAAATCCTGATACCCTACAGCGAAGACTAGGAATTTGGAGGGAACGCGAGGCGGGAACTGACTATACAGCGACGACATGTCGTCAATGTAGGGTATTCATAAGAAAAAAATAGGGAAATTTGTTTGTCTATAGCGACGACATATCGTCGCTGTAGGATGCTTAGGGAACTCAACCGTCCAGAGTTGGTTGCCTAATTTGCACACCCTATAGCAACGACATGTCGTCGCTGTAGAGTCCAATATATATCCACTGATAAGTTATTTTGTACTCTACAGTGACGACATGTCATCGCTATAAGGTCAAAAATAAAACGTGGGAAAGTGAACCGCCAAAAAATTTAAGTCAAGGTTCACTGCCTATAGCAACGACATGTCATCGCTGTAGAGTACAAAAACAACACACGAGGGGATTCATGTACTATTTACTATCCTACAGCGGCGACATGTCGTCACTGTAGTGTCTCACTGTTTAAGTAAAATGGTGCATTTGATATCAGCGACGACTTTCATGTACTCTATAGCGACGACATGTCATCGCTATAGAGTCTGTCGATATAACCTCCAACCTGAGCCTTCTTCCTCATTTCTGCAAAAAAATTCTCAAAGGACAGCGATGAAATACCATCTCCCACCGCCATCTGAGGTCTTCCAGGCTAATTTGTGGCCACTTCTTCCTTGTTTTGGTAATCTAAACCTATTTTCTTTGTTTTTATGGTTTAAATTGTATTTTTTTTTTTGTTAATATTATGAAATTTTTTGTGGGTTTTTTTTTTTTTTTTTTTTTGCAGATTACTTGTGCCTAGCCCGAGCCTTGAGATTGGATTATTGGTGTTGGATAACACTTTAGCCACTTTTGGGTATTGTTTTTAAGTTTTTTATTATTGATTAATTGTTAAATTAAGTTTTTGATTGTGTAATTGGTTATTTTATAGTGTTGAATTTTGTATTTTTTAGGTTTTATTTGTTAATTTAATTATATTTGTATTTTTTAGGGATAGATTGTAAATATATTTATTAATTTGATTTAATTAAATATTATGTTATAAAAAAATGCATATGATAGGTTTAGATATTAGATGATATAATTTTATTTATTAATATATGTATTTTTTTTTTTATGTGTACATGAATGCATGTATAAAAAATGTGAATATGTTTATATGATTTAACGTGGATGTGAATATTAGAATTTAAATAATAATTAGATTATTATGTTAGATAAATATAATTAAATTTTTATAATATGATTTATGTTGTTGATATGAGATATAAATCTTTGAAATCAATTATATGTATGTTCTAAGATTGGTTTTGTAGTTTTTATACAAGTTTTAAATTTTGGGATAGGTTAGATTATAGTCGTTATGCTACTGAAATCTTAGTAGTTTTAGAAATATTGAACATTACAATTTAATTTTTAATTAATTTTAAAATAATTTATTATAAAAATAATAAAGTGTAAATTATAATAAAAATTATACAAATATAAAAATTTATTAATATTTTTTTATAAAATAAGTAGAAATTAAAGTAGTAATCTTTAATGGTAAATTAATAAATATAATATATTTATAAAATAAAATAATATATATAGATAGAATAAGTAATTAAGTTAACTTTACTCTAATTTAAAATTAAAATAATAAAACTTTATTGGTAAATTAAAAAAAATGACAATTATAAAAAGAATTTGATAATTATTAAATAATTTAATAATAAGTCTAATTAAATATCATTTGTTTATATAATAAATCTTTATAATGCATTCATAACTAACAATAATATATGTTCATAAAATTTGATAAGATATTCATAAAAATTAATAATTTATTCATCATAAGATTCAATAAGATATCATAAATTACTTAAAAAAAAATTAGTGCTTTCGTGATACAAAATTTATTACCAAATAAAGGTAGTTTTTCTGATTATCACATTGTGATAAAAAAAAATTCCACTTGAATCAGTTATGACGATTGACAAGAGTTGGATAACCAATAGGCGTCGTAACTCTGATGGGTTTTGGAATGGTCTTCAAGCATTTATACAAATGGCCAAGAATCATGCGAATGCTTCGGGAGAAGTCAGGTGCCCATGCGTTCAGTGTGTCAATATGCTGAATCAGAAACTGGATGTGGTGGAGGCTCACATACACAGATATGGGTTTTTGTAAAGATACGTGAAGTGGACCTACCATGGTGAAGTTGATATGCCTCCAGTAGTGGACGACGGGGCTCCAGTGACTAATGAGATGATTGACATCATCAATGATGTTATTGGTGAACAAGACACTAATGAAGAAGGCATAAATGAAGGAATTTCATATGGTGGTGGAAATAGTGCGGAGAATCAATTTGATGACCTTAATCGAGAGGTTGAAGCTGAGTTATACCCTGGTTGTACATGGTTGTCTTCCTTGAACTTCCTAGCGAAGATGATGCACATGAAGGTTATGAATAAATGGACAAATAGTTCATTTGATGAACTTTTGAAGTATATGAAATTTGCATTTCTGAAGGAGAATAAGATTCTGAATTCATTCTATGAGTCTAAGAAAAAAAATGAGGAAGTTAGGGTTAGGTTATCAATCAATCCATGCTTGCAAGTACAACTGTTGTTTGTTCTGGAAGGAGAATTCCCAAAAACAGAGTTGTCCTGTATGTGGTGAGAGCCGATGGGTTGACAAAGACACAAAGGGGGAAAAAGTCACCCACAAAGTGTTGCGGTACTTCCCTGTGACTCCTAGGCTGAAGCGTCTTTATGGTTCAAGGCATACAACAAATGATATGACCTGCATAGTACGGGATGGTGGAAAGAAGATGGTGTGATGCACCATCCTGTTGATGGGGTGCTTGAAAACAATTTGATTCCAGATATGTTTTAATCCATTTGGTAACATGAGTCTATCTTGCAGCATGTGGCCGGTAATAATCTACACGTACAATATGCCTCCTTGGTTGTGCATGAAGGAGTCATCATTCATGTTGACCTTATTGATTCTCGGTCCGAAATCACTTGGGAAGGACATGGATGTCTTTTTGAGGCCTGTGGTAGACGAATTGAAGGAGTTCAAACCAGAGACATTGCAACGAACAGTGTATTCAGAATGCGTGCAACACTATTATGGACTATCAATGATTTTCTAGCCCATGGTAGTTTGGCTGGTTGGAGTGGCCAAGGATATATGGCATGTCATTCATGCAATGAAGACACTCCTTCATGTCGGGTAATTGGAAAGATGACGTATGTTGGTCATAGAAGATTCTTATCTTCTATGCATAAGTGGAGGAAGAGTCGCTTGTTTGATGGGAATTATGAAAAAGGACGTCCTCCAAGAAAATTCAGTAGTCAAGACATACTCGAACAATTAATGCATGTTCCAGATCGTTTGCCAGGTAAACATGCCAGTTTCAGGGGTGTGATAAGAAAGCGAGATCCAAAAGAGCTTAATTGGAGTAAAAATAGTATTTTCTTTGAACTTGAGTACTGGTCCGAACTTGAATTGAAGCACAATTTAGATGTGATGCATGTGGAGAAAAATGTTTGCGACACTTTACTCCGTACTTTTCTTATGAATGAGAAATCTAAAGACACTACCAATGCACGAGTAGACTTGAAGAATTGGGGTATCCGAGATGAGTTGCACCTCAAGGAAGATGGTACGAAGTTGATCAAACCACATCCTATGTACTCTTTCACACCAGATGATAGACAATTTTTTTCTCAGTTCGTGAAAGGAGTTGGACTTCCTGATGGCTTCGGTTCAAATTTCTCTAAGAAAGTAACAGACAATGATGGCAACATTGTTAGGTTGAAATCTCATGATTGTCACATTCTTATGCAACGTCTGTTGCCGGTAGGAGTTCGAGGCTACATGGATAAGTATATTTCGAAGACAATCATTGAGCTTTGCAATTTCTTTAAGCAAATTTGTGCTCATACATTGGTTGTTAAGGACATGGAAAATGCAGAAGATCAGGCGATACAAATTTTGTGCAAGTTGGAGTTAATTTTTCCTCCAGCCTTTTTTGACGTAATGATTCATTTAATTCTTCATTTACCGCAAGAAGCTATCCTCGGATGAGCAGTTTACATGAGGTGGATGTTTTTGTTTGAGCGATATATGAATAAGTTGAAAAATTATGTCAAGAATAAGGCGCGCCCTGAAGGTTCTATAGCGGAGGGTTATGTTGCTGATGAAGCTTTGAATTTTAGTTCGCAATATCTTCAGGGCATACAGACTAAATTTAATCATTCAAAAGGAAATGCGGATATTGTTATTCCTAAAAGATAGCTGTCAGTTTTTGAATCCCAATGTCGTCCAATTAGCAAAAAGAAAATCATATCCCTTGACTATCTTCATCGAAAAGAAGCGGAGTGGTTTGTACTCAACAATTGCCCTGAAATCCAACCATATATGGAGTAAGTAGCTCAACACATATATGAATTAATTAAATTTAATTCATGGAAAACTGTTATCTTACCTTAATCCTTGTGCTATACAGTGAATGCCTTTGAGAAAATTCAAACATAAATCTTCAAAAAGATTCCCCTATCTAGTTTAAATTGAAGGTAAATTATCGAAATTGTACAATTCTTACAAAATTCATATCGATTAATACTCATCTAATTGTGTTTTCTTTTTCTATTTCATACACTATAGATGGGTCGTGTTGACGTTGAGAACTCATCAACCAAGTTAAGTTAGAAAAATAGAAATGTAGAGATTATCAAAAGAAAAACTTCAAAGATCTAATTGAGAACTTAAAGAACAGTTGCAGAAAGAAAATGGTGAAATCAACTTGTATTTCATATGGTGTAGTGCTACAGTATATTTTCCAACCCCCTCCCATGTGGAAGTGTGGTTCCTTTTATAGTGGGCTCTAATGGCCCCTGATACATTGTGGTACAGGGGACCAGATGGTACATAAGTACACTGTCAGGAGAGTGGTTTCAGGGGTAGTGGTGTTGGAAGAGTGGGGGTTTGCTCTAGTACGTGTCAGGGGTCTACAAAAGTACTCATGTCTTGGTACCATATTATGCCCCCACTACTTGTTGGGTACGGATCTCATAAGCATGTTGAGGGAATCCTGACCATGTACCATTCTTGTACTACAACTACCTGTCTAGCATGGACACCGTACCATCCGTATTCTAACTCTTCTTGCTCCATGGTCATCACGTGGACACCCCTAACGACGAGGCTGGTGTGTGAGAGGAGACCACCACGAGGACCACGGAGTGACTGTTGCGCGTGGCGTCTTGGGGGCCGCAAGATGCTTGTCTCCTGGTGGTGTCGCAAGGCGAGCGGGAAGCGCGGGGTGCGCAAGGCACTGGACGCGCGAGGCGCCTGGGCATGCGCTGGGCGCGGGGCACGTGAGAGGCGCCTGGGCGTGCGCTGGGCGCAGGGCACGTGCGAGGCGTCTGGGCGCGCGCGGGACGCTTGGGTTCTTTACCAGTGTCCAAGGTGGAGTCGTCATTTGGAGCAGGGTCATTTTGAGCACTAATTTGAGGGTTCAAATGGACTTCAAATATGGTTGCTTTGAACCTTCCAGGGACCTTAGGCATGAGAAGTGGGTTCTTTACCATTATTGAATTTTGAGCATCCACACTTGCCCCCCAGTCTAGGAGAGGACCTTTAGGTGCTCTGGTGGACTCTTCTCTTTGATTCTTATAAATAGGTCTTCATGCTAGGCCTATATCTTGGCTCAGCGATTTGCCGACTCAGCTCACAACCTTTCCACATCGAATGCTGAGAGGGACCGTCTTGCGGTTCGGGTCCAGGAGCTTGAGGGGGAGCTTGCTAAAACCAGGTCTATGCTAGAAAAGGCCTTGGCAAAAATTTCTGCCTCATCGAAAAAGAAGAAGAGGGCGATTTCCAAGGCCACGATGTTGCATGAAAGGGTAACCAGCCTAGAGGCTGAACTCGAGGGTGCCAAGGCTACCACGGCTGCGTCGCAAGAGAAGGTCGCTTCCTTAGAGGGCGAACTTGAGGGTGCTAAGGCTGCTGCAGTCATGTCGCAGGAGAGGGTTGCTTCCTTAGAGGCGGATAAGGCAGCTATTGAATATAGGTCCATAGAGCGCGCCCTTTTCAGTGTATGGAGGTAGGATCCAAACTTCGCTTTCTCCTCCTTTGGCGAGCACGCCGTTGCCCGGGCGGCTGGGTGGAACGCGCGTAGCAGGTGCCGTGGTTGGTGTGTGAGGTGAGGCAAGGTGCACGTGGGAAGCCTAGCGAAGTGCCCTGCACAGCGAGAGGGTTCAATATCCTTAGAGTGTCTCACATAGCGAGGCGGCCCTTTGGGACCTATGTTCGGATGCATGCGTCTATGCATGCGGGACAGGAGAAGTCTAGCGAGGGTGCACCCCATGTGATCACTTGGAGGCAGGAAGCGAAGTCTCGCGTAGACACGATGTGCGTAGGAGGCCAACTATGAGCCTCGCATAGTAAGGGTGCCTCCCATAGCGAGGGTGGCTCTCTTGGATGGAATTCACAAGGGAAGAATTCCTACATTCACAGCTCTGGTGCCCTCGACATCTCTCAATGTCAAGACAAGTAGGGCCTCGCTATGTGTGGGCCTTGTGCACCTACCCTCTCGTGGCATGTAGCTTGGCCTCTTAGCCTAGCAAGGCCATACTTCACAGCTCATAAGGTGATGCTTCCCTTGGGACAATCTCCCGGTTTCACAAGACTTACAGGTTTGAGCCTGATAATGTGACTAAGTGACCTTTAGCCTTGTATTTTAACCATGTACTGGAGATTTTTTTTATGGTGGATTTTTGGTATCCACACTTGCCCCCCGGTCTATAGGGAGGCCTTTAGGCATTCTTGTAGACTCTTCCTTTTTTTTCATTTTTTTTTGGTATTTATCATGCTCGAGGTCCTTTAGAGCCCACACGAAAGGGGGTTCGATAGGTCTCTCTTTGGTGCACCTTGATCGTATCTATAAGGATTTATTGATCCCTTAGGGTCTAGTTATCCTTTTATATATTTTCGCGTGCGCTTATTATTTCTTGCGAGAAGCATCCTTCTCGTCATTAGGCATAGTACTATTTTTGGAAGCGTCTTCTTTGAGACCCTTTTTGCAAGCGTCTTCTTTGAGACCCTTTTTTGAAGTGTCTACTTTTGAGACCCTTTTTGCAAGCGTCTTCTTTGAGACCCTTTTTTGAAGCGTCTACTTTTGAGACCCTTTTTGCAAGCATCTACTTTGGAGACCCTTTTTGCAGGCGTCTACTTTTGAGACCCTTTTTGCAAGCGTCTACTTTTGATACCCTTTTTGCAAGCGTCTACTTTGGAGACCCTTTTTGCAAGCGTCTACTTTTGAGACCCCTTTTTGCAGGCGTCTACTTTTGAGACCATTTTTGCAGGCGTCTACTTTTGAGACCCGTTTTGCAATTTTTAAGGTGATCTCCCCTCGGGTCGGGACTTTCATGGCTAGATGGTCTTAGTTCAATCTCAAACTTGGTCAGCGACCCCTCTAGCATGATGCCCCCTTCTATATGGAATCTTCAGACGTATTTGTAGTAGGGAGACTGGAGGAAGGTTCGCTTTCTTCAACATTCGAGTTCTTATGGCCCTCTTCCACACGTATGTACTTCTATGCTCTCTCGAAGAAATCATCCAAATTCGAAACTTCTGTTTTGAGCATGTTACTCATAACCTGCTTCCTGGTCGTACTCCGGCTGTAATAGCCATCTTGAGCTCTGCTTTGGTTAAGCTTCCCACCTTCGTTGCTTCCATATTGAACCTATGGATATAGTTCTTCAGACTTTCATTCTCGCCTTGTTTTATGTTAGCAAGGCTAGTAATTGGCATGACGTAATCACAGGCTGCATGGTGTTGCTGAAGAAATTCATCAGATAATTGCTGCCATGATTTGATTGTTCCTGGCCTTAACCTCTTGAACCACTTGTACGCCACTCCTTTAAGCGTAATGACAAAGCAATGGCACTTTGCCCTGTTGTTGACCCCTCTTAACCTCATCAAGTTATTCAAGGAGTCTAAGTGATATTTTGAGTATGTAGTACCCTCGTACGGAGTCATGCGAGTCTCTCTGAAGTCAGTTGGCATTTTCTCAGCCTGGACCTCTCTTGTGAAGGGCGAATCACGGTCAAATTCTTCGTTATCTTTGTGCCCCCCAGGTGTAGTGGTAATTTTTTCTCGAGGGCTTCGCATTTTAGTGTCTAGTCCCCTCCTCTTTTTGCTTGTGGAGTCTCGCAGGTCCTTAGACTGAACCCTTGCTTTGGTGGTGTTCCTCGGGGGAACCGCGGGGGGCGCTTCTTTTGAGGTGAGTTCTTCTTCGTTCTTACGACCATTGTCTTCCTTCCGCCTTTGCTCTTGGGCGCATTTCGTCGGCCTAGGTTCCCCATGGGACCTTGTCGGGGGAGTTTTACTGGTGGAAAGTCAGGTTCCCCCATCGTCTATGGGAACAGTGTCTTCCCCTTTTTCATGCTCCTTCTCTTTATGCCTAGGAAGGGGTATGCTTGACTTTCCTTGCAGTAGGTCGTTTAAGACCTTCTGCATGTTCTCTATCATGGTTTCCAGCCTTCGAGTCTTTTTATGTAACTCTTGAATCTCATCCCTATAGAAGTGAGTCCTTGAGCTAGAACTTACCGAGCGTACCCCGGGACCCTTGCTTGGCCTGTGCTTCGATGGACCTGGGTCTTGGTGGCCTGAGCGTGGTGCCACCAAAGGCCGGTGAAGTGGATTAACTGGTGGCTCTGAATGACCTCCGTCGGGCCGAAGGGCCAGGGATGATGCTTCCTTCTCCTCCCTTGGGGAAGAGGCGAGGGGGGTCTTTCTTGGAAGCCCTCCGCTCTACTTCGTCCTGACGAATCTCATCATCTTGTATTTGCCGTAGGCGTTTTGAACGTCTTAGCATCTTTCTTTGTTTCAAGTGATGGAAGAACGCTGGCTTGATGCTTGTTCTTCCCACAGACGGTGCCAAACTGTTGACGGTGAGAACTCATCAACTAAGTTAAGTTAGAAAAATAGAAATGTAGAGATTATCAAAAGAAAAACTTCAAAGATCTAATTGAGAACTCAAAGAATAGTTGCAGAAAGAAAATGGTGAAATGAACTTGTATTTCATATGGTGTAGTGCTACAGTATATTTTCCAACCCCCTCCCATGTGGAAGTGTGGTTCCTTTTATAGTGGGCTCTAATGGCCCCTGATACATTGCGGTCCAGGGGACCAGATGGTACATAAGTACACTGTCAGGAGAGTGGTTTCAGGGGTAGTGGTGTTGGAAGAGTGGGGGTTTGCTCAAAGTACTCCTATCTTAGTACCATATTATGCCTCCACTACTTGTTGGGTACGGATCTCATAAGCATGTTGAGGGAATCCTAACCATGTACCATTCTTGTACTACCACTACCTGTCTAGCATGGACACCGTACCATCCATATTCTAACTCTTCTTGCTCCATGGTCACCACGTGGACACCCCTAAGGACGAGGCTAGTGTGTGAGAGGAGGCCACCATGAGGACCACGGCGTGACTATTGCGCGTGGCATCTTGGGGGCCGCGAGACGCTTGTCTCCTGGTGGTGTCGTGAGGTGAGCGGGACGCGCGGGGCGCCTGGGGTGTGCGGGGCGCACGAGGCGCCTAGGGTGTGTGGGACGCTTAGGTTCTTTACCAATGTCCAAGGTGGAGTTGTCATTTGGAGCAGGGTCATTTTGAGCACTAATTTGAGGGTTCAAATGGACTTCAAACATGGCTGCTTTGAACCTTCCAGGGACCTTACGCATGAGATGTGGGTTCTTTACCGGTGTTGAATTTTGAACATCCACAGGTCGTTTGCGGCAAGTACAGTCAACTGAGTGTACTGATGAATTATTTGCTTTAGGAAACGGGTCCAGTCAAAATGCATACTCCTACACAGCTTGCATTGTTAACAGTGTGAAGTTTTTGGTCCGTAGTCGTGACGAAAGACGTACCACTCAAAATAGTGGAGTTTCGATGCTAGGAACTGATGGTTTCACTTTCTATGGACAACTTGAGGAGATTGTAGAGTTATGCTATTCCCATGGTTACTCGGTAGTATTGTTTTGATGCAATTGGTTCAACACCGATGCAAGAAATGGTCAAAATGTGACTGAGAATAACATAACTAGTATCATGATTAAGTCTAAATGGTACAAGAACGACCAGTTTATTCTCGCCACTCAAGCAAAACAAGTTTTCTACTTGGAAGTTCCTTCAAGAAACAAAAATTGGAATGTAGTAGAAGAAGTCAATCATCGAAAGATCTGGGATCATCCAAGTATCGATGATGATAACGAGGTTGATGTCGTACACAATAGCATTTCATCAAATTTTGTACTCACTGTGGAATTAGGAGAGTTGGAGATTATGCATTTGGATCGACCTGGTCACACCAGCATAATTGGGGAAATGTCTCGATCTGTTCCAGATTTGGATGATGATTTCATCAATGACGATGATGATGATGATGAAATTAGTGAAGATGATTTAGAAAGTACAGATGATGATGTAGGAATCGACATTGATGAGGAATAATATTTTCTTATGCATATTCATATTTGTATGTTTAATGTGTATGTTTTAATTTGAAGACTTTTCAATCAATATATGACTTTTCTCAACAATGTTTGTTTTTTAATAGTTTCGACTAAATTACCGAAATTATTTAAGTTATGTAATTAACCTCCAACTATAACTGAGTTTAAGTTAATAATTATTTAAACTGCAAAGATATGTCTACTACTGTTGCTCGTTCTCATGGCGGTGATGGAGCGGATCCTCCTCCTCCTCCAGATCCCACATGAGTTCCTATTTCCTGTGAGATAGGTAATATATTATAATTAGTCTATCTTTTATCAATAAATGACAAATTGTTATTATTTTATTCAATTTAATTGTATTGTTTAATTAACATATGTAGCGGCTGCCGCAAAAAGAAGAGGTCGGTCTAGATCCAAAAATTTGCAGCAGCTCGTCAACGACAATAAAGGTCCGTTGACTCTAGAATTTGATTTGAAGGATGGAACCTACAAAGCAGTTGGTGATATTGGGATGTTGTTCACGAGACTTACTGGCAACCTTATTGGTCACCATGTCCCATTATATTATGACTCGTGGCAGAGTGTTCCGGATGAGCACAAGATTGGATTGATGCAAAAACTTGAGGTAAATTTATCTACTTATTCACGTGTAATGTTTTTTTTATATAATTTAAAAAATCTCACCATATTTTTGAAGGAATTTTTCATTCTTCCCAAAGCTCTCCCTAAGTGGTGACTGATAGAGACCGGATTGAGCGAGAGTTTCAGGATCACTACAAGGATAGAAAAGGTCGCAAGAAAAGACACTTTGATGAACATGGAGGGTATGATGATATCGAGACAGCCAGAAAGAATCCATTGGAGGACATTGACAACGAGAGTTGGCAGAAGTTGGTTGACCTTTTCACCACTCTACAGTTCATGGCACGCTCAAAGGCAAATGCAGCCAACAGAGCAAAACAGAAGTATCCAAGTCTCCATGGATCGACTTCTTATGCTTCTTCTCGATTTAAGAAGGTAAATAAAAATATATAGATAATTTGAAATATTTTAAGTTATCTTAATAATAGTTTCAATATTTAACTGAGATTTTGTTAAATTTTATTTACTAAAGATGAATTTTCAGATCAAGGAATTGCCCAGCATTATCGATACCTTCCATGACATGCACAATCATCTGACACGAGGATGGGTGAACACGAATGCTAAGGATGCATATGTAAGTAACTTTCTAAGTTTTGTATCTATGTATATTATTCAATTATATTATGTATTAATTGTCTTGTTTCTAAACTGCAGGATGCCTTGCAGTAAGAAGTGCCAATGTCAATGAGACACAAGTCGTCTCAAAGGTACTTGGTCAACGTTGTGGCCACAACCGAGGTATTGGACGGAAGTTGAAGGGAACTAGTACATTTGCCTCAAGCACCACCGAATCCTCTTCACAATCAGAGACATCACCGTTTTCGCCCACCACAGTTGGCCCTCCGATGATACCACCTGAGGCTTTCCAGTCCATGATTCAACACTTCAGTCAAGCCTTTATGACCTAGAACAACAACTTCCAGCAAATGTCATCAATATTTGCAAACAACAAATCCGAGCATCCAACCTCCACAATTTCAGGCTGTCAACTTGGACATGAACATGATACAATCCATGATGGCAAGCTTTCAACCACAACAACCACAGCAGCCATAACCACCACAGCCACCACAACAGCAACCACCACAGCCATCACCACAGCCACCACAACAGCCCGACGATAATGACTTTGGAATTGATTTCGATGACATATAGTATTATTAAATTACTATTTTTAAATTAATAATATTTTGTGTTGTTTTTTTTATTTTGGAGACAATACTACTTATGTTCTGTTATCTTACATTTTGAAGACTATGGATATTAATTGTTAATTTGGTTTTATTATTTAATTAATAAATTGGTTTTATTATTTAATTAAATAAGTTGGTTTATTTATTTATTTAATATTTATTATTTTATTAAATAAATTTTAATCAATATAATTAATTAAACATTTTTTTTAAATTGTATACCTACGGCAACGACATGGGTCAATGTTGAACATGAAAATCTGAGTTTTAGTGACACTACAGCGACGCCATGTCATCGCTGAAGGCATATAAACCCACGCACTATTCAGCGACGACATGTCGTCGCTGTATATGAAGCGGTTGACGGATCTACAGCGACGACAGGTCGTCGCTGTAGAAGTTTTTTTAAATTCAAATTTTTAAATCTTGCACCACCAACTGTGATGACATGTCGTCGCAATACCCAAGTCCAACCGAAAAAAAAGAAGAATTTTCTACTGCGACTGACATGTCGTCGCTGTAGTAAAACACTACTATAGAGACTGCATTTTGTTGTCACCATAGACTGCTACACATACGGACCTACAGCGACACCGTTTTTGCGATGACATGTCATCACCATATACGTACATCGACGACTTTATGATGAGCCTTTTTCTTGTAGTGAACAGCGGTTATCAAAGCACCAGTGATTGGAGAAACAACCAATCACTTTTACAGAGGAAGATGTCAGCCATATTCAGTTCCCACATAACGATCCTATGGTCATAACTGTTCAGCTCGCCAACCGGAGAGTTTGGAGGACACTAGTAGACAACGGGAGCTCTGTCAATCTACTTTTTAGGTCCACCTTAGAAAAAATAGGATTGTTTGTAACCAAGCTAAAGGCAACCTCAATGATTCTATATGGGTTTTCTGATGAAGGGTAGGCTGCCATCAGAATGATCGAATTAGTGGTAACATTGGGTGAAGGTCCATGAACTATTTCCAAGCTACTTGAGTTCGTGGTCATTGATTGTCCAGCCGCGTACAATCTGATTTTGGGCCGACTTGTATTGATGGCATTTGAAGCCATAACCCCTACCCACCACCTAGCAATCAAATTCCCCTCATCTGTGGGAATATGCACCATCAGAGGTGATCAGCTCGCTGTCAGGGAATGTTATAGCATTTCTATGAAGGGAAAGTCACAACTCGGGCAGCAAGCAATGGCCATAAGTGACGGGGGTGAGGAGTCCTAGGAAGTGGAAGTTGCTTGCGGGACGGAAGAACCTCAAGAAACAAAGGATAGTGATGTCGCTCTAAGTGATGATATTGACCCACGAATGAGAGACTACAGGTCAGAGCTCCAAGATATTGAGGAGCTCAAGGAAGTAAACATAGATCCCAAAGATGCTTCAAGAGTCATTAAGATTGGGAAAAATCTTGGCGATGAAAGGAAAAAGGAGCTGTTTTTGCCTGGTCGCATAAAGACATGGTCAGAATAAGCCCGAGTGTGATCATGCACACTTTAAACTTGGACAAAAGCATGCCTACAAAATCCCAATAACAGAGACGTTTGGGAACAGTCCGAGCTGAAGTACTGGATGAAGAAGTAGCTTAACTATTACAGTGTGGGTTTATTCATGAAGCAAAATACCCGATCTGGGCCGCTAATCCTGTGCTGGTCCCGAAGCCAAACGGGAAGTGGAGGACCTGCATCGATTTCCCTAACCTGAACAAAGCTTGTCCTAAAAATTGCTTTCCACTGCCGAGGGTTGATCAGTTGGTAGATGCCACCGCAGGACATGAGCTCATGTCCTTCATGGATGCGTATTATGGATATAACCAGATCGCTATGAATCATGCGGACCAAGAGCACACTAGCTTTATGACTCCAACTAATGTATATTGTTGTAAAGTTATGCCCTTCGGGCTGAAGAATGCCAGTGCTACCTACCAACGGTTAGTTAACAAAATGTTTGTTGGTTAGATCCGGAAAAATATGGAAGTGTATGTCGACAATATGCTAGTCAAATCCAAGACTACCGATAACCATGTATCCAATCTGAATGAATGTTTTGAGATCTTGAGGAGGTATAATATGAGACTGAATCCCCATAAGTGTACTTTCGGAGTGGCATTGGGAAAATTTCTGGGATTCATAGTCAATACAAGGGGGATAGAAGCGAACCCTGATAAAATCAGATCATTGTTGGAAATTCCCTCACCTAGGTCGCGTAAAGAAGTTCAGAGTCTGACTGGAAAGGTTGCAGCCCTGAACCATTTTATTTCAAAATCCACTGACAAGTGCTTTCCGTTCTACAACTTGCTCAGAGGAAACAAGAAATTGGAATGGACCGAGGAGTGTGAACAGGCATTCATCGACCTAAAAACGCACTTAGCCGAGCCCCTGGTATTGTCTAATCCTATGTCTGGAGAACCTATATTCCTTTATTTGGCTGTGATAGAAAGTGCAGTTAGTGCTGTGTTAGTTTGAGAAGAAGACCATGCTCAAAAATTGGTGTATTACATAAGCAAGAGACTTCTCGGAGCTGAATCACGATATCCACTGATAGAAAAGATGGCATTCCATCTAATATTTGCTTCCAGGAAGCTCAGACCATATTTCCAGTCCCATTAAATCCACGTCACGACCGACCAACCTTTAAGGCATGTATTGCAAAAACCTGAAACATTGGGACACCTTTTAAAATGGGCGATTGAACTCAGCCAGTTCGAGATACTGTACATACCACGGACCTCAATCAAAAGTCAAGCCCTTACTGATTTTGTGGCTGAATGCACCAGATTTCAAGAGGGGCTTTTGAAGGAACCGGTGCAGGAGTTGTGGAAAATATTCGTAGATGGGTCATCGAACGAGAACGGATCTAGAGCTGGGATCATATTAATCTCTCCAGAAGGGCATCGATTCCATACAGCTTTGTTATTCAGATTCAAAGCATCTAACAATGAAGCCGAATATGAGGCCTTGCTAGCTGGACTTAGAGTGGCGAAGGAGCTCAAATCAGAGGCTGTACAGTGTTATAGTGATTCCCAGCTCGTTGTCAATCAGATGTTGGGGGAATATCAAGCTCGAGGTACCAAGATGTCGGCTTACCTAGCTAAGGTAAAGGGGGAGCTATCAGAATTTGAGTAGAGTATTGTTGAACAGATACCTCGCGAGCAGAACTCTAATGATGATGCTTTGGCAAGGCTTGCCACCACCAAGGAAGTTGAAACTTTGAATGTAGTGCTAGTGGAGTTCCTGTAAAGTTCGATCATGACAGAAAAAATGGTAGAGGTTGAGATGATCAACACAAGGCCAACATGGATGACTCCCATAGTGGAATACCTTACAACAAGAAGGCTACCTGAGGAAAGAAAGGATGCATGAAAAATACTCTATCAAGCTCCGAGGTATGTGATTGTGGATGGTGCACTATACCGACGTGGTCATTCATTGCCTCTCCTACGGTGTGTTCTGCCTGAGGAGGCTAAAATCATTCTGTAAGAAGTGCATGAAGGCTTTTGCGGGGATCATGTTGGGGGGAAAAACCTAGCACTGAAAATACTGAGGAAGGGTTATTTTTGGCCCACTTTGACGAAAGATTCCATCTCGTATGTTCAGAAATGCGACAAATGCCAGTGCTTCGCCACAGTTTCCCGAGCTGCTCCACTCGAGCTAAGATGATCTCATCCCCGTGGCCATTTGCAGTCTAGCAAATTGACCTGATAGGATCTTTACCTATGGGAAAGGGAGGAGTTCGTTACATGGTAGTGGCAATTGACTATTTCACGAAGTGGCTAGAGGCCGAGCCTTTGGCAACCATCACTTCGAAGAGAGTCCTAGACTTTGTGGTGAAGAATATTGTATGTCGATTTGGGCTCCCTAAAAATATCGTGTTGAATAATGGGACCCAGTTCGACAGTGATCTCTTCACTAACTTCTGTGAAAAATACAGTGTTATAAAGAGTTTCTCCTCAGTAGCATATCCACAGGCCAATGGTTAGGTCAAGGCTGTGAACAAAACCCTAAAGGCGAGCCTTAAGAAGAGGTTAGACAAGGCTATAGGAGTATGGACCGAACAACTCTCGCAAGTACTTTGGGCATACCAAACTTCTCATAGAACCTCCATGGGACACACTCCTTTCTCCTTAACTTTTGGAAGCGAGGTTGTCCTTCCAGTCGAAGCTAGGGTGGCTACTCACAGGCAAAAGACATTTAGCCAGGAATGGAATGATGAGTTACTTAACGCATCTCTCGGCCTAATTTATGAGAAATAGGAGGATTCACAGTTACAGCTCACCCATTATCAACAAAAAATCACTCGTTACTTTAATTCTAAGGTCAAGAGACGAAGTTTTGGATTAGGCAACCTGGTCCTTCGAAGGTTCTTTTCGGCAAACAAGGATCCCAAGGATGGCATTTTAGGCCCGAACTGGGAAGGACCATATCAGATCGTGGAAGTTTTGCATGAAGGAACTTTCAAGTTAGCTCAGCTTAGTGGAGAAACAGTTCTACGGACTTGGAACGCCATGCACCTAAAAAAGTATTATCAGTAGTACAGTCATCCATGTAAGGCTTAATTATAAAAGCCATTTAATTAAATAACAGAGGATTATTGTATAATTTTTTTTAAAGTGGTTTTAAATAATTGTTCTTTATAAGGTTGTATTAGCTCGTGTATTGATGTTTGTAAAAGCAACCAAGAAAGTCTCTATATTCTGGTTACTTGGGGACCCGAGGTGGATCAAAATAAGATCGCTAGATGAGTTTAAATTACTTAAAATCTTGGATACAACCAGGGACAAAACTATCCTGGATACAAGTAGGCCAGAAACTTAGAAGCTTGGAAAATTGAACATTGGATGGGTTTTCTAAGAGCTCGAGATGTCTATAAACCTAGCAATAACTCACTTTTAATCATTTAAAACCCTTGATACAACCAGGTACAAAACTTTGAAAGTTGGGAAAATTGTTTAAACCAAGGGTTTTTTAAAGCTCGAGTTATCAATAAACCTAACATGAACTAAGTTTAAAACATTTAAAATCCTAGATATAGCTGGGTCCAAGGCCTGATTCTTAACAGGTATGATATAAATCAACACATTAAGTTTGGATATAACCGAGCTTAAAATATCTATCTCGATCTAAAAATCAATTCCTAAAATCTCGAGTGTACAAGTCTAAGAAGTTATAAACATAAGAGATAATCAAGGAAAGATAAATAGATTAAAAGTTAAATATATAAATTGAAATTAAATTTGTCCCGAGGAGAAAAACCTCGAACTGAGCCCATGGGCAATTGTTTACAAACAAAAATAAAAAAACAACAACAACAAAAAATACTGTCATTGAGCCCCTTCAGGATGCTCTGAGGATGTGACCTCCTCGCCTTCCTGCTCGCCCGCTGTAGAAGCATCCCCCGATTCTGACGGTTCTAGCAAGATCCGAGCCTTGAATTTTTCAAGGTACGGTTCCCACAGCGCAGGAGCCATGAAAGAAAAGTTGGCATCCTGGTTAAAAGCCCAGCAATGGTACAACATATCTTCCATGGAGGACAGTGAGGCCACCTTTTCTTCTTTGACTGCAGCTCGGCCAAGTAAGTATTTCAGCCCCGCCAACAGTCTGTAGGAGTTTCGGGGGAGCTGAAATTGTGCCAACTTCACATAATTTAGGAAGTCGGCAAAGTACTGGTCCAGGGGAAAGAAGGCCCCCACCTTCAAATGTTCATCACTCCAAGACGCAAAATCATCCTGGAGAGGGGAACAGCTATGTTCCCCTTTGAACGCATGTCGGGCAATAAGGACTCCGGTCCCGACCTCGATGTTATGGCTGAACATAATTTTGTTCACCCTTCCTTAGGTCATAATCTTGGAAGCAATTATCTCCACCTCGAAGAAAGCATTGGGGTCAACCACAACTTCATTCTCCACCATTGAGCCGAAGTGAGGAATGGGAGATTCTGAGGCGGTCTCTTTCCCTTTGTTTGATTGTTGAGCAGATGAACAAGGTGCATTCTTCTTTGGAGCGCTCTTCTTGGGAGCCATCAGATTGCCTAACAAACAAGAATGATGAGTTACTTAGTAGGCGACCTAAGAGTTTTTAAAGGTTATGGCACGGAAGTTCGAAGGGGAATGTTGTCTCTGATATACGAGCTGAGTTAGTCTCAGCCTGTTGCATGATGCCACGCGCTACCCTACGCTACGTGCCTCAGTTTCCTAATAGACCCCTGATGTTTAAGGATCCATGTGTCAGAAAATCAAGCCACTACTCTCCTTTGGGGACCGTTTAGAGAAAAACCACCAAAGAAGCGTGACCCCTAAGCAACCTGGTTTCGAACCCTAAAATTTTTTCATCTTCTATATCCCGAATGGGTATTTCCTAAAATTTGCCATAAATTACCCAGGTTTACCCAGAAATTACCCATTTTATGAATATCATAATTCTAGAGATATTTGAAGACCTACTCAGTAAACCTAAGTCGAAGCCTATGTGTCAAAAACATTTGGAGAACAACCTAATAAGGACTACGGTGAAGTGCGGATGAGCATGATAAAAAAAAAAAAGACCAGTAAAAAGAAAAGTTTCTTCAAAACCAAAAGACTTACAGTGTGTTCTTCAATAAAAGAAGTAGGCTTTGCAGGGGAGAGTTCCTGGAAGACTCCTGAGTTATTGAGTAACTGGGTTTATGAAGGTTTTTGCAACAGATGGTTTTTGGGTTTTTCTGAGAAAGAAGAAAGGTTTGGAAATGCAAAAGAGAGAAAATGTAGAAAGATTTCGAATGAAAGGTGGTGAACCCTGGAAATTTCCTACCCTATTTATACGTAAACGGCATAAATTAATTTGGGCCATCCGATTTGGTCAGTACAAACGGCGGAAAAAAGGTGACAAGACAATTATTGTGAGCCTCGTAACCCGAACAGACGCCAATTGTGATGTACCACGTGTCCAGTACTTGAGTAGTGGGTAGACATGGTATAATATTTAATGTGGACAACTCAATTCTCACATTGATTATGCGAGCTAGGGATGTATATATGCGAAGCGCGAGCTCGTGATATTCATACGGCCTCAGTATTACGAGCTCAGAGATATATCTAGTTCGTGGTAATTCAAATATATTGCGTACCCGTGAATCCCCGAAGGCTCGGGTACTTTTATACGATCATTTATGGCCAGCCTGTAATATTTAATGTCCTAGATATTATGAGACTTTTTATTTCGTGATCAGATCATATCCTAGTATAAATGGGAATAGTTTGTATTAAATGTAATAAATATGTAAATCTGTGATTGACTCACGCGGTTGCCTAAACCTGTCCATGGAATTTCTCTATAAATATTGGGAATATTGGACAGGAAAAGGGGACGATTATTCTATAATACTGAAACTCTGCCAAAATAGAAAGAGAGAGAAACAATAATAGTGTAGACTCATGGACTAGGTGGATTTTAACCACTGAACCACGTAAAAGATCTGTGTCTTTGAGAGTTCATTTCATATTTCGGTTTATTATCAAGCACTAATCAATCTTGTTATTTTCTTAATTCACTATTGGCAAAAAATCGCGTCAACATTGGCATTAAATTAGAAAAAGGTCAAAATATGCAATAGAATGTGTAGGAAAGGGATTTTCAAAAAATCATTAATACCAACCAGGATCATACATATATAGATATATTAAATAACACATATAAGGAATAGAGATTACCTCTTGTAGCCTATCAAGTGTCCCTGAGTCTTTTAGTAAAATGAACGATCTTCCTATCCTTATGAAAGCTCACACCTTAGCCTTCCAAGTCAATCTTCTAACACACAAGGACGTGTGTGGGCACATAGGATTCACATGTTGATTTTAGGCTCTCTGGATGTACTCGGTGCATGAGATCTAGAGAGGTTTGAGAAGAGAGAGGATGCAACGCCCTGGATAGCCAAGACCATTACATTGTGTGTTTACAAAGGTGCAAGACTATAATTCAACTAGGGTTAAAAGATTTTGGTTACAAAAGTTACATTTCATATAGTTTAACATTTTGTACATGGGATCCCAAAAGAAATGGAGTTTAAAAGACAGTTTACACCAAGTCACAGCCATAAATTAGAACCATCACTAAACTTCAATTCCAAAATATAACCTCGGGACCAATCCCGAGCCCTCAGGAAGCCTTAATTCCACCAAACGGGGTGGTGGAATCAAACCCCGAGCCCCCAGGCAAATACCTTAAGAAATAACCCAAAAACTTACTTCTGGAAACAGTGTAGCGCTACAGTGCCACGAAGTGGGTGCTACAGTGCTACAAGCAAAGCCAAAATTCCTCAGGAAACCCAAGCCTAGCGATGTAGCGCCCTAAGGCTAGAGCTACAACGCTAGTCATAGAACCTTCAGCACTCTGATTTTCTTCCTTCGATTTTTCCCGAGCCAAACCTCTATAGAACCCCTCCAAACCTTAACCATACACCAATTTTAGCCTACCATCATCTACATCTCACTCCACATAACCCAAAAATCTAAAACTTAGCCACATGCACCATCAAACAAAGAAATCAAGAATTGAACTCAAGAACTCATAAACTCATCAGTAGAAACCAAAACTAACCCAGCAACTTAGATGATCAAGCTTAGAATTTTCTTACCTTTGATGGGGGATTTGACCCTAGGTTGTCCTTAGTATCCTTCCAGCCTTAAGTTCCTCAATTCTTCAAGCTTAATTTTTTTAACTTCCATCCAAAACTCAAGTTTCGAAATCCATTCCAACATAACTCAGAAACTCAAGACCAATCTTTAAACTTTACCTTAATTAAGTGACTAACTCCTACTGAATCCTCAAGCTTTATCAGGGACCCTAGCCCCAAGCTCCAGCCCAAGCTTTCCTGAGTTAAAGCTTCAAAATTCCTCAAGAAATGGTGAAGAATAGCCTAAATCGAGAGAGAGAGAGAGAGAAAGAGGTTAGCTTAAATGTTCTGTTTTCCTTTTTCTTCCTTTTTCCTTCAGCTTCCACTATGTTCTACAAATCCCAGTAGGTGCTAAAAGGAAGATTAATACCTATCTCTTTTTAAACCAAATGACCATTTTGCCCTCCCACTTAATTCCTAAGCCTTTAATCCTTCCAAGGGCATTTTGGTCATTTGTTCCCAATTCCTGCTAATTCCTCGAGTGTCCCTAATAATTACTGCTTGCATCTCGACACCTAACTAATCACCAATTATATTCCTCAATATCAAATAACCTCCAATATATTTCCCAAATTCCCATAAATACCCCCAAGCTCCCCCGAGCCAGGTATAAATCCCCACCGTGACTTTTCTACTAAACTGCTCACTAGGATCGCCTCAAGTCACAAGCTGCAGATATATCCACATAATAATGTGGTCTCAATAATTTATCAAAAATATTTACATTTATGCCCTCAACGGGCCAAAATTACGAATATGCCCTTATAGCCTAATCAGGGCCTACATGCATACTAATACTCATAATCATGCATCTCATATATCCAAATAATCATATAAGCATGCTTATCACATAATCATGCATTTAATCATTTAAATCACACATAATCTAGTGATGCCCTCCCGGCACACTAATCAAGGCCCTTAAGTCTTATTAGTAATTTTGGGTCGTTACAGAGGCTATAGAAATTTCTATAATTTCAGGTATAGAAAATTCTATTATTTATTTCTTTTGAGAGAGTCTGTTAACCTAGAAAACAACTGACTTAGAAAATAATTGCTTCTTTTCAGGTTTATAAAGATTGTTGACGGTAAGGACTATGTTAGATCAAGAACTTCATGAGTTGTAAAAGAAGTAGATTCAAATCAAATGAACTTCAAGCAAACTTTCTTATGATTCAAGAACACAAAATGTACATGCTAAAATTTTAGAATCGAAAATAGAGAGAATATTTGTATTCGTCAAGAATCCATGGTTATAATACCCAATTTTTCAACCCCCTTCACAGGTGAAGGAAGGTCCCTTTTATAGGTGAGCACTATTGGCTCCATATACATGGCGGTCTTGAAGGGACAAAAAGACTCATATGCAGGCCATAGGTGATCATGGAACAGATGGTAGTGGTGTTGGAGGAGTGGTGGTCGGGTCCAGTGTATCTCAGATGTCAGTAGGTAATACCCAGTCTTTGTACTACTTCGTACCACCAATATCTGTATGGTACGGATGTCTGGAACATGGTAGTAAAGGTTTCACCACGTACTATCTTTGTACTGCTACTACTTGTTTGGTGTGGGTACCCAGTTCATACTCTGTGCTCTTCTAGACACGTACGTACCTGGCCTGACATAGTTCGTGCTCCGGCATTCCCCTCCTCTGTTACGTTGGGCACGTTTGGCCTTGTCTTAGTATCTCCTAACATGGTGGAACAAGGCTCAGGTAACGCACCATGCGAGATGCCACGGGGCGCAAGGTTAAGGTGGGTGTGCAAGGCGACGCAGCTTCGTGATGCACCAGGGGTGTACGTGGCTCTTGTGGGCTTATGAGCGTGCGAGGCGGGGTGCACCAGGGGTTACTGCCACTCTAGGGCCTCACACAGGGTGAGATGGGGCAACTTCGCGAAGGCCTCACAGGGGGGCGAGGTGAGGTGCACCAGGGGTCACGGCCTCACAAGAGCCTTGCATGGGGCGAGATGGGGCAGATCCGCGAAGGCCTCGCGTGAGACAGCAGGTGAGCGAGGCGAGGTGCACCAGGGGTGACGACCTCGCGCAGGGTGAGACGGGGCAACTTCGCGAAGGCCTCGCGTGAGGCATGGGTCTTGCGTGGGGTGCGACACAAGGTTGCTTGGCGTGCCCTTACTAGGGGAAAGCCTCACCTTTTCTCTTGAGTGTTGACTATGGCCCTCTCAGGATCATGTCCAATTTTTGTCATTCACAAAGATAATTGACTAATTTAATAAATCTTTATTTAATTAAAATAAAAAGAATGATTAGTTACAACCTTTTTAATTATTTAATTTAAATCATATTTAAAAAAATAATTAAAATAATTAAATATACAAATTAATTTGAAATTCAAAAGTCAAATCCCAGGGATGGGATTAAGTGTGTGGCCCTACTCACTGTCAAATACAGGGAGTGGCGTGTACACTATATTTCTATCCCTAATTTTCTCATTTGTTTGTTTAATTAATTTTAAGACAAGAAATTTATCCCAAAATAAATATTAGTTAATTCAAAATTAATTTTATCTTAAAAACTACCAGTTTTGAATAAATTGTCTTATAAAAAGATAATAGTTAAACTCTCCCAAATATTAATCCAAACATGACTAATATTTATTGTAACATAAAGTTTGTCAAAATTAAAAAAAAAAAACTATATAGTTAATTATTTAATTAATTCAAAATCAATCAATTGCCCATAATTATCACATAATTATTTCTATGGCTTGAAAAATTAATTCCTTTGCAATTTAATCATGCTCTATATAAATCATTCTTGTGACATCCTTTCTCTTGACAATGTAGGACAAAGGCGACTTGGGGACCATGGACATTTAATTCAAAGCTCCAATAAAGCAGATTATTAATCAAACTCTTTAATTCAATAAAATTATTTAGTAATCCCATGATTACTCCACTATAAAAATAGAATTACATTCTAAGTATTTATAGAATTATATTTACAGACATTTCTCTTGCAGTCCATTGATATAATCAATAAATGTAGTTATGTCCTCCATTTATTGGTTTGTTAATTAGAGTTGGTGAAAATTACCATTTTACCCTTCTAATTACCTCTTGTTCCTTAAGTACCATTAATTCACTAGCGAATAATTAGTCTATAATCAAATTATAGATTTGAGCTCAATAACTATTCAGTTCCAGAATTAACCCTTAAGGGAACCAATATTTGATTCGTTAGGAAAGCATGAATTCAATTATTGTAAAATCATGTTCCTAGCCATCTATGATATTGAATTTTCAAAACAAAAGTCACTAGCCTCATTATATCAAGACATCTTAACGAATGAATAAAAAGATCCAGTAAGCACAAACAAGAGTTCATGATCACTCAGGATTTAGACTGGTCTATAAATGATCATTTGTTATGATAAGAATTAAATCTTTATGAAAAATGACAAGTTTATAAAGAAACTTAATTCATATCGGTCTTATCTTATATAATCACTATTATATACAACACATTTACCAAGATGTCTTTCCACATCATTAATCCAAATCTAGACTACTTACATCACATATGCATAGTAAACCGTACTAGTAACCATTCATTAAAGATTCTATATTTTAATATGTTATTGACTACTTTATTCATTGTATATGATCTTAATTCTCTCGTACTAATACTAGATCATATCCTCATAAATGAAGATGGAATTTTTTAAATATTTATATAAATTATTCAAATAATAATTATAACATTCAAATATAATAAAGTTGTACTTCTATTTAAATCAATAAAATAATTTTTTACATGCTTTTAGGGCATAAACCCTAACAGGCCATAACTCTCTCGATATAACTTGAAATTGGATGATCGAAAAAGATATTCATTTCGGGTTAATTCCCTAAAAGCATGTATAAGGGCATTTTATTTATGGAATTTAATCAAAGTAAATTTTTCTTATAATTGATTATTTGAATCATTAGTGAATAATTTATATACATATCAGAAAATTCTATATTCATTGATGAGAGTAGGATCTTGTATTAGTACGGGAGGATTACGATTATTAATAATGAATAAGATAGTTAGCAACATATTAAAGTATGTAATATTTAACAAATGGTTGCTAGCATTGTTCGCTAAGCATTTTTTTTAAGAATGTATGTGATCTAGATCTAGAATGCTAATATGGATAGACATCTTAGTGAAGTTACTTTATATAATTGGATTATATATGAATGAATCGATATGAAATAATTTATTTATAAACTTACTATTTTCCATAAAGATTTAGTTCTTATCAATATGATGATCATATATAGATCTGTCTAAATCATGAGCAGTCATGAACTTCTATTCATGTCTATTGGATCTTTTGATTCACTCGTTAATGTTTGTTTGAAAAATAGACTAATAAATTTGTTTTGGAGATTCAATGACATGAATAGATGGGAACATGATCTAACAAGAATTAGAAATCAAGCCTTGCAAACGGATCGAATATTGGTCTCCTTAAGTGTTAATTTTGGAACTAAATGATTATTGAGCTCAAATTGATAATAGGATTATAAATTAACCTTTCGCTAGTGGATTAATCGTATTTATAGATCAATAGGAAATTGGAAAGGTAAAATGGTAAATTTGACTAGCTTTAATTTACAAACCAATAATTGAAAGACATAATTACATGCAGTGATTATATCAATGGACTATACGAGATTATTTTGTAAATATCATTCTCTAATTACTAAGAGTGCAATTCCATATTTATAGTGGAGTAATAATGGAGTTAATAAATAAGATTATTGAATTAAATTAATAACCTAATTTATTGGAGCTTAGAGTTATAGGTCCATGGTCCTTGAGTCACCTCTGTACCACACAATTTATGTGTGAATGTTTATGACAAATATAATGGACTTATTTGCAAGGGAATTAATTTTTCAGATGAAAGATATAACTATTATATAATTATAATTGATTAAGTATGTAAATTAACTAATATATTTTATTTAAAAACTAAATATTAGTTAAAGAGAATAATAATTGATTTTGAATTAATTTATTGTAAGATAATAATTTAATTAAGTTTTATAAGATATAATTAATTTTGAACTGACTCATATCTTGCACATTTGAAATAATACATTATTTTAAATACATAAATATTTATCTTATTAAATAAATAAAATAAACTTAATAAATGAATGATATGTGGCATTTAGAGCCACATGCCAATCATTGTGCAAGGGGCAATGTAGTGGTTCACTTGTAAATAGTTGCAAGTTGTATTATTAGTTACCTTTTATTTATTTTTATTTTTTGACAAAAAGACAATTGTTCATTGATAAAAATCATTAAGTATATCAATCAAGATACAAGGCGGAATAACATTCTGCCAAGTAAACTCATTATCAGTTGTAAGTGCAAACTTAGCTAGTCCATGAGTAGCATTGTTATAACAACACAAAACATGCACTAGAAATGAGAGATAATGAGTTTCTAATATCACTTAAGAGAAAGCGCCACTTTGAAGAAAAAACAATCAATTTCAGAAAGAAAAAAAGCCACAAGTTCTTTTTTCCCTATAACTATCCACCCTCACAAAAAAGTTCTTCTCCAAGTCTCTAGATCTCATGTGTGAGTACATCTAGAGACAAAAAATAATTATTTACATTCTACGTGCCCACACACGTCCTTGTGTGTTAGAGGTTTTACTTAGAAGATTGTGGTGTGAATCTCAAAGTCATATTGCATGGATCGAATGCTCGTAAATGAATATTAAAAGATAGCAATAATTCTTGATTGACTTCAAGAAGTATTAAAAATAATATTTGTATTATATGATTTAATGTATATGTACATATAAGATCTTGGATTGGTATTGATGAAAAAAATTTAAAAAAAAAAAACCTTCTGCTCTACTCTAATGTGTATTTTCAATACCAACAATTGGTTCCAGAACAAGAATATATATATGAATACATTAAAAAAACTGTGTGGGTTTCTTGCATTCTTTGTAAATATGTTAATATTTATGATGAATTGATGGTTTTGTTTTATGAATGTATGGTTGAATGATGAATCGTTAATTATATTGTGATTATTTATTTTAGGCTCTACTTTATTTTTCTAAATCACGTGTTGTAGTGTCTTGGAATTTTACTTAGTTAGATAGTAGTAGCTTGTGCTGAAGTATTTTTGTTTTCATGGTTATTGGTTCAAGCAGAGAATTATTTGGAAACTCATAGAGATAGTTATGGATTTTGTAAGTTTAGCCTATAGTTTAGAAATAATATTTTTATCATAAGGTTTAATTATTGGAGCTGGTTCTAGAAATATTATTTATTATAACCTAAGGTTTAGATAGAATAATTAAGGATGTGACATTTGTCACATGTATGTTTATTAAGGATTTAAGGATTTTAGATGACTAAATTAATCAAGGATAAACCTAGGAAGTCTAGAACATTCCCTCAGATGTTAGGATCTCGTATTACTCAGTCAAAGTAGTTTAAACAACTTCAAGTGTGTTGAAAGTGTTCAAAAAACGTGGTTTAATATATCACCGTAAGCCGATATATCGCAGCTGTAGGGGCCGATATATCACCTATGTTGATACGGAAAACATGTCGACTTCGCACGAACAAAACCACAAAGCCTCGGGAATATGGGGCAGGCGATATATCGCCTATAGGGGGCGACATATCGGCTCCACTTGCATATTTTTGAAACTCCATGGAGTTCGAGCTAGAATTATCCCTCAACAACTTGGGCTTGCTCTTGAACAATTTTGACCAAGTTCTGGGCATCTGTTGAGCTGAAAACTTCATTTTTATTCATTTTAAAGGGAGTTAGTTTTACTCCTTGAACTCTATAAATAGGACCCTTCACTCAGCCATTTGCATCAACTTTCAAACACTTCTCAGAGCCTCCAAGTTGTTAAATTCATTCTAGAGAGAAACACTAGTGTTTTGGGGTTGAAAGCTTTCAAATTTAAACTTTTCTAAACACTTGGGAAGTAAGCTAGAGTTTGATTTTGGTATTGAGGTGTAGATCGAAGTTCTAAGCTATCTAAGGTGTTTGATTTCTTTGAAAGTTAAGGTTTTCAGTAAGTTCTTATCTTGATGGTTTAGATCTTCTTTTCATCTTCTTTTCTTTAGGAAACTTATGGTTATACTGTTTGATTTTAGGAGTTTCCAATCTCGTACTTGTCTCCAATACCCCGATTTCGGTAAGGAAAATAAGTTAGATTTTATGTGCTATGTGTTTTGTGTATGTATGTATGTTGTTGTTATGTTTTTAGTCACTTGGGAAATATGGTTTCTTAGATAGAAAATAAGCAAATCCTAAGATTTTTATCATTATCGTAGACTATAGTTGTATCTAAACCTACCTTTAAATATGGTTTCTATCACATACTACGGTAATGAGTTAATGTGCATTAATATTGGTTGTGTTTGGTAAAATTTTTGCTTTTGAAGTTTTTAAACACAAAAATAGAAATATTATTTTATTTTTATTTCTTTATTTTTAAAAAATAAAAATATGTTTGGTAACTATTTTTGTTTTTTATTTTTAAAAACAAAAAATAATAAACGTGTTTGATAACTTTTATTTTTATTTTTTGTTTAACAATATGAGGTGTTGATTTGAAGAAAAGAAGGAAAAAAAATGAAAAGTCGAAAACAGTTTAAAAAAATTTTGAAAGTGAAAAAATTATATTTTCAAAATTTAATGAATTTTAATTAAAATTTTTAAAAAATAATAAGTAAAAATTGAGTTACCAAACATGTTTTATGTTTAATTGTCAAATTTTTAATTAATTAAATAAAAAACTATTTTTTTAAGTGTTACCAAATAACACCATTGTAGTCCATTTTTGTATGCTTTATGTTTTATGTTATGCTTTAGTAGTTTTTCCTTACTGGGCATTAGGCTCATTCATTTTTATTTAGATGGTGCAGGTAAATGAACATGGAAGGCGGAACAGATCCTGGGTAGCTTTGGCATGTGTATTGGGAGAGCACTAAAGGAATAGACTGATGGAATCGATCGAGGATGACGTTGACATTTATGATTTCTGCATTTAGTATTTGAACATTTAATTAAAGGTTTTGTTTTTTTTTTTTATGATTTTATGTAATAACAATGGGATCCCGTATTTTATATTTTCTATAATAAAGTCTATTATTTATGTATATATCCAAAAGATAGTAGTATGTCTTAGTAGTTTTTAAAAGTCTGAGGTCATTAAGGTAGTTGGGTCTTTACAGTTGTTACCAAATCCACATTTCATATGCATGAAGTTTTCCTTGAAACACTCGCAAAAGCTCCGGATCTAACTGCCAATGTAAGTGTTTATGTTATGAATATTATGTTTATGTTAAAATCTAACATCCTAGTCATTATGTTTTTAGTATCCTAGTCATTATGTTTTCAGTCAAAATGAATGGAGCTATGACTTATCAAGATATCTGTGCCATTAAGGCATTGAAAAAGGTTAGAGAGCCAAGGGATACAATAGGAGTGCTAGAAACAATCACTCAAAGATTGGTCAAATTTCACAAGGAGATAGTTCACCTTAAAATCACTAGGAAAATTATGATGAGTGCCATGGAACAATATGTCCAAATAATTAGGCTTTTTAACGATTTGCCTTCAGTTGTTTCAAAATTGGAAGAATTATGGGAAAGTATAGATGATGAAGATTACTTACCAGTAGCCATGAGATATTATTTTCTTATACTTAGGTTTACCTATAGGTTTGAGATTCAATTCACTAATGAACAAAAGAATAATATCCTAATGAATATTCCCTGTGGTAGTTTTGAGGTTTATGATATTGATGATTATGAGGAAATAACTTATGAGAAGCAAGATGAAGGGTTAGATGTAGAAGATCCTAATTTTTAGAAATTTTACCCTAGTTATTATTAGTATTGTTTCTTTATTTATTTTGGATTATTATTATAATAAGTGAAAATCTTTTTCCAAATGAATAAAATTGCTATTTTTTAATGGCATGTATGATTTTTTTAAAATTTAATTTATTTTTAAAATCATAATTTACTAAGAATAAATTCAATAAATAATGACTGAGTTCGATGATGGTGGATACAAATCAATGAAGTGGGTTATGTATTGAGAGTTTAGGGGGCCATAGTAGTGGGAATGATTTTACTGATCCCAACCCTCCCTCAATATGGTTAACTTTGGAACAACGACAAGTTTCGAGCCTGAGAATTAAGTCATATAGGGTGGTTGGAAACATACTTAGAAAATAATAAAGATGGCCTAATAGTCTAAGTATAGAAACATACCCCAATTGAAAAAGATGACTTACATAAATTTTCGTAAGAATCATAACTGATAGGTCCGAGTTATGTTTGCTTAGACTAAGTTTTGCCTTAGAAACTATTAGGGTAAGTTCGAACGTATTTTTCTTGACTGTTAAAACTTTGCTAAAGATGTCACTCCAAAGGTCTGCATGCACTAACGACAATGCCCCCAGCACCGCCAACAAGACTCACGAGGCCCCTTCCGTCCGAAGAAGGGGAAAGCGCACTGCCACTTCTGCTGCCAATAGAAATGCACCCCCTTCGGCTGACAACAACGCTGAGATTATTCGGTTACGACAACAAGTAGAAGAATTACTACAGCAATAGCGACAACCTCAACTGTAGCCTCAACCAGCGGCTCAAGCACCCCAGCAAGGGAAGAATGGAGGATATTCGTATGGGGATCGTGGATGGAAAATTATGCGCCCTATCAAGCTCAATACATAGAGCTAGTGTATGAGCCTTTCTGAAAGCAGATTTTGAAGGGACAACTGATCCTTTTGAGGCTGAAGAATGGCTTAGGAATGTAGAGCTGATTTTGGCACACATGAACCTCGGCAACGCAGATTGTATATCCTGCGTTTCTTCTCTACTAAAACAGGATGCTAGAATCTGGTGGGATTTTGTACAACAAACTCACGATATCACAACCATGACTTAGGCTAGATTTGTGGAGTTGTTTCACAAAAAGTACTACAACTCGGCAGTCATCGCTACAAGGGTGGAAGAGTTTGCCAGTCTGAAATAGGGAAATTTGACAGTAGAAGAGTACGCTCGAAAATTTGATTGGCTAGCCAAATTTGCATCGGAGTTAGTCCCAAATGACTACTTGAGGTTAACCAAGTTCACCAGGGGACTCAGACCCAAGATCGAATTTGGGGTGAAGCTTGCAAACCCCAGAACCACTTCTTACACCGAAGTTCTAGAAACGGCTATAGAGGTGGGAATGCTTGAATAAAATGTTAGCGAGGAGGAGGCAAGCTAGTCTAAACCTAAGCAGTAGAATCAGACACAGAATGGTTGAAACCACCAATATAGCAATAATGGGCAGAAAAGAAAGCATCCCAATAATAAGCAGACCAACACTGAAAATAAAGCATAAACTAACAATGGTAATAACAGGCCGAGTTATGTGGAATACCCTCAGTGCTCCAAGTGCCAGAAAAGGCATACTGGGAGTGTCATGCAAAGAGCAAGGGTTATTACAATTGTTGTCAAGAAGGTCATCGGAAAAAAGATTGTCCACAGCTCAAACCAGAAGAAAAGAAGGAATCCAAGATGGTTCCAACCAGAGTCTTCGCTTTGACCCAGGGAGAAGCCGAAACTAGTAACAAGGTGGTCATAGGTCAGCTTCCTGTCCTCAAAAATATATGTTCAGTATTGTTTGATTTGAGAGCAACACATTCATATATCTCGTTAGGAATGATAGAGAAATTAAACAAACCTTGTGAAAGATTTAGAACTAGGTTTGTTACGGAACTGCCTTCGGGGGAAGTCATTCTATCATCATGAATAGTACGAGGAGTACCAATCATAGTCGAGGGGACGGAGCTAGAAGAGGACATGATAGAGCTAGAAATCAAGAATTTTGACGTAATACTGGGCATGTACTAGTTAGCAAGACATGGCACAACCATCGACTGTCGACACAAGCAAGTGACGTTCGAAACCTTTGAGGGTCAGAAACTATGTTTTATTGGAAAATCTTTGTTAGGAAAATATGTATTTGCCTCAATGGAAATAGTAAGATAATACAACTCTATGCAATAATATTACAAATAAATATTGATTGATTGAATAAGGTTACAACTCTATAACTGAAAATACAAATAAACTAAAGAACAAGAAGAAGAGAAAAAGAATAGAATAGTGAAAAATACAACTCAAAGCAAAATATTACAAGTAAAGTAAAAGTGTTTGAAATAAAGACAAGAAGATTACAACTCAAAACAAGAAATACAAATAAACAAAAGAGAAGAATATGAAGATGAAGAGAAATAGAATAGAAAGAAAGAACAAACAAACTAAATAGAAACAACTCTCACTCACACTACCAAAGTGAAGAGTGTTGGGGATCACCAACTTGAACAAGGTTTGAAACCTTTGTCCAAAAGCTTATTTCCCCATAACTCAAGCACTAAGGGATCTCTCACAGATTATAGGAAACGCTTTATGGAATTATCAAGCCTCAAGGTGTTTCTAGCCAAGTGCTCTAATGGATAGAAATGTTGTGTCTTTCAAGTGAGCTATAGGCTCCTATTTATAGAGTTTAGAGACACCCTTTGAATTTCAAATTCCACCAACCCCCATGGCTGTTACCAATGATTAATTGGATTAATATGGAAATAAAATTGAGATTTGGGAGTTATTTAGGTTTTTGGAACCGTTCAACACATTTGGAAAAAACTGAAAAATTGGCCTGAAATGCACCTGTGGCCGCGGCCACCATCATTCAGTGGCCGTGGCCACAGCCCAGTTTCAGCATTTAAAAATGTGCTGTTTTTCCAAACGGTTCCAAACCCTTCCAAATGATTTTGTAACTCCCAAAACACATTATTGGGGTTAAAATCATATCTCTAACAACCATTTCACATATGGCTTTATGAAATTCATCTCAATATTGTGTAACACCAAATTTACACAATAAAAGATAATAATTGGAAGTTACAAATTTGTAACACCAAATATGCTACATTATTTGGATATATCTCATATATCTAAATATTGTAACTCTTTATTATATGTTACAACATGTGACACTCTTTGTCACATTTATTTAATCTAAAACATTATATTATAAAATAATATAACATTCCCCTACTAGATTAAATAGTTATCTATTGTAACACTTATTTAATCAATCATTATATTTTGAAATATAACATATCCCCCACTTGATTAAATAAGAACTCTCTCTTATAGGAGTCATTGCATTAGTGGATAAAGCAAAGTGTTTTTCAACTTGAACTTTACTATAGTGTAATTATCACAAAATTTATCGAAAATTTGGTTGCACTATGCATTAAACCATCTTTTCATGATAACAAATCGGTGATAACACACATACCTTTGCGATGTTCACTTCAGACCTCTATGTCTCGCTTTTCACCGTTAATGCCCATGTGCACTTTCCATTCATGGACGTTCTTGAGAATACTCCAAATTCTCATGAAAGGCGGCACCACCTCTAGGTCCATATAGGTAGAATTTTTACAGTATTTTGTTACCAAAAATACTTGTCTTCACAAGACTGAATTCTATTAAAAAATCTTTCGGTTGTAACCCTCAACTTTGGTAACACACAAATACTCAATATCTCAGATGGGACATGCTTTGAGTACAACTAATATTCACTTGATTGACTTATTGTTACCTATTGAACCTAACACTAGTTGAATAACTAGTGTTAAGATAGGTTACCATCAATCGTGAATCTCTTTAGAGAGTTTAAGTCCCATCCCTCGAGATGATGCAGCCACTAAATCCCTCGTTAGTGGCTTAGTGAAAGGATCCGCCAGATTTTCACTTGTTCTCACATAGGATATTGAGATGACTCCTCTTTGAATCAATTCTCTTACATATCCATGTCTTAGACTAATGTGTCTAGACTTCCCATTATACACTTCGCTGTATACTCTAGCCAATGTCGCTTGGCTATCACAATGTATCGATATAGTAGATACATTCTCTTTGATTAGGGGAATCTCTATCAACAGATCCCTTAACCATTCGGCCTCTTTACCGGTAGTAGCTAGAGCTATAAACTCTGCTTCCATAGTGGAATGAGATATATAGGTTTGTTTCTTGGAACCCCAAGAAATTACACCTCCACCAAGTGTAAATACCCAACCAGTTGTGGACAAGTTGTCCCCAAGATTGGATATCCAACTTGCATCTGTATATCCTTCTAAAATTGAAGGAAATTTGGAGTAGTGAGGCTTAGTCCTTTTGTTTTCTTGAGATAACCTAGGACTCTTCCATTTGCCTTCCATTGATCCACACTTGGATTACTTGTAAACCTACTAAGTTTACTTACCAAAAATGCTATATTAGGTCTAGTACATTGGGCAGCGTACATTAGACTCCCTATAGCACTAGCATACTCCAATTGAGCCACCGCTCTTCCTTCATTCTTCTCTAGGTTTATACTATGATCGAATGAAGTGTTGGCATCTTTAACCTTGAGATGGTTAAATTTGTTCAATACTTTCTCAACATAGTGGGCTTGCCCTAACGCAAAACCCCCCACTATGTTTCTTTACTTTGATACCGAGTATGGTATCAACTTCTCCAAGATCTTTCATCTTGAAGATTGATGATAGAAACCTCTTCGTTTCTTCTATCCTTTTCATGCTATTACTTAGAATAAGCATGTCATCCACATATAAGCAAACAATGATCACATACCCCTTACAAGTTTTGGAATACAAACACTTGTCTCCATTGTTATGTCTAAACCCATTAGACATGATGGCTTGATCAAATTTCTCATGCCATTGCTTAGGAGCTTGTTTCAATCCATATAAGGATTTTACAAGTCTACAAACTTTATGTTCATAATTTGGTAGGACAAACCCTTCAGGTTGTTCCATATAGACCTCCCCATTGAGGTCACCATTAAGGAATGTCATTTTGACATCCATTTGATGAACATACAAGTTGTGTATAGAAGCTAAAGCGAACAAAATTCTTATAGAAGTTGTTCTTGCAACAGGCGCATAAGTATCAAAATAATCGATACCCTTTTTTTTCCTAAACCCTTTAGCTACTAATATAGCTTTAAAGGTTTGGATAGTGCCGTCAGTGTGGTATTTTCTCCTAAATACCCACTTACACCCAATTGTCTTAGACCCCGGTGGGAGGTCTACCAATTCCCAAGTGTTATTGGAAAGAATGGAATCCATCTCATCATTGATGGCTTCTTTCCAAAATGCAATATCTCTCGATTGCATAACTTATCTATAAGTCTTAGGATCATCCTCAACGAGAAGTACAATAGGAATTTTCCTAATAACTTCCTCTCTATTTCCTTCTACCATGTAGAATGAAATTCGTTGAGAATCTATCTCATCCACTACTAGACTTTTATGATTTTTAAGCCTTTGACTTCTTCTAGGTTCAAAGGGTTTCTTTACATCCTTTTGAGAATTCTCCTCTTGAGAATCAACTTTGGATGTAGAAGCTTGAGAATTGTTCTCATATAACAAATTCTCATTTAGAGATGTTGAAGTTTGAGAATTGTTGTCACATAACATATTCTCAAAAAGTTCAACTTCTCTAGATTCAATCACAATATTAGACTCTAAGTCTAATAGCCTATAAGCTTTACTATTGTTGGCATAACCAACAAAAGCACACTTTATGGCTCTTGAACCTAACTTTGTTCTATTAGATTCATTTTTCATGCAATATGCAAGACACCCCCACACTTTGAAGTACCATATGTTGGGTTTTCTTCCTTTCCATAACTCATATGGAGATATCTTATTTTTCTTCATCGGTATTCGATTAAGAATGTGACAAGCGGTTAAAAGCGCTTCACCCGATAAGTTGAAGTTCAACTTAGAAAACACCAACATAGAATTTATCATCTTTAGATAAGTCCTATTTTTCCTTTCAGCAACACCATTGTGTTGTGGTGTATAAGGTGCAGTGCACTCATGAATTATACCATTTTCTTCACAAAATGTATTGAATTCATTAGAGAAGTACTCTCCTCCTCTATCACTTCTTAGCACCTTAATCTTTTTATTTAGTTTATTTTCAACTTCTAATTTATACAATTTAACAGCATCAAAAGTTTCATATGTATGCTTTAAAAGAAACACATAGGTATATCTACTAAAATCATCTATAAAAATAAGAAAATACATTTTACCACCTCTAGTTAAAACACCATTTAATTCACAAAGATCACTATGGATTTAATCTAGTAAATTAGATGATCTTTCTACACTAAGAAATGATTTCTTAATCATTTTTGCCTTAACACATGTTTCAAATTTACCATAGTTTTTAATATTGCATGCAATCATACCACATTTTACTACTCTTTTCATGCTAGAAAAACCTATATGCGATAGTCTAAGATGCCACAAAAATAAAGAATCATACTCAACAATATAGGCGGAATTAGCATTTTTATTGATAACATTGAAAGTTACATCATTGGTGCACAATTTAACCATACCCTCACAAGAGTACCCCTTTCCCAAAAATACATTTGATTTGGTAAGTATAAGTTTCCCGGACTAAAAAATGGCTTTAATGCCGGGCTTGCCAAGAAAATCACCACTAACCAAGTTCCTACTCATTTCGGGAACATAAAGTACATTCACTAATGTAACTTTCTTGCCAGAGGTGAAAAAGACTTCAATGGTACCTTTTCCAAGTACCTTGGATTTTCCCTCATTGCCCATTTGAATCTCATGGTTGCCCTTTGACTCTTCAAAGGACTTGAACAATGATTTGTCATAGGTGACATGGACGGTGGCAGATGTATCATACCACCACCCTTTCACCTTGCCTTGGACCGTATTCACCTCACTAAGGGTAGCAACTATGTTTTCCTCTTGAGTTGCGTTCACCTTAGGTCCTTGTTGGTCTTTTCTATGCCTACACTCTCTAGCATAGTGACCCTTTTTCCCACACACAAAGCAAGGACCTTTCTCGCCCTTAAACTTGTTTGGGTTGGTTTTTGGACCCAAAGGTTTCTCGTTACCCTTTTTCCCTTTGTTTTTGGGATGTTTTGGTTGTGACACCACATTTGCTTTGGAAGTCTCTCCATTAGACCCCTCCACAAGTTTATCTCTACATATCAATTCCTCTTCGATTCGAATATGCTTTTGGATTTCCTCCAAAGAATAATGTGATGTTTTTCCAAACGGTTCCAAATCCTCCCAAATGATTTTGTAACTCCCAAAACACATTATTGGGGTTAAAATCATATCTCTAACAGCCATTTCACATATGGCTTTATGAAATTCATCTGAATATTGGGTAACACCAAATTTACACAATAAAGGGTAATATTTGGAAGTTACAAATTTGTAACACAAAATATGTTACATTATTTGGATATATCTCATATATCTAAATATTGTAACTCTTTATTATATGTTACAATATGTGACACTCTTTGTCACATTTATTTAATCTAAAACATTATATTATAATATAATATTACATTAAATTATATTATAAAATAATATAACAATCTTCAGGACTATGGACACCGCTTTTCTCATCTCTCAAAACTCAAAGGATGATAGAGAAAGGATATCACACATTCTTAGCAAGCATCACGGATGTGGCATAGGAAACACCATTAAAGGTTAGAGACGTCCACATTATAAAGGAATTTCCAGAGATATTTCCTGACTACTTACCAGGGTTACCCCCTACTTAGGAAATTGACTTAACAATTGAACAAGTACTGGGAACCAAGCCTATCTCAAAGGCACCATACCAGATGGCACCAACAGAACTCAAGGAGTTGAAAACGCAGTTGCAAGAACTCTTAGACTAGGGTTTCATCATACCAAGTCATTCTCTATGGGGAGCATCAGTTCTATTTATGAAGAAAAAGGATGGAAGCATGCGGATGTGTATCGATTACCACAAGCAGAACAAGGTGACAATTAAGAACAAGTACCCGCTACCCCGGATCGACGACTTATTTGATCAACTTTGAGGAGCGACCGTATTTTCAAAGATTGATCTACGGTCCGGTTATCACCAACTCAAGGTACGAGAAGAGGATACACCAAAGACATCTTTTAGAACTTGATATGGACATTACGAGTTTCTAGTTATATCTTTTGGTCTTACCAATGCTCAAGCTGCATTTATGGACTTAATGAATAGGGTCTTCAAGGATTACTTGGACAGATTCATCATAGTGTTCATTGATGATATTTTGGTGTACTCCAAGGACAAAGTCGAACACAAGGAACATTTAAGATTGACCATGCTGCGACTAAAGGAGCATCAAATTTATGCCAAGTTCAAGAAATGCAAATTTTGGCTATCAAAAGTAGCGTTCGTCGGCCATATAGTATCCAAGGATGGAGTCGCAGTAGACCCAATTAAAGTAGAGGTTGTGAAGAATTGGCCAAGACCTAAGAATGCGTCAGAAGTTAGAAGTTTTCTCTGGCTAGCAGGCTATTATCAGAGATTTGTAGAAGGCTTTTCTAAGATAGCCACTCCGCTTACCAACCTGACCTGGAAATAACAAAAGTTTAACTGGATAAACTATGCTCAGCACCAGTACTTTGTGTACCGACACCCAACGACAAGTTTGTAGTGTACTGTGATGCGTCAAAGTAGAATGACAAAGTGATAGCCTACGCCTCAAGGCAGCTGAAGGAATACGAGCAATGCTATCCAACACACGATATAGAGTTGGCAGCGGTGGTCTTCGCATTGAAAATCTAGCGCCACTATCTTTATGGAGAACGGTATGAGATTTATACGGACCACAAGAGCTTAAAATATTTCTCCACGTAGAAGGAGCTCAACATGAGGCAGCGCAGATGGTTAGAACAAGTAAAAGATTATGACTGCGAAATCCATACCACCCAGGAAAAGCAAATGTAGTTGCAGATGCGTTAAGTCGAAAGAGTTATGGAAATCTAGCAGCATTATCCGGACTTGAAAATCCGCTACAACATGAGCTGATTAATGCCGGGATAGAAGTAGTCATGGGTCAGCTAGCTAACTTGTCCATTTAGTCAAGTCTATTAGAAGATATACAGATCGGGCAAGGGCATGATGACACGTTAGTATCGCATATGACTGCAGTCAAAGAAGGCAAGACTACGGATTTCTCCATGTCAGATATAAGGGTCGGGTGTGCGTGTCGAATGATTATGGAATTAAGATGAAGATTTTAGAAGAGGCACACACTACCGCATACTCATTTCACCCGGGGTCGATCAAGATGACTCACGACCTTAAGGCACTATATTGGTGGCCGGGAATGAAGAAAGACGTAGCAGAGTATGTGCCCAATGCTTGATATGCCAGCAAGTAAAGGCAGAACATCAACGGCCCACAGGATTATTGAAACTGCTTAGTACTCCGAAATGGAAGTGGGAAGATATAGCCATGGACTTCGTGATAAGATTACCATGAACAAATAAGCAACACAACTCAGCTTGGGTTGTGGTAGATAGACTCACTAAGTCAGCTCACTTCCTACCTGTCAAGACTACGTACATTGCTGACCAGTACGCAGACATTTATGTTCGAGAAATAGTATGACTACATGGTATCCCTAAGATCATAGTATCTAATATAGGATCGGTGTTTACATCGAGATTTTGGGGAAGCTTAAAGCAAGCCATGGGTACCAAGCTAAGTCTTAGTACAACTTTTCATCCTCAGGCCGATGGTCAGTCCGAGCGTACCATACAGATTTTAGAAGATATGTTGCGCGCTTGTGTACTAGACTTCGGAGGATCGTGGAGTAAGTATTTTCCACTTATAGAATTCTCCTACAATAATAGCTACCAGGCAACGATCGGTATGGCACCCTATGAGTTACCTTATGGATTGAAGTGTCGTTCATCGTTACATTGGGATGAGGTAGGAGAAAGACAACTTCTTGGACCCGAAGCTGTTAGAGAGGCTCAGGATGCAGTGGAGCTTATTAGAAAGCATATGCTCACTGGTCAAAGCCGACAGAAGAGTTATGCGAATGCCAAGCGGTGAGATGTGGAATTCAAAGTTTGAGATCAAGTCTTTTTAAGGGTATCTCCTATGAAGGGAGTGAAGCAGTTTGGGAAGAAAGGCAAACTTAGTCCCTGGTTTATAGGTCCTTTTGAGATATTGGACAAGGTAGGAACAATAGCATATAAATTAGCCCTGCTGCCAGCTCTAGCAGATAGCCACAATGTGTCTCACATCTCGATGGTGCGTAGATATGTGTCAGACCCATCTCACGTTCTCAAGTACAATACGTTAGCACTTCAAAAATACCTGAGTTATGAGGAATGACCGGTTAGCATCCTAGAGAAAGGGATGAAGGAATTATGGTCTAAGAGTATTCCGATAGTCAAATTCTTATGGAGTAATAGTACAGAACAGGAGGCAACGTGAGAGTTGGAGGAAGACATTCGAGCACGGTATCCGAAATTGTTTGGTAAGTAAATTCCAGGGATGAAATTCTTTTAAGTAGGGGAGAATTGTAGCGTCTCAGAATTTTACTTAGTAGTAGCTTATAGTATTTTAGTTTTCGTGGTTATTAGTTCAAGCCGAGATTTAGTTGGAAACTCGTAGAAATAGTTTTGGATTTTACAAGTTTAACCTATAGTTTAGAAATATTAATTTTATTATAAGGTTTGATTATTATAGTTGGTCCTAGAATAATTAAGAACGTGAGATTTGTCACATGCATGTTTATTAAGGATTTTAGATGAATAAATTAATATAAGATAGATCTAGAAGCTCTAGAACGTTCCAGCAGCTGTTAGGATCACATTTTACTCAGTCAAAGTTGTTTTACCAAACTTCAAGTGTGTTGAAAATGTGTTTAAAATATTAGCATATGCCGATATATCATAGCTTTAGAGGCTGATATATCACCTAAGGTTGATACAGAAAACACGTCGACTTCGCACAAACAAAACCACGAAGGCTCGAGATATAGGGATAGGTGATATATCTCCTATAGGGGGCGATATATCGGCTGCCCTTATGTATTTTTGAAACTTTGTGGATCCAAATTAGAAATAGCCATCTACAACTTAGCTTTGCTCCTGAACGTTTTTGACCGAGATCTGGGCATATGTTGAACCGAAAATTCAAATTTATTCAATTATTATTCATTTATTTATTCTTTTTAAAAGGGATTAGTTTCACTCCTTGAACTCTATAAATAGGACCTTGCACTAAGCCATTTCACTCATCATTCAAGCATTCTTCAGAGCCTCCAAGCTGCTAAGTTTACTCTAGTGAGAAAACACTAGGGTTTGGGATTTAAAAGCTTTCCAATCTAAGCTTTAATAAACACTTGGGAAGTAAGATAGAGTGAAATTTCGATATTGAGGTGTAGATCGAATTTCTAGTCTATCAAAGGTATTATTATTCTCAAGTTTAATTCATTATAGTTCTTTTATTTTCTTTCATTTTCTTCCAGATCCTAACTTGTTATTAGGGCTTTTAGTTAGGTGTTTAAGTTTATTGAAACATAAGGTTTTTCAGTAAGTTTTTGTCTTGATGGTTTAGATCTCCTTTTCATCTCCATTTCTTTAGAAACTTATGATTCATACTGTTTGTTTTAGGATTTTTCCAATCCCGTTCTTGTCTCCAATATCCCGGTTTGTGGTAAGGAAAATAGGTTAGATTGTATGTGTTATGATATGTTCATATGCTATGTTATGTTTATGTATTTATGTATGTATATGTTTTATGTTGTAGTCACTTGGGAAATATAGTTGCTTACATAGCAAATAAATCCCAAGATTTTTATCATTATCGTAGAATTGAGTTGTGATTAAACCTACCTCGATTAGTAGACAAAAGACCTAGATGGTTTATCATATACTATTTTTGTGATCTAACCTACTTCGATTAGTAGATAGAGGACCTAGATGGTTTTATCACATACTACGGTAGTGAGTAAATGACCATTAATATTGTAGTCCTATGTTTATATGATATACATTTTTTTATGTCATATGTTTTTATAATATATGTTTTTTGTCTTATGATTTATGTTATGTTTTAGTAGATTTTCCTTGTTGGGCATTAGGCTCATTCCTTTTATTTTAGATGGTGCAGGAAAATAAGCTTGGAAGGTGGGATGGATTCCTGGCAGATTTGGCATGTGTATTGAGGATGTACTGAATGGATGGACTGCTGGAAGATCGAGGATGAAGCTTACATTTTTGAGTCTTTTCAATTTATATCTTTATTTTTCCACATTTAGTATTTGAACAAATAATTAAAGTTTATTTTTATTTATGTTTTTATGTAATAACAATGGGATCCCATATTTTGGATTTTTATATTAAAGTTCTATTATCCTATGTATGTATTCCAAAATAGTAGTTATGTCTTAGTAGTTTTTAATGGTCTGAGGTCATAGAATTAGTCGGGGCATTACAAGTTTATTAATAACCATATGAATGTAATTAATTACAAAAAAACATAATTATAAATAGACTGTTTCTATAATAAATGTGATCTAAATAATTACCCATTACATTCATCTAACTTTACTAAAACGCTTTTTACATAAAGTTGGTTATCTTAAAGACCTATATAAACTATTGTCTTTATTATGGTGTGAGATACCAAGTTTTAACTAATTTAATACTTAGTAGTTTACATGCAATTGATTTCACCAAAAAAAATTCATATAAACAAATTGGACAATCCTAGATAATCATGTTTCTAAAAGATGCATGATTAATGAGAAATTGTGTGGGGTTTCATGAATGGCATGTAATTTACTAATGCATGATCATGTTATCAATCAAGCATCAAAGAACATTTATTTAAATAAATACAATAAATAAACAGTAAATGAAGAACCGAGCACTAATGGGTATTACTAAGATTTACAAATCTTTGAAAAAAAATTAGAAATAAATTTACAATATAAGCCTATGTAGCTTTCAAGACTCTCCAACAATGCTCCTTCTCTCCTTTACGCTTTCTTACTAATCTTTAGGAACTTTGTTTTGGCCAACTTATTAATTAGAAACAAATTTTCTAATTAATTTATTTAATTAAAACTATTTTTTAATTAAATAATCATTTTGTCATCTTTTTAATTTAGTTGAATTTAAATAACTAAAGAATCAAATTCAAATAATTATTTAAACTTAAGACATTCAAATATCTTAACCAACTAAAAGTTATTTTATTTTCTAATAAAATAAAATAACATAATTAAACTTTTAAATTCAAATAATTTAAAAATTAATTAAATAAAAGATATTTTATAACAAACTTAGGAATTAGGGTTTTGGGCACCAAAATGGTGCCCTAGGGCCAGCGGCACAAGAAGCCAAGGGCTCGAGTGGGTGGCAGGCTGGCGTGCAAGGGCTCGACTAAGGGCCTGGCGCACGCGGAGGCAGGCGGGTGCGCACACGCATGGGCGCTGGGTGCATGCTGGGAGCCATGGGGCTACACGTAGGGAGCCACGGGGCTGCACGCTGGGAGCCGCGGGGCTGGGGTGCGTCTGGCGCAGACCAAAAGGTGGAGGCTCGGGTGTAGGTGTGCACAAGGTGAGCAGGGGCTCGAGCTGTATGCCTCTTTGGTGCATGGCTCGGGTTCCTCCTCATCTTTCTGTACATATTTTTTTTAAATAAAATTACAAAAAATCCTTTGCTCTTTATGGCTTACACAAGATCTAGAAAAATAATAAAATTCCATACCCAATAGCACCATATAATTAACAATCTATCATTCGACCATACATTCAAAGAACAAATCCATCCATTCAATATACATATCAACATACATATAAAAAATGCAAGAAACTCACACAGTATTTAATATGTATATATGTATAGACTACTCTGGTACCAATTGTTGGTATTAAATTATCAAATCAAAGGTACGCAACGGAATATATGGACCCATTTTAATAAATATTAATACTAGCTACGATCATATACATATATAAATATTAAATCACATACAAATAGATCAGGGATTACCTCTTGTAGCCTATCAAGTGTCCTTGAGTCTTTTTGTATAAATCAACGATCTTCCTATTCAGTGTTCTGAGATCTCACACCCTGATCTTGCAGACCATTCCTCAAACACACAAGGGCGTGTGTGGACACGTAGGATTCAAAATGTTGATTTGTGTGACACCCTAGATGTACTCAACACATGAGATCTAGAGACTTTTGACAGAGAGAAGGTTTAGAATAGTTTTCAGGTTTAGAGAAAACTATCGCTTTAGAGAAAACAGAGAGAGGCTGATTATCCATCCTTTTCTGAATATCACGTATATCACATTTATAAAGATACTTAATCTAATTAAATAATCTTTATTTAATTAAAATATAATTAAAATTAAAACTAATTAGATATTTTTATTTAATTATCTATTTAAATCATATTTAAAAAGAATAATTAAATAACAGATTAAACAAATTTATTTGAAATTCAAAATTCAAATCCCATGGAAAAGTCCCTGATGCTAGGCGCCACACACTATACTGTACAGTGTGTGTCGCCAGCCCTATTAGGGTTGTCCTAATTTTCTCTTTTGTTTATTTAATACACTTTTAAGACAAGATATTTATTCCAACATAAATATTAGTTAATTCAAAATTAACTTTATCTTAAAATATCAGTTTTAAATTAAATAAATAAATATCATATTATAAATAAGATATTTATTATTTTCTCTCTTCGTATTAATCCAAACAAGATTAATATTAATTTTAACGTATATTTTTTCAAATAAAAAACTATATAGTTAAATAATTAATTAATTCACAATTAATCAATTACCTATAATTATCACAAAATTATTTATTTATCCTGGAAAATTAATTCCTTTGCAATTTAGTCATTTCTCTTAACAAATCTTTCTTTTGACATCCTTACCCTTGACAGTGTAGGACAAATGTGATATGGGGACCACGGACCTATAATTCGAAGCTCCAATAAACCAGATTATTAATTAAACTCTTTAGTCTAATAATCTAATTCATTAATTCCATGATTACTCCACTATAAATATGGAATTGCATTCTAAGTATTTATAGAATTATATTTATAGAGTTTTCTCTAGTAGTCCATTGGTATAACAATATATGTAGTTCTGTCCTCCATTATTGGTTCGTTAATTAGAGCTGGTCAAAATTACTGTTTTACCCTTATAATTACCTCTTGATCCTTAAGTACCATTAATTCACTAGCGAATAATTAATCTAGAATCTAATTATATATTTGAGCTCAATAACTATTCAGTTCCAGAATCAACCCTTAAGAAAAGCAATATTCGATCTGTTAGGGAAGCATGGATTCCAATATTGTAATTCATGTTCCGAGCCATCCATGATATTGAATCTCCAAAACAAAAGCCGTTAGCCTCATTATTCTAGGAGACCTTAACGAGTGAATAAAAAGATCCAATAAAGATAAACAAGAGTTCATGAATACTCATGATTTAGACTGATCTACAAATGATCATCTATTATGACAAGAATTAAATCTTTATGTCAAACGTAAAGTTTATAAAGATAATTAATTTTCATTGGCCATGTCATATATAATCTCTATTATATACAACATATTTACTAAGATGTCTATCCACATCAGTAATCTGAATCTAAATTACTTGCATCTCGTATGCTTAGCAAACCGTGCTAGTAACCATTTGTAACGCCCTAGTTACTCCAAGACAGTTACTGTGGACTTGAAACAATGTTTAACTCGTTAAACGAGTCATTAGGTTATAAATGTGCATCTAGGTATTATTAATAGGCTAAGGTGAAAAATCTCGATTCAAAAGGAATAGATATATTTTATTTAAAACCATAAAACTGTACATGGGCCCATAAAAACGTTTATAAGTTATTTACAATACAAAATTGTCATTACAGTGTAAAAATTACAACCCGCCGTCCTAAGCAGCAAAAATAAGGTTAACCCCTAGTTCCTCTAAGAAACACCTTGGCCGTGGTGGTCAAGCAGCCGCATATGTACACATCTCCACCTAAGCTCTCCACCCAAGGCTGGGAGCTTTTCTTTTCATTTACCTGCACCACATAACACCCGTGAGCCAAGGCTCAACAAGAAAACTTATTACTGCATGTATACAACATCAACAAATGATTTTGATAATCATACTAAGGCTTGCAGCCCAATCAGATAAGTGCACACTAACAATGATTCTGGTAATCATGCTGGGTCTTGTAGCCCTAACCAGATAAGTGACTATTGAGTCATACGCTGGGCAGGTGACTAATAAGTCAACCTCTAAGGATATGTTCCCTGTATAGATGACTAGTAAGTCCACCTCTAGGGTTCTGCTCCTTAAATAGATGGCTAATAAGTCCATCTCTGGGGATCCGCTCCCAAGCCATGTGACGTGTCAGTCACCTTAGCCTTTTGGCTCTGGCTCTAAGTAACTAGCCTTTCGACTAGACAAGCGCTTTTATTTTCATCGAACTTAAAGTTGGTCAAGCATTTCATGCTTATGTCGATTAGATATAATCTTTTTGGCTTGCGTTAAACACACTAATACCGTTCTTGACTCATAAGTCAATTCCATACGATCAATGCTCAGTACCACTACCGAACTTGACTAATAAGTCACAGCTTCACAGTCAATACTGACACTATTGCCAGTTCTAACTAATAAGTCAATACCACTCACAAGTAAGCAAGACTGCAAAGCATTTAATATGCAATCAATGTCCACATATAGAGCACTCAACATGCCTCATCAATAACCATGCATGTCACATACTGGGTACAGTTTAGTTACCTCAAACTTGAGCGTAAAATAGGTTAAGAATGACCCTTGAGAACGATCCCGTCCTTAGGCGCTTAGTGGTCACCTAATCATAATCATAAACGGTGTCTCAATAAGTTTGAATTCCAAAACCTAATCCCGGGACCAATCCCGCGCTCTCGAGACCTCCAATTTCACCAAATAGGGTGGTGGAATCATGCCTCGAGCCCTTAAGCCCAAACCCTAAAAAGTACCCAAAATCATGCCTCGGAAAAATAGGGCATCGCTACAACACTGCCTTCCAAGCACAACAGACAGAGTTGCCAACCCCTGACCAGCGCTGTAGCACCTTATACTGGGCGTTGTAGCGCTAGAACCAGAGTTCCCAAACTATGAGTTTTTCTCTTTGTGTTCTCCGAGTTTCAAACCTCAAAAACTGACCCCAAGCTTCAACCGAACCCACAAATGAACCCAAAAACTAGTTCTACATGTCTTAGACATCAAAACCCAATCAAACTTTCCCAAAAACCTCATTAATTCCCAACACTAGCATTAAACTATAAACGCTGTAAAAACAGAGGAAAAACTTAAGATCAAAGCTTAGAGAACCATTACCTCAAGAACTCAAGAGCATCCTAGCAATCTCCCAAGCAATTCCCTAGCTTAAACTTCTCAAATCCTAGCTTTTTCCACCAAAGAAATTCAAAGAAAAGAGAGAGAGATGATCGAGTGATGGAGAAGGAAATGCTCTGTTTTGCTGCCTAAGCTTCTACACCTTTCTAACTTAACATATATCCGTTGGTCAAAAGACCAAAATGTCCCTAGGTCATTCTTAACTTCTTAACAGCCCCCAAGGGCAAAACCGTCCTTTCCCGTCTAATCCCATTAATCATTATTAACGTCCTCCAATTCCTGTTATTCCCAATATTCTCAAATAATAATTAAATCATATCCCATTACCCTTTAATTCCCGGTAATGTACTAAGCATCAAATTACCCCGAGCCCGGTAAATAACCCTATTATGACTAAACCGCTAACTTACATTCTAAGATCGTCTCATGCCGAAAAGCTCAAACATATCCACATAATAATATGGCATCATCCATAAATCACCAACGTGCATGAAAATATACAAATATGCCCTCAACGGGCAAATTACCAAAATACCCTTAAAATGAATTGTGGACCCACATGCATGCATTTATCATTGTATAATAATATAATTCACATAATCATTTAATTGCATAATAAATCAATTATGGCCCTCCCGATTCCCTAATCCAGGCTCTAAGCCACATTAGGAATTTGGGGTCGTTACAACTATCCCCTCCTTAAAGAAATTTAGCCCTCGAAATTTACCTGAATAGCTCGGGATACTGACTCTACATGTCTAACTCCAGCTCCCAGGTGGCTTCCTCGGCCTTGTTGTTCCTCCATAATACCTTAACCAAATGTATCATTTTATTCCTGAGGACCTTGTCCTTTCTGTCTAGTATTTGGATTGGCTGTTCCTCATAGGAGAGATCTGCCTCAAGCTCCAGATCCTCGTAACTCAACACATGAGTCACATCAGATACATACCTCCGAAGAACTGAGATATGAAACACGTTATGCACAACTGACAATGCCAATGGTAAGGCCAACCTATAAACCACCTAACCAATCCTCTCCAGGATCTCAAATGGACCTACAAATCTAGGGCTCAGCTTGCCCTTCTTCCCAAATCTTCTCACCCTTTTCCATGTGGAGACTCTAAGGAAGACGTAGTCTCCCACTTGGAACTCCACGTTCCTGCGTTTGGGAACTGCATAACTTTTCTATCTACTCTCAGAAGATAGCATTCAAGCTCTAATCTTCTCAATGGCCTCACTAGTCCTTTGAATTGCCTCAGGACCCAAGTATCTCCTTTCTCTTGTCTCATCCCAATGAATGGGAGATATGCATTCCTACCATACATCATCTCATAAGGTTCTACCCCAATTGTAACGACCCAAATTCGCTAATAAGGCTTGAGGGCCTTGATTAGCGTGCCAGGAGGGCACGAAGGGATTCATGTGTGATTTCATGAGTTAAATGCATGGTTATGATTTAAAGCATGTTATTTGGCTATTTGTTTAACTGAGATGCATGGCTATGTTTACTAGTATGCATGTAGGCCCGGATCGTGTTAGAAGGGCGTAATTGTAAGTTTGGCCATGTTGGGCATAACTATGTTGGTATGTGATAATTGTATTCCGTGAATTGTACCACGTGAGTGTGGTTTTATTATTGTGATGCACGTGCCGAGACGGTCCTAGAGAGCTAGTTAACTTCAGAGTCACAACGGGATTTTGTACCCGGCTCGGGAGGAGCCTAGGGGTACCTCGGGAATTTTATGATTAAGTTGAGATTTAGCGGGTAATGGTTATTGGAGATTTAGTAACCTGGGTAACCATTAGTTACTGCTATGAGTAACAAGTTTAGTTGGAAAATGGTAAAATTGAAATATTAGTGAAAGGACTAGAGTACCCTTGAGGACTTAGTTGGGAAAGGATCATTTGGAGGGGTAGCATGGTCATTTGGCAAGGGTAATAGGCAATTCTCAGCTGGGTTTTAGTGGGTCACGGTTTGGGTATTTAGGGGCATTTTTTGGTCTTGATAGAGTTGGAAGAGAAGAGAAAAGAGAAGGAAAAGTTAGGGCATGAAGAAGAAGAAGAAGATGAGTGGAGGAGCTGAATTGGAGACTTAGGAGATGAAGGAAGCTTAGGGATGGATTCTCCATTTGAGGTAAGGAATTTTATACACATTTAAGGCTTGTTTCTGTTATGGTTTTATGAATTTAAGAATGGTTTAAGTTTGGTTTTGGGTTTTATATTTTCTAAAGTTGAAAATCAAAGATGTGGGTTTTGTGGATTTGATTGTGTGTTTGGTTTCTTTGATTGTGTTTCTGAGTTGTTAAATGGTCTATTTGAAGTTTGGAATTGGATTTTGGGGGCTTAGGTTTTGTTTGGGCTGTTTTGGAGATGTTTTGGATGATGAAATGCAGGGGGAAAACCCAGTTTTTCTGGGTTCGCGTTGGGGCGCCGCGGCCCTGTTCTTGGGCGCCGCGGCGCAAGGCTGAAAGCAGGAGGGGATGGGGCCTCTGACTTGATTAGCGCCGCGGCCCTGTAGGGCTGAGCCACGGCGCTAGGCCATTTTCAGGGGTTGGAAATTTGCATTTTCAGCTTTTGCTCCGGGGGTTCGGGGGATGTTTCCGATGAACTGTTTTAGGAATTTGGGAGTCCCGAGAGTGTGGGATTGGTCCCGGGAAGTGGTTTTGGGTTGGTTAGTAATGAGGGATGTTTCTTGCGTGTTGTGACTAGGTTCTTTGAGAGGCTCGTGCTTGAGGACCGTGCTCGTGGCTTTAGTGCATCAGGAGGCTCGGAATGCAGGTAAGAAAACTATAACACCCGAGGTTAGGGCTTGGCCCCAGATTGTATTATGTGCAAATGTTTAAACCTTAAATGAATCATGATGTGTGTGAATGATTATTTCGAATGTACTATATGTGTGATTATGATGAAATGAGCGGTAAGGGCCGAGTACGGCGTAAGCCGGGGCGGCCGTGGGCCGAGTACGGCGTAAGTCGGGGCGGCCGTGGGCCGAAAGTAACACCTAGCACATGGGATGCTATAGTCAGGGCGGGGCCCGGTGGATACATGTATTATGCTATATTCAGGGTGGGACCCAAGGGATACATGAGTTATCCTCGCGGTGAGAACCGATACCCCAGGGCTTTGGTAAGGCCTCTGGGGCGGCATGGCCGTGTTTGCTTAGTCTAATGGTTGACTTGTTTATATGTGGATTATCTGTTATGATAAATTGTATAAATGCATATGTTATGTTCTGCATGAGTTTTCTTGCTGGGCTTCGGCTCACGGGTGCTCTGTGTTGCAGGTAAGGGCAATGACTGAGTCAACCAACCATGAGTACGGAGAGCGTGAAGCGACGCGTACATGTTTGGCCTGCCCGACTGCTTTGGTTGGGGGTTTATTCGTAAATGGCTGTAATAATCTATGATTTTATGATTTCTCAAAATGTAACCTTATTTCAAGACGTGATTAGTTTTCAAACCTTATTTTGGGATCCCAAATGTTTAATAATAGAAGTTTTAATGAAACGACACATTTTCTAAGATTACAGCCTTAACTTTTAATTAGTCACACTTTTGTTTCAAAACCTCGGTTAGCGAGTTCTTTGCACACTGTTTTGTCTTAAAAACTCACTCAGTAACGGCTCTAAGGAAGTAGGGCGTTACAACTTGGTATCAGAGCGAGCCAAGGTTTATTGGTTCTGGAGATCGACCGAACATGTACGCTCGCTGTCAGTGACAAGCTCGACTCAGGGTTGGTTGGTATGAATGATTGACACGTTTGAATATATGTTTGAATGCCCTGTTTGCCTGCTTATTTATATGGAGCATGAGGAATGAGATGACATATGCATGAGATACTGATAGGGCCTGGCCCTTGACTATTGCATGTTGAGATTAATGCATGCTGAATGACATTATGATGTATATGGATGAATATTGGCATATTGGTTCGCGTTTTGTGTATATGCGATTAATTTTCTGGATGAAATTCATATGTTATATCTGTATATTGGCTTGTATGAAGCATGATGAGTATGGATATACTTAGTGATGTTTGAATCTGGTAGCTAAATGTATATCATTGTGGATTTGACCTAGTATGTGCTTGTGTGTGCATTATACCTGTAAATGTTCGGATCTAGTTGTGGATTGGTTCAGGGTATGAACCTCTGAGTTCAGGAGTTTGGTCGGTTTTGACGGATGAACTCGGGTTGATTGTTCCTAGAAGGGTTTTGGGGACCGGGTATTGTGTTGAAAGGGGATCCTAGCTATAAGTTGGAGTTGAGATCTCCAGTTATCCCTGAAGCAGCAGCAGAGAGTCACTAGTGTGTGAGTAGGCTGTGGAGTTTGTTAGTTGAGATGGGATAGAAGAACAGCGGATTTCTCTAGGGAAATAGCTGATTTATACGCTTCAACAGTAAGGGTTACCAGTGTTGGGTTACTGTGAGGAATGGACAGATAAGGGTACTATATGAAAGGCTTAAGGGGTGTTATCCTCTAGTGTCGAGGAAGGTACGAGTTGACAAGGAATTTACCAGTAGATGAGCAGAGTTAATTCCACCCTTGGTTAAGAGGATGAGATATCCTGATTAGAGAGTTGTGTTCAATGTTGAGGCAGGGAGATGCCTGGAAATGGTACTCGGGCTGAAGTACGGGCTTAATGGGTTGGAAAGAACCTAGGTGACGAATGGTAGGAAGAGATTTTAAAGACATGATTTGAACTGTGGAGACTGGTGGACTTATAAGTTTGGTTTGGACTGTTGGGGGTAACAACAGCGTAGATCGATGGGTTTGGTGATTTGGGTAATTCATTTCGGAAAGTTCTACTGATGGATGTATCCGGAATTGATGGCGACCCATTTAAGGATTTGAGATCGGGAATAGTCTAAGGTATTTGGACTGCTCTGAGGTATGAGTTTATCGTCTGCATGTGGATGGCGGAGAGGGCCATGTTGTTCGAGGAACTGATGGTTGATGATTAGAGCATGAGTGCTAGAGCCGCAAGGGCGGTGCTTCCTTTGATGGAATTAGTAAAGATAGATTCGTGATAATCAAGTTGAAAGAACCCCGGTTAGTGTTGTGGCTTCTGGATTGCCAAGAAATAGGGGAAAAGTCTGACCGATAAGATGGTACTCGTGTTGATAGAACGCGGCGAGGTCGGATTCTCAATTTTGAGGTAGAAGGACCCCAGACAGTGCTTGGGCACCTAATTTGAGTTTGGAAAGAAACATGAGTGGGAAGCTAGTTACCAAGATGGCGATAGGAACCAGGGAGGTTATTGGTATGCGTGAGGGAGAGGATGCCACCTGAGAGGAGGTCAGGCGAGGGCATGACGTCTGCATGGGATGACTCAGTATGATAGAATGGAATTCCCGTGGTGAGGGAACGGAGAACTTGAATGCCTCGCTACATTCGTATTTCGAGGCCGATTCCTCGAGGATGAGTATTTAACAGAATGGTTTATGCTTTGGACATATAACGAACTGGAAGGACTCGGTGTTGTGAATGCTCCGAGAGGGTGATGGACATAGAGAGGTTGTCTCAATGGTGCCATTTGAGAGGTTAAGGACAGTAATGCTTATTGAGAAGGAATTAGAAGCTCTGGCAGATGGGTTGTCGTGGACATCATCTGGAGTACATGAAGGAGACAGAGCTGACCAGTGGGAAAGCTATATGGTTATGCACAGAAAGATTTAGGTAATACTTCAAGGTCAGACTGCAGATAGGATTGGTATAAGGAATGTGGTAAAAGACGGTTTTGGCCGACAGAAAGCCTATTGAAACAATCGAAGGAATTTGAGCCTGGTGTAGCTAGTGTGTTATACTGCGAGGATTGCTAGTATCGTCGGGTTAGAATGAAAGGTACAATGTTGAATACAAGATGGGGTGATGTCCCCAAGAGTTGATCTATGACCTGGTTACTACCAGTTGGAAACCAAGGATAGAGACGTTTCGGTAAATTTTCTAGTCTGCACCGGGTTGGGTGTGAGGAGTTGGTAACAAAGATTCTAGAATGGCTCAAGCTACAGCAGCACAGGTAAGTTCTTTAGGCTGAGAATGCGTGAACGGTCTGGGCAAGTCCCCTTCAAGCTCACGAGCAGTACATGTGGATTACTCCCAGACGGAAATGGTGAGCAACGATTATGCGAAAGGCGTTGGTACCCAGAAGGCAGAGTCTCAGGTAAGGTCCTACGGATTGTTGGTTTGAGCGTCGTCAGGAGTACTCAGATTAGAGCTACAAGAAGAAAGGACAGGTATGAGAAGATTTGATCTGAAGTCACAAAGAAGCTAATGAAGAACGTCCGAAGAATTGAAGGCATAACAAGACTGGTAAGCGCGTCATCTATTGCACAAACATCTCCAGAGACGACTACATCAGAGATGAGGAGGACAGTAAAACTTGAGGTTAGACGGATTGAATGGTGTCAAATCAGAAAGAAATTCAGAAGACAAGGTAAGATCGTTTAGTATCTGGAATTTGTGTATGTTTTGGTTAAGTGAAGAGTGATGGCATAAAGGACTTGATCTATGATGAGGACGTGGACTTGTAGGGGTGTATCACAGATTATGCACGCCCAGGCGCATCTGGCGCGAGGTTGGATTGAACCTTGCGGGAGGCGACTGAATGAACCTGGTTGATACACTTGGAACGTTAAGTCGATTGTTGTACATGGCGTAAGGTACTTAAGTCTTGGGTATGAGTGAGAAAGGTTAACGCTGAGACACAGATGTGGTGAAAAGTAACAGACGGATGATCAGTGTTTGAAATCCTCGATTGAGCAAGGGGAGTTATAATTGGAGACGGAACTCCTAGCTGTGAGGCGTGTGTCAGTCAGGGGATAGCGCCATAGACTGTGATAGAGTGGACAAGGCGACGACTGAGTTTGGCGTAACGCTAGTAGGTATGATTAGCTGGTGAGTGTCAATGATCTATGGAATTCAAAGTGTTGGCTTGAGTTGATGCAGGGAAGGACCCTGCTAAGGTAGTACAAGTTGGGATACCAGGAATGGATGAAGGATCCAATTAGATTTGGTTTATGAACGAGAATTCTGAATGGATATCATTCCACCTCCTAGGGTACGTTGTACCGGGAGGGTCGAGCGGGTGACGGAATCTAGTGTTTTCCTTTGAACCCTGAGGGGTTAAGCGATGTGGTATTGTATCATGAGAATAGACCACTGTAGACCTTGAGTAAGGTGTTTGGACATGAAAAGTTTTAACTCAGTTGATGGAATTAATGTGGTTGGGTCCAGTGAACTGGTTTCAGGATGGAGCGTCGATGATATCGAATTGAGACCCTATAGTATTTTAAATTCTGGATTGGATTTAGAGAACAAAAAGAACAGAGTGGGAATCTGGGATTATCAGTTGATTGCAAGTGTAGTGGCAGTCTGAAAGCCTATCGGATATCTTAAGGAATTTTAGCGCTGAGTAGGCGAATACTTGAGGTATTAAGGGAAGTGTATTCCCTGTTGAGTTGGCCGTAGTGGCAAATGCTGGCGTCTTGTTAAAGTAACACGACATAGGACATGGTAAGAGGCGAAAGATAATGAATACTACAGTTTGGCTTTAGTTCAGAGAGAAAGCCAAGAAGGTCGTTGAAACTTCTTAAGGCAGGAGTGTTTGCCTATTTGAAAGAATAAAGAGCTGGTAAATTGCTAAGTGATGAGGAAATAAAGTTTCGGGAAGAAAGAGTTGCATCTCTGCGTGGTAACAGACGAGGATCTGTAAGGTGTTCAGAGAAAGAAGGGAGAGTTCTGACTCTTAATTCAGCGTAAACTAAAGTTGTACTAAGGGTTAGGCCAGCGGGGCCTACAAGTTGATCCCACCTAGTAGAGGTGATGACTTTTGAGTATCTCTGGAATCAGGAATAAGACAATGAATGGGTCATTGTAATCTAGGCAGACCTTGGGCTTCGGCAGGGTTGCAGGGTTAACAAGGAGCTATCAAGATATGGCTATTAGACGAGATCTTGCGGGGCAAGATTGTTACTCCTGAAAGAGCGTTAATGGGAACTAAAGTAAGGCGATGGACCTTGGAGATTATGGTCAGGTTGCGGGTTGCTGACTGATGTGTTTGGGTAAATTTCGAGGACGAAATTTTTATGAGGAGGGGATAGTTGTAACGACCCAAATTCGCTAATAAGGCTTGAGGGCCTTGATTAGCGTGCCAGGAGGGCACGAAGGGATTCATGTGTGATTTCATGAGTTAAATGCATGGTTATGATTTAAAGCATGTTATTTGGCTATTTGTTTAACTGAGATGCATGGCTATGTTTACTAGTATGCATGTAGGCCCGGATCGTGTTAGAAGGGCGTAATTGTAAGTTTGGCCATGTTGGGCATAACTATGTTGGTATGTGATAATTGTATTCCGTGAATTGTACCACGTGAGTGTGGTTTTATTATTGTGATGCACGTGCCGAGACGGTCCTAGAGAGCTAGTTAACTTCAGAGTCACAACGGGATTTTGTACTCGGCTCGGGAGGAGCCTAGGGGTACCTCGGGAATTTTATGATTAAGTTGAGATTTAGCGGGTAATGGTTATTGGAGATTTAGTAACCTGGGTAACCATTAGTTATTGCTATGAGTAACAAGTTTAGTTTGAAAATGGTAAAATTGAAATATTAGTGAAAGGACTAGAGTACCCTTGAGGACTTAGTTGGGAAAGGATCATTTGGAGGGGTAGCATGGTCATTTGGCAAGGGTAATAGGCAATTCTCAGCTGGGTTTTAGTGGGTCACGGTTTGGGTATTTAGGGGCATTTGTTGGTCTTGATAGAGTTGGAAGAGAAGAGAAAAGAGAAGGAAAAGTTAGGGCATGAAGAAGAAGAAGATGAGTGGAGGAGCTGAATTGGAGACTTAGGAGATGAAGGAAGCTTAGGGATGGATTCTCCATTTGAGGTAAGGAATTTTATACACATTTAAGGCTTGTTTCTGTTATGGTTTGATGAATTTAAGCATGGTTTAAGTTTGGTTTTGGGTTTTATATTTTCTGAAGTTGAAAATCAAAGATGTGGGTTTTGGGGATTTGATTGTGTGTTTGGTTTCTTTGATTGTGTTTCTGAGTTGTTAAATGGTCTATTTGAAGTTTGGAATTGGATTTTGGGGGCTTAGGTTTTGTTTGGGCTGTTTTGGAGATGTGTTTGGATGATGAAATGCAGGGGAAAAACCCAGTTTTTTTGGGTTCGCGTTGGGGCGCCGCGGCCCTGTTCTTGGGCGCCGCGGCGCAAGGCTGAAGGCAGGAGGGGATGGGGCCTCTGACTTGATTAGCGCCGCGACCCTGTAGGGCTGAGCCGCGGCGCTAGGTCATTTTCAGGGGTTGGAAATTTGCATTTTCAGCTTTTGCTCCGGGGGTTCGGGGGATGTTTCCAATGAACTGTTTTAGGAATTTGGGAGTCCCGAGAGTGTGGGATTGGTCCCGGGAAGTGGTTTTGGGTTGGTTATTAATGATGGATGTTTCTTGCGTGTTGTGACTAGGTTCTTTGAGAGGCTCGTGCTTGAGGACCGTGCTCGTGGCTTTAGTGCATCAGGAGGCTCGGAATGCATGTAAGAAAACTATAACACCCGAGGTTAGGGCTTGGCCCCAGATTGTATTATGTGCAAATGTTTAAACCTTAAATGAATCATGATGTGTGTGAATGATTATTTCGAATGTACTATATGTGTGATTATGATGAAATGAGCGCCAAGGGCCGAGTACGGCGTAAGCCGGGGCGGCCGTGGGCCGAAAGTAACACCTAGCACATGGGATGCTATAGTCAGGGCGGGGCCCGGTGGATACATGTATTATGCTATATTCAGGGTGGGACCCAAGGGATACATGAGTTATCCTCGCGGTGAGAACCGATACCCAGGGCTTTGGTAAGGCCTCTGGGGCAGCATGGCCGTGTTTGCTTAGTCTAATGGTTGACTTGTTTATATGTGGATTATCTGTTATGATAAATTGTATAAATGCATATGTTATGTTCTGCATGAGTTTTCTTGCTGGGCTTCGGCTCACGGGTGCTCTGTGTTGCAGGTAAGGGCAATGACTGAGTCAACCAACCATGAGTACGGAGAGCGTGAAGCGACGCGTACATGTTTGGCCTGCCCGACTGCTTTGGTTGGAGGTTTATTCGTAAATGGCTGTAATAATCTATGATTTTATGATTTCTCAAAATGTAACCTTATTTCAAGATGTGATTAGTTTTCAAACCTTATTTTGGGATCCCAAATGTTTAATAATAGAAGTTTTAATGAAACGACACATTTTCTAAGATTACAGCCTTAACTTTTAATTAGTCACACTTTTGTTTCAAAACCTCGGTTAGCGAGTTCTTTGCACACTGTTTTGTCTTAAAAACTCACTCAGTAACGGCTCTAAGGAAGTAGGACATTACACCAATGGTCGACTGATAGCTGTTGTTGTAGGAAAACTCTATCAAAGGTAGATACTTACTCCAGGATCCACCAAACTCCAGTACACATGCTCGCAGCATGTCTTCTAATATCTGGATTGTCCTCTCAAATTGTCCATCTGTCTGAGGACGATAAGCAGTACTGAACTTCAACTGTGTTCCCATGACCTTCTGTAAACTTCCCCAGAACTTGGAAGTGAAAGCAGGGTCCCAATCTGACACGATCGACCTCGGTGCTCCATGGAGGCGCACGATTTCTCTCACATAGAGATCTGAGTACTGGTTAATTGTAGATCATAGTCTTCCCATTATTATTAATAATAACTAATTTTACATTATCAATATTGTTATCCACCTTAACAACAACAACAACAACAATAATAATAATAAAATGCATATATTCCATATCAGTAATAAGATAAATATCCATAGACGAAACCTTTGTTTGTAAATAATTTCGCACAAGTTATAAACAATTACCATAAGTCCATTCATTATAATTATAACAAAATTTCCTCAAAATTATATTAACTTAACCATTATCTTTGGTGAACTATATTATTAGAATTTAAATCCATCATTCCTAAAATAAACTTAATAAAATATTAAGTTTTATTTTTAAACATATCAGTCGCACCTCATCATCTTTATCTCCTTCATTCACCAAAAAGAAAACCTAGCACCTCCTATCTTACAGTGGCACATCCCTTGTCCACCATCTTCCTCTTCGCCAGCCACCATTCTCTTCGTCGCCTGCCACTCTCGAAGTCGTCGCCATTGATCCATGCCGTCTTTGATTTGTGAAACTCATAGAAGGCAGCAATCATTGTGAAAGCTAATACTTGAAAATCCTAGAAGGTCACCGCAGTCAAAGTTGAGCGTCACGACGCCATCGAAGCCAAGCATCACGTACTTGAAAATCCTAGAAGGTTGTAGTTATCATTGTACTACCAATGTATATGATAGCTACTGTGTGATTTAATTGACTGGGTTTTAATGTTTATGAAACCATAGATGCAATGCTTGGGTCAAAATCTTCCCAAATCAATAACTTTCTAAATGAAGATCAATTATGTTCTTCAAATTTAAGATTGCTGACATAGCCTTGGAACACACATTCAATTAACTTGATCAATCCCGATGAATGTGTTCTTCAACAAAATTGAAAGCCTAAATCAAAGTGGGAGTACCAGCAAAAACGTTCTCTGATGCTTATTTTAGTATATGATTCGGTCTCTAATTCCACAATCAAGAAAATGTAAATAATGATTCCAAAGTCTCCATAATGATACCTTCGTCTACTATTTATAGAGAAAATAATAAGAAAGGAGATAGAAGGACTTGTCATGATTGGTCCATGTGTCAATCCTTCTAACGTTCCTTCCTGCTCTTTTTCTCTCCTTCAAACTAAGCTAATAGCTCAACGACATAGCGTCTTATCAGCCTTTGTTCTCATTGTTATATTGCTCACCATTAATTCATACTTCAATCAGTCATCTTTAATTAAATGGTGCGTTTAATCCAAGGCTAACATTCTTTCATAAAGCTCTTACGAGCTCTACGTGTTCAAATAAATTCTACTGAATTTTGTTCTATAGATGAAATTATTTTAAGCTCTACTTTCGAACATGATCGTTTTGATCTCTTTCTTTCTACAAGAAGCTATTGTAAACTTCTTCTTTGGCTCAGAGCTCTTCTCTCTGAGAAGGAAGTTTGACAAGCGTTTATCATCATTAGATACTACTGAGTTCTTTATCACAAAGAGCGCTACAGAATGTATTCTGCTCTGCTCTGCTCAACTCTTCTATTCTTTTATTAAATAAAACAGAGCGTTTTACTTAATTTATATCATCGAACTTTGTAGGAAACTTATTCCCTTACAATTTCCCCTCGTCTTTTTATTCGAGGCACTGAGCATCATTTATAGGCAGTTTATGACCTCTCCATTTTCCACACCCAAGTACTATGTTCAATATCACCCCAGTCAGTGTCAAACATTAAATAACATCAATCTATTCAAGTCACACCGTGAGGGAAAAACTTTATCTCTTTGCAACTGCCACTTCGTTCAACTTTTCCCTTTATATATTTACGATCAGTTAACTGGGCAAGACTTATTTTTATCCCATTTCTAAAATTCTCAAACCCTAATTTCTTCTGCCTTCAATTCTCTCATTGATGCTTTGTTCTTTTTTCACTAACCAATCTTCCTTTTAACCTTCTCTACGATCTACAATGGCCCCTAAACGCAGCTCTAAATCTTCTACTGCCTAATTTATCAAACCATTTGAGACCAAATATGTCGTGGTTTTTGAAGATTTGAAGGAAAAAACTTTCTTTCGGACATTTCAATCAAGATGGTGACTGTTTATGAACTCAAAAGATGGCACTCCAAAGATGTTCTTGCCCCGGGTGAGATAGTAATTGGAGCCAAACACCTGGAATTGCTTCACTTCCTCTTTCTCCCCATCTAATCCATATCTTAGCCATTACCGGTATCTTTCTCATTCAACTCATTCCCAAATGTTATTCAGGTGATTTGTGGTGCAACCATACATGGTACTCTGCACAGAGCATCAATATTTTTTCAAGACATTTTTTGCTGCCTTTCTAAAAGCATTCTTTCTCGTACGGACGGACAATCATTCACTACTTTTTACTTTTCCCACGAGAAAAATCATCATCTCTTCAAAGACTTTCCCTCAGTCAATAAAGGTTGGAATTAATTTTCGTTCGTTATTGGTGGGAACTGGTACCCTGCCTATGTCCCTTCTAATACATATTCATATTGCCCAGGATTTTCAGCCAAGGTGTGCCGCTTTTAGTCCCTTCATTGCCTTATTTCGTACCGTCCTAATACTTCTTATTCTGCGTCTTTTATCTTCTTGGGTATTCTTTTGAAAATTTCTTTCAGAAATTAAATGGCCCACTTATTGCGAATGGTCAAACATGTGAAGAACAACTGAAATCCTTCAAAATAATTCATGTGCCTAAGGATGATGCTATTAGAATTAATCTGATCTTCAATGTTCAATTGTTGTATTATATGACAAGGCTTTGCTTTCCCCATCTCATCGAAAGGCATGCAACTTTTCTCTTAGCTAGGCGGGATACTGTCAAAGAAAAGCCTTTCTTCCACCAATATAAAGAGTGTATTGACAATTACAAGAAATCAAAGGATTCTGTTCCCCATGCTAGTTTGCCTATAAAGGATATGAACACTCTGCTCAGCATTATATCGCAAGCATATTCCATTCAGAGCAACGATCCACCCCAAACATCAGACTCCTCAAGGCGTAGCTCTAAAGAACCATCCGTTTCTGTAACAGGCTCACCGTCCCAGTCTCATGATCTTCTTCAAAGTATTGGAGAGCCTAAAAATACTTCTACCACTTTAACTTTGATAGCTACCCCTTCTACCATTGACTCTTTTGAGGGTATATCTTTCTCTACTGGCGATGACTCACAAATCAGTCAGTTTAAAGTAGTCCCTTCCTCAGGGCGCACAAATAAAAAGAGAATAGGCGGTCGGCGAGACGTTTCTTCTTCAGGTCTAGAAAATGAAGTTGTTATTGAGGATGATCTGTTACCCCTAAATCTAAATTTCACGGGTCTACTCCTGCATCTAAAGCAGACCTCTCTGCTTCTGCTCCTCATGCTACGTATTCTACAACTTCATCTCTTGCCATTCCCCAAGCGACTTTTTCATCCTCTTCACCAACAAAATGGCCTCAGTTGGCTTCTCTTCTTCCCTAAAAGGATAAAGCTAGGCGAGCTAATCCAATTTTATCTACTATGCTTGCCAAGTTGAAAAACATCGTTACCCTTGATTCGAGTTCTACCTCATATGATGCTGCTAAGGTCTTGAGTCTTCTCCTTACATATTCTTCGATCATTGATTTTGCTCTCGTTTTTATTCTATTGTAGTAGCTTCTCAATAAAAGCAAGAAACTAGGCCCCTTACAACGAATGTTGTCTCTTCTATGATTAGTGCTTCTTTCGAAGCAGAGCCCATGCTGGAAGTTCTTCCTTCAACTGTTTCTATACCAGCAACTACCACTTTTCCTTGCTCAGAGCCTATGCATGAAGCTCTTTCCACTACTATTACTGTTTCTACAAATTTTAACTTTCTTCAACCAGAACTTTCACCCGACGCTCTTCTCACAACAACTACTACCTTTGCCAATGTTAACCCTCCACCAAGCTCTAATGCAATTACTACTCTTCCTTCTGGGAGCTTTTCTTCCCCTGGCGTGTTGGAGCAACATCTGAATGCTTCATTTCTCAACACTCCTCTATTTTACCCCGTTATAACCAGTGGGAGTACTGAAAGTCTTGCAATTAGCAATCTCCATGACTTGCAATTATCACAAGAGTTTTTAGAGTCTAAAAACTTTGATGGTTCTATTTCCACGACTTCTCCACCCATCAGCACCATCTTTACCATTGCTCTTGTTTAAGAAGCTTGTATCAGATGTAATTAATGAATTTAATGAAAATGAAAACATGGAATGGGTGAAGCAGATACGCCTGTTCAACATGATGTTTTTGCATAAAATAGCAATCCTTTCGACGAAACAGAGATTCTTCAATTTCCTTGTGCTCAATTTCCTCTTGAGGCTCTACGCATTCCAGAAGTCTTATTTGGCAACTTTATACGCGACCATTTAAATGAGCATCTTGCTATGGTAACATTTTTTGTCTCTATTTGTTATGATCATGTTACACTTATTGGTTATGCAAATAACCTATATTTGTCATGGTTCATGTTCAGGTTAAGTATTATAACTAGGTTTTTGTTGCACGTAACGTGGCTGTTTATGAGGATATGAAATAATCACAAGCCAAAATGGTAGCAATCTACCAGTCCACGATCCGGACACTAAATGATCACATTTCTCATTCACAACAGGCATTATCTGCAGCAAAGAATGTGGTGCAACAAAATAAAACAAAGGTGAAAAGCATTAAGGAATTTGCCACAAAGTGTGCTGAGCTCGAATAGAGGTACACAGAGCTTCAATCAAAATTGAATAGCACCTGTAAAGACCCGACTAATCTAAAGACCTCGGACCTTTAAAACTACTAATACATAACTACTATCTTTTGGATATATACATAAAATAATCAAACTTTATTATTAATACATAAAAAATCCAAAAGTGAAATAGAATACGGTATCCCATTGTTCATACATAAAGTAATAAAGAAAATAAAACCTTTATTTAAATATTCAAAGTGCTAAGTGCAAAATTTTTAACGACATAATTCAAAAGACTCAAAAATAAATAACGCCGTCCTCGATCGATCCCATCGGTTCATTCTTTTAATTCCTCGCCCAATACACAAGCCAACACAGATCCATCCCGCCTTCCATGTTTATTTTCCTGTACAATCTAAATAAAAATGAATGAGCCTAATGCACAGTAAAGAAAAACTACTAAAATCATAAAACATAAAATATAAAAATGGACATTAATATTAATGACCATTGACTCATTATCGTAGCATGTGATAAAAAACGCTATAGTCCTCTTAATTACTATTTTAAAGGTAGGGTTAGACACAATATAGTCTACGATAATAATAAAAATCTCGGGATTTTCTCTCTAAGCAACCATATTTCCTGAGTGACTAAAGACATAAAAAAACATACAAACACATAGCATGTAAAATCTAACTTATTTTCCATACCAAATTCGAGATATTGGAGACAAGTGCGGGATCGGAAACTCCGAAAACCAAACATTAAACCATAAGTTTCCTAAAGAAAAACTCTGAAAACCAAACATTAAACCATAAGTTTCCTAAAGAAAAGAATATGAAGAGAAGATATAAACCATCGAAATAAGGACTTATCAAAAATCTTAAGTTTCAAAGAAACAAGTACCTAACCAAAAGTCATTATAACGTGTTAGGATTTGAAGTAAAAGAAAAGAATGAGAAGAATAGAAATAGAGTAGGCCTAGGGATTAAGAGTACCTTCGATAGCTTAGAGCTTCGATTTATACCTCTGTTGACGCAGTTCTTCGCCAACAGGTAATTAAGAAAAGAAAGAGGAAGGGATTAGTGCTTATGTTGAACCGAAATAGATGAATGATCTTGGGAATGGAATGGTGACACAAAATACGTTTTTTTTAGGTGGTTCAAAGGTTAAAATCCTTCTACTCCACCAGTCAATATTATTGCTATATGCTTGGTATTCTTTTACAGGGTATTTTTTACATAATAGAATCCAACCCCTTGTAACTCCCAGGGTCTCCATATTTATAGGAGAAGACACCTGGGAGTTGGTAAGGTCATCCTGTGACCTTACCTATCATGTCAACTCTGTGACATTCATGATTAATTCCTAAATCTAACACATAAGTGTGGTCAAATCAATAGGTAAGGGGATAATGGGTCGCACGGCCCAACCCAGTCGTGGGTGTCTGAATACGCACGTTCACGCTGCGTGTCCGAGAAGTCAGGGATATATCAGACACGTGATGTCTAATATATGCACGTTTACCTTGCATGGTTGACTTTATAAAGGGTCACAGCCTCCAACTCTAGCTCGTACCACGAGCTGGATGCTTCCCTCTACCTGTGGTCTTCAGAGTCCAAACTTAGTCTATTCTTGGCGAACCCTTATGTTATCTCGAGCTGAGGAGGTAGGGCCTTACGATCCCAGCTCCGGTCTTGGGGATGTCCACGTGGTAAACATTATTAGGCCGACCCTCAAAATTAGGCCGTGTTCTCAGCTTGCTAACAGCCCGTGGGAAAACCAGGGCGTACATCTGCCCCCCAAGCCTCTGCTCGTGGTACACGACGTTGTGTAGGGCCACAGTAGGGGCTTTTAGGCTTCCCCATGAACTCTTCATATTCCACATTCTACGCAGGCACCGAATACGTGGAACATCGTGGTTGGTGACGGTACGTCTTCCGAGAACCGCATTTAATGGCCTAGCCTATACTCAGCCGTCGTTTCGTCTTTCGAGTGGAGGGTCTTGGATCCCACATCAGGGCAATCCAACAGTCCTCCTCATGTGGCCCTTCACGTATATAAAAGGGATGGCCACCTTACGCATGGGCCACCCGTTCATTTGAAATTTTTCAGAAATTTTCCTCTTCTTCTTGCTCTCAAAAATCCCCGTTTTTTTCTCTTTCCGGTTACCATCTTCGGCTTTCCAGAAACTCAGGTGCAAGGGCTCCTTCGAAGCTTTGGAATCACCCACTCCGACGAAGCCCCAACCCAGGCGATTCCTTCATCCTCTTCTCAACCAGAACACTCAGTAAGTCTTCTGACCGTGCATGTGTTGAAATTATATTTTACTGTAGCTTAGGTAAATATTTACTGTAGCCGCATGCAAGGGTTTGCTGGTTTTTTGTGGGCATGAAAGGTGAAAGTCTTTTAGGTTAGGGTATCTTTATAGTAGAAAATCATTTAGGAGCATGATTTACAGGATGCATTTTCTGGGGAAAATTTCTGGGTAGGATTTTTGGGATGTTAGTTCAAAATATCCAGTATTTTGGATGCAAAACCGGGTAGCTTAGGGGACACGCTTCACAGGCGGTTTTGCCTCTCTTGCCTATTGGAACTTTCCCTCCAAGGCAAAATTCTATCCTGACCCTCCTGACGCACGAATTCCGAGTAATCGGGGTTCTGTTGGGAGCACAGGCGCGTGTTCATAGAACCGCGTGGTCTCATTCTCCACGGACTGGGCTTACCTCAACTCGTGTCAAGGAAATACAGATTTTTCTCCATTTTTAGGTCGCCTTCTTTTAAAATTTCTTCTTTTTGTTCGCTAGGCGACCAGATGAGACCCAAGAAGAATGCTCCCAAGAAGCTTGTAGGCAGCTCGTCCTTCCGCCAAGACAAAGGAAAGGAGGTGATGGTCGAATCCCCTATCCCGAACTTCGGGCCAGCAGTGGAACAGGAGCTCGAGGTGGCTCCCAACGCGTTCTTTGAGGCAGAGAGGATCGTCTCAAAGATTACTGACCAGGCGAGGGTAAACAGAATATTCCTCTCCCACAACATCGAGCTGGGGAGAGGATCCGTGATTGCCCGACCTCCTGCAGAAGGCGAGCGGAGCTGCGCGCCGCTTAATGAGGCGTTCTCGGCCTGGAGCGACGAACATTTCAAGGCGGGGGCCTTCCTCCCGTTAGATCAGTACTTCGCTGACTTCCTCAATTACGTGAGGTTGGCCCCATTCCAGCTCCCCCCAAACTCTTATCGTTTGTTGGCGGGGTTAAGATACTTGTTCTTGAGACAGGAGTGGGAGGTCCCCACTCCTGCAGACATTCTTTATTTCTTCTGCCTCAAGGCCAGCTCGGAGCAGCGGGGGCGAGGTGACGGGTTTTATTACTTAACCCGGTTCCCCAACAAGGCCGCGGTCATCGAGCTTCCCAGCCACCCGACTGACTTTAAAGATCAATTATTTATGTCGACGGGGTTCCGAAACTGCGAGCTGCACTACTTCAACCGTCCTCGTAAGTGCCTTTCAATCTTAGCTCATAAGTTAAGTACCATTTAGCTCCTCCTGTATCCCTTTCTGACTTAGATTAATTCTGCAGCTATCTTCGCGAGGACAGAGAAGTCTGTGGTCCTCGGGAACCAGTACGAGACACTGGCGGGCTTGCCCCCAGTGAAAAGGACTATCGTCAGCTCGTGACAGACGAGACGATGGTGGCCTGTAAGCTGATCTTTCTAGGTCAGACTCTGAACCTAAGGAGGCTCCGGGCGCTTCCCCCAGCTCGTGACACCAGGCCTATCATTGTGGAGGAGGTCGCGGGGGATGAAGATGAGGAGGACGAGGTGCCTCTCGTGAGGACGAAGAAGCGGGCATTGGAGGTCGCCCAAAGAACGGACGAGGAGAGGATCCGGTCCGGAGCAGCCGCGGGTCCTTCTGGCCAAGGTAATCCATACATGTTTAGGAGCTTAGATAGGGCCACTGCCGACCCCCAGCTAGCTAGGTACAATCCCAAACAGATCGTCAAACACCATCGAAGTGACCCAGACTTAGATGAAACCCTGCTCCACTGCATCGACCAGCTCGTGCTGGATTACGAAAGTAACCGCCCTAGGGGGACCATAGTTGTAGATAACACCCTAGCTTTTAGGTCGGTCCTATTCGAGGAGTATGGGACTAACCTTCGGTCATGGCCCTCACTCCGGGAGGGTACCGTAGCTCCAGGACTTAGGCAATATGTAGAAGAGTCTAGTCCTGAGCCAGCCTCGGATCCAGAACCCGCGCCAGCTCGAGAAGTGATTGTCTTAGATTCCCCCAAAAAAGCTCCGGGGTCAATGGTCGTAACCGTAGACTCTTCCTCCAGCTCGGGGGGTAGGATTCCCCTTTAGTACATATATATACTTGAATTTTGCATTTTTTTCTTTTCTTTCCTTTGCTTTTGTTTTTGCATGAATGCTGACTTTGTGCTAACCATATCTTTGTTTTGACAGAAGAGATGTCTCAGTCCGGGGGTAAAAGTCTGTGGGCTGCGCTCATTGGGGGGAAATCCCCAGCTGGGGCCTCTGGGCCCAAAATGAAGAAGCTCCGGATGGCGAAGAAAGCCGCTGGGACCCCAACCAAGTCTCCTGCCAAGGAGAAAGAGCAGCCCCCAGCCGCTCAGGTCGTGGGAACTGTTCCTCCTGCTGCAGGGGGGAGCAGCATGCCCCAACCTCCTTCGCGAGCTCCGGCCTTCGTCCGGGACACAGGGGCAGTGCTCGGGACTTCGGCAATTTCAACCTCCGAGGTGCGCATCCCGGTTGACCCCCAGGACCTGGAGAAGATTCCAGAGGCCTTCCGGGGGACGGTGTATGAGACAGGGAACTACACCGTCAGTCACATCTACAAATTCAACGAGAAGGAGCTCAGGGACATTGAAACAAGAAGTCCGTTGGTGTGCTGGAATCTTCACTGGGCATGGCCCTAACGGTAATCTGACCTCAACCTTTTATGGTTTCTGGACTATCATGCCTTACCCTGTTTTTCCTTTCTCCCTTATCTTTTTTCTTTCTAAGGTAGTTGCCTCTCCGTTTTCGTAGAGTGCCGCCGCCCTTCATCGGAGCATAGCTAGGACCAAGGCCCAGCTCGAAGATATGCAGGGCGAGCATCAGGTGGTTAGGGACGCCCTGGCGGCCACGCAGGCCGAGCTGGAAGAAGCCCGTCCCAAGCTTCAAGAGGTCGAGGCAACCAAAGCCGCACTCGCTGCCGCGCGGGCGGAGCTAGACACTGCGAAGGCTGGGGCCGAGGAGGCCAAGGCCGCCCTCGCTGCTGCGCGGGCGGAGCTAGATATTACGAAGGCTGGGGCCAAAACCGCCCTGGAAGCCGAGCAGGCGGCCTCCGGCACCGCCTTGGAGGACATGCTCTATAACAGCTGGGCCTACAACCAGGACGGCGACTTCTCCTTCTTGGCAGCGGACGTCTGGGAGCCCTTGCTGGAAGGGTTTAAAGCTCGCCTCGAGAAAGAAGCATATTCCAAGGCCGGGGAAGTCTCCGGTGCAGCTGAGCAAGAGGGCGAGATGGCGACCTCCACGGGGTAGCCTGGTGGAGCTTAGGGCCTTCCTTTTTGCTCCCACTCTTTTATTCTTATATTTTTTTTTGTGTAACTTTTGCACGAGGTGTTTCCACCTCGAAACAATCCAATTATCAATTTTATTGATTTATTTCCTTGTCTTTGCGCACTTTAGTTACTATTTTGAAAAAACTTAGTTCGCGTTAATTTTTATCAATATCTCGTGCTCTTTAGGAAGAACAACAATCAATCGATTTAAATTAACTTCCAAGTTTTATGACCTGGTTATATCCAGGAACTTAATTTGAAAACTTAGTTCGTGTTAACTTCTATCAATATCTCGTGCTCTTTAAGAAAAGCAACAATCAATCGATTTAAGTTACCTTCTAAGTTTTATGACCTGGTTGTATCCAGGGTACAGCTTAGTTCGCGTTAATTTTCATCAATATCTCGTGCTCTTTAAGAAGAACAACGATCAATCGATTTGAATTAACTTCTAAGCCTTTTAAGGGGACCTGGTTATATCCAGGCACCATATGCCCCCCAAGTAACTGGGAAAGGGTCTTTCGTGGTTACTTAAGATTACACTCGTAAATATGTACAATCATAAACAAAAAAGTTAATTCTCATTGCGCAATACATAAAAAATGACCTTTTTGGCCTTACAAGGGTATCATTGATAATATCTCTTCAAATGGATGGCGTTCCAAGTCCGTGGGACTGCCCCTCCATCAAGCCGAGCTAATTTATAAGTTCCCTCTTTAATGACCTCGATGACTTGATATGGTCCTTCCTATTTCGGTCCCAATACTCCATCTTTGGGATCCTTCCTGGCTAAGAAAACTCTTCTGAGGACCAGGTCGCCAATGCTGAAGGCGCGCTTTTTGACTTTTGAGTTAAAATAACGAGTGATTTTTTGCTGATAATGTGCGAGCTGGAGCTGCGAATCTTCTCGTCTTTCATCAATCAAGTCTAAGGAAGTGCAAAGTAGCTCATGGTTGCGATCCTGGTCGTATGACTGGACCCTATGCGAAAGTACCTTAATCTCCACAGGGAGGACTGCCTCACTCCCAAAGGTCAAGGAAAAAGGAGTATGACCCGTAGGAGTCCGATGCGAGGTCCGGTATGCCCAGAGAACCTGGGGGAGCTGTTCTGGCCAGACCCCCTTCGCTTCATCTAGTCTCTTCTTAAGGCTCGCCTTTAAAGTCTTGTTGACGACCTCGACCTGGCCATTCGCCTGAGGATAGGCCACAGAGGAGAAACTTTTCACAATTCCGTACCTTTCGCAAAATTTGGTGAAGAGGTCGCTATCGAACTGAGTCCCATTGTCGGAAACGATTTTCTTGGGCAGCCTGAATCAGCAGATAATGCTCTTAACCACGAAGTCGAGGACTTTTTTGGAAGTTATCGTTGCCAAAGGTTCTGCCTCAGCCCACTTTGTAAAGTAGTCGATGGCCACCACAGCGTAGCGGACCCCGCCTTTTCTAGTAGGGAGGGCGCCAACTAAGTCGATTCCCCAGACTGCAAATGGCCATGGGGAAGAGATCATCTTCAGCTCGACTGGGGGAGCTCGGGCAACTGAGGCGAACCGCTGGCACTTGTCGCATTTTTTGACATAAGAGATCGAATCCTTGGATAGAGTGGGCCAGCAATATCCTTGCCTCAGGACCTTTAGGGCCAAGCTTTGCCCCCCAGCGTGATCCCCACAAAAACCCTCATGCACTTCCTGCAGGATGGCCTTTGCTTCGCCTAGAAGAACACATCGCAGGAGAGGTAGGGAGTGTCGACGTCGGTACAGCACCCCGTCTACTATCGTATACTTGGGAACTTGATACAACACTCGCCGCACATCATTGCGCCCTTCAGGTAGCCTTCCCTCGGTGAGATACTCAAGGATGGGGGTCATCCAGGTCGGTCTAGCGTCGATCATCTTGACCTCCGTCCGGACTTCTATACTTGGATTTTCCAAAAATTCTATTGGCACTAACCCCAAGGTCTCCGTTTCCCCAGAGGTGGCGAGCTTGGCAAGAGTGTCGGCATTAGCGTTCTGCTCCTGAGGTATCTGCTCGATCGAGCCTTGCCCAAACGCGGATAGCTCAACTTTTACCTTTGCCAGGTAGGCAGCCATCTTGGGTCCTCGTGCCTGATATTCGCCCAGAACCTGGTTTACCACGAGCTGAGAGTCACTGAAGCACTGAACGGAGCTCGCCTTCAGCTCCTGGGCTATCCTCAGCCCAGCCAGCAAAGCTTCGTATTCAGCCTCGTTGTTGGAGGCCTTGAATCCGAATCTCAGCGCCGAGTGGAACCTGTGTCCCTCAGGGGATATCAAAATGATTCCAGCCCCGGAGCTGTTCTCGTTGGATGAACCATCCACGAAGATCCTCCACGACGCCTGGGACGAGGTGACCTGGGGTGAGTCTTTTGCAGGATCCTCCCGGAATCCTATGCACTCTGCTACAAAATCGGCCAAGGCCTGACTTTTTATGGCAGTTCGTGGGGTGTACAAAATCTCGAACTGACTAAGTTCGATGACCTACTTTAACAGACGTCCCGATGCTTCAGGTTTTTGCAAAACCTGCCTTAAAGGCTGATCGGTCATGACGTGTATTGAGTGGGACTGGAAGTACGGCCTGAGCTTTCGCGAGGCCGTGATAAGGCAGAACGCCAATTTCTCCATCAATGGGTACCGGGATTTAGCTCCGAGAAGTCTCTTGCTGATGTAGTAGACTGGTTTCTGAACCCCGTCTTCTTCTCGGACTAATACGACACTGGCTGCATCCTCCGTGATAGCTATGTAGAGAAAAAGAGGTTCTCATGCTTTTGGTTTGGATAATACGGGTGACTCGGCCAGATGTGCCTTCAGGTCGAGGAAAGCGCTTTCGCACTCTTCTGTCCACTCGAACTTCTTATTTCCTCGGAGAAGGATGTAGAATAACAAGCATTTGTCGGTGGATTTTGAAATAAACCGATTGAGGGCCGCCACCCTTCCTGTCAGGCCTTGGACATCTTTGCGCGACCTGGGTGAGGGAAGCTCGAGCAATGATCTGATCTTGTCGGGGTTTGCCTCGATTCCTCGAGTATTGACGATGAAAACCAGGAATTTTCCCGACGCGACTCCAAAAGTACACTTCTGTGGATTAAGCCTTATGCCATACTCCAGTAGTATCTTGAAGCATTCCTCCAGGTCGGAAACATGGTTATAGGCAGTTTTTGACTTGACTAGCATGTCATCAACGTACACTTCCATGTTCTTCTCGATCTGGTTTGCGAACATTCTATTTACTAACCTTTGGTACGTAGCACCGGCGTTCTTCAGCCCGAACGGCATGACCTTGTAACAATAAACGTTAGTCGGGGTCATGAAGCTGGTGTGCTCCTGGTCTGCCGGATTCATGGCGATCTGATTGTAGCCTGAGTACGCATCCATAAAGGACATGAGCTCGTGCCCCGCCGTGGCATCCACCAATTGGTCAATCCTTGGCAATGGAAAACAATCATTGGGGTAGGCTTTATTCAGGTCGGAGAAGTCGATGCAGGTCCGCCACTTCCCGTTGGGCTTTGGGACCAGCACGGGGTTGGCGACCCAAATTGGAAACTTGGCTTCACGGATAAAGCCGCATTTCTTGAGCCGGGCTATTTCTTCCTCTAAGGCTTCAGCCCGGGTTGTTCCTAGGCGTCTTTGTTTCTAGGACTTTGCAGGAACGCTTTTATCCAGATGAAGGGTGTGCATGATGACACTCGGGCTGATTCTCACCATGTCCTCGTGTGACCACGCAAACACATCGAGGTTGTCATGCAGAAATTTAGTCAGCTCCGCCTTCCTCTTGCTACAGAGGTTTTTCCCGAGCCTGACCATCCGTGAAGGATTCTGCGAATCGATGTTTATTTCCTCGAGCTCCTCAATGGCCTGGAGCTCGGATCTGTCCTCGCCTATTCGGGGGTCAATATACTCACTTAAGATGATATTTTCCCCTTCGGCGCTCTGAGGTTTTTCAATCTCAGGACTAGCTAAGGGTTCCTGAGATTCCTCTCCACCACCTTGGATGGCCATTGCTAGCTGCCCGGGTTTTGATTTTCCCTTCATGGAAATGCTGTAGCATTCCCTGGCAGCGAGCTGATCGCCATGGACAGTGCATATTCCCGTGGAAGTAGGGAATTTCATCGCGAGGTGACGAATGGAAGTGACGGCCTCAAAGGCTATGAGTGTGGGTCGTCCCAAAATTGCGTTGTACGTAGCGGAGCAGTCGATGACCACGAACTCGAGGAGTTTGGAGACAGTCCGAGGTCCTTCTCCTAGGGTGATCACCAGCTCGATAGTCCCTATAGCCGCTGATCCTTCTCCCGAAAAACCATACATCATCATGGAGGTCGCCTTCAGCTCGGCGACAGTCAAACCCATCTTCTCCAGCGTGGACCGGAATAGAAGGTTGACCAAGCTCCCATTATCGATCAGCACCCTCCTAACCCTCCGGTAAGCGAGCTGAACTGCTACAACCAGAGGGTCGTTATGAGGGAACTGGACATGGTCCGCATCTTCTTCTGTAAAAATGATCGATTGCTTCTCCAATCGCTGCTGCTTTGGCAGGCGCTGCTCCGGGACGAACTCTACTCCATTATGTGGCTTGAGTTCGTTTACGTACCTCTTCTGTGCACCCCTGCTCGTGCCAGCCATATGCGGACCTCCAGATATTGTGGAAATCTCTCCTCCTATCATGGGAGGAGGGACGTCCTGATCTATCCGAGACCCGGGCTGACTGACCGGGACTTCCGGAGCAGGTCGACTTGCTGGAACCTTGTTCCGCGCGTACTGGGCCAAGGGGCCGGCTCGGATGAGAGTCTCGATCTCATCTTTCAAATGCCTGCAATCATCGGTATTGTGGCCAACATCATTGTGAAAACGGCAAAATTTGGAGGTGTCTCTCTTCCCCTTCTGGTGCTTCAACGGCTCCGGCCTCTTCTAGGGGAGGCGAGTAGAATTTTCCAGGAAGATATTCTCCCTAGAGTGGGTGAGCTCTGTACAAGTCGCGTAGACGGGCTTAAACTTGTCTACGGGCTTATTCTTCTTTGGGCCGTGCTGGCTGCCCTCGCCATTTCCCTTTCTTTTGCCTCCACCGAGCTGGTTGTTCTGTGTGACATTTTGGGTCGCTGCCACGACCTCCGTCCCCACTCCAGCGGGCTGCTCAGGGACCTGGCTGGTCCCTGCAGCTGAGGCTTCGGCCTCCTCCAAGTTGATCCATTCCTAGGCCCTATTAAGGAATTCGTTCACCGAGCTAACTCCCTTCCTTTGTATATCTTTCCAGAGCTCCCCTCCGACGAGGATTCCAGTTCTCAGGGCCATGAGCTTGGAGCTGTCATCCGCGTCTCTGGCCCGAGCAGCGACGTTCGCGAACCTGCCCAGGTAAGCCTTCAGAGTTTCGTCGAGCTGCTGCCTCACGTTAGCCAGAGAATCGGCCTTGACGCGGGCGGCCTGGGAGGCTCGGAATGCCCTTTTGAAATCAGCCGAGAATGCTTTCCAGGAGCTGATTGATTGCCTTTTGCTTTGCTTGAACCACTGCCTGGCTGGTCCAGTCAGTGTGGAGGGAAAGATTAGACATCTCAGCTTGGGGCCAATGTTGTGGGCCATCATCAGGGTGTTGAACATCCCAGATGATCTGACTGATCTCCGTCTCCATTGAACTTAGACAGGTGCGGCATACGGAAACTAGGTGGGTAAGCCGTTGCTGCTATGCTGGGGGCGAAGAGCTCCATCTCATCCCCTGAATCATATTCATCTTTTGCTTTCTCCGACAGGAGCTTCCTCATCAGCTCCTCCATCTGAGCCAGGCGCTCGAGGGTTTTGTCCTGATTTCCTTGGTTATTCCGGGGCTGCTCAACAACTTCGGATCCATTGTACATATTTGGTGGGTTATTGCCCCTCCTATCTTGAGAAAGGTTATTTGGGGCATTCCCACTGTTACGTACTTCGGACAGGTCTCCCCCTGAACGAGCATAGCTACCACCTCCCACTGGCTCTCCTCTGTGAGAGTTAAGGCGATCTCGCAGGTCGCCCCCTTGGGTGGCTCGAGGACTTTGTGCCGTGCTTAAGCGTTGGCGCAGGTCTCCGCCAGAGAGGTCGCTCCGGCGACTGCCGGTCCAGTAGCTCCCGTTAGAGAGGCTCGGAGTCCGTCTTTGGCGGTGAGGATCTGGGCTTTCTCTCGGCGCCCTGCAGAAGGCGGGTCTCTCCTGCTACTTCCATAGGCTGGAATATCTCGGACGGGCCGAGGAGGAGATGGATATCTTATTGGAGAGGGAGGATGCCTGACCGGAGAGGCGATCCTGGTTCCGTCAGGACAGATGAGGTTAGGTGGGGACCTCTCGGCCCTGCCAACTTGCGGGTCCAGCGCCTGGCGATCAGGACGAGGCGCAGGACGGTTGTTGGGGATGGGCTGATGCTGTGAGCCCTCCCCGTATCTCCTTCTGGAATTTCCTCGAGCTCTCCTGGGCGCGCTCGAGGCTGGTTGGGAGCTGGGAGTTGAAGTTCTGACCGAACGGCTGTATTGTTGTTGTTCGGCTCTAGGCATTTCTCCGAAGTTTGCCTCTCGATGGTGCGATGAAGGAATGGAGTTGGCTGTCGGAGGTCTGTCCGAATGGCTATGTCTGGACCGATTACCCCGGCGGGACTTATGAGCCTCGCCTTGCCTCTTTCCGACGTTAGCGTCGGTTGTAAGAGGGGGTAGTCGGGCCAACACATCCTTGATCTGCTGATTAGCTGTTGCTAGCTGGCTCCTCAGCTGAGCATTCTCCATCTCCACAACCATGTAATATCCTGGGTTTGGATTAGATGGCCGGGGCGCCGAACTTCCAGTGTCATCTTGGCCCACCGGCTGTTTTCCTGGCCGCTGTTGGACCTCAGGAATTTGTTCGTCGGGTATGGCGACATGATGAGCCTCCTACCCATCATGTTGTTCCGTCTCGTTACCGTGTCTGGATCGAGTAGTCACCATGGTTGGATGTTTGCGACAACACCAATCTAACTTGCTCTCAATGAAAGCACCAAACTGTTGACGTGGTTCTTCGCCAACAGGTAATTAAGAAAAGGAGGAAGTGATTAGTGCTTATGTTGAACCGAAATAGATGAATGATCTTGGGAATGGAATGGTGACACAAAATACGTTTTTTTTAGGTGGTTCAAAGGTTAAAATATTTCTACTCCACCAGTCAATATTATTTCTATATGCTTGGTATTCTTTTACAGGGTATTTTTTACATAATAGAAGCCAACCCCTTGTAACTCCCAGGGTCTCCATATTTATAGGAGAAGGCACCTGGGAGTTGGTAAGAAGGTCATCCCGTGACCTTCTTACCTATCATGTCAACTCTGTGACATTCATGATTAATTCATAAACCTGACACATAAGTGTAGTCAAATCAATAGGTAAGGGGATAATGGGCCGCACGACCCAACCCAGTCGTGGGTGTCTGAATATGTAAGTTCACGCTGCGTGTCTGAGAAGTCAGGGATATATCAGACACGTGATGTCTGATATATGCACGTTTACCTTGCGTGGTTGACTTTATAAAGGGTCACAGCCTCCAACTCTAGCTTGTACCACGAGCTGGATGCTTCCCTCGACCTGTGGTCTTCAGAGTCCAAACTCAGTCTATTCTTGGCGAACCCTTATGTTATCTCGAGCTGAGGAGGTAAGGCCTTACGATCCCAGCTCCGGTCTTGGAGATGTCCACGTGGTAAACATTATTAGGCCGACCCTCAAAATTAGGCCGTGTTCTCAGCTTGCTAACAACCCGTGGAAAAACCAGGGCGTACAACCTCAAACACCGAAATAACACTATAGCTTACTTCCCAAGTGTTTAGAAAAGCTTAGATTTGAAAGTTTTAACCCAAAACCCTAGTGTTTCTCTCTAGAATGAAAATAGCAGCTTGGAGGCTTTGAAATGTGTTTGAAAGATGATGTAATTGACTAAGTGAAGGTTCCTATTTATAGAGTTCAATGAGTGAAACTAACTCCCATTAAAATGAATAAAAATGGAATTTTTCGCTCAACAATTGCCCAGAACTTGATCAAATACATTCAAGAACAAGTACAAGCTAATGAGGATTGATCCTAGCTTTGGATTTCATGGAATTTCAAAAATGGCTCATGGAGTTGATATATCTCCCCCTATAGGTGATATATTGCCTGCCCTGTTTTCCTGAGGGTCCGTGGTTTTGTTCATATAAAGTCGATGTGTTTTTTCGTATAAGCATAGGCGATATATCGCCTCTATTGGTGTGATATATCGGCTTACACTTATGTACTAAACCACGTATTTGCATATTTTAAGCACCCTTAAAGTTGTTTAAACTACTTTGACTGAGTAATGCGAGATTCTAGCATCTGAGGGAAGGTTCTTGACTTCCTAGGCTTATCTTTGATTATTTTAATCATCTAGAATCTTTAAATTCTTAATAAATATACATGTGAAAAATGTCACATTCTTGATTGTTCTATTTAAATCTTAGGCTATAATAAATAATATTTGTAGGACCAACTTCAATAATTAAACCTTATGATAAAATTAATATTTCTAAACTATATGCTAAATTTATAAAATTCATAACTAGCTCTACAAGTTTCCAAATAATTCCGACAAATATCATAAAAACAAAAATACTAAAATTTCAACGCACTACAACTTAAAAGCTCAATGCAAAATACGATAAGCTTTAGCAACAATGTAAAGAAATTGAAGCGAAGCTCAATAATGCTGTTGAGAGCCATAAGAATTGCGAGAACGAGTTACTTGGCTACTTCAACGATGTCAGCAAGCGTGTGAATGAATTGGAGGCTTTTTGTCTCTAGTAAAGGTGACGACATTGGCAAACTGGAATGTCAAATTTTATTACATCGAAAACTTTACAAGGTTAAGGATGACACTGTTTAGTCGTATAAGACGAGCCTGAAAAAGACCAAAGATGACTTGAAGAATTCGAAATAAGAATGAGCATCATCTGAATAAAAAAATTTATCGACCAATGCAGACATGCAACAGGATTAAATTTCTCTGAGCATAAAACAACCTTTTTGGAAAAGGTATCTGACTCATTGCCCATTGCCTTCTTCATACTATTGGTTCCAATCTAACGTCATTGTTTTCATTTTTGGATCATCATCAGGAACTTAACAAGATTAAGTTCGAGGTTACTAGACCTCGCATCTCAGAAAGATATAGGGCATTATCGGTCGAGTTGATGTTGCTTACTATAAGCATAATCTTATCAGCCGCGATCACTAGAGCATTGCAAATAAGCTCAAGTTATTGCTCAGCTACTGTCATGACATGGGTTTGGAGATTTGACAGTACACGTCTAATTTCTACATAAAAAAGTTGGGAGATTTTTCTATTTCATACCCTACTTGACATCCCAAAAGATTAAAAAGTCTGGGTGACCCTCTTGGTTCCATTTACCTTCCAAATGGAGATCCTTGTGAGATTGATTGTAAGGATGCTCAAAACAATATAAAAGGCTAACCTTGCGCATAATCTACCATCATGAAAGAGTTCTGTGTAGGGACTTCTGAATGTTCCAGCTCTACTCCATCAATTGTCCAAAGACTATACCAACGTGCGCCATCCTAAGCATCTAGTACCTCAAGGGGGTGAAGATGGTACTGCAACAAATTGACCATGCGTTGTGCACACATTTTTGTTGTTATAATCTTTTTGTAAAAATTGTTACTATGTTTTGTATATACTTTGCAACTCAAATTTAAACAGTATTACTTATAAATGTTCTTATTTTGACTACCTGCTTTGCTAGTATTCATTATTACTTTGCATTATCTATTCAGCTTCTTTCACTTGCTATTATTTTCATGACTCGACGCTGCATAAACCATTTATACCTTTTGATTGGTCTAACCTTCATGATCGTTACAAGTGGTGGGAAATGCTCCTAAGTAAAAATCCTACAACATGAGCTTCTCTAACATGCTCTGCTCAATCACTTCCCCTTACACTTTACTTTTTGCAAGTAGGCGAGGACCAATGCATGTATTTCGATCTAGACAGTTGAGTAGGATATTTATAGAGTTTATTGGCGTACCATTTCTTGCTCATTTCAAAAAATGTTGGACAGTTGCCTTCTGTTATCTTTCTCATGCAAGCATTATGGGATTGGATTCCCTGAATTACGGAAAGAAATGATGATCCTCGCCACATGAGTAGCAAGGATTAACCCTGAACATCGCTTGTTTTGAAGACCGTACTGATCAGATTTTATATTGTTGAATCATAAAATTGGTGTTGTTCTTACTCGGTTGCCACCATTTTTTAACCAATCAAATACTTTCGTAAACAAACTTTTGGTTATCAAGCTGAAGTTTGTTTGTGACTATCCTCTACTACTTCTTTAACCACAGTCATGCTGCTTGTTAAACTAGGCTCTTATTCAGTTGCATTTACTATCATTTTTTGACGCTTTATCCAAGAGACATGTAATAAATGTTGTTCTATGATAACTTTGTCAATTGAGCTCTCTCTTCTTCTCTGCATTATTTTGTTCACTTAATCCATTGCAATGTCCTACTATTGGGCCATGATATGTCATTTTTCTTTCTTTTTAGTTCCAAATTTAGGAATCGCGTTTACTGCTTTGCCAAACAATTTTGCTTAAAGTCGCCAAGATGTCAACCTTTCACTAAAAAATGCGTACTTTAAGTAAAATCATACAAAATACAAACTATAATTTGCTCATTCATTCGAATGCTACACTCTATGTTTCATTCAGTCAAATTGTAATGAATACAAACAATGCTTTGCTCATTCATTTGAATGCTACGTTCTACATTTCATTCAATCGTAGTATAATAAATATATGCAATGCTCTGCTCATTCATTTGAATTGTACGTTCTACATTTCATTTGATCGTATTGTAATGAATATAAGCAATGCTCTACTCATTCATTCAACTGCTACATTCTATAATTTATTCAAACTTTGAAAACTACAAGCTATGTTCGACCCATTCAACCAGCCATTATATTTTGCATTTTAATCAATCGAGCTTTATGTCTATCACGTTATTACTATACAATTTCTCTGCTACTCAAACTTTTATAGAGTAACCCAGATCTGCTACTCGAATTTTTTGACGAATAATATGATACAGACCCTGAATCATTGTTAGCAGAACTGTTTCCTCTGCTCATCTGCCTTTCCATGTTTGATTGAGTTCGATTTGGAGGCGATGTTTGTAGGGTTATCAGGGTGTACTGGCTTGTTGGGGTCTCACCCATGAAACAACCACTGGATTAAATTTGAGAGACTGTGGTCCAAACATGTTGTGTGAATCTTGGTTCTCTGGTCGGAACAAAGGTTACCATGCTCTCATTATGCCAGACAGGCAAACACTTAGAGCACTTCGGAGCCGTTGTCTCTCTTCATTATCTTCCCTTTGCAATTGCGTGGAGGTTACCATTGTGTAGTCTTCTTGTAATAGGTTGAGAGGTCACCAACTCGAAGCATTAGACTAGCTAGAAGTTTTGTCCTTTCACTTCGCCGTCGTTGTCGTCCGAGAAGGGCCTCTATCTCCTAGAAGTTCCCTTTAAATGTCGGCCCGACTGTTGGGAGCCTTTCGACCAATTGGCAACCACTTATGGCTAGGAATTTCCCCAGCTTTGCTTAGCCCTGATTTGTCTTCTCATGCATGGATATGGCGTTTCCCCAGATTTGCTCAGCTTTGATTGCTCTTCATTTTTCCTGCAAATCATCTCACCTGTAGCGGTAAGTAGTGTCTTATTTCGTTTTGGATTTTTCTTTCTCATTCAAACTTTGATCACCATCATTTTTTGAACAAACATCATCATCTAAAGGATTGCTGAGAACTTTTGAGATTTATTTCACCAACTGTGATCTTCGTTTAAGCTCTTCATCGCTCCTTTGTTACTTTGAATCAAATTCACTCTGCTCACTTTCAATCTTTCTGTTTGCTAAAAAAAAGTGTGCTTCTTCTCTTTCTCTTGCTGAAAGGTTTGCCTGTGTATCCTTGACTGTTAATATGTGCCCATCGCTTAGGGTTTCTTTACATGTTCGTTACCATCCTATTTATTATCTTTCATTGCTCAGTAAATTCTTCTATCAAAGCCTCTAACTGTTCCTTACATCTCGAGATTTTCTAAGATTTTTCTGTTGACTAATTCTTTTTGCCCGTGCTCTATCTTTTCTCCAGCGAAGCTTTAGTATTTCGGTGGTGCGATACTCAAATCTCTTCAACATGTCGCTAATTATCTTTTATTGCTAAATATGTTGCTTATCATTCTCGCTATTAATCCGTGCAATCGGGAATCAGAAATTCAATTCTCGAAATCTATGATAAGGAAATTAAAAATTGTGAAGTTCTCAAAGTAGAGGAATTTTATTCATAAAATTGGATATTTATGAACAAATGATTATTTTTGCTCTACTACTAAAATATAAACAACTTGAATGAATTACTCTTTCAAAATTATAAGATATTTGCGTACTTTATTAATATCTATTGTAAGGTTATAAAAATACAAATATGGCTATGCTTATTATGCCAAAATCTATGTTTCATAAAGAATAGCTTTGCATTGTCTACCAGAGGTCATGTTACACAAAAAAAATAGCTCTGTTTCATCTGCCAGAATCTATTATCTAAAATATAGCTCTAATTTATCCGCCAGAGGTTATGTTCTATAAATAATAGATATGCTTAATCTAGCCGAAGCTATAGTTTTCGATTCATCAACTCTACATGTTGTCTAATTATTTATCTCTTCTGCTACTCAAAAATTTTGTGGGTGGCTCGTATCTTCTACTCCAACTTTTCTCCTTGTAGTTGTTGAAGATCCCTAGATTGTGAGTACTGGCATCCAGGGGATCGTGATCCTGAAGCAGCTCTATAGTTCTGGTGAGGAATATTGGCACCTGAAGTTATTTGCTAGATCATTGTTTTCCTCATACCACCATATATAGGGTTGCATGCTCCTACCTTCCTTCAAAATGATAAAATATTTTCGTACTTTATTAATATCTATTGTAAGGTTATAAAATACAAATATGGCTATGCTTATTATGCCAAAATCTATGTTTCATAAAGAATAGCTCTGCATTGTCTGCCAGAGGTCACATTACACAAAAAAATAGCTCTGCTTCATCTGCCAGAACCTATTTTCTAAAATATAGCTCTAATTTATCCGCTAGAGGCTATGTTCTATAAATAATAGATATGCTTAATCTGGCAGAAGCTATGGTTTTCGATTCATCAACTCTACATGTTGTCTAATTATTTATCTCTTCTGTCACTCAAAAATTTTGTGGGTGGCTCAGATCTTCTACTCGAACTTTTCTCCTTGTAGTTGTTGAAGATCCCTAGATTGTGAGTACTGGCTTCCAGGGGATCGCGATCCTGAAGCAGCTCTATAGTTTTGGTGAGGAATATTGGCACGTGAAGTTATTTGCTAGATCACTGTTTTCCTCATACAACCATATGCAGGGTTGCATGCTCCTACCTTCCTCCCCCCCCCCCCCCCTCTCGATTCATCAACTCTACATGTTGTCTAATTATTTATCTCTTCTGCCACTCAAAAATTTTGTGGGTGGCTCAGATCTTCTACTCGAACTTTTCTCCTTGTAGTTGTTGAAGATCCCTAGATTGTGAGTACTGGCTTCCAGGGGATCGTGATCCTGAAGCAGCTCTATAGTTCTGGATAGGAATATTGGCACGTGAAGTTATTTACTAGATCACTGTTTTCCTCATACCACCATATGCAGGGTTGCATGCTCCTACCTTCCTCCCCCCCCCCCCCCCCCCAAACCCACCCTCCGTTTTGGAAGACTTAGCCAATGGTTTGAGGTTGCTTGGTTGTCTGATTACATTGTCAAGACCTATGAGATTGCCTCCCTTAGCCTACCTTTATTCTAAGCCACTCCTTTCGAGAAATCACGGAGTGGCTCTCGCAGTGGTCTACAGTTACCTCTACTGGAAGCATTCAGTCAACCATAGGTTCTAATTTCTTTGTTGTCCAAATGGGGCTTAGTCCCCGAATAACTACTCGACTATGGATGACTGGTGGGGGTCTGGAAACCTACTGCGGTATATTTTGGCTGGCAAAGAATATTACATGCGTGCTCAGCCCTGATTGTTCTTCACACCTTTGGACACTACCTTGGCTTGCATTTGCTCAGCACTGACTGTTCTTCTTGATGGCCTCGAATCATATTTTGAAGAGCCTTTTCTAGTGGCTTCCTTGGATTCTTATTTCTCTCTTTTATTTGAAACTTGACTGCTATCGTAATTCTACAAGAAAAAATTGACGCTATAAAGCATCAAAACTTAGTTTCTATTGAATTTTATGCTTTTTTTCTTCTTTTCTTTATAATCTTCCATTTTTCTTGGGTGGATTTTTTGCATTTCTCTTATTTTTTGTTACCGGTCGACTTCACCTTTGTGAAGCATTGTATTTACAGTAACTCAATTATTAGGGCTTCTCCACAATCATCGATTATCAATCCATTTATTTCTCTTTAACGGTTGGTCAACATTTCCATCATTAGTGCCAACTCCTCCTTTCGATTCATGATTTCCCCATATTTGTTATTTCGAGTGTATGGCATTATTTGCGTGCTCTGACTCTACTAAGGGGAATCTTGATGTTTCCTGCAGAGAATATTCTGTACTAGCAAAACAGTTACAACAAATACATTTACACAGTACTTGTCTGTAGAATCCCAGAATGTTTACTCAGCTAGCTAGATAGTTAGTAGTAGTTTGTAGTATGTTAGATTTTGTGGATTTTGGTTCAAATCGGGACTTAATAGGACACTCGTAGCAATAGTTATGGATTTTATAAGTTTAACCTATAGTTTAGAAATATTAATTATAACATAAGGTTTGATTAATTTTTTTGGTCATAGAAATATTTTAATTATAACCTAAGGTTTAGATAGAACCATTAAGAGCATGACACTTGTCATAATCATGCTTATTTAAGGAGTTAATCATAGTTTAAATAAAAGAAAGTTCTAGAAACTCTAGAATCTTCCAGAGCCATTAAAAACATGACACTTGCACAATCTTGTTTATTTGAGGGATTTAAGCATTTTTAAATGGATAATTCAATAATAGAAGTTTCTAGAAGCTCTGGACCCTTCCAGACCTTGCTGGAATCACGTATTACTCAGTCAAACCTGATTAATCAACTATAATTATCCTAAATTCGTGCAAAAACGCGTTTAAATTATCTACGTATGGATAACGGAAAACACGTTGACTTCGCACGAACGAAACCACGAACACTCGGGATATAGGGTCAGGCGATACATCACCTAAGGTGGGTGATATATCGGCCCTAGGTGCAGTTTTTCGAACTTCGTAGAATCCAAGCTTGATTCATCCCTTAACCTTTTGACTTGCCTCTGAATGTTTTTGACCGAGTCTTAAGCATTTGATTGACGAATATTCAAGTATTTTTCATTTAATATTCATTATTTTATTCAAGCCAAAAATGAGATATTTTCATTCCTTGAACTCTATAAATAGGACCTAGTACCCAGCCATTTCTCTCATTCTTCAAGCTGTGTTCAGAGCCTTCAAGCTGCTAGGATTTCTATAGAGTGATACACTTGGGTTTTGGGGAATAAAAGCTTTATCATCTTAAGCTTTATAAACACTTGGGTAGTGAGATAAAGTGTGTTTTCGATATTGAAGTGTAGATCGGTTCTAGTTCATCCAAGGTTATATTATTCATAAGTTCTATTCTTTATGATTCCTTAGCTTTCCTTAAGTTTCTTTCAAATCCTAACTTCTGTTTATGGTTTTATGGTTAGGTGTTTAAGTTCTTTTATTTAAGGTTCTTCTCGGTAAGTTTCCTCTTGTTTAGTTTCCTTTTCATCTCTTTTCATTAGAAACTCACCATTCTTACTTTTGGTTTTAGGAGTGTTCTAATCCCACTCTTGTTCTCAAATATCCCGGTTTTGGTAAGGAAAATAGGATAGATTTTATATGTTTATATGATATATTATGTTATGTTATGTTATGTTTACGTTATGAATAATATGTTTATAGTCCTTGGGCACATGACTTGTCTAGCTCGCAAGCCCCGATAATTTATGGGCATATGACTTGCTTGGCTAGCAAGCCCCACAAATCTATGGGCACATGACTTGCTTAGTTAACAAGCCCCAAGAAGTATGATGGCCATTGTATTTTTATATGATATATGTTTTATAGTCTTATGTATATGATTTATGTTATATGTTATATGTTATTAGTAGATTTTCCTTGCTGGGCATTATGCTCACTCCTTTTTCTTTTAGTGTGATGCAGGAAACTAGATACGGAGGCGGAAGGATTCTTGGTGGCTTGACTTGTGTATTGAGGATGAATGGAATGAATGGGCTGCGAGTCGATCAAGGATGGCATTTATTTTAGTTTCTGCATTATGTTTTCTTTTGTAATTCCACATTTAGTTTTGAACAAATAATTTAAAGTTATGTTTTATGTTTTATTAAAACAATGGGTACCCATACCACATTTTATATTTTACTTTGTAATTTGCACAATATTTATGTTGAAGTTTTAATAAAGTTGTTATTATTTCTTATGTATGCTTTCTTCAAAGTAGTAGCTATGTCTAGTAGTTTTAATGGTCCAAGGTCTTAGAAAAGTTGGGTCATTATAGTTGGTATCAAAACAACGGTTCATTTGCAGGAAGTTCTCCTTGGTACACACGCTCAAGCTCCGAATCTAACCGCCAATGTAAGTGTTTATGTTATTAGCTAACGTTTTAGCCTTATGTTTTCTGTTAAGAATGGATGTAGCCTTAACCTATGACGATATTCGAGCCATTAAGGCCTTAAAGAGGATTAGAGAGCCAAGGAATATAGTAAGGGTATCAGAAAGAATCACTCGGAGATTACTTTTATTCCACAACGAGATAAGTCACCTCCAAACGACTAAACAAATCATGATGAGAGCAACGGAGCAATATGTTTTAGTGATTAGACTTTTTAAAGATTTTCCTATTGTAATTGCAAAGAAATATGGGAGACAATAGATGATGAAGATGAATTATGAGTAGCTATGAGATATTATTTTCTCATACTTAGGTTTACCTCTAAGATGGAATTCCAATTCACAAAAGAACAAAAAAAAAAAAAAAAAGCTTTTTTACGAATCTTCCTAGAGGAAATTTTGAGGCTCACGAAAATGATGATTATGAGGAGATAGATGATGATATGTTAGATGAATGATCAGATGTAGAAGATCCTGATTTTTAGAATAGATTAGTTTCTTTCTTTATTTTATTTATTATATTTGCATTTATGATTGCACTTAGTGAAAACTGTTTTTCCAAATAAATATCATTGTTATTTTGATGACATGTATGAGTTTGATTTTTTTTACAATCATAATAAATAATAAATTTAATAAATAATGACCAAGTTCGGCGAGGGTGGATACAAATCAATGGATCGGGTTCCATATTAAGAGTTTAGGGGGCCATAGTAGTGGGAACGATTTTACTGATCCTAGCCCTCCCTCAATATGGTTAACTTTGGATCAACGATGAGTTTCGAGCCTGAGAATTAAGTCATATAGGATAATTAGAAACACACTTACAAAATAATAAAGATGTCTTATTTTTCTAAGTTTAGAAACACACCCTAATTATAAAGAAGGCTTATATAACTTTTTCATAAGAAATCATAATTAATAGGTCTGAGTTATGATTGCTTAGATTAAGTTTTTGCCTTAGAGCCTATTAGGGTAAGTTCTAACATGTTTTTCTTGACTGTTAGAATTCCGCTGAAGATGTCGCTTAGAAGGTCTGCTTGCACCAATGCCAATGCCTCCAACGCCGCTCCTGAGAGCAATGAAGCCCCTCCAGTTCACAGAAGGGGAGTGTGTGCTACTGCCAACCATATGAACCGTCGCCGCTGCTGGTTGACAACACTACAAAAATTTCCAGGCTACGACAGCAAGTTGAGGAATTACTGCAGCAACAACGACTACAGGCTCAGACTCAGACTCAGCCTTCACCTCAACCGCAACTGCAGCAATGGCTCTAGCACCCCATCAAGTAGGTTCTTATGGGGGATGGCCAATGGCAAGCTATGCGCCATATCTAGCTCAGCACATGGAGCCAATCTACGAGCGGTTCCGTAAGCAACACGCTCCGAACTTTGAAGGGACAACCGACCCCTTCAAGGCAGAAGAATGGCTCAGAAATGTAGAGCAGATCCTAGCGCACATGAATCTTGGCAATGCGGACTGCATATCCTGCATTTCATCTCTTCTCAAGAAGGATGCTAGAATATGGTGGGACTTAGTTCAGCAGACTCACGATGTCGCCACCATGACTTGGACTCGATTTGTGGAGCTGTTCCACAAAAAGTACTACAACTCAATTGTCATCGCTACAAAAGTTGAGGAGTTCACTGGTCTGAAGCAAGGGAACTTATCAGTAGCAAAGTATGCTCGGCAGTTTGACCGACTAGCCAAATTTGCACCAGAGATGGTTCCAACTGACTTTCTGAGGGTTACCAAGTTCGTCAGAGGACTTAGACCAAAGATTGAGTTAGGGGTTAAGCTAGCAAACTCGGGATATACTACTTATGTCGATAATCTAGAAACGGCTATAGAAGTAGAAAGGCTTCAGGCGAATGTTAGTAAAGAGGAGGCCAGTGAGCTTGAGTCTAAACAGCAAAGTCAACCTCAGAATGGTCAAAACAACAACCATCAATCCAGCAACAATAATGGTCAAAAGAGACAACATCCTGACAATAAGCAGTCCGATAACGATAAAAGGGCACAGACGAACAATGGAGGTAATAGGCCGGGTTATGTAGAATACCCGCAATGTGCTAAGTGCCAAAAGAAACATCCTGGTGAGTGTCGTGCAAATACCAAAGGATGCTACAATTGTGGTCAGGAAGGACACCAGAAGAGAGAATGTCCCCAGCTCAAGACTGAGGAGAAAAGGGACAACACGATGGTTCCTGCCAAGGTCTTTGCCTTTACCCAAGGAGAAGCTGACGCTAGCAATAAAGTAGTCACAGGTCAGATTCCTATCCTCAATAATGTATGTTCTGTATTATTTGATTCGGGAGCCACTCACTCGTATATCTCGTTAGGAATGATAGAGAAATTAGACAAACCTTGTGAAAGATTTAGAACTAGGTTTGTAACAGAATTGCATTCGGGTGAAATAGTCCTATCATCACGGATAGTATGAGGTGTACCGATCAAAATCGAGGACGTAGAACTAGAAGGAGACTTGATAGAACTTGAGATTAAAGATTTCAATGTGATAATGGGAATGGATTGGCTAGCACGGCATGGAGCAACCATCGACTGCAGACGTAAGCAAGTAATGTTCGAGACTCCTGACGATCAGAGACTATGCTTTATGAGAAAGGTTTCAGGGCTACGTACACCACTTAGTTCATCTCTCAAAGCTCAGAGGATGATAGAAAAAGGATGTCATGCATTTTTAGCCAGCGTCATGGATGTGGTAGAGGAAACACCACTAAAGGCTGGAGACATCCAAATTGTAAAGGAATTTCCAGAAGTATTTCCTGATGACTTACTAGGATTGCTGCTGACTCAGGAAATTGACTTCACAATCGAACTGGTACCGGGCACCGAGCCTATCTCCAAGGCACCATACCGGATGGCACCTACCGAACTCAAGGAGTTAAAGACGAGCTACAAGAACTCTTAGACTTGGGATTCATTAGACCGAGCCATGCGCATGTGCATAGATTACCATAAGCTGAATAAAATGACGATTAAGAATAAGTACCCTCTACCCCGGATTGACGACTTGTTTGATAAACTTCGAGGAGCAACCGTGTTTTCAAAGATCGATCTACGGTCCAGGTATCATCAACTCAAAGTACAAGAAGAGGATATTCCTAAGACAACTTTTAGAACTCGTTATGGGCATTACGAGTTTCTAGTTATGTCTTTCGGTCTTACCAACGCTCCAGCCGCATTCATGGATTTGATGAACAGGGTTTTCAAGGATTACTTGGATAAATTCGTTGTAGTGTTCATCGACGATATTTTGGTGTACTCAAAGGACGAAGCACGAGGAACATTTAAGATTGATCTTGTTACGATTAAAGGAGCATCAACTTTACACCAAGTTCAAGAAGTGCGAATTTTTTCTTTCACAAGTAGCATTCCTCGGGCACATAGTATCCAAGGAAGAAGTTGCTGTAGACCCATCTAAAGTAGAGGCTGTGAAGGATTGGCCAAGACCAAAGAACGCGTCAAAAGTAAGAAGTTTTATGGGACTAGCAGGCTATTATCGGAGGTTTGTAGAGGGTTTTTCTAAGATAGCCACTCCACTTACCAACCTAACCCGGAAACAGCAGAGGTTCAACTGGACTGATAAGTGTGAAGAGAGCTTCCAGTTGCTTAAAGATAAGCTGTGTTCAGCACCAGTACTTTGTGTACTGACACCCAACGACAAGTTTGTAGTCTACTGCGATGCGTCGAAGCAAGGTTTGGGTTGTGTGCTGATGCAAAATGACAAGGTGATAGCCTACACCTCAAGGCAGTTGAAGGAGTACGAGCAACGCTATCCAACACACGATATGGAGTTGGTAGTGGTGGTCTTAGCTTTGAAAATATGGCGCCATTATTTTTATGGAGAATAGTTTGAGATTTATATGGACCACAAAAGCTTAAAGTATTTATTCACTCAGAAGGAGCTCAACATGAGGCATCGCATGTGGTTAGAATTAGTGAAGGATTATGACTGCGAAATCCTATACCACCCGGGAAAGGCAAACGTAGTTGTTGATGCGCTAAGTAGGAAGAGCTATGGAAGTCTAGCGGCATTAGCTGGATTAGAAAAGCCGCTACAACAGGAGCTGATCAGTGCCAGAATAGAAGTAGTCATCGGTAAGCTGGATAACTTGTCTATCCAGTCAAGTCTGTTAGAAGAAATACGGATTGGGAAAGGGCAGGATGACACATTAGTAGTACATATGGATGCAGTTAAAGAAGGCAAGGCCACATATTTCTCAGTATTAGGACAGGGGTTATTGAGATATAATGATCGGGTATGCATGCCAAATGATCAAGGGATTAAGATGAATATTTTAGAAGAAGCACACAATACCCCATACTCCGTTCACCCAAGGTCGACCAAGATGACTCATGATCTTTAAGCACTGTATTGGTGGCCAGGAATGAAGAAGAATGTAGCGGAGTATGTGTCTAAATGCTTAGTATGCCAGCAAGTAAAAGCAGAACATCAGCGGCCTGCAGGCTTATTGCAACCACTTAGCATTCCAGAATGGAAATGGGACGAAATAGCCATGGATTTCGTGACGGGTTTGCCACGAACGAATAAGCAGCACGACTCAGCTTGGGTAGTAATAGATAGATTAACCAAGTCAGCTCATTTCTTGCCTATCAAGATTTCATATACAACAGATCAATACGCAGACATTTATGTTCAAGAAATAGTAAGACTGCATGGAATTCCTAAAACAATAGTATTTGATAGAGGATATGTGCTTACATCGAGATTTTGGGGAAGCTTGCAGCAAGCCATTGGTACCAAGTTAAGTCTTAGTATGACATTTCATCCTCAGACAGACGGTCATTTCGAGCGTACCATACAGATTTTGGAAGATATGTTGCGCGCTTGTGTACTTGATTTCGTAGGATCATGAAATAAGTATTTGAGAATTTTCCTACAACAATAGCTACCAGTCAACAATCGGGATGGCACCCTACGAGCTACTTTATGGAAGGAGGTGTCGATCGCCGTTACATTGGGATGAGGTAGGAGAAAGACAACTACTTGGACCCAAAGCTGTTAGAGAAGCTCAGGATGCAGTTGCGTTGATTAGAAAGCGTATGCTCGCTGCTCAGAGCCATCAGAAAAGTTATGCGGATGCCAAGCAGCGTGATGTGGAATTCAAAGTCGGAGATCAAGTCTTCTTAAAGATATCTCCTATGAAAGGTGTGAAGCGATTCGGGAAGAAAGGCAAGCTTAGTCCCAGGTTTATAGGTCCTTTTGAGATTTTGGACAAAGTGGGAGTAGTTGCATATAGATTAGCCCTACCGCCAGCACTAGCAGATAGCCATAATGTGTTCCACATCTCGATGTTGTGTAGATATGTGTCAGACCCATCTCACATCCTCAAGTATGATACGATACGATAGCACTCCAGAAAGACTTGAGTTACGGGGAACGACCGGTTAGCATCCTAGATAGAGGGATGAAGGAATTACGGTCTAAGAGTATTCTGATAGTCAAAGTCCTATGGAGTAATAGTTCTGAACGGGAGGCAACGTGGGAGTTGGATGAGGACATGCAAGCTCGGTAAGTAAATTTTGGGGACGAAATTCTTTGTAGTAGGGGAGAATTGTAGAGTCCCAGAATGTTTACTTAGCTAGCTAGATAGTTAGTAGTAGTTTGTAGTATGTTAGATTTCGTGAATTTGGTTCAAACCGGGACTTAGTAGGACACTCATAACAATAGTTATGGATTTTATAAGTTTAACATATAGTTTAGAAATATTAATTATAACATAAGTTTTGATTAATATTTTTGGTCATAGAAATATTTTAATTACAACCTAAGGTTTAGATAGAATCATTAACAGCATGACACTTGTCATAATCATGTTTATTTAAGGAGTTAATTATAGTTTAAATAAAAGATAGTTCTAGAAACTCTAAAATCTTCCAGAACCATTAAGAACATGACACTTGTCACAATCTTGTTTATTTGAGGATTTAAGCATTTTTGAATGGATAATTCAATAATAGAAGTTTCTAGAAGCTCTAGAGCCTTCCAGACCTTGCTAGAATTTCGTATTACTCAGTCAAACCTGATTAATCAACTCTAATTATCCTAATTCGTGCAAAAACACGTTTCAATTATCTATGTATGCCAATATATCACAGCATAGGAGATACGAAAAAACACGTTGACTTCGCATGAACGAAACCATGAACACTCGGGATATAGGGTCAGGCGATATATCGCCTAAGGTGGGCGATATATCGGCCCTAGGTGCAGTTTTTTGAACTTCGTAGAATCCGAGCTTGATTCATCCTTAACCTCTTGACTTGCCTCTGAATGTTTTTGACCGAGTCTTAAGCATTTGATTGACGAATATTCAAGTATTTTTCATTTAATATTCATTATTTTATTCAAGCCAAAAAGGAGATATTTTCATTCCTTGAACTCTATAAATAGGACCTAGTACCTAGCCATTTCTCTCATTCTTCAAGCTATGTTCAGAGCCTTCAAGCTGCTAGGATTTCTATAGAGTGATACACTTGGGTTTTGGGGAATAAAAGCTTTATCATCTTAAGCTTTATAAACACTTGGGTAGTGAGATAAAGTGTGTTTTCGATATTGAAGTGTAGATCGGTTCTAGTTCATCCAAGGTAATATTATTCATAAGTTCTATTCTTTATGATTCCTTAGTTTTCCTTAAGTTTCTTTCAAATCCTAACTTCTGTTTATGGTTTTGTGGTTAGGTGTTTAAGTTCTTTTATTTAAGGTTCTTCTCGGTAAGTTTCCTCTTTGATGGTTTAGTTTCCTTTTCATCTCTTTTCATTAGAAACTCACCATTCTTACTTTTGGTTTTAGGAGTGTTCTAATCCCACTCTTGTTCTCAAATATCCCGGTTTTGGTAAGGAAAATAGGATAGATTTTATATGTTTATATGATATATTATGTTATGTTATGTTATGTTACATTTACGTTATGAATAGTATGTTTATAGTCCTTGGGCACATGACTTGTCTAGCTCGCAAGCCCCGATAATTTATGGGCATATGACTTGCTTGGCTAGCAAGCCCCACAAATCTATGGGCACATGACTTGCTTAGTTAACAAGCCCCAAGAAGTATGATGGTCATTGTAGTTTTATATGATATATGTTTTTATAGTCTTATGTATATGATTTATGTTATATGTTGTTAGTATATGTTGTTAGTAGATTTTTCTTGTTGGGCATTAGGCTCACTCCTTTTTCTTTTAGTGTGATACAGGAAACTAGATACGGAGGCGGAAGGATTCTTGGTGGCTTGACTTGTGTATTGAGGATGAATGGGCTGCGAGTCGATCGAGGATAACGTTTATTTTAGTTTATGAATTATGTTTTCTTTTGTAATTCCGCATTTAGTTTTGAACAAATAATTTAAAATTATGTTTTATGTTTTATTAAAACAATGGGTACCTATACCACATTTTATATTTTACATTGTAATTTGCACAATATTTATGTTGAAGTTTTAATAAAGTTATTATTATTTCTTATGTATGTTTTCTTCAAAGTAGTAGCTATGTCTAGTAGTTTTAATGGTCCAAGGTCTTAGAAATAGTTGGGTCATTACATTGTCTTTTCAAAACAATTCTTTAGCTACCCTCTCGTACTCTGTGTGACCCTCCATTATTTAAATCATTCAGAAAGAGAACATGCTCTTACTTCAATATGTGCTCTTCAAATGATTTCAAAGTTAATACAAAATCTGGTTCAAATACAATGAAGATTTAGTAAATTGTTCAGTAATCAAATTAGTGAAATGGGCTATCATTAACTTTTGAGTCGCGATGGCATCACACATTTGAACTAATTATGCTTCTGCTAAAAATAATATTTCTTTAATATTACATGAAGTTCCATGTTCTTGGGACTCTTTGTCCCCTATGTATCTTCTTCAATGTGTACGAGCCCTTGCCAAGCACTACAACTATTTAGAATGGTCCTTCCCATATGGGTTCTAGCTTCTTTCAATAGTCGGTGACACGTCTGAGCACCCATTCATCCACTTTGAACTCTCTGGGATTTACTTTCTTTTTGTATTGACGCCTGCTAGGCTCTTGCATTTTATGTTTCTAATATGTGCAACTTGTTTGAACTATTCAATAAATTCAAGGTTGTGAACTAGTTGTGTAGTATTCAAGACTTTGTTTTAGGTTGTAACTTCTCGTGTTTTGGACACCGTTAGTAACCGGTTGGAGCCGGTAAATAATTTTGTGACATATTATTTCGATAAATAATATTATGTTAAATTTATGTTATTTCGTGAATTTTATAGTCGTTGTGCTAATTTGGCAGAGGGTTTAGGCCTATGCAAATAAAATTTGTCTTGGACCGAGGGGCAAACCTTAATAACAGAAAAAATCTCGGATTAGGTAAAATGAGAAATACTATGGCATAAAAATATTTTGCAACTGGGATTGTATAGTCGAGCCAATAAAATTAAGAAAAATTGATTGAGGATTTAATTCCAATCTACCGGGCTTAAGAATGGAAATTCTTGCCCGAGCCTCTAATGGCATTTTGGTTAATTTGAGTAAAATACCAAAATTATGTGTTATGGGACAAAATTTTATTTTTGGTCACATTTATTTAATTTAATTCAGCTTGGAGATATTTGAAAACTTAGGGTAAAAATTTGGTTAAATTAGAAAGTGAAATTACCAAAGGGCCCTTGAGTGCATTATAAGTGAGATAAAAGGAACAAGGGCATTTTAGTCATTTCCAAAGGTGGAGAGAGGGTGTGATGGGTGGCTAGGCTATGCCCTAGGTACTCAAGTGTCTAGGAGACCTACCCTAGGAAGAGTAAGAGACTTACCCACTCATGTGCTAAACCCCAATCACTCCCTCATACACATCAAATTTTTTTTTTTTAAATTTCTTTTTTCCTCAAGAAAACAAAAAGAACTCTCTCCATTCTCTCTCTCCAAAACCAAGAGCTCCCCAAGCCTCCATGGCTGTATTTCCTTCCTCTCCTCAAGCTTAGGCACTCACTCTCCATTGAAGGAAAGATAAGCTCAAGGAAGACTAGTGTACAAGTAAGTATGAAACCTTGTCACTTTGTTTCCCTTCTTTTTCAAATCTGAAACCCTAAGGGGTGGATATGCATGCATGAGATCTAATGGACATGCATGGCATGGATCTTGTATTCTAGGGTTCAAGAGAGGTGGTTATAGGAGAATCTCAAAATTTTAAGCTTTTTGGTGATCTAGTGAAAACAAAGGTAAGGGTTCTAGAGATTTTATGTTTTTCCACTCATCTCCATCTTCTACCCTAACATTCTTTTAAAAGTATACATGTGGAACTTTTGGGGCTTAGTTTGAGTGTGTAGAATCCAAGGAGGAAGTTTGAAAAGCTAATGAATATCATCTCCGAGCTAGAACTACAAAGGGTGAGTTTTTGGTTATTATTGTTAGATCTGGTTGTATAGGTCATTTTGTTGTTTTTTTAAGTTTATTTTATGCTTGAAGGTTAGTGTAATGCCCTAGATAGCCAAGATCGTTACACTGTGTATTTATAAAAGTGCAAGACTTGCTAATCAAGTCATTTAGTTAAAAACGTGTTACTGATACTATAATTGAACTAGGGTTAAAAGATTTTGGTCACAAAAGTTGCATTTCATATATTTAAACATTTTAGTACATGGGATCCCAAAAGAAATAGTGTTTAAAAGACAATTTACAAAATTTCTGGTTATTGGTACAACTACTAGCCACTCTAAGGGCAAAACAGACATTTAGGCTTGCCCTTCCAATAATAACTAAGCCTTTAAATCATTATAAGGGCATTTTGGTCATTACTCCCAATTCCCGCTAATTCCTCGAGTGTCTCTAAAATTTACCGCTTACATCCCAACACCTAACTATTCACCAATTATATTCCTCAATATCAAATAATCTCTAGTATACTTCTCAAATTCCCAAAAATACCCCCAGACTCCCCCGAGCTGGGTATAAATCCCCACCGTGACTTTTCCGATAAACTGCTCACTAGGATCACCTTGAGTCACAAGTTGCAAATATATCCACATAATAATGTGGTCTAAAAAATAAATCACAAATATTTACATTTACTCCCTCAACGGGCCAAAATTAGGAATATACCCTTATGGCTTAATCAGAGCCTACATGCATACTAATACACATAGTCATGCATCACATATATATCCAAATAATCATATAAGCATGCTTATCACATAATCATGCATTTAAATTACATATAATCCAATTATGCCCTCCCGGCACCCTAATCAAGGCCATTAAGCCTTGTTAGTAATTTTGGGTCGTCACAGTTAGCTTGATTGATTTGTTGATTCGCATGCGTGCATGTGGCTAGAGTTTTTCTAGTTGTGTTTATTTTGCTAGAATGTATAAAAATTCATGCTGCCATGTAACGACCCAAAATCACTAATATGGCTTAAGGGCCCTGATTAGTGTGCCGAGAAGGCATATTTGGTCCATGTGTGGATTAATTGATTAAATACATGATTATATGTTAAGAATGCTTGTGTGATTATATGAATGTTAAATTGTGATTAAATGTTATACTTGTGAGAACCACATTATTATGTGGGTAAATCTGCAGCGTGCGACATGAGGCGATCCTAGGGAGCTAGATAGCGGGAAAAGTCACAACGGGGCTTAGTAGTTGACTTTGGATAAGTCAGGGATATTTTAGGTATCAGGTAGCTATCTAGACTATCGGGTTATGAAAATAAATATATGGAGATATATTTGAGGTTAGGAGGTCTAGGCGGGAATATTGAAGAATTTTACCGTTTTGCCCTCGGGGACGTTTCTGGCACCCCGAGCCTCGGGTTTGACCTAAGTGATAAAGGGTAGACTTACAAAAAAAATAGAAAACAGTAGAACAAAATTAAACCGACTTTTCTTTCTCAGCCTATTTTCTCTCTTCTCTCTCAAGGAAAAACACAAGCTAGACACAGGGAAATTTGGAGGATTTCAGCTGGAATTTAGTGACTTGAAGAGAGGATTTTGAGGTTTAACTCAAGGATTATCCAAACAATTTAATCAGTACTAAGGTAAGCAGTGATTCCTTTCCTTTTTGGTTAGAAAATTCTAAGTTCTAGCTGGGTGTTGAGATAGTTGCAATTTTGATGTTTAAGGTTGAATTTAATTAGTACTAAGGTAAGCAGTGATTCCTTTCCTTTTTGGTTAGGAAATTCTAAGTTCTAGCTGGGTGTTGAGATAGTTGCAATTTTGATGTTTAAGGTTGAATTTAAGCTGGAAGCTTGGGAATTAGCTGGGAATTTACTTGGATTCTTCTTAGAGAAAGGGTTCAGCTGAAGAGGTAAGTTATAATTCATGATTTAGAAGCTTAAATTTGAGTTTTGACAGGCTGGTTTTAGTGTTTGAAGTTCTTGAGTTTCAGAAATTGAAAAGAGATTTTAATGTGTGTTAGGCTGGGTTTTTCTGATAAATTATGTTGCTAAAGTCATCTTAAAAGAGTGGGAATGATTGTTATTGAAATAGGGAGCTTTGGGATGATTTTGGGTAAGGTTAAAGGGTTAGAAATGGTGGAGTTTCTGGGCTCGAAGGGAAGGGTCGTGGCTCTGTTCTAGAGTGCTGCGACCTTAGGATGAAGATGAGCCAGGAGGGCTCGACCAGGGGTGAGCGCCGCGGCGCCCAAAGCAAGGGCTGCAGCGCGTGTCTTCTTCCAGGGAGGCCTTAGGTTCTGTTTTAGGGTAGGGCCGCGACTAGGCTTCAAGGGCCGCAGCCCTTAGATGCATACTTGAACGTTTAGGGTTTTTAAGCATGGGAATCGAGCCTAGTGTGCTCGAGATAAATTTCACCACCGTGCTTGGTGGTATTTGATTTCCCAGAAGTTAGTTTTGTACCCGAAAACCTATATTTGGATATTAATGGAACCCAATACCTTGGTTGTGATTAGGTGCTAAAGTTAGGGCTCAGGAAATGATCGTGCTCGAGGGACGTCGCTTGTAATTAATAAATGAAGAAGTTAACGGTAAGAAAACTACACCCGGTTGTATATTTGAAACGGGACTAAGGGCTCCCTAATATGTACGTTTGAAAGAATGCTTAAAAAGGTTACTTGTTTGCTAATACTGTATATGATGTGTGTTGTGTTTTCTTACTGGGCCTTGGCTCACGGGTGCTGCGTGGTGCAGGTAAAGGCAAGGGCAAGCTTGATCAGTCCAGATTTGGAGAGCTCTGCGAGCTGAATGTACATGACCGGCTGCTTAGCCGCCACGGTTGAGAGGGAAGGCAGGGATGAGAGGACCGAAAATGCTTACTTTGCCTTAGTATGGCTGACGATTGTCTTTAACTTTTGAAATTTTGTAAACCAACTTTTAAACACTATTTTCTTTTCGGGATCCCATATGTGAAACTGTTTAATTTTATAAAATGTATCTTTTGAGGCCAAAACTTATTTTTAACCCTAGCACACTTATGATTAGTGACATGTTTTAATTAAATGACTTGATTAGCAAGTCCTACACCTTTACAAACACATAGTGTAGCGGTCTTGGCTATCCAAAACGTTACATGCCATGTTTTCGTGGTCTTACTTCCAACGGGTCAGATCATATCCTACTACCTCTTTTTGTGAAAATAATGTGTATGCTTGCATATTTCTAGATGAGTACTTGAGTTTGGGATTTGGAAAATTGAAAAATGGTGTTTTCAAACCTAAGTTATGAACTTTTTGGCATCTTGATGCAATCTGAAAAATTTATGGGTAGCATCCACTGCCCAGGTTGTTTCGAATATTGAACACGTTTTACTGAGTCAAAAACCATGAAATTTGGTAAACTATTAGTTTAAATATGTATAAGGATCACATAAAAAGTTTAGAGGAAAATTCAAAATATTTAAAGAGTAATGGTCTTTCAAAGTGTTCCCTAATAATCTTAAAACGAAATTTCTGGGCAACAAACACTGCCCCGATTGTCTTACATCTTTTAATGGGTTCCCTTATCTAAAAATTATGAAATTTTCAGAGAAAATAAATTAGATATGATTAAAGATCCTGGTAACATTTTAGAAACTAGGCTATGTTGTAAGAGAAATATAATTTCAAATAACCCAAAAAATCTGAGAAAAACTCTTGGGCAGCAGGCATTGCCCAGATTTCTTTAACTGGTTTAATGGGTTTTGCCATCCCAAAATTATGAAACATGGTGAGAAATTTTTTAAGATATCTATCAAGGCCCTGGTAACATTTTGGATTAAAATATGTCACGGTTAGGAGTAGTAATTTTTCTAAGTTGCCCTAAAAAAGGGGGAAATTATTAATTTCAAACCTTAACAAAAAAATGAGTTTTGGGAGGTTAGTTCTCTTAACCTAAATTAGGACACATATTACGTGAATGAGATTTTAAAGGGGTTGTGGTTAGAGAACCTATCATAGAATATGAGCTTAAAAGCGGGATTTTTATCACGCAAAAATGAATAGAGAAAAAGTTAGGTTCGAAATTGGAAATGAAGTTATTTTAAAAAATAGCTAAATTTTTGGATATCTAACCAATCCCAAATTTGCTTAAGGTTATTGAAAACTCATTTTTACCATTTTCTAAACACGGGGTCCACTTTCCCTTTCTTTTCGAAAATGATGTAATAAAGATCCTAAGTTATGGAATAAAGATGGTAAAAATAGGAGTTTAGTTTTATAAAATCGTAAATCAAAAAGTATTATTGTTAACGGATAATAAATTGTAAAAGGTTGAAACGCGGTATTTTTGGGTAAAATGGAAAAAGGTAAACTCCGTACTTGAGTAAAAAGTTGGTAGTTTTCTAAGATTAAGAGTTGTTTAAAACTCTTTTTATAAGTAAGCAAATTAAGCGTAATACGATTGGGAGAGACATCTAGAGATAGAATATTAAAATGCACAGCGTGGAGAGCTTGTTGCGGTAAGGACGATTTTCTCAGGAAGCCGTAAATTGATTAAAGCGAAATTTGCTCTTATACATGGTAAAGTGTATAAGAGAAATTTTTAGTATAGAGTCTCTAAGAGAACTTTATTGAATGTAGCTATCGTATAATATTAGCTATACGGGTATGCCATTGTTTAATCTGAGTACATTGTATTAATTACAGTAACCGTGAAGGGAAAAGTGAATAGCGGAGTTAAAAGATCCACCTGGCACCTAAGGACTCCAAGTAAGTTAGCCTTTCTCTTTCTTGGCTACAACATGAATATACTAGTGTGTGCTTGTAGTAGTAGATTATACTAGTTTTGTTTGGGTCATTAAGACCAGGGTACGCTTAATGCCTACTCTTGCAATGCTTTGGCATTCTGAGGATAAATGGTAAGTAGGTTTGGGTTGAAGCCAGAAGCTTAACATAATATAGTTCGGGTTGAAGCCAGGACAATGGTAATATAATCCGGGTTGGAGCCAAGACATAGTAAGTATATAGTCTGGGTTGGAGGCAGGATATGGTAAGTATATAGTCCATGTTGAAGCCAGGACAATGGTAATATTGTCTGGGTTGGAGCCAGGACATAAATGCTGGAATCGGGTTGTGGCCCAAATCCCTTGTTGATAATTTAATTGCTTATTCATGATGTGTGGTAAATATAATTGAATATTCTGAGAATCTTCTGAGTGCAGGATATTACGATATGAGTGATATATTGTATGTTCTGGGAATTTGCTTAGTGCAGGTTATTGTGTTAAGTGTGAACTTGGTTGATAGAAACAACCAAAGTTATTGTTTGATATGGTTATCTATGTTGGATGCTTTGGGAAATTTCTGAATGCAGGTTGTTTTGATATGTATGAACATTCGTTGTTGGGCACAAGCAATGTGTTTGATTTTCTATTAGGACTATTATTGATAATTGTATGATAGGGTTGGAAATTACCCAATACCCTATGACTGGTAGTGGTAACTACCTTAGGGCAACCCGTTGCTGGGTTTAGTATATTTGTGTGCAAGGCTATTCTTACTAAGCGTTTTCGCTTACCTAGTTGTTTCATGTTGTAGGTAAGTGCAAAAACAAAGTGGAGCAGTGAGCGCCAGAGTCTGCTTGTGGATATGTACATGTGGCCCGACCTGGGGAGGTTTTGATGGAACACCATTTTGAAAAGAAACGTTGGGAGATTTTTATTTCTTTTATGACATTTGTTTTGCTTTAACTCTATATAAGAATAGTTGTAATTCCATTTGCTAAAACTAAAAGTGTGTGCACCCAATTTTTTTATATGAATTTTTGGTACAATGAACTAAAGTAAAAGTTTAGATTTCCACATGATTTTGTCTTGTATGTTTTGAGGGTTTTTACAAAGGCTATTCAGTTCTCAACATTGGCGGAGTGGGGATAACAACTTTTATCTCATATACCATCGCGTAAGGGGATTTCGTAGTGGAAGTTGTTTAGTAGTCTTGTATGCCCATAAGAATTTTGGGATGTTTTCAAGCCAGGAAAATTACATATCTTCGATATCTTTTTTTTATATTAGCAAAGATGACCTTGTTAGTAGCTTATGCTTGGTCATTTCCCTGTGATTAACTGACCCTTCAAAAAGCCCAAATAAATCGTTAACCGTTGGCAGAGCTCTTTGACCTTTGCATTATTGAAGGGGTGCCGTAATCTACTATAATTTCCTTGGGGATTCCAAATTGTCAAATAATATGTTTCCATATAAAATTGATCGTATCTCCTTTTCCCAGAGTCTTATATGCTTCCCCCATGACCCATTTCGTATAATAATGTGGCCAGCAACACATATCTTTTCCCCTACACCTTGTATTCTATGCACCCATGGTTTGCCAATAATCACATTATACCGAGTAAGAGTCAATCACCACAAACTCTATTGTTAAAGTTCTTTCTGCTACAACCACCTTTAGCTCAACTGCTTTTCTCAGTACGACTTTCGCATTGTTGAAAGACAAAATGGGAATTGTTGAAGCTCTCATCCTTTCCTCTGGAATTCCTATCACCTAAAATGCGTCATCAAAAAGAATGTTGTCGCTACTCCCTCCTTCCACTAATACTCTTCCCAACTGAAATTTAAATCTGTAATTTTATGACTAGAGCATCATCATGTGGGAGATTTTCTTTCTTTAAGTCTTCTTCAGTGAAAGTGATCGAGTGTGGTGGGAAATAACATTCTGTTGGCATGATGTAATTCACGGAGTGCTGCAATTAGCACTTCCTTTTAACCCTTTTCTCAAATCTTAAAGCGACTTCTCTTTCCACCGATGGTTTTGCATAACTGAATATCATAAAAATTTGTTTCAGAGGCTGCTTCTTAGGGTCAGGGCTCGTGGCCTATGAGGTTTTCCCTTGCTCTGTCGTTGCTTGAACTGACTACTTCGTTGTCATAGCTGCAACTTTAATGAATTATGGCAAACCTCCAGTCCTGAGCATGCCCTGAATCCTCCAGTCCTTTTTGAATGGGCAATATTTTTCTGATATATTTTTTCCAGCACTGAAGTGATTTTAAAAGGCTCCTTCCATATTGGGTTTTTATTTACACTTAAGATTTGCTTTATCAGTATCGTGTTTTGGATGTCAGGATATTTTTGTACATTCTTTCCTCCTCTTTGAGAGTGTTGATGCTCTACTTTCCTTTTTTTTTTCTTTTCTCTCCTCGAGCGGTGGATTTCCCTTGGTTGGCTTCATAATTAATGAAGCTATTTTGGCCTTCTCTTCTCTAATATCCGGTATATTTAAAACTCCTTCTCTGATTTGAATATTGTTCAAATCTCTTGGCTGATTCAAATAAAGTTTCTCACTAAGGAATGGGTGTTTCTACAAACTTTTTCTAAACAAATTGATTGCAATTTTTTATCCACATTATTGATTTGATGTACGAGCTTCATGTATCTTTTCAAAGATGCTTTGGGATGTGCATTGATCCCTTGCTGTATGGAACAGAGATCACCCATAGTGTTTGGCACGTTAGAATTAATATCCTAAAAGCATGTAAATACATTTTATTGATTTAAATAAAAGTACAATTTTATTATATTTTAATGTTATAATTATATAATAATATTGAGAAAATTCCTTATTCATTCATGAGAATATGATATTGAATTAGTACAAGAGAATTAAGATCACATATAATGAATAAAGTAAGGAATCTTTAATTAATGGTTACTAGTGCGGTTTACTAAGCATACATGATGCGAGTGATTTAGATTCAAATTATTGATGTTGATAGACATCTTAGTAAATGTAGTGTATATAATAGAGATTATTTATGATAAGACCAATGATAATAAATTATCTTTTTAAACTTGTCGTTTGACATAAAAATTTAATTATTATCATAATAGATGATCATTTGTAGATCAGTCTAAATCCTGAGTATTCATGAACTTCTGTTTATGTTTATTGAGTCTTTTGATTCACTTTTTATGGTTTCTTAGTAAAATTAGGCTAATGACTTTTGTTTTGGAGATTCAATATCTGGGAACATGATTTATAATAATGGAATCCATACTTACCGATTGAATATTGGTTCCCTTAATGGTTAATTTTGGAAATTTATAGTTATTGAGCTCAAATCTATAATATGACTATAGATTAATTATTCACTAGTGAATTAATAGTACTTAAGGATCAAGAGGTAATTAGAAGGGTAAAACGGTAATCTTGACCAACTCTAATTAATGAACCAATAAATGGAGGACAGAACTACATTTATTTATTATATCAATGGACTAAAAGAGAAAAGTCTGTAAATAAAATTCTATAAATACTTAGAGTGCAATTCCATATTTATAGTGGAGTAATCATGGAATTAACAAATAAGATATTTGATTAAGGAGTTTAATTAATAATATGGTTTATTGGAGCTTCGTATTATAGGTCTATGGTCCCCACATCACCTGTGTCCTACACTATCAAGGGTAAGGATGTCAAAAGAAAGATTTGTAGAGAGAATGACTTAATTGCAAATGAATTAATTTTCCAAGGCAAGAAAATAATTATGTGATAATTATGGTCAATTGATTAATTATGAAATGATTAACTATTTAACTCTATAGTTTTTATTTTGAAAAACTATAGGTTAAAATAAATATTAATCATGTTCGGATTAATATAAAGAGAAATGAATCATTATCTTATTTAAAATAAGATATTTATTTATTTATTTAAAACTGATATTTTAAGATGAAGTTAATTTTGAATGAACTAATATTTATTTTGGAATAATTATATTGTCTTAAATATTAATTAAATAAACAAATGAGAAAATTAGGGATAACCCTAATGGTGTGGTCGACACACTCACTGTATAGAGAGTGTGGCTCACACAGGGATTTCCTATCCTTGGGATTTGAATTTTGAATTTCAAATAATTTGTTTATTTTAATTATATATTTAATTATTTTTTAAATATGATTTTAATTAAATAATTAAATAAAGTTATAATTGATCAGTTTTATTTTAATAAAATAAAGATTAATCAAATTAGTTAATTATCTTTATAAACTTGAAAAGAAGCGATACTTTTCAAGAAAAACAAGAATTGGTTTTCATAGACAGTGAGACTCTCTCTCTAAAGAGAAAGCGATAATTTTTCCTAAACCTGAAAAACTATCCAATACATCTTCTTTCTGTCAAACCTCTCTAGATCTGATGTATTGAGTACATCTAGAGAGTCCCAAATCAACATTTTTGAATCCTACATGCCCACACAAGTCCTTGTGTGTTTGATGATTGGTCTGGAAGATCAAGGTGTGAGCTTGCAGAATCTTGATTGAAAGATCATTAATTTATACAAAAAGATTCGCGGATACTTGATAGGCTTCAAGAGGTAATCTCTAATCTATTTGTATATAATTTAATATATCTATATATGTATGATATTGGCTGGTATTAATAAATTTTTTAAAAACCCAAATTTCTCCGCTGCGTATCTCTGATTTATACTTTTAATACCAACAATTGGTACTAGAGCAGTCTACATATATATATATATAAATATATATATATATATTAAATGTTGTGTGGATTTCTTGCATTTATTATATGTATATTGAATGGATTGATATGTTTTGTGAATGTATGGTTTAATGATGGATCGTTAATTATATGGTGTTATTGGGTTAGGAATTTGAATTTCTATAACTTGTGTAAATCATAAAGGGCATAGGATTTCTGTAAATTTTATTTTTTAAGATATGAAAATTCTATACAGAAGAGAAAGAAGGACTTGAGCCACCATCCACCAAGTCGTGGCCCTAGCCCCACGGTTGCCTCACTTGTGTGCGCCCCAGGCCCCTGCATGTGCCAACCACACGGCCACCAGCACCCAGGTGTGTGCGCGCATCAGCCCTGCGGCTCCCTGCACATTTGTGCACTGCACTTGCAGCCAACTTGCGCCCTTGCGTCGTGCGGTTCCCCAGCCACCTGCGCCACCCTTGTCGAGCCCTTGGCTCCTCCTTGCTGCCACCGACCCTAGTGGTCTATTGGCCCCCAAATCTAGATCCTATTTTTGTGGAATTAATCTTTTATTTTATTAATTTTTAAATTGTTTAAATTTAAAAGTGTAATTATCGTATTTTACTTTTTTTAGAAAAATAAAATATTTAGTTGGTTAATATTTTATCTTAAGTTTAAATAATTGTTTGAATATGATTATTTAATTATTTAAATTCAACTAAATTAAAAAGATGACAAAAATGATTATTTTATTAAAAATTAGTTTTAATTAAATGAATTAATTGGAAAGTTAGTTTCTAATTAATTAGTTGGGCCTAACAAATTCCTAAAGATTTGTAAAAAAGCCTAAAAGTGAGGAGAAATATTTTTGGAGTCTTGAAAACCACCTAAAGGCTATTTTGTAATTTTATTTTTATTTTTTCAAAGATTGTATATTTAGAAATACCCAATAGTACTCGGTTCATCATTTATTGTTTATTTATTTATTATTTCTATTTTAAAAAAATTAATTAATGTTTGATAAATACCATGATCATGCATTAGTCAATTACATGTCATTCATGAAACCTCATACAATTTTTTCATTAATCATGCATCTTTTAGAAACATAATTATTTAGGATTGTCCTAACTGTTTATGTGAATTATTTTGGAGAAATCAATTCCATATAAATTACTAAGTATTGAATTAGTTAAAACTTGGTAAATTACACCATAATAAATGCAATAGTTATTATTGGCCTTTAAGATAACCAAATTTAATTAAAAAGTGTTTTAGTAAAGTTAGATGAATGTAATGGGCAATTATCTAGATCACATTAATTGTAGAAACAAGCTCTTTTTATAATTAAATGTATTTTATAATTAATTACATTAATAGGTTATTAATAAACTAGTAATTAATTTAGAATTAATTTATTACTTTAATAAAATACATTTTTTCTAAAATAGTAAGTGGAAGAAGGTGAACATCTCAATGTGACCCGTTATCTCCATTATTAGTACAACGCCATGAGATATATAAATAGGGCCTTGAGGCGGCTTTGTTTCCATCTTCCTAAGGAATGTTTCTAGACATATTAATATCAAGGTTGGCTTCTTACGAAAATAAGGAGTGATGTATTTTAGGCTTGACTGACCCTAAGGCGACACTCTCCAAGTTAAGTCATGAATTCTAAAATAACAGATTACACTTACAAAGATGCAATTAAAATTTTGCAGTGGATACTAGCATCTTGACCAAACCAGCGGTACTTTATTTTTAAAATAGGAAAAAAAGAGTTATTTTAAGTTTTAAATAATAAATATCAGATTGTCTTATAAACTATCTGAATTTAACTTGATCGACCCTAAGGCGACACTTTATTTGTTGGCTAGTTTTATCCTGTAATAGTAAATGTTAGTTTATGTGTTTTAATTGTTGCATTCATGCATCAATTTACTTTCCGAATAATTGATATTTTTCAAATAGTAATATTATTGTATTTTATTTCTTTAAGTAATGTCGAACGGTGGCAATCCAATAACTATTTTACTTTCACTTGAAAAACTTAATGGTGATAATTTTATAAGATGGAAATCGAATCTAAATTTGATGTTAATCTGTGAGAACCATAAATTTGTCATAATTGAGGAATGTCCTGAAGAGCCCGCTGCCAATGCCCCGAAGACTATTTGGGACCAATATGATGCATGGATTAAATCCAACAATAAGGCTAAGTGTTACCTGCTTGTGAGCATGAATGATGTTCTGAGAACAAAGCATGAACCTATGGAAACTGCTTTCGAGATAATGGAATCTCTGCAAGCCATGTTTGGGCATAAATTTGATCAAAGTAGACATGAGGCTACTAGAACCTACATGACTACTAAGATGAAGAAAAGTGTTTCTATGCGTGAACATGTCTTGAGTATGAATAACGTGATACATGAAGCTGAAATACATGAGGTCATCATTGATGAGCGTACACAAGTAAGCCTCATACTTGAATCACTCACTCTTGCTTTCTTTTCGTTCACAACCAACTGTATTACGAATAAGTTGGAATTCAACATGACCTAGCTGTTGAATGAACTGAAGACATTCGAGTCTCTTAACAAAACCAGAACCAAAGAGACTGAGGCAAATGTGGCAGGGGAGAAACCTTCAACCTCTAAGGACAAAACCAAGAAGAGGAAGAAGAACACTGACAAGGAAAAAAGTAAGGACAAGAAGTCCAACAAAGGCAAGAAGGCGCAAAAATCCAAGGAGAACAAGAATGACAACATCTCCAAGAAGAAGGAACCAAAAGGAAAATGTTTCCACTGTGGAGTTGAAGGTCACTGGAAGAGAAACTATAAAAAGTATCTCGCTGAGCTGAAAAAGAAAGTTAAATATGATTTTCTTGTACTTCAAGCTTGTGTAGTGGAAGACGATATGTCATCCTGGGTTTTAGATTCAGGAGCCACTAACAATGTTTGTTCTTCTATGCAGATACTTGAGTCGTCAAGAGAAATAGCTGATGGTGAGGTCACAATGCGAGTTGGAAGTGGAGCACTCGTTTTAGCTAGAGCAAAGGGAACAATCCATTTATATTTTGGGAACAATTATCTTTTTTTGAACAATGTTTAATTTATTTATGGATTTTCTAGAAACTTAGTTATTTTATCTATGTTGCACGAACAATTTTTTTTTATATTTCTTTTAATAATAATGCAATTGTTATTTAGAAGAATGGTTTCAAAAAATTTCAAGCAGAACATACAAACGGATTGTATATGCTCAAACCTAATGAACAAATGCTAAATAACTCAGAATTAATTAAAGTTGCAAAACCGCAAGGAAAAAAAGACAAAAGTCTCAAATGAAGATGAAACATATCTTTGGCATGTTAGACTTCGTCATATAGGACTAGATGGTATAATCTGGTTAACAAAAGATGGACCTTTGAGAGAACTAAGAGTTGGAACTCTTCCAGTTTGTGAATCCTGTCTAGAAGGCAAAATGACCAAATGCCCTTTGTCAGCGAATTGAAATAGAGATAAAGAACTTTTGGAGCTTGCACACAGTGATGTCTGTGGTCCAATAAATGTACAAGAAAGAGGTGTGTATGAGTACTTCATCACTTTTATTGACGATTACTCAAGATATGGTCATACTTATCTAGTGCTTAGGAAATCTGAAACCTTTGGAAAGTTTCAAGAATTCAAAGCTGAGGCTGAGAAGCATTTAGGTAAGACTCTTAAAACAATTCGATCTGATCGAGGTGGTGAATATTTGGATTTAAAATTCAAAGATTTCATGCTGGAGCATGGTATTCTATCCCAACTCACAGCACCTGGAATGCCACAGCAAAATGGTGTTTCGGAAAGAAGAAACAGTACCTTGTTGGACATGATCAGGTCTATGTTAAGCTACTCTTCACTTCCTCTCTCATTATGGGGATATGCACTTCAGACGGCAACTTACATTTTGAATGTGCTCCCATCTAAGACCATAAGCAAAACTCCATTGGAACTGTGGAATGGAAACAAACCTAGTTTGCACTATTTCCACATTTGGGATTGTCTTTCTCATGTTCTTAGACCTAAATCGGGGAAACTGGATTTGAGCTCTGAAGTATGCATTTTTGTGAGCTACGCCCAAGAAACAAGAGGCAGTTATTTCTATAGGCCCAAAGACCAAAAGGTATTTGTTTCAACAAATGCGACCTTCGTTGAACACGACTACATGAATAACTATAAACTTCAGAGAAACGTAGTTTTGGAGGAACTCAAAGTTGATAATATTTCATATCTTTCATCGTCACCATTAAATGATAAACGACAAACCAAGGAAACCACTATTCCTGATAAGGAAACCCTAGTGCAACATCGTAGTGGGAGGATTGTGAGACAACCTGTTTGCTATGAACAAGAGGCACATGTCTTTATTTCCGATACAGACAAGGACGATCCATTAACCTTCAAAGAGGTTATGGATGATCCTGAAAATGAGAAATAGCAAGAAGTCATAAACCAAGAAATGGAATCCATGTATTCCAATTTTGTCTGAGAACTTGTAGACCCAACTGAAGATGTTAGGCCCATTGGGTGTAAATGGATATACAAAAAGGAAAGAGGTGTAGATGGGAAAGTGGAGACTTTCAAAGCAAGACTAGTAGCCAAATGTTACACTCAGAGAGAAGGTGCTGATTATGAAGAAACATTTTCATTTGTGGACATGTTGAAATCCATTCGTATTCTCATACCCTAGTTGCCACGAATGATTATGAGATACGGAAGATGGACATCAAGAAGACCTTTCTTAATGGCTATCTTGATGAAAATATCTATATGGTACAACTAGAACGGTTCATCAAGAATGGGGAAGATCAAAATGTGTGTAAGTTGTTGAAATCCATTTATGGATTAAAGCAAGAAACTAGATCTTGGAATATCACCTTTGATGAAACAATTAAAACATATGGCTTCAAACAAAATGTTGACAAAGCATGTGTATGTAAATATATCAAAAGAAAAGTGGTGGTTTTCCTAATTCGTTATGTGGATGACATTCTCCATATTGGCAACAATATAGAGACACTGTCAAACGCAAAGAAGTGGTTAGCCGAAAAGTTCCAAATGAAAGATTTGGGTGATGCGAGCTATATTATGGGAATCCAAGGTGTTATCCCCATTTCCTGTCCAGGTTCTGGGCCTTTGCCCCGGCTCGCGTTCTGGGGACCAAATTTGGTATATGGGCCTTACCCAAGGACTACGGACTGGGCCTGTGTAGAGTGGTCCGGGACGTTCCTCCGGGTTCATCTTCAGATGGGACGGTCCCGGCCGTGTCCGAAGTGCCCGGACCGTCGCGGCCATCGCGTCCTCTGTCCCGGACCTGGAATGGTCCGGGCTCGAAGTAAACGTAGCCGGCCAAAGGTAAACGAACCTGGATCGTTTCTCCCCCAGGAGGCCAGGACACTGAAACCGCCTCATTTCGCGTGAGCTTTGTCCCCCCACTTTTCGTCTGCGGAAAGGGTCACCTCGGGATTATCTGCTGGTGTGTCAGGACTGCGCAGCCAAGTACTCTGACCGGTCTTGTCCCCTGAATCGGCCTCGTAACTCGAATTGGTCAGAACCAAGGTGTCGTTTTGTCTGGAGAAGGCTTGCGTCTCATGGCAACTCGTTGGGCCTGAGCTGATTGGAGGTCAGTGTGTTGTTTATCTTTTCTGCTTGGGCCTCCTCTAGGAAGCCCCCTTGTGCACATCCCCCAGATGGGCCCGGGGTGGATCCGGCCCAAACCCGATGTCCCCTTCGATCTATAAATACAAGTTGTAATGCAACGTAAAAAGGGGAGAGAGGCAGAAACTCTGTTGAAATAGAATCAGACCATTCCATTGTAAAAGCTGATCCTAGCTCTAGTACAGATATATATACATAGACTCGTGGACTAAGGCTAGTTAACGCCCCAACCACGTAAAAATCTTGTGTCAATCTTCCATTTTCATTATTATTATCAGTTAATACCCCACTTTAAGATAGTTGCCGAAAATCTCGGTTAACAGTTTGGTGCTTTCGTTGAGAGCTGAAGGAAGCTAGCGCCGACGTCAGGCCTTTACTACGATGGTGAACACTCGTAACACCACCTTCGACCCTGCCAACCCGGAGCAGGACAACGGAGACCCATTGCCTTCTCAGCGCATCCCTCAAAACCTGCCTGAAGACGTGCCTCCTCAGACGTCTCACCAAGACGAGTCGCAAGACTACGAGGGTGAGACAGAGTACGAAGTAGGAAACGAAGAAGAGTACTATGAGGAGGAGAATGAGGGGGAGTATCATGATGAAGCCGCGGATCCCGAGGTCCCTCGCGACGATCAGCAAGACCCGGAGGTGACTAGACTGAGGCAGCAGATCCTGGATCAGGAAGCCAGGATGGCCGAGCAGGCGGAGGCACACCGCCGGGTGCAAGAGTCTCTCCAGGCCCTGCAAGCACTGATGGCCGCGCAGGGCCCGGCGGCCAACCCCGCAGTTGGCCTGCACCCAGAAACGCAACAACCCGCTCCCCAAGCGCAAGCCGGGGGCCCCAGGGGGGCCAGCCCGATCCGTTTCCCAGAGCCTCCCCCCGACACGGCTCCGAAAGTCCCGGACAGGGAGCGACGGACGACTCGGAAAAAGACTACCCCCGTCAGTAAAGACGGGGCACGTTCACGGCCGTTACCTAGGAAAGAAAAGGTGTGCCCTGTCCCAGGACGAGGCCACCCAATCGATCCGCAGGGGGTACGGCCGCAGGACGGTCAGCCCCGGCCCGCCCCAAGGGCGAACGGGAGGGAAAAGTCTTTGCACCCGAGTGCCTCAGTCAACAAGAACCATCGGGAACGATCCCGCCGCGAGGATCGTGACGCTCTCAGCTCCGGGGACGACACTTCCCGGGTAGATTTACGCGACGGACTGAATGTCCGGAAAGAGCGGGCCCGCAAGCAAAAAATCCTTCCTCGGAACGGCGACCTCAGGAACGACATAAACGACAGGCGCAACGAGAAAACCCCCCTGGGGGATAGCGCGGCCAGGCAGCTCATGGAGCAAATGGCAGCATTAAAAAAGGTCACCGACCGCTTGGTTCGCAAGCAAGAGGGCGCGGACACTAACTCTGATGAAGAGGACAAGGAGCCGTGCGCGAGACATATCCTAGACGCCGTGTTGCCCAAGGGGTTCAAGATGCCCAGTCTCACCGCCTACACTGGAAGCACGGACCCTAGGGATCATCTGTCCCGGTACAACCGACTCATGACCGTGGCTCACGTCAGCGACAACGGCAAATGCCTCTGCTTCTCCATCACGTTGGGCGGTCCTGCCGAAGAGTGGTGGAAAAGGCTTAAACCGGGGTCCATCCAAACATGGTCCGGGCTACAGTCGGCTTTTCGGAAGCAATTCGTGGCCGCCATGAGGATGGTCATGCAAATCAGTGCCCTCGCCAATATTAAGCAAATGCCCGCAGAAACATTGAGGGCCTACATCCAGCGCTTTACTGAAGAAGCCTCCAAGACAAAGGTCGACGACGGACAGCGCCTGGTGGCACTACAGTCTGGAATTCGGGCCGGGTCCCCGCTCTGGGACGACATGCAGCGCAATAAAGCCGCCACCCTAGAAGAATTTATTAGGAGGGCCCAAGGATTCATCAACTGGGAGGAGGCCCAGATCCAGGCCTTCGGATGGCCCTCGGCTCCTCATCCAGTCCCTCAGACGATTCCAGGAGGTACGGGACATTTCCCCGCGCAGTCCTACGCATCGCCCCCCATCGTCCCGGGGGCGGTTGTCGCGCCCGGCATTAGTTACACGCCTACGGTGTACGGTCCTGCCGCTTCGGGATACGCCCCGGCCCAATCAACGCCCTTCTCCGGGTATGGTGTCGCGCCAGCGGGGCACAGCATGGCCCCCGTCGTGGCCCAGCAATCGCAGACCGGGGTAACCGAGGCAAGCGTGAATCCCTCCCGGAGTAAGCGGGCCGGCAAAGGCCAGAACCGGCCGGAGTCAGCCAATAAAGGGAAGAGGGGCTATGAGCCCCAATACTTAGAATACACTAACCTGGTGGATACCCGGGAAAACATCTACCTGGCTACAGAAAGAGCGGTCCATTACCGGAAACCTAGCCCCATGTTTAGAGGAGGGAGGAACCCCAGAGACACCAGAAAACGGTGCGCCTATCACAAAGATGTGGGCCACACCACCGACGAATGTCGGCAGCTCAAAGATGAAATTGAAAACCTCATCAAGCTGGGACACCTCCATCAGTGGGTAAGGATGCCCATAGGCGTCCCGGGCATGACAGCAAATCCCGGGCAGTCTGCGGCGCCGGCAACGACTCGTGCATACCCGCCCCAGGGAGGGTATGCGCAAGGGCTCCCGGCAAAGACCCCTCAGGGGGCCGTCGCCACGCAGGCCCCCGGTCCTGGGATGCCCTATCCATCCGAGGCAGCGCCCCCTCGAGTGGACGGGCACGTGTCGACCATATCAGGCGGACCCCACCTAGGAGGCCCTTCGAAGAATGATCAAAAGCGCTATCTGAGCGAGCTGGACCATGACCAAGAAGTTTGCGCCCTCGTCCAGGCCCCTGCTCAGCGCCCCAAACTGATGAACCTCCCCATCACGTTCATGGAAGACGACGCCCGTAACGTCCATTTACCGCACCACGACCCACTGGTCATAGATGCTCAAATTGCCAACAAGATGGTGTCCCGAGTGTTGGTGGATGACGGAAGCTCCATCAACTTATTGTTCAAACCCGCCTTTGCCGCCATTGGCCTGACGGAGGCTGATCTGGCGTCCTGCCCGACCCATATCTACGGTTTCAATGGGGATGCGATCCTCCCCATGGGAAAAGTCCAGCTGCCCGTAACTCTGGGGGGCGAGTTGCAGCACTCGTTCAAGTTCTGCACCTTTGTGGTGGTGGATTGCCCGACCGCTTACAACGTTATCTTTGGTCGGCCCGCCCTGGTCGAATTCGGGGCCATCACCTCCATCCGCCATCTGTGCATGAAGTTCCCGTGCAGCAACGGGGGGGTAGGAATGGTCCGCGGAGACCAGAAAAGCGCACGGAAATGTTACCATATCTCTGCTCGTCCCGTCTGCATGGTCCGGGATGAGCCCGTCGATCCGGGATTCCGCCCGGCCGAACAAGCTGACCAGGACGAGGATGACCTGGACCCACGATTGGGAGATGAGCGCGCCCTTGAGCCGATGGACGAAGTAGAAGAGGTGTGCATCAGCGACTCCGACCCAACCAGGGTCATCCAAGTGGGAAAGAACCTGCCGGGAGACATTCGGGCCGCCATTATCGCCCAAGTCAAGGAAAACCAAGACCTCCTAGCATGGTCACACTCCGATATGACCGGGATCGACCGCAATATTATATGTCACGCATTAAGTATTGACCCAAACGCGACACCGGTCTGCCAGAAGCGCAGACCTTTGGGGACGGAGAGGGCCGAGGCCCTCAAACTGGAGGTGGAGAAGCTGTCTTCCATTAACTTCATCCGCGAAGCCGTGTACCCCGTATGGCTGGCCAACCCGGTCTTGGTTCCGAAGCCTAACGGGACATGGAGGACCTGCATCGACTTCACGGACCTCAACAAAGCGTGTTCGAAGGACTGTTTCCCGCTCCCCAGGATAGACCAAATGGTGGATGCTACGTCCGGTTACGAGATCTTGAGTTTCATGGACGCCTACTCGGGCTACAACCAGATCTCCATGCACGTGGCAGATCAGGAGCACACCAGTTTCCAAACTGACAAGGGCATCTACTGCTATGTCGTCATGCCGTTCGGACTCAAGAATGCCGGAGCAACCTACCAGAGGCTCGTCAATCGAATGTTTAGGGCCCAGCTGGGGCGAAACATGGAAGTATACATCGACGATATGCTGGTCAAATCCAAGACATTGCGGGAACATTCGAACGATTTGGCGGAGGCTTTCACGGTTATCCGGATGTACGGGATGAAGCTGAACCCTAAGAAGTGTACCTTCGGCGTCGCATCCGGAAAATTCCTGGGCTTTATAGTAAGTTCCCGAGGAATTGAAGCCAACCCCGAGAAGATCAAGGCCCTGATCAACATGGCCTCTCCCCGGAAGCACAAGGACGTTCAAAGCCTGACGGGGCGAGTGGCCGCCCTGAGCCGTTTTGTCTCCAAGGCCACGGACAAATGCGTCCCTTTTTCCAACGTCCTCCGGGGAAGCCAGCGGTTCGAATGGTCACCCGAGTGCCAAGAAGCCTTCCAGAAGCTGAAAGAGCACTTGGCCAAGGCCCCTATCCTGGCAAAGCCAATCGAAGGAGAGCCTTTGTACTTATACCTGGCCGTAACCGAGCACGCCATCAGCACCGCGTTGGTGCGCGAAGAGGAAAGGACTCAACTCCCGGTGTACTACGTGAGCAAGCGATTACTAGACGCCGAATCTAGATACCCACTAATCGAAAAACTGACTTTCTGCCTGCTGACGGCATCCCGGAAGCTTCGAACTTACTTCCAGGCCCACACGATAAAGGTCTTAACCAACCACCCCCTGCGGCAGGTGTTGCAGAAACCTGAGGCGTCGAGGAGACTCCTGAAATGGGCAATGGAGCTGAGCCAATTTGATATATCTTACGTACCCCGGGTATCCATTAAGGGACAGGCCCTGGCCGACTTCATCATCGAATGTTCCGGGATCATCCCAGAAGAGAGTACCCCCGCGGCCTGCAGTTCTCCCGTTTGGAAAGTCTTCGTGGACGGAGCATCGAACGAAAACGGGGCCAGCGCCGAGATCATCCTGGTCTCCCCGTAGGGGCATCAGCTACAAAACGCCCTCCGTTTCTAGTTCAAAGCGTCAAACAACGAGGCGGAGCACGAGGCCGTCATAGCCGACTTGCGTCTGGCCCGAGAAGTAGGGGCGGCGAACCTCGAAATATACAGTGATTCTCAGCTGGTAGTCAGAAAAATCTCGGGGGAGTATCAGACCAAGGGGGAGCGAATGGCAGCATGCGTAACCCAAACGAGGGAGATGCTCCAAGCGTTCGCGGCGCATTCCATCCGCCAGATACCCCGGGAGAAGAACGTCTTCGCGGACACATTAGCAAAGCTAGCAACCGACGTAGAGTCCGAGTTGGCCGGGCTGGTCCCCGTCAACCATCTCCCCGTCCCAAGCATCGGGACTCCGACCGTCCATGCCGTCGATCACTCCAATTCATGGATGGGGCCACTGATCCGCTACCTCTCCACCGGGGAGGTTCCGAACGAGCGAGCCGCGGCCAGGAAGCTTTTGTACCAGGCCCACCGATACGTCATGATGGACGGGAAACTTTATCGCTGGGGACTGTCTATGCCTTACCTGAGGTGCGTCTCCGAGACGGAGCTGGGCACCATCATGCATGAGGTCCACGAAGGCTTCTGCGGAGATCACACAGCCGGACCCAGTTTATCCAAGAAAATTTTGCGCCAAGGATACTTCTGGCCCACCATGAAGCGGGACTGCATAGACTACGTCCGCAAGTGCGAACAGTGCCAGAGGTACGCGAAGATCCCTCGGGCCCCCCCAACAGAGATAACCTTGATGAACAGTCCCTGGCCCTTTGCAGTGTGGGGGATCGATCTCGTGGGATCCCTCCCAACCGGGAAGGGAGGGGTGAAGTATGCCATTGTGGCGGTAGACTATTTCACGAAATGGGTTGAGGCGGAGCCTATGAACACGATCACGTCCAAGAAGGCCTTAGATTTCGTCGTTAACAACATAGTGTGTCGGTATGGCCTCCCCTACAAAATCGTGTCTGACAACAGGAAACAATTTGACAGCCTCCACTTCACGGACTTCTGCGAGAGGCACGGTATAGTGAAGAGTTTTTCCGCCGTGGCCAGGCCCCAGGCAAACGGACAGGCCGAAGCCGTGAACAAAATCCTAAAAGGGACCCTGAAGAAAAAGCTTCAGGCCTGCAAGGGCAAGTGGCCCGAAGAGCTCCCCCGCGTGTTGTGGGCCTACCGGACGACCGAACGGACATCAACCGGGCATACCCCATACTCAATGGTGTACGGATGCGAAGCCGTCATCCCAATTGAAACAACCATCCCGTCCCATCGTCGCGACACATATGATCCCGCCCAGAACCACGCCTTGCTCCAGGAATCTCTAGACCTTATCGAGGAGATCCGGGAAGAGTCGCAAGTGCAGTTGAAGATGTACCAGGGCAAGGTCGCTCGGCATTTCAACTCAAGAGTCAAGAGCCGTAAATTTGAAACCGGCGATCTGGTCCTGCGGAGGGTCTTCCCTGCCACGCAGGATCCCGGAGTAGGAGTTCTGGGCCCGAATTGGGAAGGGCCGTATGAGATTCAGCAAGAGATCTGCCCCGGAACATACCGATTGAAGCGACTCGATGGCTCCGAGGTTCCACGCGCCTGGAACGCAGAACACCTCCGTAAATACTACCAGTAGCCCAAGGGCTCGTCCCAGTTTAATGTTTACGTTGTAACATGTATGCCTCAGGGCTAATTCCCTTTTCTGAACAATGAAAATGACGTGTGCAAAACGTCATAAAAGGCTTTTATTTCCACGCAAATGTGTGCCTCAGGGAAAATTCCCTCTTGAACTCCTTTCTCAAGTGACCCCAGACCAGTCTCCGCTCACTTGCGGGGGGTGTCATCCCAGGCACAAAAATAAAAATAAGAGGGCCGAGCCCAAGGCTGGTCCCATCCCGGACGAACGATGTTCGAGAGTATAAAAATAAGAGGACCGAGCCCAAGGCCGGTCCCATCCCGGACGAAAGATGTCCGGGAGTATGAAAATAAGAGGATCGAGCCCAAGGCCGGTCCCACCCCGGACGAACGACGTCCGGGGGTACAAATAAAAGAGGACCGAGCCCAAGCCCGGTCCCACCCCGGACGAACGACGTCCGGGGGTACAAATAAAAGAGGACCGAACCCAAGCCCGGTCCCACCCTGGACGAACGACGTCCGGGGGTACAAATAAAAAAGGACCGAGCCCAAGGCCGGTCCCACCCCGGACGAACGACGTCCGGGGGTACAAATAAAAAAGGACCGAGCCCAAGGCCGGTCCCACCCCGGACGAATGGCGTCCGGGGGTACAAATAAAAAAGGACCGAGCCCAAGGCCGGTCCCACCCCGGACGAACGACGTCCGGGGGTACAAATAAAAGAGGACCGAGCCCAAGGCCGGTCCCACCCCGGACGAACGACGTCCGGGGGTACAAATAAAAGAGGACCGAGCCCAAGGCCGGTCCCACCCTGGACGAACGATGTCCGGGGGTACAAATAAAAGAGGACCGAGCCCAAGGCCGGTCCCACCCCGGACGAACTACGTCCGGGGGTACAAATAAAAGAGGACCGAGCCCAAGGCCGGTCCCACCCCGGACGAACGACGTCCGGGGGTACAAATAAAAGAGGACCGACCCCAAGGCCGGTCCCACCCCGGACGGATGACGTCCGGGAGTGTGAAAATAAGAGGACCGAGCCCAAGGCTGGTCCCATCCCGGACGAACGATGTCCGGGAGTATAAAAATAAGAGGACCGAGCCAAGAGCCGTTCCCACCCCGGACGCACTACGCCCGGGGGTATAGAAGTAAAAGGAGCCCAAGGCCGGTCCCACCCGGACGAGCACCGTCCGGGGGTATAAAATCTGTCCGACCCGGACGTGTTGATCCTCGGAGCACAGAAGCATCAGGTCAACCCCGGAACAAACCCAGGACCTAAAATTCCAGGGAAAGCACACTCCGGGTTAAACAAAGTCCCAAGGGCCCTGAACAGAGCAAAGACTAGTCGTTGGGTCCAGTCCCGGCCGTTGGAACCGGGACAAAACCCCCTGCAATCAGTTAGTCGCGACATCAACTTCTTACTGAATGGGGAAAGGAGAAATCTTTTAAAAACCAAAGGAAGAAGCAGTGTTTGAAATTAAATTACAAGCTAAACTAATTAACAAAAAGAACGAGGCCGAGACAAGGGCCTACAGCGCGTCCGCCCGGAGGTCCGCATCCTCCCTCTCCTTGGCCTCGTACTCGGCACGCTTCAAGTCGGGATCGGGGAAGATAAGGAGGTTCATGTTCTTGTCCTTGCACCAGGCCATATAAATGGCCTCGTTAAAGGTGACATCCACTAAGTTGTCGGCCTCCTCCTTCTCCCGACGGGTGGTGTCGTGTGCCGCCTTCTCCTGAAGAAGGGAGTCACCCAGCTCAAGGACACGGGCTTTCAGGATCCGGATCTCCTCCTTGTCCAAGACGGACTGTGCCGCAGCCGTCTCCAAGAGAGTCGCCCTTTCGTCAGCAACCTTTGTCGTCCGGGACAACTCCTCTTCCACCCTGGCCTTGGCATGACTAATTTCCTCGCGCTCCGCCTTCGCGCGGGCTAGCTCTTCTTGGAGGCGAGCTGTCTCCTTGCTGAGATTTTCCTTGACAGTCTCCCTCTGGTTCACGGCCGCCTCTATTTCCAGCTTGGCCGTCTCCATCTTGAGGGCAAGCTCGGCCATCAAATCGGCACTCCTTTGAGATAACAAGGCAACCTGGGGCAAACGAAAGTTAGAAAAAGAAGTCACCACCAACGAATGACTAAAGGACATGAGTTGAAAATTACCGCGGTAGCCTGGTGGCGGAGAGCCTGAGAGATGAACAGCCCGTCCGGATTGGCTATCATGGCGTACCTCTTCAGCTGGAGGTTAGACATAGTGCTCCCAACCTGATCGAGCAAATCAGCGGCCATGGGGGCAATGTCCTGGCCCAGCTTGGGGCGGAAGCCCATCTCAGCAGCTAGCCGATCCACGATCGGCTGAGGAGCGCTGAACTCGGCGGGACGATCCGAAAACTTGACCTGGCGACGGATCATCAGGGCCTTGTAAGCGTCGTCTCTCCAGCATCAGCCGCTCTCCCAGGTCCGGTTGACCAGCCGGGACTGCTCGTCCCGCAGAGCGGACTCCCCCTCCTCGAGAAGGGTTGGGCGGAGAGGAAGGACAGGCGGAGCAGGGATCTCCTTCGCGGTTAGCCTACTCTCCCCGTGTGACTCCTCGGCTGTCTCTGACAACGTCGTTTGAGGCCTCTTCCCGAGTTTGCCCTCCCGGGCATCCTCTCCGGGGCCTCTCTTCCCAGAGCTCCGGCTTGCGGCTCCGCCCGTTTCCAAATCAATTACCGGGGGCTGGTCCGGGAGACCGTCTGCGGCCGACTCCACGGCCCTGAATGGTACCACGGCCAATGCCTCACCTGGCCCGGGCGTTGTCCCGGATCTTTCACTGGTTGGGGGGAGCTCCGCGCCGGCCGCGACATTTGACCTCCTGGCCGCCTTCAAGGTTGACCTTTCCTTGATGAGCCTCCTCATCTCGCTGGCTGGGTCAGACATGTTGGAGTCCTCTACAAAAATACAGGAAAATGGGTTAGCACAATAAGCCTAGCGGGAAAGCACAACAGAAAAATGTACAGCCCGGGACAAACCCTTGTCTAGGCCCCGGGCGAGACCCAATTCCCCTAGAGCAAATGAGTGTATCCGGTCTCCTACGTCGTCCTGGGTTAGGAACCCCCCGTACTGGAGGAACCCGGACAGGAACATTAGGGTTTCTGATCCTACAGGGATGGGAGATGAAGGCCTCATCCCCCAATCAGTCCTAAACGCGGGGCCCGGCGGCTCTAGCCTATCCCTAGCCAAGTCCCCAACTTGAGGGGCGTAAGTTAAGACTAAAGGGGAGTTACCTCGCCCCGATACGCTAGCCCCGGGAGTGCCGATGTTTGGCAGGGCGTCTTCGAAAAGCTCCTCCAGCTCCTCCGACGTGGCCTCTTCCACCGGAAGTTGTTTCTTCTTACGCTGAGCCGCGGTGGCCCGCGCCGCTCTCACCACCTCGGCGATGTGGTCAAGGGCTAGTTGCTCCCAGACCTCGACGTTCCTCTCAAACGGGAGGCCCCGGTGGCTAGGGACAACAATGGTCTGGGAGGCTGCGAGCAACCCTATTAGCCAAAGATTTCTGTCGTTGACGTAACTCCCGACGTCCAGCTCCTCCACGGTCAGCTTGGCGTAAAACCTCCTCCTCTCCAGGAGAAAGGCGGTGAGGGGGGTTTGAATGAAGGGACCTGCAACCCGGGAGATACGATGAGAGATGGAAAGCGTAAGATGAGTAAAACCGAGGGTCCGGAGAACTACTTACCCACTCGCTGGAAATCCAGCAGCAGCGTGGGATTCTTGTCAATAAGGAACCCGGATGTCATAAACCAGTAATGCCTGACATCCGGGGGGTGCTGGTAGGAGCCGGGTAGCCACTCCGCTGCTGCAGCTTGTAGAAGTCGTCCAGGTTCTTGTCTTTGACGCTGACCTGCGGCACCAGCTTATAGAAGTACAAGACTTCCGCCGGGGTAGGGTCCGCGATCTCTTTCGCGACACAGAAGACCTTCCACCCGGCGAGCAGGAGATACGCCTGTGGCAGTAGTTGGAATGGTGCGATCCCCACATACGTCAGGAACCGCACGAAATATTCATGAAGCGGAAGCGTAGCTCCCGCGCAGATGTGGCCGGCGCTCCAGGCCCCGAATCCATCCACGGACGTATGCGCCCGCTCCTCTAACCTGGCCATACGGTTGTGGAATAGGCCCGGAGTCGATTCGATGCCCAGCCATGTCTCCAAGAGCAGCATCATCTGGTAGTTCCGGAACAGGTTGGGCGTTACGTCCATCTCCCACCTGTTGCCCTTGGGCGTCCCGGAGCCGGGAGCGACTACATGAGCCCTATTGACCTCCTCGTCGGAGTGAATTGTGACGCTCGTGGCCATGATTGACGATCTGGGGACAAAGAAAGAAAGACCAAGCAGTCAGTACCTAAACCCAAAAGAGTCGGTCGAGGTACAGGGAGTCTCCTAAGGACTGCTTGGAGTCCCGTCGGATCAGGTCCGGGACCCCGAAAAGCCCCGGGACCCTGATCGGGAGGAGAAGCTACTAAGGCCCATCCCTTGTCCGGGGAGCAGCCGAAAAGGTGCAACCCAAACCAGACCGCCTTCCTAGCAAAGTCTAAAACACTGAACCTAGGTGCGTGCGTCTAGAAAGCCTAGATTCACAAAGTTGGCAATAGGATGAATAAATACTTACTGTGTGATTCCGACGGTTGAGGCTGGCAGTTGTCCGATCGCAAGGACGGTAGGACCTCGTTCTTGAAGTGGCACAGCCGGTGCAGCAGTTCGTCGACGGGGTAAGTCCGAGAGGCACCATCGGGTTGCAGGACGAAGGTTGAGGCCCTGGGGAACAGGCGGTGGCGCAGCACTAGTAGACGGCGAAATAGTTTGTCGGCGAGGTCGGACATGCAAAGCTCTAGCGAGCGCTCTGGTTTTTCTTTTTCTTGAGCTGTTTCGGAAGTGGAAAAGTGCTGAAGGTTTGTAGTCTGAGGCTTTATATCAGCCCCCGAATCCTAGCCCCCGATCCAACGGTCAGACGCCTCTTCATCCGACGACCGAAGATCGCGCAGAGGACATTTATGAGCCCTTTCTGGTCTGAATCCTCAGCACCTCCAATCCGACGGCCCAGAAGCGGCGGATGCCAAAGGACGCCCCATCCTACGGTCCACCCCGTTCCAAGGAAATTAATGATGACACTCCCCGTGCGGATGGGACGCCTCGTGACGTGCGCTGACACCCTAACCTAGGCCTAGCGGACTCTAGGAAGCCTAGGCGACTCTTCGAGGCCTTCCAGCAATTACGTGGCGCCACGTGTGTCACTATTCTGGATGCGGGCCAAGGGTGAACGTCCCTGGAATACAGTTAGTGGTCCGGGCTGGGTAACCTGCCACGGCCTTCCCGCTGAGCCTCCTAGCCCTGACAGAAATTGGGGAGGCAACTTGGCAAGAACTGCGAGGGTGGTGCAACCCTCCCCCCGGCTGACCCGGGCGAAGGCTTGGGGGGTAAATGTTATCCCCATTTCCTGTCCAGGTTCTGGGCCTTTGCCCCGGCCCGCGTTCTGGGGACCAAATTTGGTATATGGGCCTTACCCAAGGACTACGGACTGGGCCTGTGTAGAGTGGTCCGGGACGTTCCTCCGGGTTCATCTTCAGATGGGACGGTCCCGGCCGTGTCCGAAGTGCCCGGACCGTCGCGGCCATCGCGTCCTCTGTCCCGGACCTGGAATGGTCCGGGCTCGAAGTAAACGTAGCCGGCCAAAGGTAAACGAACCTGGATCGTTTCTCCCCCAGGAGGCCAGGACACTGAAACCGCCTCATTTCGCGTGAGCTTTGTCCCCCCACTTTTCGTCTGCAGAAATGGTCACCTCGGGATTATCTGCTGGTGTGTCAGGACTGTGCAGCCAAGTACTCTGACTGGTCTTGTCCCCTGAATCGGCCTCGTAACTCGAATTGGTCAGAACCAAGGTGTCGCTTTGTCGGGAGAAGGCTTGCGTCTCAGGGCAACTCGTTGGGCCTGAGCTGATTGGAGGTCAGTGTGTTGTTTATCTTTTCTGCTTGGGCCTCCTCTAGGAAGCCCCCTTGTGCACATCCCCCAGATGGGCCCGGGGTGGATCCGGCCCAAACCCGATGTCCCCTTCGATCTATAAATACAAGTTGTAATGCAACGTAAAAAGGGGAGAGAGGCAGAAACTCTGTTGAAATAGAATCAGACCATTCCATTGTAAAAGCTGATCCTAGCTCTAGTACAGATATATATACATAGACTCGTGGACTAAGGCTAGTTAACGCCCCAACCACGTAAAAATCTTGTGTCAATCTTCCATTTTCATTATTATTATCAGTTAATACCCCACTTTAAGATAGTTGCCGAAAATCTCGGTTAACACAAGGGATAGGAAGAACAAGCTCTTGGCACTTTCTCAAGCTAATTATATAAATGAGGTGCTTGAAAGGTTCTCTATGGAGAATTCCAAGAAAGGTCAGTTACCGACCAAACATGGAATTACTCTTTCTAAAGAGTAATGTCCAAAGACACTTCAAGAGGAAAATGACATGAGAAAGTATCCCTATGCTTCAGTAGTTGGGAGTCTTATGTATGCTATGTTGTGTACTAGGCCTAACATATGCTATGCAGTAGGGATTGAAAGTCGTTATCAATCAAATCTAGGTTTGGAACACTAGATTGCAGTAAATCACATTCTCAAGTATCTTAGGAGAATGAGAGATTATATGCTTGTATATTCATGGGGTGAGTTAAACCCTACTGGATACACTGGTTCTAATTTCCAATTAGATAAAGACAGTTGTAAGTCAATGTCTGGGTTAGTATTCACTCTTGGTGGAGGAGCTGTAGTCTGGAGAGGTATTAAACAATCCAGTATTGCATATTCAGCCATGGAAGTCAAGTATATATCGACTTGTGAAGCAGCTAAGGAAGCGATTCAGATGAGGAAGTTCTACACTAATCTAGAAGTAGTTCCAGTTATGGATAATCCACTAATCCTATACAATGAAAATAGTGGAGCAGTAGCTAATTCCAAGGAACCTAGAAGCCAAAAGAGAGATTGTGCACAGAGGTTATGTGACTGTTATAAAGATAGCGTCCGAATAGAACCTGGCAGACCCATTTACTAAGACACTTCCTGCAAAGTCGTTTATGGGTCATGTGTGAAACATGGGATTAAGGGAAATGCTTCACTTGCTTTGAGGGCAAGTGAGAGATTGTTAGAATTAATGCCCTAAAAGCATGTAAATATATTTTATTGATTTAAACAAAAGTACAATTTTATTATATTTTAATGTTATAATTAATATTTGAATTAATTATTTAATAATATCAAGAAAATTCCTTATTCATTCATTATAATATGATCTTGTATTAGTACAAGAGAATTAAGAACATCTATAATAAATAGAATAGTTAGTAACATATTAAAGTAAGAAATCTTTAATTAATGCTTACTTGCGCGTTTTACTAAGCATACGTGATGCAAGTGATTTAGATTCGGATTACTGATGTTGATAGACATCTTAGTAAATGTGCAGTATATAATAGAGATTATATATGACAGGACCGATGAGAATTAATTATCTTTATAAACTTGTCGTTTGATATAAATTTTTAATTCTTATCATAATAGATGATCATTTGTAGATCAATCTAAATCATGAGTATTCATGAACTTGTGTTTATGTTTATTGGGTCTTTTGATTCACTCGTTAAGTTTTCTTAGTATAACGAGGCTAATCACTTTTGTTTTGGAGATTCAATATCCGGGAACATGATTTACAATAATTGAATTCATACTTTCTTAACGGATCGAATATAGGTTCCCTTAAGGGTTAATTCTTGAACATAATAGTTATTGAGCTCAAATTTATAATATGATTATAGATTAACTATTCACTAGTGAATTAATGGTACTTAAGGATCAAGAGGTAATTAGAAAGGTAAAATGGTAATCTTGACCCCCTCTAATTAACAAACCAATAAATGGTGGACAGAACTACATTTATTGATTATATCAATGGACAACAAGAGAAAAGTCTGTAACTTTACTTCTATAAATACTTAGAGTGTAATTCCATATTTATAGTGGATTAATCTTGATATTAATAAATAAGATTATTAGATTAAAGAATTTAATTAATAATCTAGTTTATTGGAGCTTCATATTATAGGTCTATGGTCCCCAGATCACCTGTGTCCTACACTATCCAATCAGCAAAAGACGACTTAAAGATTCCCTTGATAGCTTCATTTTCCATATCTACCAAATAGTGCAAGCCCGCTCCAGCCATTTTGTCCATTACTTATGTCATCATTTGCTCCTTCCAATCTAATGGTACTGCCTATTGAAATGGAGAGTCTGATGTATTGGCTGGTTTTTTAGCACATGAACCTTTAATTTTTCTTTCCTCAGAAACATCATTCTTCTCTTTATTCTTTTGAAGTAACCACTTAGCTTCTTAGTTCTTCTTCATCTTCTTCACGATTCTGGTCATTGTTTTTTTGGCTGCGTTTCTTCTTTTTGACTAACTTTGACATTTTCTCTCCTTCTTCGTCTGATTTCTTTCTCATGATGTAGTGAAGCTAACTCTACTGCAAGTTTCATTTGTTGCCCAGCCATTTCTTTACTTCATTTATGATGTTGCTCTTCTGCCCATAAATTCCTTTCTTTCGCTTGAAGGCAATGTTCATCTGCTCACCAAAATATTTCTCATCTTTTTTAATGTTTTGTTGCATGAAGGCAATGTTTTGTGGTGACTGACTAGTTGCTTCATCTGGATGATTATTTGATCGTGCCATTGTTGTCTCCAATATTCTTGCTTCTTAATTCCTTTCCTGCAAATCGGTTGAAAAGAAATGATAATAGTTTATGAAGAATATTCACATTTGACCCTCGATTTTTTATCATTTCCCATAGACAATGCCAATTGTTTGGGTCAAAATCTTCTCAATAACTTTCTAGAATAAGATCAATTATCTTCTTTAAATTTGAGATTGTCGACATAGCCTTGGAACACACATTCAATTGATTCAATCAATCTTGATGAATATGTTTTTCAACAAAACTGAAAGAATGAACCAAAGTGGGAGTACCTACAAAAAAGTTCTCTGCTGCTTAAGTCAGTCTATGATTCGTTCTCTACGTCTACAATCAAGAAAATGTAAATAATGATTCCAAGGTCCCCAAAATGAGGCCCTTGTCTACTATTTATAGGGAAAATAATAAGGAATGAGATAGAAGGACTTATCCCGATTGGTATACATTTCAATCCTACTAACGTTCCTTCCCACTTTTTTTCTCTCCTTCAAACTGAGCTAATAATTCAACGACGGGGCATCTTAAAACCCTCTTTTCTTGTTGTTCTATTGCTCACCATCCATTCGTTCTTTAATCTATCTTTAATTAAAGGCTAACATACTTTCATGGTGCTCTTTGCGAGCTCTCATGTTCAGACAAATTCTACCGAATTTTGTTCTACAGATGAAATTATTTCAAGCTCTTCTTTAAGAAATGATCATTTTGAGATCTTTCTTTCTACAAGAAGCTCTACTAAACTTCTTCTCTAGCTCAGATCTCTTTTGTCTGATGAGGAGCTTTGACTAGCATTTGCCATCATCAAATATTATCGAGCTCCTTATTGCAAAGAGCCCTACAGAATGTATTTTGCTCTATTCTGCTCAACTCTTCTATTTTTTTATTGAATAAAACTGTGTGTTTTACTTAATTTATATCATCGAACTTTGTGGGAAAACTTATTCCCTTACAAGTAGTCTCTGATAAGTATGTGTGTTTGGTATAATTTCAGCTGCTTGGAATGTATCATGCTATCTGCTTTTTCAATCGCATTCAATCTGTCTAGAACAAATAAGATTTTTCTTCTTGTGCATATGTTGTTGGTCCTTTGGAGCTTCTTTACTTAGTTCACCTATAATGGATTGTTCCTCTGGTGATAAATAATAGATGATCTAGGAAGGTACTAGTATTTTTTGTTTGTAGGATATTTTCCTTTTTGCGAGAATTTGTTGTATTCTATTTGTGAGTAGAAACCAATATTATAAAGTAGATTGAGTTTTGTTATTTTTTCTTTTAATGAATTTTGTGTTTCAATATATGCATTGTTGTAATCTTAAACGATTTATCTATTCCTGAATTTTGCTATTACAGTAGTCTGCTTTTGTCTTTTGTGCCTTAATATATAATAATATATGATAAGGATCTAAAACGTTTTTCTAGAATCTTCACCTATAAATTATATATATTGAAACACAAAACTCAAAATTATTCAGTTTATTTAATTATTAATGAAGAAGAGTATTGTTATCAATACTCAATTTTTTTTATTAAGAATATGACAGCAAATATAAGCATATGGGTCTTTGATTTGTGTCTTGTGTTCATGCATATTTCTAGTTTATCTAAAAGAGTTATATGTGGTCTCACTTAATTTAGATGCATATGTCTATCCCTTCTGTTATTGTCCATAAGAAGTAATACTTGCAATATATTCTATTTGAATATGATATTATTAAAGAAATATATAAATCTGGTTAGCAAGTAATTAATGTGTGTGGCAGCAAAGAAATATTTATATAATAATGAGCATAATTGGATTAGTTTTCTTCAGTTTTGATTTAACAATGATTAATTGGTTTAATTTCTACAGTGAATCTCCATAAATGGGTATGATTGGCTAAGGTGACCAGCTTTGTCGCACCAGTAAATGAAGTCAAAAATCCTGCTAGGTTTAGTGAGTTGAACAAGTCGTCGCAAAGGACTTATTATTTGTGTTCGCCCTTGGATGACACTTTCGAAAGTATAAATTGATGAGAAAGAAGTCTCATTCTTGGTTTCTTTTAGTTAGTGTTCAAATAAACTAGAACAAAGAAAGAAATAGGATTCCATCCAAGGTGCCAGCACAAGCCCTTTCCCCAAACTCCATCAGCAACAATGAATCTTGAAACTTGGTTAGACTGATTGTGTAACGCCCTGGATAGCCAAGACCGTTACACTGTGTGTTTATAAAGTGCTAGACTTGCTAATCAAGTCATTTAGTTTAAAACGTGTTATTGAAACTATGACGGAACTAGGGTTAAAATGTTTTGGTCTCAAAAGTCACATTTTCATAAAGAAACATTTCCTGTTTACACGGGATCCCGAAAATATTAAGATTGAAGACCGTTTACAAAAGACATAAGGTTTAAGTACAATATCAAGCCATATTAAGGCAAAACAGACAGTTAGGCAATCCCTGTCCTGACCCACTCCTCGACCATGGCGATCGATCAGCTGGCTATGTACATTCAACCCCGCAGCTCTCCATCTCAGGATTGGTCCAGCTTGCCTTTGCTTTTACCTGCACCACGTAGCACCCGTGAGCCAAGGCTCAGCAAGAAAACACAACAACAGAGCATAAGAAAACAACAGACAAATTAATATCTCATATTGCATCACATATTCTTAATCATATCATCATTCAGTATAATCAAGTATTCCACATACTAAACATATCAACTCATATCATATATCAGTTCACAAATGATAACTAGGGCTAGCGCCCTCAGACCGCTCCCTCCGTTATCCCACAGACTTCGGCCCGCTTAAACCGAGTTCAGTGAATATTAAGCTGTCCTCGGCTACCAGTGGCCAAGCCACGCCTTGTGCACAAATATTTTGTACGGAACTCTTAGGCCGCTATCACATGTCCCATGGCATGATACCATCATTGACATAATACAAATATCAGGAGCACTTAGTCCCATCACAAACATATAACCGGGTGCAGTTTTCTTACCTTTCGATTCACTAGCTTTGATCACTTGACTCCTTGAGCACGATCCCTCTCGAGCCCTAGCGCTCACCTAAACACAACCATAGGTCAAAGTCATCACCAAACCTCAAGTCCAAAACCTAGCCTCGAGACCAATCCCGAGCCCACGGGATGTCCTAGTTCCACCAAACAAGGTGGTGGAATCAAACCCCGAACCCTTGGTCAAAAACCCTTGCAAACAACCCCAAAATCCCTTTCTGAAAAAAGGGCAGCGCTACAGCGCACTCAGGAGGGCGCTACAGCGCTACAAGCAGAAGAAAATTCCCCCAAGAAGCTTGGCCTAGCGCTGTAGCGCTAGTCACAGACAGACAACTTCCAGATTTTCCCTCCTGCGATTTCCTCGAACCAAACTCAACCAAAACCTCTCCAAACCTTCACCAAACTCAAAAACAACCTTATTAACACAATCCACTCATCCCAAGCACCCCAAATACCCAGAACTCAAGCACATGCATCCCTAATCTCAAAATTCACCATAGCCACTTCTAGACATCAACACTCAGCAGAAACCAGTTAAACATCAAAGTTAGAAGCTTAGAATTCATACCTTTAATGGGAATTCGGTTTCAAGACAACCTCTACACCTCCTTAGCTTGCTCTTCCTCGCCCTTTGGCCTGAATTCCCTAAAGTTCCCATTAAATCCAGCTTATGCACCATAGGTCAAAAACTAAAACCAGAAACTGAAGAAGCTACAAGGTCTTACCTCAAGTGATGGTGTGTTCTTGCTAAATCCATGCCAATTCTTCAAACCTAGCTTAGGATCCTTGATGCTCAGCCTAACCCAACTCTCCTCTGAGCTTTGCTCCAAGAAAATCCAAGAAAAGTGGTGAGAGAACCACAAACCGACCCTAGAGAATACAACTCTGCTTTTTCCTTCCTTTTCTCTTCTCTTTCTTTCCCTTCTTTTCTTTTCAGACTTATATTACTTTCTACAATTCCCACTAAGTATAAAGCCTTAACTTATCTATCTCTGAGATGCCAATTGACCAAAATGCCCTCCCCATTAACTCTAAACCCTTTAGTCCACTTAGGGCCATTTTAGTCATTTTACCCAATTCCCGCTAACTCCTCGAGTGTCTCTAATATTTTCCCGCTTACTTCCCAATACCTAATTAATCACCAATAATATTCCTCGATGTCAGAATTGACTCCAATATACTCACTAAATTCCCATTTATACCCCTAGGCTCACCCCGAGCCGGGTATAAATCCCCGCCATGACTTTTTCGCTACTTTGCTCACTAGGATCGTCTCGAGTCACAGATCACAGATCACAGATATATCCACATAATAATGTGGTCTCGAAAATTATCACATATATCACTACAGTTATGCCCATAATGGCCAAAATTACGATTACGCCCTTCTAACCTAATCAGGGCCTACATGCATAATAATACACATAGTCATGCATCTCGAATATTCAAATAGTCATATAACATGCTTTAAATCATAATCATGCATTTTACTAATTAAAGTCACACTTAATTCCCATTATGCCCTCCAGGCACACTAATCAAGGCCCTTAAGCCCTATTAGCGAATTTGGGTCGTTACAGATTGGACCTCCGTTGTTGGATTAGGTGGGATGCTCCCGCGAATGCTGCTATATTTGCGGTTGATGTCCGCCTCCCGCACGTTTCTATTTGAAACCCCACGAGTTATAGTTTCTTGATAGTTTGCCTCTCCCGAAGCAAACCAACCTCTTCCAAGTTGGTCATGGTCACCAAATTTTGAATATCATGCTCTTCAATGGGAAGCACTTGAAGTCGCACCAGTCGATCTTGGAAGCTGGGCATGTAAGGACTTATAACTAGAAGATGTCAAATTCCCGACGGGAAAGAATACATAGAGGGGGTATGGAGGAAACTTACCTACTCGCTAGAAGTCCAGTAGTAGGGTTGGATTGGCACGGAGTAGAAAGCTAGTGGTGAAGAAGAAATTTTTAGGAATGGTGCCCTTGAAAGTATATGTATTAGAAAATATTTTTATGAAATAAATGATTGAGATGAATTTTTGCATATATTAATTGTTTATTGTTATTATTTGAATAATATTAAATGAATATGAGAAAATTTCCAAATTCATTATTATGACTACAATCTTGTATTAGTATGAGAGGATTAAGATTGTAGGGAACAAATTTAAATAGTTTACAGTGAAACAAAGTTATATGAAATCTTTGGATTAAATAATGTTAGTACAGTGTAGTAGTATTATGAATACATGTAATCTAGATTCAGATTACGGATATAGTAGGATATCTTAGTGGAGGTACTTTGTATAATGTGGTTAAGCAAAACTGGACCCGATATGTTATTAATACTTAGTTAAATACAATTTTGTTTAATAAGTATTAATTAAACATGTCAATAAGATCATCATATACAAATTGATCTCAATCCTGAAGTTATTATGAACTCCTGTGTTGACGGTGAGGACTCGTCAACCAAGTTAAGTTAGAAAAATTGAAATATAGAGCTTATCAAATGAAAAACTTCCAAGATCTAATCAGAAACTCAAAGAATAGTTGTAGAAAGAAAATGGTGAAATGAACTTCTATTTTTTATGGTGTAGTGCTACAATGTTTTTTCCAACCCCCCTCCAAGTGGAAATGGGGTTCCTTTTATAGTGGGCTCTAATGGCCCCTGATACATTGTGGTCCAGGGGACCAGATGGTACATGAGTACACCGTCAGGAGAGTGGCCTCAGGGGTAGTCGGCTCCAGTACATGGTCAGAGTTCGTGGGGATGTCTCCACTACTTATTGAATACGAGTGTCATAGATTTCCTGGTGGGGATCAAAACAAGTACTCTACTCGTACGGCCACTACTTATCTGGCTTGGGCATAGTGTCCGTACTTCTTCTGACTTTGTGTGAATCGCTATGAGGCCCTTCCAATTCGCCCTTATTGGTGTGATAGAGGGATCCATGATTTTACCTCTTGTTAGACTTATGGTAAGAGTGGTGCGGATGAGGTCTGGTAGGGCCGAGTGCACCAAGAGGAGGCATGAGGCAAGGCTTCGTGGAACGCCTCCAGCGAGACGTGGCTACTGGGCGCGAGGCCCTCACGAGACGCCCCTCGCGAGGCGGTGCATCTGGGTAGCCCGAGTGGTGGTGCGCTGCCTTCGCGAGACACCTCCAGCGAGGCGTGGCTACTGGGTGTGAGGCCCCTCTAGCTAGGCGCGGCTCGCGAGGCGGTGCATCTGGGCAAGCCCAGTGGTGGCACGCGACCTTCGCGAGACGCCTCCAGCGAGGTACAGCTGCTGGGCACGAGGCCCTCGCGAGGCGGTGCATCTCTGCAGGCTGAGTGGTGGCGCGCTGCCTTCGCGAGATGCCTCCAGCGAGACGTGGCTGTTGGGCGCGAGGCCCCTCCAGTGAGGCGTGGCTGCTGGGTGCGAGGCCCTCGCGAGACGCCCCTTGCGAGGCCTATATTTAGGCATTTAGAGGACTTTAATGGGTGCCTTGGACCTTTCACAAGTACGGAATCTTGAGCGTCTACACTTGCCCCCCAGTCTAGGAGAGGGTCTTTAGGCTCTCTTGTAGACTTCATGGTGTGATGCACTCAGGATGTCTGCGAGATTTTGAGGGTAAATGTAGGCTTATTATTGTGCTCCGCGGATCCCAAGGCAAGTGCCATGCTCCCCTCTTGACCATTGATCATGCCTTTTGTTCGATGGTTGAGATGAGCCTGCAGCTCCTATAAATAAGCCTTCCCATCTTGCCTATTACTTACACTCCATCTCCTTGGCCTAGTGGTTTTTAGATCCTTGTTCCTTTCAAGAGATAGGGGTTCAATCCTCCATAACCTCACTTTTGCTATCTCTCTCTCTCTCTCTCTTTTTCTTTTTTTATTTGAGTTCATTTTTGTATGTCTACACCCCTTCAGATATTTGAAGGCTAACACATCTTTTCTGTTTATTTTTGTAGACGCGTACTTTCGACCGTTTGGCTCTTTTTGACTGTGACGGTGCTTTTGGCCCTCAACCTCCTTTTGACCACGACAGTGCCTCATTTTACGTGGTTGAGGTATATTTTATTTTTTCCTTATGTTCATTGGGTCCAAATTAGCAATGCTCGGGATGGGATATTTTGGCTTGAGCTTGTCGTGAGTTAATCTTGTTGCATGCCCCTTTATTCATACCCTGTAGTGGGTCATTTAGAGCGTTTGTGCCTAGAGGTTTTGAGCCCATTCCTTTGTGTTTTGTAGCAATCCTCTCATTTATACGTGAACCCTTTTTGCTTTTGGGACGAGGTCTCATGGCAGGTGAAGGTCCATTCGACATTCCTTCGGGGGTCGAGTTTGTTGACTTGTCTTCAGACTCAGAGTCCCTCGAGGAAAATCCTTACCATGACCACGACACCTTAAGGTAGGTTCGTATTTGTCACCTCGAGCATATGAGTGAACTTAGGCGTAAAATTTGGGTGGTAGAGAGCAAAATTGACTTGGTGATGAGAGGAGATGGAGTACCTTTCCCCCTTGACCTTAACGACCATGTAACGAACCTTAGGGTGACCCTTTTAGATTTGCAGATGGAGTTGGAGTTTATGGAGGGACATCTCCCACCTGAGCCTCCTAGCCCATTCTTTCCTAATGACTATCATGGGGCCGTCCCGTCTTCTCCTCAGCCCTTATTTTTGATCTTCCCTAGTTTAGCGCTTTCGCAGCCGGTGTCTTGGTGGAAGACTTTTGCTAGGAAGAAAAAATGGAGGGTAAAGTGTTCTGTCTCCTCCTCACCTTTTTCTTTTGGTTTTGTAGATATGTCGAAGAGAGGGAGACGACAGGTGGCTGCTGATGACCAGGACACTGCCCCCCTATTGGCATCCTCCCTAGTATCCCATGTGTCCGAAAATAAATTGATGGAAATAATAGGGAACTACCATGTTCCTCCAAAGTACGCCTTATACGTTCCTTCAGACAAGTGCCGGGCTGACTGCCCAAATCTGGGCTATGTGGCTATGAGCGAGCATATCCTGAAGGCGGGTGGTACAATCCCATTACACCCGTTCTTCATCACGGTCCTTAATTATTTTGACCTCGCTCCACTTCAGCTGGCACCCAACAGTTGGCTGACCATGAGCTGCCGCTTCATCGCATTTATGGAACTTGTCCATCGTGCTCCTACGGCCCAAGAGGTGCATTTCATGTATAATCTCATGCCCTCTCCTAAGTCCAAGGGCTTTTATTTCCTGCAAAAAGCCAATACTTCGGTCCCCTTGATAGAGGGCACTGTGTCCAACCTGGGGTCCTGGAAGTAGGACTTTTTCTTTGTGCAGGGTCCCCTCTCTGTTCATGAGCACTTTCGTTCTGCTCCCAGTAAATACTTCAAGCCACCTTTTTTTTTTTTTTTTTTGAAACTTACTGTTTTATAACTTATGTTTGTGTTGACAATTGTGTGAATTGTGCAGAGCATTTCGCCATACCTGGAGTTGTTGGGTCGGAGGCGGATGTGGTGAATGCACTCATCAATGCTAACCCTGCCGAAAAAAGGGCTACATACCTCTTCACTGTGTAAAAATTTAACTTCCACAAGCTGTCCCCGGTTTCAGATCCCGGGTTGTTGTGGACTATTCCCGGGTCAAAGAAGACAAAGGTTGCTTCGGCTGAGCATCGCTCAGATGAAGGTGAGGCCGAGCGCATGCTAGAGGGAGTCTTCCTTGGACATGGGAAACCTCACCAACTGCCTTCGTCCCCCGGGGGAAGCTCTCCTTTTGCCCCTCTAGACCCTGAAATGGCTTCCCACTTCCAGGACCAACAGGCCATGCCGAGGCATTTCCTTTGCCCTTATCTTGAGGACTTTAGTGCTTTTCCTCAGGCTCCCCTTGACCCCGGTTCATCGAGGGCTTACTTTCCCGATCTTCCTGCACCCCTTCCTGATCTACCGGGGGCTCATTTTTCCAATCTTCCTGCGCCCCCACCTGTTTCGGCAAGCGGGTCGTCTGTCCTTACTCAGCCAGGTACCCTTGGCTTAGAAGGGGTGCCCTGGGTGGGCCGCATGGCGGCCTTTTACGGGCGACGGTATGTCCAGATCGCCACCCTCCATGAAGCTGATTGGAGTGGTATAGGGAGTTTTGCTATGTCGGATCTTGGGGAGACTCTTATGCGCTCTGCATCTTTGGTGAGTTCAGGCATCTTATGTAATGCCCTAGATAGCCAAGACCATTACACTGTGTGTTTATAAAGTGCTAGACTTGCTAATTAAGTCATTTAATTAAAAGCGTGTTATTGAAACTATAAAGGAACTAGGGATAAAACGTTTTGGTCTCAAAAGTCACATTTTCATAAAGAAATGTTTCATGTATACACGGGATCCCAAAAATATTAAGTTTGAAGACCGTCTACAAAAGTCATAAGGTTTAGAAACAATAACAAGCCATATTAAGGCAAAATAGACAGTTAGGCAATCCCTGTCCTGATCAACTCCTCGACCATGGCGATCGAACTGCTGGCTATGTACATTCAACCCCGCAACTCTCCATCTCAGGGTTGGTCCAGCTTGCCTTTGCCTTTACCTGCACCACGAAGCACCCGTGAGCCAAGGCCCAGCAAGAAGACATAACAACAGAGCATAAGCAATCAACAGACAGATCAATATCTCATATTGCATCACATATTCTCAACCATATAAACATTCAGTATAATCAGGTATTCCACATACTAAACATATCAACCCATATCATATATCAGTTCACAAATGATAACTAGGGCTAGCGCCCTCAGGCCGCTCCCTCTGTTATCCCACTGACTCCGGCTCGCTTAAACCGAGCTCAGTGAATATAAAACTGTCCTCGGCTACCAGTGGCCAGGCCGCGCCCTGTGCGCAAATATTATGTACGGCACCCTTAGGCCGCTATCACATGTCCCATGGCATAATACCATCATCGACATAATACAAACATCGGGAGCACTTAGTCCCATCACAAACATATAACCGGGTGCAGTTTTCTTACCTTTCGATTCACTAGCTTTGATCACTTGACTCCTTGAGCACGATCCTTCTCGAGACCTAGCGCTCACCTAAACACAACCATAGGTCAAAGTCATCACCAAACCTTAAGTCCAAAACCTAGCCCCGGGACCAATCCCAAGCCCTCGGGATGCTCTAGTTCCACCAAACAAGGTGGTGGAATCAAACCCCAAACCCTTGGTCAAAAACCCTTGCAAACAACCCTAAAATCCTTTTCTGAAAATAGGGTAGCGCTACAGCGCTCTTAGGAGGACGCTACAGCGCTACAAATAGAAGCAAAATCCCCTCAGCATGCATGGCCTAGCCCTACAACACCCTAAGGCTAGTGCTGTAGCGCTAGTCACAGACAGGCAACCTCCAAATTTTCCCTCCTGCGATTCCTCGAACCAAACTCAACCAAAACTTATCCAAACCTTCACCAAGCTCAAAAACAACCTTATTAACACAATCCACTCATCCCAAGCACCCCAAATACCAAAAACTCAAGCACATGCATCCCTAATCCCAAAATTCACCATAGCTGACCCTAAACTCAAATCTCAACAGAAACCAGTCAAAACATCAGAGTTAGAAGCTTAGAATTCATACCTTTAATGGGATTTCGATTTCAATACAACCTCTACACCTCCTTAGCTTGCTCTTCCTCAACCTTTGGCCTGAATTCCCTAAAGTTCCCATCAAACTTAGCTTTTACACCATAGTTCAAAAACCAAAACCAGAAACTGAAGAAACTACAAAGCCTTACCTCAAGTGTTAGGGTGTTCTTGCTAAACCCCTGTCAATTCTTCAAGCCTAGCTTAGGGTCCTTGATGCTCAGCCTAACTTAGCTACTCCCTGAGCTTTGCTCCAAAAATACTCAAGAAACTGATGAAGAATGCATAAACTGACCTTAGGAAACTCTCTGTTTTCTCCCTTCCTCTTTTCTTTCTTTTCCTTCTTTTCTTTCTTTCAGACTTCTATACTTTTCTACAACTTCCACTAACATAAAGCCTCAGTTTTACTTATCTCTATCTGCCAAATGACCACAATACCCTCCCCTTTAATCCCAAGTCCTTTAGTCCACTTAAGGGCATTTTGATATTCCTCGAGTGTATCTAATATTTACTACTTAATTCCCGATACCTAATTAATCTCCAATTATATTCCTCGATGTCAAAATAGACTCCAATATACTCACTAAATTCCCATTTATACCTCTAGGCTCACCCCGAGCCGGGTATAAATCCCCACCATGACTTTTTCGCTAATTTGCTCACTAGGATTGTCTCGAGTCACAGATCACAGATATATACACATAATAATGTGGTCTTAACAATTTTCACATATATCAATACAGTTATGCCCATAATGGCCAAAATTACGATTATGCCCTTCTAACCTAATCCGGGTCTACATGCGTACTAATACACATAATCATGCATCTCGAATATTCAAATAGTCATATAACATGCTTTAAATCATAATCATGCATTTTACTCATTAAAGTCACACATAATTCCCATTATGCCCTCCAGGCACACTAATCAAGGCCCTTAAGCCTTATTAGCAGATTTGGGTCGTTACTACTATCCTCTCCTAATGAGAATTTCGTCCTCGAAATTTACCTGAGCAACTCGGGATACTGATCCCGCATCGCTGTCTCAAGCTCCCAGGTTGCCTCCTCGACCTTACTATTCCTCCACAGCACTTTAACAAGAGGAATCGTCTTATTCCGCAATACTTTATCTTTTCGATCCAAGATCTGAACCGGTTGCTCTTCATAAGCCAAATCTGTCTGTAACTCCAAATCTTCATACCTTAACACATGAGTCACATCTGAGATGTACTTCTGAAGCATAGAAACATGGAATACGTCATGAACCCCAGATAACGATGGCGGCAAGGCTAACCTGTAAGCCACCTGACCAATCCTTTCCAAGATCTCAAATGGTCCAATGAATCTAGGGCTTAGCTTGCCCTTCTTTCCAAACCTCCTCACCCCTCGCAATGGTGAAATTCGGAGAAAAACGTGGTCCCCAACCTAGAACTCCACGTCCTTACGCTTAGGATCAGCGTAGCTTTTTTGTCTGCTCTGAGAAGCGAGCATTCTAGTCCGGATCTTGTCTATAGCTCCACTTGTCTTCTAAACCATATCTGGCCTCAAATATCTCCTCTCACCCATCTCATCCCAATGAATGGGTGATCTACACTTCCTCCCATATAACATCTCATAGGGATCCACTCCAATCGTTGACTGATAACTATTGTTATATGAAAATTCAATCAACGGAAGATATTTACTCCATGAACCCTTAAAATCAATCACACATGCCCTGAGCATATCCTCTAATACCTGGATCGTCCTCTTAGACTGTCCATCAGTCTGAGGATGAAAGGCTGTACTGAACTTCAACTGGGTCCCCAAAGCCTTCTGCAAACTACCCCAAAACTTGGAAGTGAAAATAGGATCCCGGTCTGACACTATAGACTTAGGAACCCCATGGAGACGTACGATCTCCCTCACATACAACTCAGCATACTGATCCACAGTATATGTCGACCTCACTGGAAGAAAATGGGCTGACTTGGTGTATCTATCCACTATCACCCACACCGGGTCATGAAGCCCCACTGTCCTGGGTAAACCTCCCACAAAGTCCATAGTAATGTCCTCCCATTTCCATTCAGGAATACCCAAAGGCTGAAGCAACCCTGCCGGTCGCTGATGCTCAGCTTTCACCTGTTGACAGGTTAAGCATCTAGCAACGTACTCTACCACATCCTTCTTCATCCTGGGCCACCAATATAAAGTCCGCAGATCTTGATACATCTTCGTGGTACCCCGATGGAGTGAGTATGGCGTCGTATGAGACTCATCTAATATATCTCGTCTAATCCCCTCATCAGTTGGAACACATATCCGTCCCTAATACCGAAGCAAACCAACCTCAGATATAGAATGGTCCTTAGCTACCCCCGCTAAGACATCTTCCCTAACCTTCTGTAACTGAGCGTCTGCCAACTGCCCTTCTCTGATCCACTCTAGCAGGGTCGACTGCAGAGTAATATTGGCCAACCAGCCTACCACCAAATCTATCCCTGCTCTGACCATCTCATCAGCTAACTCCCTTGAGATCTGAACAGAACTATACAACTGAACTGGACCTCTGCGGCTCAGTGCATCCGCCACCACATTGGCTTTCCTCGGATGGTAAAGAATATCACAATCATAATCCTTTACCAACACTAGCCAACGCCTCTGTCTCATGTTCAGGTCTTTCTGTGTAAAGAAATACTTCAGGCTCTTATGGTCAGTGTATACCTTGCACTTCTCCCCATATAGATAGTGTCGCCAAATCTTCAGTGCGAATACCACCGCTACTAACTCTAAGTCATGAGTAGGATACCGCTGCTCGTACCACTTCAGCTGTCGTGATGCATAAGCTATAACCTTCTCATTCTGCATCAACACACAGCCTAAGCCCAACCTCGATGCATCGCAGTAAACAACAAACTTTCCTTCCCCCGAAGGAAGACTCAACACTGGCGCTGTAATAAGTCGTCGCTTCAGCTCTTGGAAACTGTCTTCACACTTGTCTGACCAGATAAACTTCAGATTCTTTCTTGTCAATTCTGTCATCGGTGTTGCTATCTTTGAGAAGCCCTCTACAAATCGTCTGTAGTAACTTGCCAAACCAAGAAAAATCCGCACCTCCGAGGCATTCCTTGGCCTCGGCCAATCCCTAACCGCCTCCATCTTAGATGGATCCACCTTAATCCCATTTGCACCTACGATATGTCCAAGGAATGTCACTTTAGGTAACCAGAATTCACACTTCTTAAACTTAGCGTACAACTGATGCTCCCTCAACCTCTGAAGAACCTGTTGAAGATGAAGCTCGTGCTCTGCCTCTGAACTGGAATACACCTAGATGTCGTCGATGAAGACAATAACAAACTGATCTAGGAAGTCCTTGAACACCCTGTTCATTAGATCAATAAAGGTTTCTGGGGCATTGGTCAAACCAAAAGACATGACCAAGAACTCATAGTGCCCACATCGCGTTCAGAAGGCCGTCTTAGGTATGTCCTCATCCTTGATCCTCAGCTGGTGATAACCAGATCGAAGATCAATCTTTGAGAACACCATCTTACCCTGCAGCTGATCGAACAAGTCATCAATCCTTGGTAGGGGATACTTATTCTTAATAGTTAACTTGTTCAATTCTCGTTAGTCGATGCACATTCTCAAAGTCCCGTCCTTCTTCTTTACAAACAAAACTGGAGCACCCCATGGCGAGTAGCTAGATCTGATGAACCTCAAATCCAGAAGCTCCTGCAGCTGTATCTTTAATTCTTTCAGTTCTGCCGGTGCGATCCTATATGGTGCTCTCGACACTGGCTCTGTCCCCGGCGCCAACTCAATGACAAACTAAATCTCTCTATGCGACGGTAACCCAGGAAAATCCTCATGAAACACATCCAAGAACTCACAAACCAATTTAGTCTCCTCCGGTCCTACTGGTGAAACTCTGGTGGTATCCACCACACTAGCCAGAAAGCCTATACAACCACCTTGTAACAAGTCTTTGGCTCTCAATGCAGATATCCTGGGTACGCGGGGTCCATGCACTGCTCCCACAAAAACAAAAGGATCCTCGCCCTCTGGCTCAAAAGTCACCATCTTCTTCCTGCAGTCAATGGTAGCTCCATATCTAACCAGCCAGTCCATACCTAGAATCATATCAAAATCTTCCATACTCAACTCAATCAAATCTACTGACAACTCCCTACCATCAACTATCACCGGCAGTGCTCTAATCCACCTCCTAGATACTACCAGCTCCCCTGTAGGCAATATAGTCCCAAACCCTGAAGTACTATACTCACTAGGTCTACACAATCTATCAATCACCTTATCATATACAAATGAATGCGTAGCACCAGAATCAATCAACACAGTAAAAGGAGTGCCAGCACTAGAAAGCTGACTTGTCACTACCGAGGAACTAGCCTCAGCCTCTGCCTGCGTCAGGGTGAACACTCGAGCTGGAGTCAGGCTGTCCACCTTCCCTGTCTCTCCCTTCTTCACTGTCGGGTAATCCTTCCTGAGGTGTCCCACCACCCCGCACACATAGCAGGCGTTAGCCCGACACTCGCCCGGATGGCGTCACTTGCATCTCATGCACTCTGGATAGGTCCTCCATGAGTCACCGCCTCCCTGGCGGCCACCCTGAGCACCCCGACCTCTCCTATCAGGGCCAGGAGCGATCGAAGCATCAGGAGTCTTCCTCTTCAAATCACTGGGGCCTCCGCCTCTACCTGAACCCGAATATGGAGGCACCGCCCTGCGACCCTCCCTCCTCACAGCACTCTCTCTCCATATCTTATTCTTCGCTTCCTCAGCGGTAAGAGCCTTCTCCACAGCCGGGCATAAGTTATCCCTCCAGGAACTGTGGTAGTTCTCACATCTCGGGCTATCATAGCATTCAGCCCCCTAATAAATCTTTCATGCCTAGCTGCATCAGTAGGCACAAGATCTGGTGCAAACTTCGCAAATCTGTCAAACTTCAAGGCATATTCTGTAATTGTCATACTGCCCTGAACCAGCCCCACGAACTCATTTATCTTCGCTGCCCTGATGGCAACATTGTAATACTTCTGACTGAACAAGTCTTTAAACCCTTCCCAAGTCAACGCAGTAACATCTCTGGTCTGTGATGCCACCTCCCACCAAATTCGAGCATCCTCCCTCAGCATATAAGTGGCACAGGCCACCTTATCATATCCTTCTACCCTCATGAAATCAAGTATGGTAGTAATCATGGTCAGCCACTGTTGAGCCTTCAGTGGATCTGGTCCTCCCTCAAAGATCGAGGGCTGCTGCTTCCTGAACCGCTCATACAACAGTTCCCACTTGTTCCCAACCTCAATTGGCTGTACTACAGGTACCACTGCATGTGGCACAACAGGGGCAACACTCCTAGATGGAGCCTGCTGCTGCAGAATTTGGATCTGTTCATCTTGGCTCTGAAGCTGAGCCTGCATGTCTGCCATTAACTGATGCTAGTTCTCAGGGACAAGCGGAGGAGCCTGGCCTTGATCATCATCTCTAGCCCCAGACGTGCCGGCTAGTCGCGTAGATTTTCTTGGACGCATACCTATCCAAGTCAACCTGCAATCAACGACTCGGCAATCAGACTATGATGACAGGGTAATAATCCTTTCATGATCCATCACTGGAACTCCAATCATTCACAAGCAATCAAAATATAACAATTTATCCAGATATTCATTCACATGCACAACAGTGCTAATAAGCACGCCTCAATAGCATCATGCAATAGTCAAGGGCCAGGCCCTATCAGTATCTCATGCTCCCTATTCATCAAACAAATATCAACAATCATATCTCACTCAAATCATTTAAACACTTAATCATGTATACACAATTACCAAACCCTGAGTTGAGCTTGTCTCTCGCGGTGAATGTACATATCCAGCCAGTCTTCAGGACCCATAAACTTAGGACGCTTTGATACCAAGTTGTAATGCCCTGGATAGCCAAGACCGTTACACTATGTGTTTATAAAGTGCTACACTTGCTAATCAAGTCATTTAATTAAAAGCGTGTTATTGAAACTATAAAGGAACTAGGGTTAAAATGTTTTGGTCTCAAAAGTCACATTTTCATAAAAAAAATGTTTCCTGTATACACGGGATCCCAAAAATATTAAGTTTGAAGACTGTCTCCAAAAGTCATATGGTTTAGATACAATAACAAGCCATATTAAGGAAAAATAGACAGTTAGGCAATCCCTGTCCTGATCCACTCCTCGACCATGGCGATCAAACATCTGGCTCTGTACATTCAACCCCGCAGCTCTCCATCTCAGGGTTGGTCCAACTTGCCTTTGCCTTTACCTGCACCACGAAGCACCCGTGAGCCAAGGCCTAGCAAGAAGACATAACAACAGAGCATAAGCAATCAACAGACAGATGAATATCTCATATTGCATCACATATTCTCAACCATATAAACATTCAGTATATTCGGGTATTCCACATAATAAACATATCAACCCATATCATATATCAGTTCACAAATGATAACTAGGGCTAGCGCCCTCAGGCTGCTCCCTCCGTTATCCCACTGACTCTGGCCCGCTTAAACCAAGCTCAGTGAATATAAAGCTGTCCTCGGCTACCAGTGGCCAAGCCGCGCCCTGTGCGCAAATATTATGTACGACACCCATAAGTCGCTATCACATGTCCCATGGCATAATACCATCATCGACATAATACAAACATCGGGAGCACTTAGTCCCATCACAAACATATAACAGGGTGCAGTTTTCTTACCTTTCGATTCGCTAGCTTTGATCACTTGACTCCTTGAGCACGATCCTTCTCGAGCCCTAGCGCTCACCTAAACACAACCATAGGTCAAAGTCATCACCAAACCTCAAGTCCAAAACCTAGCCTCGGGACCAATCCCGAGCCCCCGGGATGCTCTAGTTCCACCAAACAAGGTGGTGGAATCAAACCCCAAACCCTTGGTCAAAAACCCTTGCAAACAACCCTAAAATCCCCTTATGAAAACAGGGCAGTGCTACAGCGCTACAAATAGAAGCGAAATCCCCTCAGCATGCATGGCCTAGTGTTACAGCACCCTAAGGCTAGCGTTGTAGTGCTAGTCACAGACAGGCAACCTCCAAATTTTCCCTCCTGCGATTTCCTCGAACCAAACTCAACCAAAACTTCTCCAAACCTTCACCAAGCTCAAAAACAACCTTATTAACACACTCCACTCATCCCAAGCACCCCAAATACCCAAAACTCAAGCACATGCATCCCTAATCCCAAAATTCACCACAGCTGACCCTAAAATCAAAACTCAACAGAAACCAGTCACAACATCAGAGTTAGAAGCTTAGAATTCATACCTTTAACGAGATTTAGATTTCAATACAACCTCTACACCTCCTTAGCTTTCTCTTCCTCAACCTTTGGCCTGAATTCCCTAAAGTTCCCATCAAACTCAGCTTTTACACCATAGTTCAAAAACCAAAACCAGAAACTAAAGAAACTACAAAGCCTTACCTCAAGTGTTAGGGTGTTCTTGCTAAACCCCTGTCAATTCTTCAAGCCTAGCTTAGGATCCTTGATGCTCAGCCTAACTTAGCTCCTCCCTGAGCTTTGCTCCAAAAATACTCAAGAAACTGATGAAGAATGCATAAACCGGCCTTAGGAAACTCTCTGTTTTCTCCCTTCCTCTTTTCTTTCTTTCAGACTTCTATACTTTTCTACAACTTCCACTAACATAAAGCCTCAGTTTTACTTATCTCTATCTGCCAAATGACCACAATACCCTCCCCTTTAATCCCAAGTCCTTTAGTCCACTTAAGGGCATTTTGGTCATTTCGCCCAATTCCCGCTAACTCCTCGAGTGTCTCTAATATTTACTACTTAATTCCCGATACCTAATTAATCTCCAATTATATTCCTCGATGTCAAAATAGACTCCAATATACTCACTAAATTCCCATTTATACCTCTAGGCTCACCCCGAGTCGGGTATAAATCCCCACCATGACTTTTCCGCTAATCTGCTCACTAGGATCGTCTCGAGTCACAGATCACAGATATATACACATAATAATGTGGTCTTAACAATTATCATATATATCAATACAGTTATGCCCATAATGGCCAAAATTACGATTATGCCCTTCTAACCTAATCAGGGCCTACATGTGTTCTAATACACATAATCATGCATCTCGAATATTCAAATAGTCATATAACATGCTTTAAATCATAATCATGCATTTTACTCATTAAAGTCACGCATAATTCCCATTATGCCCTCCAGGCACACTAATCAAGGCCCTTAAGCCTTATTAGCGAATTTGGGTCGTTACATCTTATGTCGGCCTTATCCCTTTTTATTCCCTTTTTTTGTTACTTATCATTGTTGTTGTTATTTTTCTTCTGCAGACCTATACAGTGGCTCAACGGTTTGCCGACTCGGCTCACAACCTTTCCATGTCGAATGCCGAGAGGGACCGCCTTGCGGTTCAGGTCCAGGAGCTCGAGAGGGAGCTTGCTGAAACTTGGTCTAAGCTAGAGAAGGCCTTGGCGAAAGCTTCTGCCTCATCAAAAAAGATGAAGACGGCGATTTCCAAGGCCACGATGTTGCAGGAAAGGGTAACTAGCTTAGAGGCTAAACTCGAGGGTGCCAAGGCTACTACGGCTGCGTCATAGGAGAGGGTCACTTCCTTAGAGGCCGAACTTGAGGGTGCAAAGCTGCCACAGCTGTGTTCCAGGGGAGGGTCGCTTCCTTAGAGGCGGACAAGGCAGGTATTGAGTATAGGTCCATAGAGCGCGCCCTTTATGGCGTATGGAGGCAGGATCCTAACTTCGATTTCTCCTCCTTTGACGAGCACGCCGTTGCCCAGGCGACTGGGTGGAATGCCCGTGTTAAGAGGCCTTGATATTATCATTTTATGATTTTTGCCAGTTAGTCCACTGTGGATGTATGCTCGTTTGAGCCCTATTTTGCTTGTAATTTTTTCCAAGTCTTGCTATGTTACCAAAACTCTCTTTTTATATATACATATGCGATTATTCATCTTTTATTCCTCTGTGTTCGAGGTCTTTTTGAGCTCGTATGATGGGGTTCAGTAGGTTCCTCTTTTTTATTTATCAGGCTAGAGGCCTTTTGGAGCCCATGTGAAAGGGTTCGATAGGTCCTTTTTTGGTGCCTCTTGATTATTCTTATAAGGATATATTGACCCCTTAGGTTCTTGCTATCCTTTTATATATTTTTGTGCGCGCTTATTATTTCTTGTGAGAAGCATCCTTCTCATCATTATTCATAGTACTATTTTCGCAAGGGTCTCTTTTAGGACCCTTTTTGGTTAGACGGCTTGGTAGCCGCTCTAGGCTTATTGGTGGGTGCTCTTTCTGAGGCCTTTCCTCTTGTGGGAGGATCTGCCTTTATTTGGAAGTTTTTTTTTTTTTTTTGTAAGACCTTTTGGCCTCCTTGATGTTCACAAGGGTAGCTAATCCTTGTGAACTCTAGAGATGCCTTGCAAGGTTTTCTCCCTGCTTGTAAGGGTTCATCACACATTTTTTTATATATATAAGGACCTCGTTTAAGGCCCTGATATAAGAGGACCTTTTAGGATCCTCCTGACAAGGGGTCCTTTTTAGGTTCCCTCTGATATGAGGAGTCCTTTTTAGGATCCTCCTGTTTGCTGTCTGTTTTGCCTCCTGTCCTACCCCCCCAACTGTTTCATTCATAGTGTGTGGGTTACAAGGACATACATATGAAAGGGTTACATCTAATTAGGAGGTTACCCAGGTAGCCTCTTTAATTCTTACTTACTAAGTGAACATAACAGGGAACAAACTAAACATAGGTCTTCTTTGGACGAGTGCAGAAGTCTCACTGGTAGTCTTTCTTGAGGTGCTCCGCATTCCACGCCCGAGGTATAATGGTGTTATCCATGCTGGCCAGTTTGTATGTGTTTGGTGGTATGCACTGAGTGAACTGGTAGGGTCCTTCCCAGTTCGCCCCTAGTACCCCCGCCCCCGAGTCTCTTGTGTTGGGGAGTACCTTCCTCAGTACCATGTCTCCTACCTTGAACCTTCTCTCTCGCACCCTTGAATTTTAGTACCTCACTTCCCGTTGCTGATATGTGGCTAACCTTAGTTGTGCCCTTTCGCTCCTGGCTTCCAGCAGGTCCAAGTTCCCAACCAATGCTGTGATGTTAGCCTGGTCATCATTTGCTTGCGTACAGATGGAGTTAATCTTCATTTCTATCGGAAGGATAGCCTTGCAGCCGTAGGCCAAGGCAAAAGGTGTCTCCCCAGTGGTGGAATGAGGGGTGGTCCTGTAGGTCCAGAGTACATTTGGGAGTTCCTCGACCCAAGCCCCTTTCAACTTTTCCAACTTAGTTTTCAAGTTCCTTTTCAGGATCTTGTTGATGGCCTCTACTTGCCCATTGGCTTGGGGATGTACTACTGCGGAGAAACTCCTCCTAATCCCTTTTTCCTTGCAGTAGTCCTCGAACATCCCTCCTTCAAATTGTGTTCCATTGTCGGAGATAATCGTGCAAGGTACTCCGAATCTACAAAAAATGTACTTGTTGACAAAGGTGGTGATCTGCTTAGCCGTTATGTTGACTAAGGGCTCCGCTTCCACCCACTTAGTGAAATAGTCGACTGCTATCACCGCGTACTTAGCTCCTCCTCTTCCTGTTGGCAATGCCCCAATCAAGTCAATCCCCCACACAGCGAAGGTCCATGGACTGATCATGCTCACCGGCTTATTTGGCAACTGTCGGGGGTAATTCGCATGTCTCTAGCACTTGTCACACCTTCTCGCGAAGTCACTCGCGTCCTTCTCCATGGTAGGCCAATAATACCCTGGGCAGATGGCCTTTTTTGCTGTGGACTGCCCCCCAGAATGGTTCCCACATTCCCCTTCGTGTATCTCTTGTAAAAATTTTGATGCCTCTCCCTTATCTACACACCGAAGGAGCAGGGTAGAGAAGCCTCTCTTATACAAGGTTCCATCTACTAGGGTGTACTGGACGACTCTGTAAATCAGTCTGTGGGCCTCTTTTTTATCCAAAGGCAAGGTCCCGTCATTTAAGTACCTCCCAATGGGTGCAAACCATAACTCCTCAGAGCTCTTGACCATGTTGATCCTTTCTTCTGCTATGCTTGGCTTGGGGAGATATTCGACCAATATGGACTCAAGCGTGTCTTCATCTCGTGTGGAGGCGAGTTTCGCGAGTGCATCAGCGTTTGTGTTTTGCTCCCTGGGGATCTGTTGTATCGTGTATTTTTCGAACTAATCCAAATATTCTTTCACCTTGGTGAGGTTTGTAGCCATTTTTTGACCTTTAGCTTGGTATTCGCCTTTCACTTGAAACACTACCAGCTGTGAGTCACTAAAGACGTGCAAGTGGGATACCTTTAACTCCTTAGCTAGCTGCAGGCCGGCCAACAGAGCTCATATTCTGCCTCATTATTGGAAGCTTCGAATCCAAATCTCAAGGCACAATACATCTTGTGCCCTTCAGGTCCCGTCATCACTATGCTAGCACCGGCTCCCCATTCGTTAGACGCCCCATCTACATGGAGGCTCCATTCTTCAGGGTGCCTTTCCCTTTCATGTGCCGGTTCGTTCTCCTCTATTTCCCCCTCCTCTTGGGGCCGGTATGCAAACTCGACTATAAAGTCTGCAAGTACCTGCCCGTTGATTGAGGTCCTTGGGGTGTAAGTGATGTCGAACTGACATTGACCATTTTAACAACCTTCTCGAAGTCTCTGGCTTGTGCAAGACTTGACGCAGGGGGGTGTTTGTGAGAACCTCAATTGCATGAGCATGAAAATAGGGCCTCAACTTTCGAGAAGCCACTATCAGTGCATATGCTAACTTCTCTATTTCCGGGTACCGAGTTTCTGCGTCTACCAACCGTTTACTCACATAGTACACAGGTTGCTGGTGCTTCTTTTCCCCCTTGACCAAGGCGGCACTTATGGCATGCTCTGATACAGCTAGATACAAATACAACTTCTCCCCTTTGTCTGGCTTGGCCAAAAGGGGTGGCTTTCCAAGGTGTTCCTTTAGCTTGGTGAAGGCATCCTGGCATTCATCATCCCAAGCGAACTTTTTGTTCCCTTTTACGATGTTGAAGAAAGGGAGGCATTTGTCAGTAGACCTGGAGATGAACCTATTGAGGGCTGCTACTCTCCCCGTTAAGCATTGCACCTCTTTTTTGCTTCGTGGTGGGCTCATTTCAAGCAAGGCCTTGATTTTTTCAGGATTAGCCTCGACACCTCGGGAATTCACCATGAAGCCCAGGAATTTTCCTGACGAAACTCTGAAGGTGCATTTGAGTGGATTCAACTTCATTCTATACCTTCGAAAGGTGTTGAACATTTCCATGAGGTCGCTGGTGAGCTCCCCCGCCTTCTTTGTCTTCACCAGCGTATCGTCCACGTATACTTCCATGTTCCTTCCTATTTGATTTACGAACATTTTGTTCACCAACCTTTGATAGGTGGCACCTGCGTTTTTTAAACCAAAGGGCATCACTTTATAACAATACAACCCCTTGTCCGTTATGAACGAAGTGTGCTGTTCTTCAGCAGGGTTCATGGGTATTTGGTTATACCAAGAATATGCGTCCATGAAGCTAAGTAGCTCGTGCCCTGCTGTGGCATCTACCTACTGGTCTATCCTAGGAAGCGGGAAGCTATCCTTAGGGCAGGCCTTGTTGAGGCTGGTAAAATCCACACAAGTCCTCCATTTTCCGTTGGGCTTCGGGACTAACACTGGGTTTGATACCCATAGTGGGTAAAATGCCTCTCGAATGAACCTGTTCGCCTTCAACTTGTCAACCTCCTCTTTTAGGGCCGCGTATCTCTCTGGGTCCAATACTCTCCTTTTCTGCCTCTCCGGCCTTGCTTTCAGGTCGATGTTCAGATGGTGGCACATGATCATTGGGTCTATCCCTACCATATCCTCGTGACTCCAGGCGAATACGTCGAGGTTGGCTTTTAAGAACTCTACTAGCTTCTCCTTCATGCTACCTACAAGGTTTTTCCCTACCTTCAACTTTCTCAACGGCTCATTCATGACCGTTACTTCCTCCAATTCCTCTACCGGTTCAGCTCTGGGCTCTTCTATGACTCGTGGGTCCAATTCGTTTGGGTTCGCGCCTTCATGCACAACCATCGCCATAGGCGCTGTTGGCTTTGTGGCTGTGCGGAGGGATGTGTTATAGCATTCTCTCGCTTCCTTCTGCTCTCCTTTCATGCATGCTATTTCCCCGGGAGTTGGGAATTTCATAGCTAAGTGGTATATAGAAGTTATCGCGTTCAATTCTCTTATGGAAGGTCTCCCTAATACCGCATTGAAGGCTGAGGCGCAATCTACCACAACGAAGTTTACCATTATGGTGGTTTGTCTGGGTTGTTCTCCCATAGTGAGGGCTAACTCGATTGCCCCTAGGGGCTGTATCGAATCTCCCATAAATCCATGCAAAGAATATTGTAAGGCTTTAGGTGTCAGAGGTTTAGCCCCATCTTCTCCAGCGCTGGGCGATATAAGATGTCCACAGAGCTTCCGTTATCCACCAAGACCCAGTGCACCCTCATGTTAGCAAGCTGGACTGTAACGCCCTACTTCCTTAGAGCCGTTACTAAGTGAGTTTTTAAGACAAAACAGTGTGCAATGAACTCGCTAACCGAGGTTTTTGAAACAAAAGTGTGACTAATTAAAAGTTAAGGCTATAATCTTTGAAAATGCATCGTTTCATCAAAACTTCTATTATTAAACAGTTGGGATCCCAAAATAAGGTTTGAAAACTAATTACATCTTGAAATAAGGTTACAGTTTGAGAAATTATAAAATTATAGATTATTACAGCCATTTTCGAATAAACCCCCAACCAAAGCAGTCGGGCAGGCCAAACATGTACACGTCGCTTCACGCTCTCCGTACTCATGGTTGGTTGACTCAGTCATTGCCCTTACCTGCAACACAGAGCACCCGTGAGCCGAAGCCCAGCAAGAAAACTCATGCAGGACATAACATATGCAATGTATACAGTTTATCATAACAGATAATCCACAATAAACAAGTCAATCATTAGACTAAGCAAACACGGCCAAGCCGCCCCAGAGCCTTACCGAAGCCTGGGGTATCGGTTCTCACCGCGAGGATAACTCATGTATCCCTTGGGTCCCACCCTGAATATAGCATCCCATGTGCTAGGTGTTACTTTCGGCCCACGGCCGCCCCGGCTTACGCCGTACTCGGCCCACGGCCGCCCCGGCCTACGCCGTACTCGGCCCACGGCCGCTCATTTCATCATAATCACACATATAGTACATTCGAAATAATCATTCACACACATCATGATTCATTTAAGTTTAAACATTTGCACATAATACAATCTGGGGCCATGCCCTAACCTCGGGTGTTATAGTTTTCTTACCTGCATTCCGAGCCTCCTGATGCACTAAAGCCGCGAGCACGGTCCTCTAGCACGAGCCTCTCAAAGAACCTAGTCACAACACACAAGAAACATCCCTCATTACTAATCAACCCAAAACCACTTTCCGGGACCAATCCCGCACTCTCGGGACCCCTAAAACCTTAGAACAACACCCCGGAGGCATCCCCCGAACCCCCGGAGCAAAGGCCTAAAATTGCCTAAAAATGATGCCCTGAAATTAGCCTTGTGCCGCGGCACCACATCCTTGTGCCGCGGCACCCATCAGTCAGAGGCTCCCTTGTCGCGGCACGAAAAACCCGTGTCGCGGCACGCCTTCGCAGACCCAGAATTCTGGGTTTTCTCCTGCGTTTTCTCCGAGCTAAAACCTTACCAAATCAACCCAAACTCACACCCAAGCCCCAAAACCAACTCAAGACTCCAAATAAACCATCCAACAACCCATAAACATCACCAAAACATCTAAACACCCAATAAAATCCCCAAAATCCACATCCTTGATTTCAATTTCAGAAAAATAAAAACTCAAACATCAAACTTAACCCATGCTCAAATTCTTAACCCATAACATAATCAAGCCTTAAATGTGTATAAAATTCCTTACCTCATATGGAGAATCCATCCCTAAGCTTCCTTCATCTCCTAGGTCTCCAACTTCTCCTTCTCTTCTTCTTCTTCTTCTTCCTCATGCCCTAGCTTTTCCCTCTCTTTTCTCTTCTCTTCAAACACTATCAAGACCAAAATGGTTAAGCCCCAAACCGTGTACCCCATAAAACCAGCTGCCATTTATCTAATTCCCAACCAAATGACCATTTTGCCCCTCCTTGCCTATCCTTTCCCACCTAGACCTCAAGGGTACTTAAGTCTTTTCATTTCTATTTCATTTCTACCATTTTCTTTCTAAAACTTGTTACTCTCAGCAGTAACTAATGGTTACCCAGGTTACTAAATCTCCAATAACCATTACCCACTAAATCTCAACTTAACCATAAAATTCCCGAGGTACCCCTAGGCTCCTCCCGAGCCGGGTATAGAAATCCCGTTGTGACTCTTGAGTTAACGAGCTCTCTAGAACCGTCTCGGCACGTGCATCACAATAATACAACCACACCCACGTGGTACAATTCACATAATACAGTTATCACATATCAATACAGTTATGCCCAACATGGCCAAAATTACAATTATGCCCTTCTAACACGATCCGGGCCTACATGCATACTAGTAAACATAGCCATGCATCTCAGTTAAACAAATAGCCAAATAACATGCTTTAAATCATAATCATGCATTTAATTCATAAAATCACACATAAATCCCAACCTGCCCTCCTGGCACACTAATCAAGGCCCTTTAGCCTTATTAGCGAATTTGGGTCGTTACAACTATCCCCTCCTCATAAAAATTTCGTCCTCGAAATTTATCCAAACACATCAGTCAACAAACCCGCAGTTCTGACCATAACTTCCAAGGTCCACCGCCTTTACTTTACTTTTCAACAACACTCTTACAGGAGTAACAATCTTGGCTCGCAAGATCTCGTCTAATAGCCATACTCTCGATAGCCCCTCTTTAACACCGCAACCCTGCCGAAGCCCAGGGTCTGCCTAGATTACAATGACCAATTCATTGTCTTATTCCTGATTCCATAGATACTCAAACGTCATCACCTCTACTAGGTGGGATCAGCTTGTAGGCCCCGCTGGCCTAACACCTAGTACAACTTCGAAATTTTATGTTGAATCAATGGTCAGAACTCTCCCTTCTTTCTTTGAACGCCTCACAGATCCTCGTCTGTTATTACGCAGAGATGCAACTCTTTCCTTCCGGAGCTTTATTTCCTCATAATTTAACCATTCACAAGCTCTTTATCCTTTCAAATAGGCAGACACTCTTGCCTTAACAATTCCAACCACTTGTCTGGCTTTCACTCTGAACCAATGCCAAGAAGTAGTATTCACTAACCTTTACCTCTTACCATGTCCTATGTCGTGTTTCATTAACCAGACACCAGCAACTGCTACCACGACTAACTCATCAGGGATTACGCTTCCCTTAATACCTCCAGTATCCGCCTACTTAGCGCTCAATTCTTTAAGATGTCTGATAACTTTCAGGCTGTTATTCCACTTGCAATCAATTGATAATTCCAGGTTCCCACTCTGTTCTTTTCGTTCTCTAAGTCCATTCCAAAATTTAAACTACTAAAGGGTCTCAATTCGATATCATCGACGCTCCGTCCTAAAGCCAGTTCACTCGACCCAACCAACATTAACTCAAACAACCGAGTTAAACTTTTCATGTCCAAATACCTTACTTAAGGTCTAATGTGGTCTATTCCCATGATACACTACCACATCACCTAAACTCTGTCACCCGCTCAACCCTCCCGGTGCAACGTACCCTAGGAGGTAGAATGATGTCCATTCAGAATCCTCATTCAAAACCATATCCTACCTGGATCCTTCACTCGATCCTGGTATCCTACTGTACCACCATGACAGGGTCCTTCCCTGTTTCAACTCAAGTCAACACTTCGGATTCCATAGCTCAGTGACGCTCACCAGCTAACCCTTACCTATTAACATCATGCCAATCTCAGTCGTTGCTTTGACCACCCCAATACCATCTATGGCGCTATTCCCCGACTGACATGCGCCTTACTGCTAGGAGTTCCGCCTCCAATTAAATTTCCCCTCGTCCAATCGAGAACTCAAACACTGATCATCAGTCTGTTACTTTTCACCACAACTGGGCCTCAACGTTAACCTTCTTACTAATACCCAAAACTCAAGTACCTTATGCCATACACAACAGTCGACTTAACGTTCCAAGTGTATCAACCATGATCCATTCTGTCGCCTCCCGCAAGGTTCGATCCACCCTCGCGCCAACTGCGCCTGGGCGTGCACAATCCGTGATGCACTCCCACATTTCCATAACCCTACCATGGATCAGGTCCTTTATGAAATCACTCTTTACTTAACCAAATCACACGCATACTCCCGCATTAGCAGATACTAAACAATCACACCTTGTCTTCTGAATTTCTTTCTGATTTGATACCACTCAGTCCGTATAACCTCGAGTTTACTGTTCCCCTCGTCTCTGATGTAGTTGTCTCCCGGAGATGCTCGTGCAGTAGATGACGCGCTTACCAGTCTTGTTATGCCTTCAATTCTTCGAACGTTCTTCATTAGCTTCTTTGCGGCTTCAGATCAATTCTTCTCTTACCTGTCCTTCCTCCTTGTAGCTCTAATCTTAGTACTCCTGACGACGCTCAACCAACAATCCGTAGAACCTTACCTGAGACTCTGCCTTCTGGGTACAAACGTCTTTCGCATAATCATTGCTCACCATTTCCGTCTGGGAGTAATCCACATGTACTGCTCGTGAGCTTGAAGGGACTTACCCATACCGTTCACGCATTCTCAGCCTAAACAACTTACCTGTGCTGCTGTAGCTTGAACCATTCTAGAATCTTTGTTACCAACTCCTCATTCCCAACCCGGTGCAGAATAGAAAATTTTCCGAAATGTCTCTATCCTTGGTTTCCAACTGGCAATAACCAAGTCGTAGATCAACTCTTGGAGACATCGTCCCCACTGGTACCCAACATTGTACTTTTCGTTCAAACCCGACGATGCCAACAATCCCCGCAGTATAACACACTGGCTACACCAGGCTCAGATTCCTTCAATTGCTTCGATAGACTTTCTGTCGTCCAAAACTGTCTTTTACAACATTCCCTATACCAATCCTATCCGTAGTCTGACCTTGAAGTATTCCCTAAATCTTCCTTTGCATACCCACATAATTTTCCCACTGATCAGCTCCGTCTCCTTTACGTACTCCAGATGACATCCTCAACAATCCATCTGCCAGAGTTTCTAATTCCTTCTCAATAAGTATCACTGTCCTCAGCCTCTCGAATGGCACCATAGAGGCACCCTCTCTATGTCCATCACCCTCTCGGAGCATTCGCAACACCGAATCCTTCCAGTTCGCTACATGACCAAAGCATAAGCTCGTCAGATACATACTCACTCTTGAGGACTCGGCCTCGAACTTTGAATGTATCGCTGCACTCTGGTTCTCCGTTCCCTCACCATGGGAAATCCATCCCAACATCTCGAGTCATTCTACGTAGAAGTCATGCCCTCACCTGACCTCCTCTCAGGTGGCATCCTCTTCCTCATATGCATACCAATTAACCTCCTGGTTCCTGTTGCCATCTCGATATCTACCTTTTCAATCAGGCTTCTTTCAAATCTCAAATTAGGTGCCCAAGCACTGTCTGGGGTCCTTCTATCTCAACAATCGAGAATCCGACCTCGCTGCGTTCTATCAACAAAAGTACCGTCTTATCAGTCAGACTTTTCCCCTTTTTCTTGGCAATCCAAAAGCCACAACATTATCCGGGGTTCTTTCAACTTGATTATCACGAATCTATCTTCACTAATTCCATCAAAGGAAGCACCGCCCTTGCGGCTCTAGCACTCATGCTCTATACATCAACCATCAGTTCCTCAAACAATATGGCCCTCTCCGCCATCCACATGCAGACAAAAACTCTTTCCTCAAAGCAGCCCAAATGCCTTAGGCTATTTCAGATCTCATGCCCTTAAATGGGTCGCCACCAATCCCAGATACATCCATCTGTATAAATTTCCGAAATGAACTATCCAAATCACCAAACCCATTGATCTACGCTGTTGTTACCCCTAACAGTCCAAACCAGACTCACACATTTGCCCGTCTCCACGGTTCTAATCATGTCTTTAAAATCTCTTCTAACCATTCATCAACTAGGTTCTTTCCAACCCATTAAGCCAGTACCTCTGCCCGAGTACCAAATCCAGGCATCTCCCTGCCTCAATGTTTAACACAACCCTCTAATCAGGATCTCTCATCCTCTTAACCAAGGGTGGAATTAACTCTGCTCATCTATTGATAAATTCCTTGTCAACTCGAACTCTCCTCAAAACCCGAGGTTAACACCCTTTAAGCCTTTCATGTAATACCCTTATCTGTCCATACCTCACAGTAGACCAACACTGGCCACCTTACTGTTAAAACATCGAAATCAGCTATTTCCCCAGAGAAATCTGCTGCTCTTCTATCCCGTCTCAACTAACAACTCCACAGCTACCCACACACTAGTGACCCTCTGCTGCTACACTCAGGGGTAACTGGAGATTTCAACTCCAACTTATATCTAAAACCCCCTTTTCAACACAATATCAGGTCCCCAAACCCTTCTAAGAACCAACAACACAATTCCACCTGTCAAAACTGACCCAACACCTGAACTCTGGGGTTCCTACTCTGAACCAAACCACCACTAGGTCCAAATATCCACAGGTATAATGCACACCCAAGCATATACTAGGTCAAGTCCACCATGATATACATATAGCTTACCAAATCTCTATCACCACTAAGTGTATCCACACTCATCATGCTTCATACAAGCCAGTAAACAGATATAACATATGAATTTAATTCAGAAAACTAACCACATACGCTCAATATGCGAACCATTATGCCAATTTTCATCCACATGCATAATAATGTTATTCAGCACACATTAATCTCAACATGCAACAGTCAAGGGCCAGGCCCTATCAGTATCTCATGCATATGTCATCTTATTCCTTATGCTCCATATAAATAAGCAGGCAAACAGGGCATTCAAACATATATTCAAACATGTCAATCATTCATACCAACCAACCCTGAGTCGAGCTTGTCACTGACAGCGAGCGTACATGTTCGGTCGATCTCCAGAACCAATAAACCTTGGCTCGCTCTGATACCAAGTTGTAACGCCCTACTTCCTTAGAGCCGTTACTAAGTGAGTTTTTAAGACAAAACAGTGTGCAATGAACTCGCTAACCGAGGTTTTTGAAACAAAAGTGTGACTAATTAAAAGTTAAGGCTATAATCTTTGAAAATGCATCGTTTCATCAAAACTTCTATTATTAAACAGTTGGGATCCCAAAATAAGGTTTGAAAACTAATTACATCTTGAAATAAGGTTACAGTTTGAGAAATTATAAAATTATAGATTATTACAGCCATTTTCGAATAAACCCCCAACCAAAGCAGTCGGGCAGGCCAAACATGTACACGTCGCTTCACGCTCTCCGTACTCATGGTTGGTTGACTCAGTCATTGCCCTTACCTGCAACACAGAGCACCCGTGAGCCGAAGCCCAGCAAGAAAACTCATGCAGGACATAACATATGCAATGTATACAGTTTATCATAACAGATAATCCACAATAAACAAGTCAATCATTAGACTAAGCAAACACGGCCAAGCCGCCCCAGAGCCTTACCGAAGCCTGGGGTATCGGTTCTCACCGCGAGGATAACTCATGTATCCCTTGGGTCCCACCCTGAATATAGCATCCCATGTGCTAGGTGTTACTTTCGGCCCACGGCCGCCCCGGCTTACGCCGTACTCGGCCCACGGCCGCCCCGGCCTACGCCGTACTCGGCCCACGGCCGCTCATTTCATCATAATCACACATATAGTACATTCGAAATAATCATTCACACACATCATGATTCATTTAAGTTTAAACATTTGCACATAATACAATCTGGGGCCATGCCCTAACCTCGGGTGTTATAGTTTTCTTACCTGCATTCCGAGCCTCCTGATGCACTAAAGCCGCGAGCACGGTCCTCTAGCACGAGCCTCTCAAAGAACCTAGTCACAACACACAAGAAACATCCCTCATTACTAATCAACCCAAAACCACTTTCCGGGACCAATCCCGCACTCTCGGGACCCCTAAAACCTTAGAACAACACCCCGGAGGCATCCCCCGAACCCCCGGAGCAAAGGCCTAAAATTGCCTAAAAATGATGCCCTGAAATTAGCCTTGTGCCGCGGCACCACATCCTTGTGCCGCGGCACCCATCAGTCAGAGGCTCCCTTGTCGCGGCACGAAAAACCCGTGTCGCGGCACGCCTTCGCAGACCCAGAATTCTGGGTTTTCTCCTGCGTTTTCTCCGAGCTAAAACCTTACCAAATCAACCCAAACTCACACCCAAGCCCCAAAACCAACTCAAGACTCCAAATAAACCATCCAACAACCCATAAACATCACCAAAACATCTAAACACCCAATAAAATCCCCAAAATCCACATCCTTGATTTCAATTTCAGAAAAATAAAAACTCAAACATCAAACTTAACCCATGCTCAAATTCTTAACCCATAACATAATCAAGCCTTAAATGTGTATAAAATTCCTTACCTCATATGGAGAATCCATCCCTAAGCTTCCTTCATCTCCTAGGTCTCCAACTTCTCCTTCTCTTCTTCTTCTTCTTCTTCCTCATGCCCTAGCTTTTCCCTCTCTTTTCTCTTCTCTTCAAACACTATCAAGACCAAAATGGTTAAGCCCCAAACTGTGTACCCCATAAAACCAGCTGCCATTTATCTAATTCCCAACCAAATGACCATTTTGCCCCTCCTTGCCTATCCTTTCCCACCTAGACCTCAAGGGTACTTAAGTCTTTTCATTTCTATTTCATTTCTACCATTTTCTTTCTAAAACTTGTTACTCTCAGCAGTAACTAATGGTTACCCAGGTTACTAAATCTCCAATAACCATTACCCACTAAATCTCAACTTAACCATAAAATTCCCGAGGTACCCCTAGGCTCCTCCCGAGCCGGGTATAGAAATCCCGTTGTGACTCTTGAGTTAACGAGCTCTCTAGAACCGTCTCGGCACGTGCATCACAATAATACAACCACACCCACGTGGTACAATTCACATAATACAGTTATCACATATCAATACAGTTATGCCCAACATGGCCAAAATTACAATTATGCCCTTCTAACACGATCCGGGCCTACATGCATACTAGTAAACATAGCCATGCATCTCAGTTAAACAAATAGCCAAATAACATGCTTTAAATCATAATCATGCATTTAATTCATAAAATCACACATAAATCCCAACCTGCCCTCCTGGCACACTAATCAAGGCCCTTTAGCCTTATTAGCGAATTTGGGTCGTTACATGGACAGTCAACACTAGGGGGTCATTATGGGGGACGTGTACACCCCGGGCATCTTCTTCAGTGAAGGTTATTGAGTCATTTTCACCGTTAAACATATTCGGGGGGCGTTGCTCCAGACTTAGGACGCACGGTGGTGGACTTCGTCTAGCCTCCCTGGAATATCTATCTCGTCCCTTCCTTGACTCGCCCCCGAATCCTGGTCCTCCAAAGATGGTCCTGACCTCTCCCTATACTTCTGGGGCCACCTCTCGCGCCTGTGGCGGGGATGCTCCTTCTTCTGGCCTTTGGTTCTCCTTGCACACATATCTGCCTAAATGTCCCCTGCGGATGAGCTCCTCGATTTCCACCTTCAAATGGTTGCATTCAATGGTGGTGTGGCCGATATCTTTGTGATACTGGCAATACTTGCTGGGGTCTCTTTTAGACTGGTCTTTTTTCATTGGCGGGGGCCTTCTGAAAGGGACCTGGTTTTCGTTCGTAACGAAAATATGTTCTCTCGCATGGGTGAGGTCAGTATAAAAGGTGTAGGGGCACTGTCTGCGCTCATCAGAGCGTTGATGCTTTTGGGGTCGATCATCTCTCGTCCCATCATAGACCCTCTTCTTCTTTGCACCACTTTGGCTTTCTCGGATTGAAGGTTTTGGTGGCAACTGACCTTTTTCGGCTTTGAGGCTTTGGTGACCATCCTCCACGCGAATATATTTGTGCGCTCACTCGTAGAAATAATCCAAGTCTGTGACCTCCCTCTTGAGCATGTTATCCCATAACTTGCTTCCCGGGCGCACTCCAGCTATGATGGCCATTTTCAGCTCTCTGCGGGTCAAGCTCCCTACTTTAGCTGCCTCCATATTGAACCTGTGAATGTAGCTCTTCAGACTCTCATTTTCCCCTTGCTTCACGTTGGCGAGGCTGGTGCCTGGCATCGTGTAGTCTTCAACGACGTGGTGCTGCTGGAGGAATTCATTGGAAAACTGTTGCCAAGATCTGATGGACCCCAGTCTAAGTCTTTTGAACCATTTATACGTAGGTCCTTTCAATGTGATAGCGAAGCAATGACATCTGGCCCCGCTACTAATTCCCCTCAGCTTCATCAGGTTGTTAAATGCATCCATATGGTATTTCGGATCTGTGCTTCCTTCATAGGGGGTCATATGGGGCTCTTTGAAGTTGGCCGGGAGCCGATGGCTTGGATCTCCTTGATGAAGGGCGACTCATGATAGAACTCATCCTCAAAGGCTTGACCTCCGGAGGCGGTGATGATTTTGCTTCGTAGGCTCCTCATTTCTATGTCCAGGTCTTGCCTTCTCTTATTCAAGGAGTCTCTCAGCGTGGATGGGTTAAGATCCCCCTTTCCCTTGCCTTCCCGGGGCGCCATAGGGGGTGTGGTCTTTTTACCCGCCCTCTTTTTGTCGAGTTCTTCTCGTAAATCTGAGGGTGTTCTCCTTGAGGTGACCTCAACATCGTTACGAGGGACAGTGTTGGTCTTCGGCTCTGGCCCCTGGGGCTGCTTCGGTGGTCCGGGACGTTCGTGCTACTTTGTCTGGGGGGTGTTACTAGTGGAGTGTCAGGTCCTTCCGTCATCTACTGGGATGGTAGTTTCTACCCCCTCCTGGCCTCTCTCTTTTCGCTTAGGGAGCATCACGTTTGATCTCCCTTGCAACAGGCCATTTAGCACCTCATGCATGTTTTCCAGGGTGGTTTCTAGCCTCTGATTCTTGCAGTGAAGTTCTCGTATCTCTTCTTCGTAGAATTGAGACTTAGAACTCGAGCTCACGTAATGGACCTGAGGGTGCTTGTCAGCCCGGTGCGTCGATGGGCCTGGGTCCTGCCGACCGGAGTTTGGCATCTGCGGCAGCCTTGGAGGCAGGGCTTCACCTGCATCCCTCGTTGGGGCAGCCGCCGACCTTGGATGATCCTCCTCAGGTGGGACCGCCGAGGACGTGGCCTCCCTTTCATCTCCGTGAACCTCAGGCTCCCTTGGGGCCTCCACGTTGCAGGTGGAGGGGGATCCCTCAAAGAGGCTTTTAGCTAATCTCTGTCAAGATGGACCTCCACCTCGCGCAGCTCTGTCAACTGTTTCTAATGTTGCGACATCTTTTTCTTATCGGAATCGACGGAAGAACAGTGACTTGCAATCTATCCTTCCCACAGACGGTGCCAAACTGTTGACGGTGAGAACTCGTCAACCAAGTTAAGTTAGAAACATTGAAATATAGAGCTTATCAAATGAAAAAATTCCAAGATCGAATCAGAAACTGAAAGAATAATTGCACAAAGAAAATGGTGAAATGAACTTGTATTTTTTATGTAGTAGTGATACAGTGTTTTTTCCAACTCCCTCCAAGTTGAAATGAGGTTCTTTTTATAGTGGGCTTTAATGGCCCCTGATACATTGTGGTCCAGGGGACCAGATGGTACATGAGTACACCGTCAAGAGAGTGGCCTCAGGGGTAGTGGTGTCGGCTCCAGTACATGGTCAGAGTTCATGGGGATGTCTCCACTACTTATTGAGTACTAGTGTCAGAGATTGCCTGGTGGGGATCAAAACGAGTGCTCTAATCGTACGACCACTACTTATTTGGCATGGGCATAGTGTCCGTACTTCTTTTGACTTGGTGTGAATCACTATGAGGCCCTTCCAATTCTCCCTTATTAGTGTGATAGAGGGATCCATGATTTTACACCTTGTTGGACTTATGGTAAGAGTGGTGCGGATGAGGTCTGGTAGGGCCGAGTGCACCAAGAGGAGGCATGAGGCAAGGCCTTGCAGAACGCCTCCAGCAAGACGTGGCTACTGGGTGCGAGGCCCTCGCGAGACGCCCCTCGCGAGGTGGTGCATCTGGCCAGCCTGAGTGGTGGCGCGATGCCTTCGTGAGATGCCTCCAGCGAGGCGTTGCTACTGGGCGCGAGGCCCCTCCAGCTAGGCACGGCTTGCGAGGCGCTGCATCTGGGCAGGCCGAGTGGTGGCACGTGGCCTTCGTGAGACGCCTCTAGTGAGGCATGACTGCTGGGCGCGAGGCCCTCGCGAGACGCCCCTCTCGAGGTGGTGCATCTCCGCAGGCCGAGTGGTGGCGCACTGACTTCGCAAGATGCCTCCAGCGAGGCACGGCTGTTGGGCGTGAGGCCCCTCCAGTGAGGCGTGGCTACTAGGTGCGAGGCCCTCGCTAGACACCCCTTGCGAGGCCTATATTTAGGCGTTTAGGGGACTTTAATGGGTGCCTTGGACCTTTCACAAGTACGGAATCTTGAGTGTCTACATAGTTCCTTTCTATATGTTTCATTAGTTTTTATAGTTTTTCTGTACTCAATATTTTCAATTCTTGGTTAGGCATTTAAGTTCATTGAACTTGAGGTTTCTTGTCGGTAAGTTTCTTCTCGGTGGTTTTATTTCATTTCTTTTCATCTTTTTCTTTTAGAAATACTCACCTTCTCATTGTTTGTTTTAGGAGTGTTCCAAAATCCTGTCCTTGTTCTCACATCCCGGTATTGGTTAGGAAAATAGGATAGTTTCTATATGCTTATGTGTATATTTATGTATTATATGTTTATGCTATAGTACGTTATGTTTTATCTAGGGCTCATAGTTGCTTAGTGCCCTAGTGTTTATCATTTTTATGTTTGTAGTTATGATTTACCCTACCTCAGATATTAAACAGGGGACCTAGATGGGTTACATAAACTATCATGTGATCTAACCTACCTCATATATTACACAGGGGGCATAGATGGTTTATCACATGTTTTAATGGACATTAATAGTATAGTCCTCTATGGTATACGTCTTTATAGTTATATGTTGTATGTTTATAGCTTATGTTTATGTTTATGTTTCATGCTTTTAGTAGATTTTCCTTACTGGGCATTAGGCTATTCCTTTATTTTATATGTCCAGGAAAATAATTATGGCGGCAGAAAGATTCTTGGCGGCTTGGGATTGTGTATTGAGGAAGAATGGATTTGGTGGACTGCGTGAATGATTCGAGGACAAAGTTATTTTTAGTCATTTCAATTATGTTTTCTATGTATTTTCCGCACCTGATTTTGTAACGAATTTATTTAAGATTTAAGTTATGTTTTATTTTCAAATAATGGGATCCCATATCATACCCCGAATTTTATGTATTTTAACCTTTGCTTTACAGTTTTTAATAAAGTTATGAGTATTTTGTATGTATGTTTTCTTAAGATTAGTGTCTATGTATAGTAGTTTTAATGGTCCAAAATCTAGAATTAGTTGGGTCATTACAGTTGGTATCAGAGCAACGGTTCATTCGCATGAAGTTCTCCTCGATACACACACTCAAAACTCCGAATCTGATCGCCAAGTAAGTGTTTAAGTTATAGTTATTATGTTTATGTGTATAGATAACGATTTAGCCATTATGTTTTCAGTTAAGAATGAATGGAGCATTAACTTATGAGGATATCCATGCCATTAAGGCCTTAAAAAGAATTAGAGAATCAAGAAACACCGTAGGAGTGCTACAAAGAATCACTCGAAGACTACTTTTGTTCCACAGGGAGATAGGTCACCTCCAAGAATCTAAGCAGATCATGATGAGATCAACGGAGCAATACGTTTTACTAATTAGACTTTTTAGAGATTATGCTACTGTGATTGCAGCCTTAGAAGAAATTTGGGAGATGATAGATGATGAAGATGAATTGCCGATAGCTATGAGATATTACTCTCTCATACTTAGGTTCACTTCAAAAATAGAATTTCAATTTACGAATGAGCAAAAACATAGAATTTTTAGAATAGATTAGTGTAACGCCATGGATAGCCAAGACCGCTACACTGTGTACTTGTAAAGGTGTAGGACTTGCTAATCAAGTCATCTAATTAAAAATGTGTCACTAAAACCATTAATGTGCTTGGGTTAAAGGATTTAGGTCTCAAAAGGTAAATTTCATATAACTAAATATTTTTACACATGAGATCCCAAAAAGGAACAGCGTTCAAAAGTCAATTTACAAAATTTCCAGAGTTCAAATAACCAATAGCCACTCTAAGGGCAAAACAGACGTTTATGGTTCTCATGTTCTTGTCTCCCTCTCAACCATGGCGGCTGAGCAGCTGATCATGTACATTCTGCTCTCAGAGCTCTCCGAATCAGGGCTTATCAAGCTTGCCTTTGCCTTTACCTGCACCACGAAGCCCCCGTGAGCCAAGGCCCAGCAAGAAAACATAACATTATATAACAAACGATGATAACAATTGAATAACCATTTAAGCATGATCATACACTTAGCATACCACACTAATCACATAGCACATAGATATAACCAAAGATTCAACCAATCAACACTAAGCTATTCAGCATGACAAATACACCAAACAATAATAACAATAAAATTACACGATAATCAGGGTCGAGCCGCGCAAAACCGAGCTCAGTGAATAACAAGTTGTCCTCAGCTATCAGTGGCCGAGTCGCGCCCTGTGCGCTAGTGTAAACTCCAGAACTCTTAGGCTGTTTGTTTACTATTTACATGGCATAATACCATCATTCACAAAGCATACAAAATAGGGAACCATTATAAATCCACAACCGGGTGTAGTTTTCTTACCTTCAGTTTCCAAATGTACTGGTTACGCGAGATGCCTCTTGAGCATGATCCGTTTCCCTAGCCCCTAGCTTACACCTAGTCACAACCAAGATAAGGGATACCATTAATAATTGTAAAAGGGCTTCTAAATAAGGTTCTAGTCTCCGGAGCATTGAATTCCACCAAGCACGGTAGTAGATTTGATCCCGAGCACCCTAGGTTAAATTCCCATGCTTAAAATCCCAAATTTCCTTAAGGGTCGCGACTCTAGCCTTCCATGTCGCGGCATAGCCCCCAAACAAAGCCCATCTAGGCTCAGAACCAAACACGGGTCGCGGCCCTACCTAGACCATGTCGCAGCCCGCCCTCCATCTCCCACATCCATCATCTTCAGAGGGTCACAGCTCATCAAGAACTATGCCGCGGCCCGAACCCTTCGAACTAAGAAATATCTCCATTTTTGACTCTTAAACCTCACTCAAAACCATCCAAAACTATCCCGATTCCATAACTCAATTATCACAAAGCTTCTAACACAATCCCAGCAAAAACTTAGCCTAGAAACTCACCAAAATCTCACTTCAATCTCTGAAACTTAAGAGCTTAAAAACATCAAAACCAGTCAAGGAAACATTAAAGTTCAGCCATTAAACCATAAATTCGAGCTTACCTTCTTTGATGAACTAGCTATCTAAAAGATTTCTGAGCTAACTCCTAGGTTCCAAGCTTCAATTCAATCCTTCAATGTCAAAACCCATAACACCTCAAAACTCAGCCATAAACACATAATTTAACCACCATGCATAAAGCTTTTAGCTTACCTTAATTTCTAGTTTGAGTCCCTAGCTTCCACTAAGTTAATCCTCCAAGACTCCAGCTCAATCAACTGAATTCCAGCTGAGTTTTCCTTAAGTTTTCTGTGGTGTTCTTTGAGAGAGAAAGGGAGAAAGAGGGAAGGTCAGTTCTTTTGTTTCCACCGAGTTCTGAGTTTTTACTCAGTCTATCCTTAGGTAATTAGGTTAATCTTGAGGCTCAGGGTACTGGAAATGTCCCCGAGGGAAAAATGGTAAAATTCCCCAGTATTCCCACGTAAGCTTCCTAACCTCAAATATATCTCCAATTATTTATTTCCATAACCCGATAACCTAAATAACCATCCAATACCTGAGATACCCTTTGCCTTGCCCAAAGTCAAGTATTAAGCCCTGTTGTGACTTTCTCGCTAACTAGCTCCCTAGGATCGCCTCAAGCCGCATGCTACAGATTTACCCACATAATAATGTGATTCTCACAATTATAGCATATAATCACATTTACATTCATATAACCATACATGCATGCTTATCATATAATCATGCGCTAAATTAATAAATTCACACATAAACCAATTTTGCCCTCCCTGCACACTAACCGAGGCCTTTAAGCCATATTAGTGATTTTGGGTCGTTACAACTATCCCCTCCTACTGAGAATTTTTTCCTCGAAATTTACCTAAATAACTCGGGATATTGATCCCGCATCACCGTCTCTAGCTCCCAGGTCGCTTCCTCGACTCTGCTATTTCTCCAAAACACTTTAACTAACAGAATCGTCTTATTCCATACAACCTTATCCTTCCGATCCAAAATCTGAACCGGTCGCTCCTTGTAGGACAAATCTATCTGCAACTGTAAGTCCTCATACTTCAATACATGCGTTGAATCTGAGACATACTTCCGCAACATAGAGACATGGAATACATCGTGAACTCCCGACAACGACGGTGGAAAGGCCAACCTGTAAGCCACATGTCCAATCCTTTCTAGAATCTTCAAAGGTCCAACAAACCAAGGGCTCAGCTTGCCCTTTACTACAAACCTCTTCACCCCTCTCAGTGGTGAGACTCGCATAAACACGTGGTCCCTAACCTGGAACTCCACGTTTCTACGCTTAGGGTCTGCGTAGATTTTCTGTCTACTTTGTGAGGCAAGCATTCTGGCTCGAATCTTCTCAATAGCTTCATTTGTCTTCTGAACCATGTCTGGCCCCAAGTATTTCCTCTCACCCATCTCATCCCAATGAATGGGCAATCTACATTTTCTCCCATATAACATCTCATAGGGAGCCACTCCAATCGTGGACTGATAACTGTTGTTATATGAAAATTCGATCAACGGAAGATACTTACTCCAAGATCCCTTAAAATCAATCACACATGCCCTAAGCATATCCTCCAACACCTGAATCATCCTCTCTGACTATCCATGAGTTTGAGGATGATAGGTTGTGCTAAACTTCAACTGAGTCCCCATAGCTCTCTGCAGAGCTCCCCAGAACTTGGAGGTAAAGATAGGGTCTTGATCAGACACAATAGACTTAGGAACCCCATGGAGACGAACTATCTCCCTCATATACAACTCTGCATACTATTACACTGTGTAAGTCGACCTCACTGGCAGAAATGAGCTGACTTGGTGTACCTGTCCACTATCACCCACACCGAGTCATGAAGTCCCACTGTCCGGGGTAGACCTCTCACAAAATCCATGGTAATGTCCTCCCACTTCCACTCTGGGATACCCAAAGGCTGAAGTAACCCTGCTGGTCGCTAAAGCTTAACCTTTACCTGCTGACATGTCAAACATCTGGTCACATACTCAACCACATCCTTCTTCATCCCGGGCCACCAATATAATGTCTGTAGATCCTGATACATCTTTGTGGTACCCGGATGAAGCGAGTATGGTGTAGTGTGTGACTCATCCAGTATCTCTCGTCTGATCCCTTCATCTGCCGGAACACAAATCCGTCCTTGATATCGAAGCACACCAGTCTCAGAAACAGAATAATCCTTAGCTGTCCTCACTAAGACATGTTGTCTAACCTCCTGCAACTGCATGTCTATCAAGTGACCCTCCTTGATCCGCTCTAGCAGGGTCGATTGCAAAGTAATATTGGCCAACCGGCCCACCACTAGCTCTATCTTTGCCCTTGTCATCTCATCAGCTAACTCTCTGTAGATCTGAACTGAACTAAATATTCACCCCGAGCCCCTCTGGCTCAATGCATCTGCCACAACATTGGCTTTCCCTGGGTGGTAGAGAATGTCACAATAATAATCCTTAACCAACTCCAACCAACGCCTCTGTCTCATGTTCAGATCCTTCTGGGTGAAGAAATACTTCAGACTCTTATGATCAGTGTATATCTCGCACTTCTCCCTATACAAATAATGTCGCCACACCTTCAGTGCGAATACCACTGCTGCTAGTTCCAAATCCTGGGTAGGATACCGTTGCTCATACTCCTTCAGCTATCGTGACGCATAAGCTGTGACCTTCCCATTCTGCATCAACACACAACCCAAGCCCATCCTTGACGCATCACAGTATACCACAAACTTTCCTTCCTCCGAAGGAAGACTTAACACAGGTGCAGAAATAAGTCGTTGCTTCAACTCTTGGAAACTATGCTCGCACTTTTCTGACCAAACAAACTTCTGATTCTTTCGTGTCAACTCTGTCATCGGTGAAGCAATTTTCGAGAATGCTTCTACAAACTACCTGTAATAACCTGCTAACCCAAGGAAGCTTCGCACCTCTGAGGTGTTCCTTGGCCTCGGCCAATCCCTTACTGCCTCCACCTTGGATGGATCCACCTTAATCCCCTCTGCGCCAACTATATGCCCAAGAAAAGTCACTTCCAGCAACCAAAACTCACACTTCTTAAACTTGGCATATAGCCGATGCTCCCTTAACCTCTGTAAGACTTGTCGAAGGTGTCGCTTGTGCTCCACCTCTGAACTAGAGTATACCAAAATGTCATCGATGAAGAAAATGATGAACTGATCTAAGAAGTCCTTGAACACCCTGTTCATTAGATCCATGAAAGCTGCCGGGGCATTGGTCAAACCAAAAGACATGACCAAGAACTCATAGTGCCCATACTGCATTCGGAAGGCCGTCTTCCGTATGTCCTCATCTTTGATCCTCAGCTGGTGATGACCAGATCAAAGATCAATCTTTGAGAACACCATCTTTCCCTACAACTGATCAAACAAGTCATCGATCCTTGGTAGAGGGTACTTATTATTGATAGTCAACTTGTTCAATTCATTGTAGTCTATGCACATTCTCAGAGTCCCGTCCTTCTTCTTAAGAAACAAAACTGGAGTGCCCCATGGAGAGTTAACAGGCCAGATGAATCCCAAATCTAGAAGTTCTTGCAGCTGTATCTTCAATTCCTTCAACTCTGTTGGTGCCATCCTATATGGTGCTCTTGATACTGGTTCTGTCCCCGGTGCTAACTCAATCACAAACAGAATCTCCCTACGTGGCGGCAATCCCGGTAAATCCTCAGGAAATACATCCAAGAAGTCACATACCAATCTGGTCTCCCCCGGCCCTGTTGGCATAACCCTGGTGGTGTCCACTACATTGGCCAAAAAACCTATGCATCCTCCCTGCAGCAAGTCTCTGGCTCTCAATGCTGATATCATGGGTATGTGGGGTCCACATACCGAACCCACAAAGACAAAAGGATCCTTGCCCTCAGGCTCAAAAGTCACCATCTTCTTCCTGCAGTCAATAGTAGCCCCATACCTGACCAGCCAATCCATCCCTAAAATCATATAAAAGCCCTCCATGTCTAACTTAATCGGATCTACCGAAAGCTCCCTACTATCAACCATCACTGGCAGTGCCCTAATCCATCTCCTAGAAACTACCAGTTCCCCAATAGGCAATAAAGTCCCAAAACCTGCAGTCCGATACTCACTAGGTCAACACAGTCTATCAATCATTCTACTAGAAACAAATGAATGTGTAGCACCAGAGTCAATAAATACAGTAAAAGGAGAGCCAGCGCTAGAAAGCTGACCTATCACTACTGAGGGACCAGCCTCAGCCTCTGCCTGTGTCAAGGTGAATACTCGAGCTGGATTCAAGCTATCCACCTTTCCTGCTTCCCCTTTCTTCACTATTGGGCAGTCTTTCTTGAGATGCCCCACCGTTCCACACACATAGCAAGCCTTGGCCCGACATTTGCCCTGATTGCGTCTTCTACATCTCGGGCACTTTGGATAACTTTGCCATGCTTCACCGCCGCCCTGACGGCCACCCTGACCCCTCCTATTCGGACCAGCAGCGGTCGAAGTGTCAGGAGTCTTTCTCTTGAAATCACTGGGGCCTCCGCCCCTCCCTGTCCCAGAATAAGCAGGCACCACTCTGCGGCCCTCCCGCCTTACTGCACTTTCCCTCAAGATCTTATTCTTCGCTTCCTCAACAGTAAGAGCCTTCTCCATAGCCTGGGCATAAGTTGTCCCCCCAGGAACTGTCGTAATCCTCACATCTCGGGCTATCATAGCATTGATAACTCTATAAAATAGAGTTATTTTACCACTTTTTATGTGCTAATTGTTGCTTAATTCTTGAGTTTTTAATTGCTTTATTAAGTTTTTTAAGTAATTTTGAATTTATTAGGTTTATTTTAATTTTATAGATTTTTGTGTGTTTTTATAGTTATTTTGTTGTAAAATGTTGCAGTTAATTAATTGAATTATTGTTGTTTAATTTGAGGTAAAAAAATGTTGTATTATTGAAATTAAATGTTAAATATAAATTAAGTTATAATTAATATTTTCAAAGAATTAAATTGATTTATTTTATAGTTGAAAATATGTTATTATGATTTATTTTATGTTTATTTTGTAGGGAATTTATTGTATTTTTGGGCTTTGAAAAGAAAAGAAAATAAAAGATTTAAAGCTGAAAAAAGAAAGAAAAAATGGCATTTTTAAAAAGCCATAAGACAGCCCAACACTTGCTCCAGCCCGCCTGGCCTCCTGTTGATCAGCACCTGGGCCCAATGCCACCTGCCTGCCTAGCCTGTCAGCCACCTCCCCAGGTCAGCCTTCTTTAGCTGCTCCACTAGCCCATCATGGGTCTGCCAACCGCCTGGCCCAATCCTTCCTCCAGTCGTGCACCTCCAAGCAGTCTTTAGCACATCACCACACGCCCAAGCCACCCAACCAGCTGCTTTATCCCACTTATTGAGCCCAACAAAATGTTTTTGTACCCTTGTCCCCTTTGCCAAAAATACCACTTTTTTACCAAACTTTTCCACACATTTTACCCCAAAACATCATCATTATACCCTACAGTTTACCCCTATTTGCCAAATTATAATTAATTAAATTAATTTAATCAATTTAATTAATCTAAATTGATTATTTTAATACCTCATTTTTTGGCTATAAATAAGGGATTTGGAGTGCATATTTTGGGAGGAGGTTACACTACACAAAGTTTCTACATTTCAAAACCTTTCTATTCTCTTCATCTTCTTCCTCTTTTTGGTCATTTTTCTATGAGTTTTTAGAGGAAAATTTTGGGGGTTTCTCCTCCAAATTTTCCTATTTATGTTTGTAATTTTTAGTTTGTATTTGCTATTCTAGTTATGAGTTTCTAATCTTTTTAAGAATATTAAGGTGATGATGAAACAATATGTAACTAGATAGTGTTTATTTTGTATGTTGATTTCCTATTTTGTGCAATAAAGTTTATGGATTTTCTTCAAATATTTTCTTTCATCTTAAATATCATGTATTTTGGATTGTTAGCACATATTTACACTTTGTTCTTCATTAGTCCAAAAACATAATATTCTTTGTGTAAGATGTATCATTAAATTGTACACATCCATGCTTAGAACAAAAATATCATATTTTGCCTTATAAATAATGTTCATTGATTTATTTGTTATTTCATTAGGTTGATTTACATTAAATACTTTGAAATTATAACTTTTTGAAAAGTGAAGAAAAAACTTATCTTTTTAGAAGTAATTTGTGCTTAAAATTATAAATCTATTTGGAAAATGATAGTTTGATTTATTTTAACTATCACTAAAACTTGGGAATCAATGTACTTATAAATATTATTGAACTTATATTTTGTGGATTCTAATCCTTAATAATCTTATTTTACCATCTTGTTTACAATTATTAATTTAGTAATATATATTGTCTTTAATTTCTATATTATTGTCTTTTATTTTATTTCATTATTCAAAAATCTCTTCAATCTTTGGAGCTAGGTTAGAATTTGTTAATTTTGGTTTAAAATAGTTTTCTTTTCGATTTTAGACAACTCCTTTGGGTTCGACATCCTTGCTTACACGATCACTATTCTATATGAACGATTCGTGCGCTTTCGATATAAATATTTAAAACATACCCATTTTGGGTCCATCAAGCATTAAGCCCTCTGATGTATCTGTCCTGCCTAGCTGCATCTGTAGGCACAAGGTCTGGTGCAAATTTCGCAAGTCTATCAAATTTTAGGGCATACTCAGTAACTGTCATGTTGCCCTGTACCAAACCTACAAACTCATTAACTTTTCCTGCCCTGATGGCAACATTATAGTATTTTTGGCTGAACAAGTCTTTAAATCCTTCCCAACTCAAAGCAATGACGTCCCTAGTCTGTGATGCCACTTCCCACCAGATGCAGCCATCCTCTGTCAACATATATGTGGCACAGGCCACTCTGTCATGTCCCTCAATCCTCATAAAATCCAGAATAATAGTAATCATAGTCAACCATTGCTCGGCCTTCAGTGGGTCAGGTCCTCCCTCAAAAATTGGGGGGCCGCTGCTTCCTGAACTGCTCATATAACGGCTCCCACCTGTTCCCAACCTCTCATGTCTGTACAACTAGTACCACTACAGGTGGTACAATAGGGGAAGCACTCCCTGATGGAGCCTGCTGTCGCAGCAGACGAATCTATTCATCTTGGCTCTGTAACCGCGCTTGCATATCTGCCATAAGTTGCTACCAGTTCTCAGGGACTGGCGGAGGGATCTGGCCCTGGTCATCACCTCCGGTCCTAGACCTAGTGCCGACTAGTCGCGTAGATTTTCTTTCATGCATAACTATCCAAGTCAATCTGCAATCAACGACTCGACAATCAGACCATGATGACAGGGTAAAAACTTCTCCAAGATCCACCAAATGAACATAACCAATCACAAACAATCAAGATATAAGCATTTATCCACATGCACCGGCATTGCTAATAAGCATGCCCCAACATCACCACACAATAGCTAAGATATAAACATCCATCCATACACAATATGCAATTATTCATTCAAATATCCATTTACCTGCACGACAATGCTAATAAGCATGCCTCAATATTTTCACACAACAGTCAAGGGCCAAGCCCTATCAGTATCTCATGCTTCCTATTAATCCAGTAAATAACAACATTTATAATTCATTCCAGGCATACAAGCATATAAGCACATAAACACATTACCAAACCCTGAATCGAGCTTGTCTCTAGTAGCGAATGTACATGTCCAGCCAGTCTTCAGGAACCCTTAAACCTAAGACGCTCTGATACCAAGTTGTAATGCCCTGGATAGCCAAGACCGCTACATTGTGTACTTGCAGGACTTGCTAATAAAGTCATTTAATTAAAAACGTATTACTGAAACCATTAATGTGCTAGGTTAAAGGATTTTGGTGTCAAAAGGTACATTTCATATAACTAAACATTTTTACACATGGGATCTCAAAAAGGAACAGCGTTCAAAAGTAAGTTTACAAAATTTCCAGAGTTCAAACAACCAATAGCCACTCTAAGGGAAAAACAGACATTTATGGTTCTCCTGTTCCTGTCTCCCTCTCAATCGTGGCGGCTGAGCAGCTGATCATGTACATTCTGCTATCAGAGCTCTCCGAATTAGGGCTGATCAAGCTTGCCTTTGCCTTTACCTGCACCACGAAGCACCCGTGAGCAAAGGCCCAGCAAGAAAACATAACATTATATAACAAACGATGATAAAAATCAAATAACCATTTAAGCATGATCATACACTTAACATACCACACTAATCACATAGCACATAGATATAACCAAAGATTCAACAAATCAACACTCAACTATTCAGCATGACAAATCCACCAAACAATGATAACAAACAAATCACACGATAATCAGGGTCGACAAATAAGGTCGCACCCTCTGTTTACCCCACAAACTCCGGCCTGCTTAAACCGAGCTCAGTGCATAACAAGCTGTCCTCAGCTATCAGTGGTCGAGCCGCGCCCTGTGCGCTAGTGTAAACTCCCGCACTCTTAGGCTGTTTGTTTACTATTTACATGACATAATACCATCATTCACAAAGCATACAAAATAGGGAACCATTATAAATCCACAATCGGGTGCAGTTTTCTTACCTTTAGTTTCCAAATGTACTGGTTACGCGAGATGCCTCTTGAGCATGATCCATTTCCTGAGCCCCTAGCTTACACCTAGTCACAACCAAAATAAGGGATACCATTAATAATTGTAAAAGGGCTTCTAAATAAGGTTCTAGTCTCCGGAGCATCGAATTCCACCAAGCATGGTAGTAGATTCGATCCCGAGCACCCTAGGTTAAATTCCCATGCTTAAAATCCCAAAATCCCAAATTCCCTTAAGGGTTGCGGCTCAAGCCTTCCATGCCGCGACATAGCCCCTAAACAGAGCCTATCTAGGCTCAGAAATAGACACGGGTCGCGGCCCTACCTAGACCATGCCGCGGCCCGCCCTCCATCTCCCACATCCATCAGCTTCAGAGGGTCGGGACTCACCAAGAACTATGCCGCGGCCTGACCCCTTAAAACCCAGAAAAACCTCCATTTTTGACTCTTAAACCTCACTCAAAACCATCCAAAAATATCACAATTCCAACAGTCAATTATCACAAAGCTTCTAACACAATTCCAGCAACACAACCCATCAAAAGCTTAGCCTAGAAACTCACCAAAATCTCACTTCAATCTCTGAAACTTAAGAGCTTAAAAACATCAAAACCAATCAAGGAAACATTAAAGTTCAGTCATTAAACCATAAATTCGAGCTTACCTTCTTTGATGAACCAGCTCTCTAAAAGATTTTTGAGCTAACTCCTAGGTTCCAAGCTTCAATTCAATCCTTCAATGTCAAAACCCATAACACCTCAAAACTCAGCCATAAACACAGAATTTAACCACCATGCATAAAGCTTTTAGCTTACCTTAATTTCTAGTTTGAGTCCCTAGCTTCCACTAAGTTAATCCTCCAAGACTCCAGCTCAATTCATTGAATTCCAGCTGAGTTTTCCTTAAGTTTTCTGTGGTGTTCTTTGAGAGGGAAAGAGAGAAAGAGGGAAGGTTTGTTCTTTTGTTTCCACTAAGTTCTTAGTTTTTACTCAGTCTATCCTTAGGTAATTAGGTTAATCCTAAGGCTCGGAGTACCGGAAATGTCCCCGAGGGCAAAATGGTAAAATTCCCCAGTATTCCCACCTATGCTTCCTAACCTCAAATATATCTCCAATTATTTATTTCCATAACCCGATAACCTAAATAACCATCCAATACCTGAGATACCCCTTGACTTGCCCAAAGTCAAGTATTAAGCCCTTTGTGACTTTCCCGCTAACTAGCTCCCTAGGATCGCCTCAAGCTGCATGTTGCAGATTTACCCACATAATAATGTGATTCTCACAATTATAGCATATAATCACATTTACATTCATATAATCATACAGGCATGATTATCATATAATCACATTTACATTCATATAACCATACAGGCATGATTATCATATAATCATGCGCTAAATTAATAAATTCACACATAAACCAATTATGCCCTCCCAACACACTAACCGGGGCCCTTAAGCCATATTAGTGATTTTGGGTCGGCACAATTAGTTTCATTATTTATTTTGTTTATTTGCATTTATGATTGTAAATAGTGAAAAACTCTTTTTTCCAAATTAATATCATTGTTATTTTGTTAACATGTATGAGTTTGATTTTTTTCTTTTACAATCATAATAAATAATAAATTTAATAAATAATGACTAAGTTCGATGAGGGTGGATACAAATCAATGAATCGTGTTCTATATAATGAGAGTTAGGGGGCCATAGTAATGGGAACGACTTTACTGATTCCAGCCCTCCCTCAATATGGTTAACTTTGGAGCAAAGATAAGTTTCGAGCTTGAGAATTAAGTCATATAGGATGATTAGAAACAGACTTAGAAAATAATAAAGATGGCTTATTTTTCTAAGTATAGAAACCCACTCTAATAATAAAGAAGACTTATATAATTTTCATAAGAAGTCATAATTAATAGGTCTGAGTTATGTTGGTTTAGATTAAGTTTTTTCCTTAGAGCCCATTAGGGTAAAGTTCTAACATATTTTTCTCAACTCTTAGAACTCTGCTGAGATGTCGCTCCGAAGATCTGCTCGCACCAATGGAAATGCCTCCAACGTTGCTTCTGTAAGCAACGAAGCCCCTCCAGTTCGCAGAACAAAAGTACGTGCAGAAATTGCTAGACTGCGACAGCAAGTTGAGGAGTTAGTGCAGCAACAGCGACAATAGGCTCAGCCTCAGACTCAACCTCCGCCTCCGCCAGAACCACAGCCGTAACAAATGGCCCCAGCACCCTAACAAGTTGGTCCATATGTGGGATGGCCAATGGCGAACTATGCGCCATGTCCAGTTCAGCACATGGAGCCAGTTTATGAGCTGTTTCGTAAGAAACACGCTCCAAACATTGAAGGGACTACAGGCCCCTTTGAGGCAGAAGAATGGCTCAGAAATGTGGAGCCAATCCTGACGCACATGAACTTGGCAACGCGGATCGCATATCCTGCGTTTCGTCTCTGCTCAAGAAAGATGCCAGAATATGGTGGGATTTAGTCCAGCAGACGCATGATATTGCCACCATGACTTGGACCCGATTTGTGGAGTTGTTCCACAAAAGGTACTATAATTCAGCTGTCATCGCTTCAAGAGACGAGGAGTTCGCTGGCCTGAAGCAAGGGAGTTTATCAGTGGCAGAATATGCTCGGCAGCTCAACCGATTAGCCAAGCGACGCGATGTGGAATTCAAAGTTGGAGATCAAGTCTTCTTGAAGATATCTCCTATGAAAGGTGTAAAGCGGTTTGGGAAGAAAGGCAAGCTTAGTCCCCGATTTATAGGTCCTTTTGAGATATTGGACAAAGTGGGAGCAGTTGCATATAGACTAGCCCTACTACCAGCACTAGCAAATAGTCACAACGTGTTCCACATCTCAATGCTACGCAAGTATGTGTCAGACCCATCTCACGTCCTCAAACACGATACGATAGCACTCCAGAAAGACTTGAGTTACAAGGAACGACCAGTTAGCATCCTGGATAGGGGGGTGAAGTAGTTATGGTCCAAGAGCATTCCTATAGTCAAAGTCCTATGGAGTAATAGTTCTGAACAAGAGGCAACGTGGGAGTTGGAGGAGGACATGCAAGGCCGATATCCGGAGTTATTTGGTAAGTAAATTTCGAGGATGAAATTCTTTTCAGTAGGGGAGAATTGTAGAGTCCAAGAACTTTACTTAGCTAGTTAGATAGTAGTATAATAGTAATAGTAGTAGTATTTTTATAACTGTGGACTTTGGTTCAGACCGGGATTTAATTGGACACTCATAGTAACACTTGTAGATTTTCTAAGTTTAGCCTATAGTTTAAGAATATTAATTTTAACCTAAGGTTTGATTAATATGACTGATATTGATGGTAATATTTATTATATTATAAGGTTTAGATAGACCCAATAAGAAAGTAACACTTGTCATGTGTATGTTTAATGATAATTAAGTATTTTTGAGGAATAAGTTTATTAAGAGTAATATTTGAATATCCTAGGGTCTGTCAGCAGCTTTGAAAATGTTAGAGGACTTAGTCAAGGCTGTTTACTCAATTCAAATTAGGCTGAAAATGTGCAATTTCGTGTTTAAATATTCAGCGTATGCCGATATATCGCAGCTATAGGAGGCGATATATCGCAGTATAGGGATACGAAAAACACGTAACTTCGCACGAGCACCTCGACCAGCCTCGGGCATGCTGGCCCAGGCAATATATCGCCTACAAGGGGTGATATATCGGCTCCCTTAGCATACTTTTTAATATTTTTTAAAACGTTCTCATTTCAATCTTCAACCTCTTGATAAGTCCAGCATCTTTCTGATCGAGTCTTCAGCCTCTGCTGAACGATAATTCAAATATTTTTCACTTAAAAAGCCATTATTTTTATTCAAGTTAAATGAAGATCTTTTCATCCTTAAGCTCTATAAATAGGACCTAGTACCCAGCCATTTATTCATTCATCAAGCTAAGTTCAGAGGCTGCAAGCTGCTAGGTTATTTTTGAGAGTGTAAACACTTGGGTTGGGAATTATAAGCTTAATCATTATAAGCTTACCAAACACTTGGGAAGTAAGGTTTATAACACATTTTGGTTTGAGGTTTAGATTGGTCATAGAAGCATTCAAGGTATTCCAAACTCTAGTTCATTTGGTATTTTTTTCCTTAAGTTCTTATATTTCTATCCTAACTTTATTCTTTATTCTTGAATAGGAAATCTAAGATCTTGAACATAAGATTCTTGGTAAGTGTATTTTGATGGTATAGTTCTTTCATCACTTTCAACCCTTTTTCTTTAGTATACTCACCCTTTCATTTATGGTTTTTAGGAGTGTTCCAAAGTCCCAAACCTGTTCTCATATCAAACTAATCCATACGTCCCCATCTTTAATAAGATTCCAGCTAGAAGCATACAAGTACTGTAATGTGCCTCTCCATGAGTATCCGGTAACCAAGTATGTAAGGGTATAATCGGCGATTTGACAGCAAAAGCAATAAAAAATCCAATATAGAATAGCCCGGTACTTTTGGTAAGGAAAATAGGATAGGATGATATGTGTTATGCCATATGTTATCTTATGATTTATGTGTTATGTTAACTTATGATTTGTGTGATATGTATGTTTGTAGACTTAGGCATATGACCTGTACAACTAACAAGCCCTAATAAATTTATGGGCATATGACTTGCTTAGCTAACAAGCCCCACAAATTTAATGGGCATATGACTTGTTCAGTTTATGGGACCCTAAGTAATAATGGTCATTATAGTACGTGTAACATATGTTTATGATATGTTTTATGTTGCATTATGAATTTTATGTATATGATTTATGTGTTAGATTTTCCTTGCTGGGCATTATGCTCACTCCTTTATGTTTTTATGTGCAGGAAAATAGTTTTGATGGCGGGAAAGGTTCTTGGAAGCTTGGGGATGTGTATGGAGGCGGAATGGAGTCAAAGGACCGAGTGTTTGATTCGAGGATGAAGTCTCTTTAATTATGGTTTTATATGTATTTTCCGCACTTTATTATGTAATTCATTTATTCACAATTACGTTACGTTTTTCTCTTAAAACAATGGGATCCCATATCCTACTTTAAATTTTATGTAAGTTTAACATTTGTTTTACAAGTTTTAATGAAGTAATGATTATTTCACTTGTAAGTTTTATTAAAAATTAGTGTCTATGTATAGTTTTCGTTAATGGTCCAAAGTCTAGAGTTGTTGGGTCATTACACCGCTACCCCGAATTGACGATTTGTTTGATCAATTTCGAGGCGCGGTCGTATTCTCAAAGATAGATCTACGGTCCAGGTATCACCAGCTCATGGTACGGGAAGAGGACATTCCTAAGACAACGTTTAGAACTCGTTATGGGCATTACGAGTTCTTAGTTATGTCTTTTGGTCTTACCAATGCTCCAACCACGTTTATGGATTTAATGAATAGGGTCTTTAAGGATTACTTGGATAAAATCGTTGTAGTATTCATCGACGACATCTTAGTATACTCAAAGGATGAAGTCAAGCACGAGGAACATTTAAGGTTGATCTTGTCACGACTAAAGGAGCATCAACTCTACGCCATGTTCAAGAAATGTGAGTTTTGGCTTTCGCAAGTGGCATTCCTCGGGCACATTATATCCAAGGATGGAGTTGCAGCAAACCCATCCAAGGTAGAGGATGTGAAGGATTGGCCAAGACCAAAGAACGCATCCGAAGTAAGGAGCTTTCTGGGATTAGCAGGTTATTATCGGAGGTTTGTAGAGGGCTTTTCTAAGATAGCCACTCTACTCACCAACCTGACCCGGATACAGCAAAGATTCAACTGGACTGATAAGTGTGAAGAAAGCTTCCAGTTGCTTAAAGATAAGTTGTTCTCAGCACCAGTACTTTGCGTACCGACTCCCAATGATATGTTTGTAGTCTACTGCGATGCGTTGAAGTAAGGGTTGGGTTGCGTGCTAATGCAGAATGACAAGGTAATAGCCTACACCTCAAGGTAGCTAAAGGAGTACGAACAACGCTAGCCCACTCACGATATGGAGTTGGCAATGGTGGTATTTGCGTTAAAAATCTGGCGTCATTATCTCTACGGAGAACGGTGTGAGATTTATACGGACCACAAAAGTTTAAAGTACTTATTCACTCGGAAGGAGCTCAACATGAGGCAGTGTAGGTGGTTAGAGCTAGTGAAGGATTACAACTGCGAAATCCTATACCACCCGGGAAAGGCAAACGTAGTTGCTGATGCGCTAAGTAGGAAGAATTATGGAAGTTTAGCAACACTAGCCAGAATAGAAAAGCCGCTACAGCAGGAGCTGATCAGTGCCGGGATAAAAGTAGTTGTCAGTAAGCTGGCTAATTTGTCTATCCAGTCAAATCTGTTAGAAGATATACAGATTGGGCAAAGGCATGATGACACATTAGTAGCACATATGGATACAGTTAGAGAAGGCAAGGCCACAGATTTCTCAATATCAGGACAAGGGTTAATGAGATACAAGGACCGGGAATGCGTGCCAAATGATCAGAGGATTAAGATGACGATTCTAGAAGAAGCGCACAGTACCCCATACTCAGTTCACCTAAGGTCGACCAAGATGACTCATGACATCAAGGCAATATATTGGTGGCCAGGGATGAAGAAGGATATAGCGGAATTGGTGTCTAAATGCTTAGTATGCTAGCAAGTGAAAGCAGAACATCAGCGGCCTACAGGCTTATTACAACCACTTAACATACTAGAATGGAAATGAGACGATATAGCTATGGATTTTGTGACGGGTTTGCCACGAACAAGTAAGCAGCATGATTCGACTTAGGTAGTAATAGATAGACTAACCAAGTCCGCTCATTTCCTGCCTGTTATGACCTCATACACAGCAGATCAATACGCAGACATCTATGTCCAAGAGATAGTATGGTTGCATGGAATCCCCAAGACAATAGTGTCCGATAGAGGATCAGTGTTTACATCGAGATTTTGGGGAAGTTTACAGCAAGCCATGGGTACTAAGTTAAGTCTTAGTACATCATTTGATCCTCAGACAGACGGTCAGTCCGAGCGTACCATACAGATTTTAGAAGATATGTTACGCGCTTGTGTACTTTATTTCGGAGGATCATGGAATAAGTACTTGTCGTTGATAGAATTCTCCTACAAAAATAGCTACCTATCAACGATTAGGATTGCACCTTATGAGTTACTTTATGGAAGAAGGTGCTAATCGTCGTTACATTGGGATGAGGTAGGAGAAAGGCAGCTCCTTGGTCCCGAAGCTATTAGAAAAGCTCATGAAGCAGTAGCGCTGATTAGAAAGCGTATGCTCACTACTCAAAGCTGTCAGAAAAGTTATGCGGATGCCAAGCGACGTGATGTGGAATTCAAAGTCGGAGATCAAGTCTTCTTGGAGATATTTCCTATGAAAGGTGTGAAGCAGTTTGGGAAGAAAGGAAAGCTTAGTCCCCATTTTATAGGTCCTTTTGAGATATTGGACAAAGTGGGAGCAGTTGCATATAGATTAGCCCTATTGCCAGCTTTAGCAGATAGCCACAATGTGTTCCACATCTCAATGTTACGAAAGTATGTGTCAGACCCATCTCACGTCCTCAAGTACGATACGATAGCACTCCAGAAAGACTTGAGTTACGAGGAACGATTAGTTAGCATCCTAGATAGAGGGATGAAGTAGTTATGATCCAAGAATATTCCGATAGTTATGAATGGGATGCAATGTGGGAGTTGGAGGAAGACATGCAAGGTCGGTATCCGGAATTGTTTGGTAAGTAAATTTCGAGGACAAAATTATTTTTAGTAGGGGAGAATTGTAGAGTCCAAGAACTTTACTTAGCTAGTTAGATAGTAGTAGTAGTAGTAGTAGTAGTAATAGCTAGTAGTAGTTATAGTATGTTTATGATTGTGGATTTTGGTTCAAGCCGGGACTTAGTTGGACACTCGTAGCAACACTTGTAGATTTTATAAGTTTAACCTATAGTTTAAGAATATTAATTATAACATAAGGTTTCATTAATATAGTTGATTATAAAGATGTTATTTATTACACTATAAGGTTTAGATAGAACCAATAAGATCATGACACTTGTCATGTGCATGTTTATTGAGAAATTAAGTATTTTTTAGGAATAGTTTTATAAGAGTAATATTTGAAAACCCCAGAATCTGCCAGTAGATTTAAGATCGTTATAGGACTCAGTCAAAGCTGTTTACTCAATTCAAATTAGGCTGAATAAGTGCAATTACGTGTATAATATTTTAGCGTATATCAATATATCGCAGCTCTAGGGGCTATATATCGCCACTCGGGGAATACGAAAAATACGTAACTTCGTACAAACGTTTCGACAAGCCTCGGGAATATAAGCCCAGGCGATATATCACCTACCATGGGCGATATATCAGCTCCAGGGCAATATTTTTGAATGATTTTGAAACCGAGCTCAATTCAACCCATAACCTCTTAGCAAGCCTCAGAATCTTTTTGACCAAGTCTTAAGCCTTTGCCGAGCGAATATTCAAATGTTTTTCAAATAAATAGTCATTATTTTATTCAAGCTAAAAGAAGATCTTTTCATTCTTGAACTCTATAAATAGGACCTAGTACCCAGCCATTTCTTTCATTCTTCATGCTGAGTTCAGAGCCTTCAAGTTGCTAGGTTTACCTTAGAGTGTTAAACACTTGGGTTGGGGTTATAAGCTTTATCATCTTAAGCTTATTAAACACTTGGGAAGTAAGGTTAATAGTGTGCTTTTTCGATATCGAGGTGTAGTTCGGTTATAGTGCATTCAAAGGTATTCCTATTCCTAGTTCATTTCTGTATGTTTCATTAGTTTTTATGTTTTTTCTTTACTCAAATCCTAACTCAATATTTTCCATTCTTGGTTAGGCATTTAAGTTCATTGAACTTGAGGTTTCTTGTCGGTAAGTTTCTTCGCGGTGGTTTTATTTCATTTCTTTTCATATTTTTCTTTTAGAAATACTCACATTCTCATTGTTGGTTTTAGGAGTGTTCCAAAATCCCGTCCTTGTTCTCACATCCTGGTATTGATAAGGAAAATAGGATAGTTTCTATATGCTTATGTGTATGTTTATGTATTATATGTTTATGCTATTGTACGTTATGTTTTATCTGGGGCTCATAGTTGCTTAGTGCCCTAGTGTTTATCATTTTTATGTTTGTAGTTATGATTTACCCTACCTCAAATATTAGACAGGGGACCTAGATGGGTTATCATAGACTATCATGTGATCTAACCTACCTCAGATATTAGACATGGGACGTAGATGGCTTATCACATGTTTTAATGGCCATTAATAGTATAGTCCTATATGGTATACGTCTTTATAGTTATATGTTATATGTTTATAGCTTATGCTTATGTTTATGTTTCATGCTTTTAGTAGAGTTTATTTGCTGGGCATTAGGCTTATTCCTTTATTTTATATGTGCAGGAAAATAATTATGGCGGTAGAAATATTCTTGGCGGCTTAGGATTGTGTATTGAGGAAGAATGGATTCGCTGGACTGTGTGAATGATTCGAGGACGAAGTTGTTTGTAGTCATTTCAATTATGTTTTCCATGTATTTTCCGCACCTCATTTTGTAACGAATTTATTTAAGATTTAAGTTATGTTTTATTTTCAAACAATGGGATCCCATATCATACCCCAAATTTTATGTATTTTAACCTTTGCTTTACAGTTTTTAATAAAGTTATGATTATTTCATATGTATGTTTTCTTAAGATTAGTGTCTATGTATAGTAGTTTTAATGGTCTAAAGTCTAGAATTAGTTGGGTCATTACAGATTACTTGTCAGCCACCTCAAAAGGAGTTGTCTTCTGGGAAACCAGAGACTTAAAATGATCTCCTAAAAGGGTAGCCAAAGGGTTAATTCCTAAGTAGCATGCTTGCCTCTCGATAGGAATCTAGCAACTGGTACTCCCTATTGAGAATTTCCTCCAAGTATCATCACAAGAATTCTTAGGGACCACTGACACGCTGTCTTTTGACCTTTAACACCAGTGGCACCTTGGAAGAATGTGTTTCCCGTTTGTACGCCCAACAACAAACATTTTTGGGAAAAGGTGAGATCCGACTAGAGCCAATTGGGGGGCTTCAACTTTGAACTCCTTTCACATGGGTAGGTGATAGTTTTAGCGATTTTTGGTTGAAAGCAACAGATCTGCAGTTGTTGAGTCGATTGGTTTTCTCCCTTTTGGTTATGTCGAGCTATGCTAATGTGTGTCTACTCAAAGGAGCTTCGTATTGGTTTAATTCCAACAACAATGGTGAGACTCTTGGCTGGAAGTTGGAGTGCAGTGGGGCTTCATCTGCTCAAAATAATGGAGGGAAACAGGGTTTGTTGCTTTTTGTTAATGCCATTTCTATCTCTTATTATTGTTGGTAATTTAGTTAGTTTTGATATGTTTCTTATCTTCTTGCTGGTTTTGTTGTGGATCTTCATTTGTACTTTTCTTTTTAGTTGTTTCTCTTGTGTTAGATTTGGTCGTAAGTACCCTAGGTGTTTCTCTTTTTCAACTGTCTTCTATTGTTTGGGACTTATTTACGACTATGGCTTTAGCTTGTATGCCGGTCTTGTTGGCCTTTATTGTTGTTATTGCTTGCTCCTCGAAGATAAATTTACTATTTTTAACAAAATTATATTTTTTGTTAGATATTCTGTTATGTTAGTTCAGGTTGTTATATTGTTTCTTTTGGAGTTGGGCTTTTTTTTTTCCTTGGCCTATTAAACTCATTAAGTTCTCAGTTTGTAATGTGACATAACAACACATACTTTGTTCATTTTTTTTTCTTTGAATGAAAGCCCAAGTAGCCATTTTTTGTAATTATACTATTTGGCTAAAGTCCATTATGGTATCAGATGTATAACCTAGCCCTTTCTTGATTTCCACTTCTTCGTTTTTGTTGATGGTGAGAACTCGTCAGCGATGTTAGGTTGGAAAAATCAAAGTATAGAGCTTATAAATGAAGAACTTCAAGAACTTAGCAAGAAACTTAGAAGATAGTTGCTGAAGAAAATGGAGAAAATAACTTGTATTTCTCTTGGTACAAAGTTATAATGATTTTCCAACCCCCTTGTATTTATAGAGGGGCTCTAATGGCCTATGGTACATTTGGTCCCACGAGGATAGGGAGGTACTCTGATGCTGCAGGTGATTGTGGTGCAAGTTGGAGTGGTGTTGGAGGAGTGGTGATCGGATCCACTACATGTTAGAGACTTCCAGGTAATGCTCCTGGCCTTGTACTATGTCGTACCACCATCACTTGTCTGATAGGAATGTTAGGAGCATGGTGGTTGTAGCGCCACAAATTTACTAATAGGGCTTTGTACCTTGATTAGCATGTTGGGAGGGAAATCATTGATTTAGTTATGTTAATATTTGAATTAGATGATTATGTGATTAGAAATGCATGTTTAAGTGAATTAAATATGCATGTGGGCCTAATTTGGTTAATAGGGGCATATTTGTAATTTTAGCTCATTGAGGGCATAAATGCAATATGTATGTATGTTGTGCTTGGTACCACAAGATTGTGGTGATATATTTGTAGTGTACGATCCAAGACAGTCCTAGGGAGAGGAATAGAAAAATAGTCACAACGGGGTCGAGTACCCGGCTCGGGGTGAGCCTAGGGGTATTTTGGGAACATAGTTGGTCTTCAGAATTTAACGGGTGACATGTAGTAATTTAGCGATTAGTTGGGCATGTCGAGATTAAATGGGGAAGTATAGGAACACTCGAGAGCTTAGCGGGATATGGAAAATGACAGGATTGCCCGTGGTGGCATTAAAGGATTAAGGGTAGATTTAAGCGAATTTTAGGCATTTTGGGACTTAGGTAACCGGGGTTAGACTTACCACAACCCAATTCTAGAAACCAAAAGAAAACAAAAACAGAAAACTCTTAATTTCTCTCTCTGTATCTCACGAGTCTCTCTCCCTCTCTTGGTCTTTGGAGTAGTTTGAGAATTTTGAGGAAAATTGCCCAGAAGTTAAGGATTTGGGGCTGAGAATTGAAGTGTTAAAGCTAGGAGTGTTGGGGAAATTAGCTCAAGGTTGAAGTTATCACAAAGGTAAGGGTTTTAAGTTATTGTTTTCTGTTGAATTCTGCTGTAAACCTTAAGCTTGCATGGAAGTTGGACTTTAGTTTGATTTTGAGTGTTGGTGAGGAGATGAAATTATTTCTGGGGTGGTTGTGATGTTTAGCCTGTGTTGACAAGGAATCTAGACTCAATTCTAGGTTTAATTGTTGTTTGGAGTGTGATTTAATGGTTTAGGCTCGAGGGAAAAATGAAGAAAATGGTGGATTTTTTGGGTTTTTGGGCTCATGTCGCGGCCTTGTTCTTCAAGTGCTGCAGCCTGTTTGAACTTCGAGGCTTGGAAGCCTCAGATTTTTGCCCAAGCGGCGAAGCGCAAGCTGAGGCGCGCTGCGGCCCGTGTCCTTCAGCAGAGAGATCCATGCTCTCTGACTTGTAGTGGGTCGTGGCTCTAGGAGGCGAATTGTGGCTCAAATTAGGGAAATAGGGAAAATGATGGTTTTAAGCCTGGGAACCCAAATGTTAAGGCTCGGGGAAGATTTTTCTACCTAGTTCGGTAGAATCCGAGGTCCCAAAGGCTAGTATTTTAATCCGAAATTCTAAATTTATTAGATATTGATGGATATCTATTTATTATGGCGTTGTGACTAGGTTTTCACATCAAAGCTCGAGTTAGGGGATCGTGCTCGGGATCGCAGTAACCTTCTCAGCTCGGGACACAGGAAAGAAAACTGTTTGTGCACATAGAGCAGAGCATGGCCCTATTATTTGTGTTTTAGGGAATGGACCTATTGTTTGTGTTTAATATATGTGTGAATATCTGTGAATGGTATGCTGTATTGTGCTTATGAACGAACGACGAAGGTCAAGAACGACAAAGGCTGGGAATGGCAATGGCCGAGAATGACAAAAGGCATGGTACGGGTGGGGCCGGGATTAGTGTTAAGCAGGCTAAGTGTAGGCCACTAGGGCTGGACCCTCCAAGGGTGTTGTATCCACTCGCTTGGTGAAGACTGCGATTTGTTATGCGTTGAGTTTTCTTGTAGGGCTTCGGCTCACAGATGCTTTATGGTGTAGGTAAGGGCAAGGGAAATGTCAACCAATCATGAGTTGGAGAGCGTGAAGTGGCGTGTACATGTGCGGCCTACTTGGTTGTGACGGCTTGGGTTGTAACGACCCAAAATTACTAATAAGGCTTAAGGGCTTTGATTAGTGTGCCGGGAGGGCATAATTGGAGGTTAAGAGAATTAATGGTAAGAAAGCGTGAATATGGGTATTGAATAAGTATGCGGGCCCTGTTTGGCTGGTAAGGGTATAATGGTAATCTTGGTCTGTTAGGGCATAAATGTGAGTGTGTGTGATAAGTTGTTGAGACCACATTATTATGTGGGTAGATCGATAAATATATATGTGTGTACAGGTGTGAGCATTTGTAATTATCGGCACGAGGCGATCCTAGGGAGCAGGTAGCGGGAAAAGTCACAACGGGGCTTAATAGTCAGCTTTGGATAAGTCAGGGATAATGTAGGTATCGGGTAGTTAATTAGACTATCGGGTTATGAAAATAAATATATAGAGATATATTTGAGGTTAGGATGTCTAGGTGGGAATATTAGGGGATTTTACCATTTTGGCCTCGGGGACGGTTCCGGCACCCCGAGCCTTGGGTTTGACTTAAATGATAAGGTTAGACTTAAGAAGATAGGGGAAACAAAAATAAACCGACCTTTTCTTTCTCAACTCTCTCCTCTCTCTCAAGGGAAACACAAGGGAAATAAATAGAGAAAATCAAGTGGGATTTTAAGGGAATTAAGCTAAGGATTTCTGGGAATTAAAGAGGGGATTTTGAGGTTTAACTCAAGGGTTATCCAAAGAACCGAATCAGCACTAAGGTAAGCAGTGAATTCCTTTCTTTTGGTTAGAAAATTCTGAGTTCTAGCTGGGTGTTGAGATAATTATAACTTTGATATTTAAGGTTGAATTTGAGCTGAAAGCTTGGGAACTAGCTGGGGTTTGGCTTAGAGAAGGTGCTCAATGGAAGAGGTAAATTCTAATTCATGATTTAAAAGTTTAAATTTAGGTTTTGACTGGTTGGTTTTGGGTGTTTGTGTTCTTATGTTTCAGAAATTGAAGATGGGATTTCTATGAGCTTTAGGCTTAGTTTTCTGTTGAATTAAGATGCTAAAGTTGTCTTAAAAGTGTTGGGAATGATTGATGTGGAAATAGGGAGCTTTGGGATGGTTTTGGGTAAGGTTTGGAGGTTGGAAATGGTGGAAATTCTGGGTTCGAAGGGAAGGGCCGTGGCTCTGTTCTAGAGCACTGCGGCCCTAGCTTGCAAAGGAACCAAGAAGGCTCGGCCAAAGGCAAGCGCCGCGGCGCCCAAAGCAAGGGCCGCGACGCGTGTCCCCTTCAGGTGTGGTGATGGCTCTGTTTTGGTGAAGGGCCGCATCCCTTGGTTGCACACATGAGTTTTTGAGGGTTTTAAGCACGGGAAGGTAGTTTAGTGTGCTCGGGATTGGTTTCACCACCGTGCTTGGTGGAATTCAGTTTTTCGGGAGTTAGTTTTATAACTAGAAACCTATATCCGAGTATTAATGGAATTCATTATCTTGGTTGTGACTAGGTGATAAGCTAGGGCTCGGGAATGGATCGTGCTCGGGGGTCGTTCTCTCTAGTTAAAGCATTTGGAATCAAGGTAAGAAAACGGCACCTGTGTATGTGGATAGGATGGGACTAAGTGTTCCCTATATTTAAATGTATTGTTATGTGATTGTGATACACCATGTGAATATGTTGGGACTAAGCGTTCCCTATAAAGGTATGAATGTCGTAAGGTGGTATTATGCCACGGGGACATGTGGTAACGGCCTAAGGGTGCCGAAATCCACACTTGCGCACATGCACAGCTCGGACACTGGTATCCGAGGACAGCTTATTATGTACTGAGCTCGGTTTAAGCGGGCCGGAGTCAGTGGGTTAAACAGAGGGTGTGGCCTAAGTCGTCGGCCCTGAATATTATGTGGTATAAGTGTATTATGTGATTGATTATGTCTTGAATCTGAATGTATGTGCTAAATATTTGTTGTGGAATATTTTCTATGACTTAATGAGTATCTGGAGCTGGATTATTGGTTATTGACCAGTGTGTTGTCTTGAATGGACTTAATGGCTTGAAAGAATTGAGTAGTGCTTTGTGGTTATTGGATTATACTCTGTGAAATGTTTAGCTGTTAATACTGTTATGATATGATATTATGTTTTCTTGTTGGGCTTCGGCTCACGGGTGCTACACGGTGCAGGTAAGGCAAGTTGGCCATGGGTTGGAGAGCTCTAGGGGCAAGGTGTACATTGTCAGCTGCTCGGCTGCCACGGTCAAGGATTTGTACAGGAACGGGAACCTAAAATGTATATTTTGCCATTAGAGTGGCTTGGTCATTTACTTGTAATTAAGAGTTTTGTATTTACGTCATTTAAACCCTAATTTGGAATCCCATGTAACAAACATCTGTTTTAGTAAAGTTTAACCGTTTATTAATCAAAATTCTTTTTAACCTAATCTTTTGTGTCATTAGATACACAGTTCCAACTAAATGACTTGATTAGCAAGTCTTGCACTATTTTAAACACACAGTGTAACGGTCTTGGTTATCCAGGGCGTTACATGGGTTGTTTAAGGAATTACTGTAAATGGCTGAGTTTGTCGCTTAGGTCGACTTTATTATTATTAACTTTTGAACTATAGTACATTTTGTAATAGTATTTTGGGATCCTAAATGTATAACTTTTATGATTTTAATGGATGTCCAAATATTTATATCCAATGTTGTCAAATCAGCATTTATTTCAATTTAATCACAATTTTCAACCTAAAACCTCGATTAGTGAGCTATTGGCACATTTATAAATCATATGGTAACGACTCTAAGGTAGTAAGGCGTTACAACTTGGTATCAGAGCGTGCCAAGGTTTATAATTCCTAGAGATTGACCGAACATGTACGCTCACTGCTAGTGACAAGCTCCACTCAGGGTTGGTCGGTATTTAATGAACTATATGCCTAACTTATTTTTTAAGTTGCCCTATTTGCCTAAATGTATACATAGAGCATGATGAATGTGTTTATATATGCATGATGCTTGGGCTTGCCCCTTGACTATTATATGTTATGTGTGATGTGTGGATTGATGTTTGTATTGTATTGATGGGACTGGGAGGTGGATTTTTGGATGTTGTTATCATCCCTAATGTATGCTTCATTGATTGCAGGCATATTGCAGTTATGCCTTGGCAATCGATCAGACTCTGCGACAATAGGGTTGAGGATGACAACCAGGGTCAGGACCTCCACCTATGCCACAGAATTGGCAATAGTTGTTTGCTGAAATGGAAGCCAAAGTTCAATGAGCAGAAGATGAGCTTTGAGAGTTGAGGCAATAGGCCCCTCCTCGGGGTATTAGGCTACAAATTCAATCAGCTGTGGCACCTGTGCCAGCTCAGCCCGTGATGGAAAACAGGTGGTAACCTTTGTGTGAAAGATTCAGGAAGCAACATCCTCCCACCTTTGAGGGTGGCCCAGATCCACTGTGGGCAGAGCAGTGGATGAATATGATTTCTTCCATCCTAGATTTCGTGAGGGTGGAAGGGAATGAGAGAGTGGCCTGCGCCAGCTACATGTTGAGAGAGACACCCGCATCTGGTGGGACGTTGTGTCTCAGAGGAGGGATGTGATAGTTATGACTTAGGAAGAATTCAGAGACATCTTTAAAAAGAAATAATACAGTGTTGCAGTCTGAGCTGCAAAGGTGGACGATTTTGTCAACCTGATTCAAAACTAGTTCACGCCTACAGAATATGCACTAAAGTTTGACCGGTTGGCGAAGTTCGCACCGGACTTGCTGCCTACTGATACGGCACGGAGGGATCGGTTTGTGCAAGGATTGAACGTCATTATAACCCGTGACGTCAATATAACATTAGATCCGAGAACTACCACCTATGCACAGGTAGTGGAGAAGGCCCTTACTGTTGAGGGGGCCGAGGATCAGATATGGAGAGAGGGCGCGATTTCTTAAGGATGATGCCTTATTTTACTAGACCATCCAGGGTAGTGGCCCCAGTGAGTAGAAGAGAAAGGCCCTAGGTTCTTTTGTTCCTCCTGGTTCAGATAAGATGGCGGGGGAGAGAACTAGAGAAGTTTCCCAGTGTGTCCTCGGTGCAGGCAACGACATCAGTGAGAGTGCAGAATCAGAGCCTGCTTTACTTATGGGAGTATTAGTCATTTGAGGAAGGACTGCCCACAAGCCAGGAAAGAAGAACTGAGGCAGAGCGGCAGCCTCACTCTAGCCAGAGTATTTACCTTGACCCAGACTGAGGCTGAGGCTAGTCCCTTGGTCATGAAAGGTTAGATTTCTAGTGTCGGTTCTTCATTTACTGCAATGATTGATTCAGGGGCTACTCATTCGTTTGTATCTACCAAAGTGATAGATCATCTATGTAGGCCTTGTGATATGTATGCTAGGGGATTCAGGACTTTGTTTCCAACTGGGGAACTGGTAGTCTCTAGGAGATGGTTAGAGCATTGCAAGTAGAGATAGACAGTAGATAGTTGTCCGTAGATCTGATTGAGCTAGCGATTGATGACTTTGATATGATTCTATCGATGGATTGGTTATCAAAGTATGGGGCAACGATAGACTGCAAGCGGAGAATGGTGACATTTGAATCGGAAGGGGAGTTACCCTTTGTATTTGTGGGGACGGTGAGTGGACCATGAGTACCTATGATCTCGGCATTGAAGGCTAGAGACCTAATGCAAGAAGGTTGCATAGGAATCCTAGCAAACATAGTGGATACTTCTAGGATTGTTTCGGTTGGACCGGATGAGATCAGATTAGTATGCGAGTTTCCTGATGTATTCCCAACAAACTTGCCAGGGTTGCCACCACACCAAGAGATTGAGTTCGTCATAGAGTTTGTGCCAAGGGCGGAGCCAGTATCTAGGACACCTTATGTAATGGCTCCAGCAAAGTTAAAGGAACTGAAGATTCAGTTGCAGGAATTACTTGATTTAGGATTTATCAGAACGAGTTTTTCTCCATGGGGTGCTCCAGTGTTGTTCATCAAGAAGAAGGATAGATCCTTAAGGATGTGTATTGACTACAGAGAGCTAAACAAGTTTAACATTAAGTAAAAGTACCCACTACCTAGGATTGACGACTTGTTTGACCAGCTACATGGGAAAATGGTGTTCTCCAAGATTGACCTTCGGTTTGGCTACCACCAGTTAAGGATTAAAGAGGAAAATAGACCAAAGTCTGCATTCCGCATGAGGTATGGACATTACGAATTCCTGGTCATGTCCTTTGGATTAACCAATGCCCCATCATCCTTTATGGACTTGATGAATAGGTCTTCAGGGATTATTTGGAAAACTTTGTGATCGTATTCATCGAGGACATACTGGTGTACTCCCAGTCAGAGATAGAGCACGAGGAACATCTTCGTATGGTACTATAGTGGTTGAGAGAGCATAGGTTATATGCTAAGTTTAGCAAGGAGGGGATTTATGGGCCATACTGTCAGCAAGGAGGGGATTCTAGTGGACCCAAGTAAGATTGAGGCATTGAGAGATTAGCCCAGGCCGAGCAGTGTACCAGAAGTTAGAAGTTTCTTGGGATTAGCAGGGTACTATTAGCGGTTCGTTGAGGGATTCTCAAGAATAGCCGCATCGTTGACTAAGCTGACACGTAAGAAGAGAAAGTATGCCTGGACATATAGATGTGAGAACATCTTCAAGGAGTTGAAGCGACGATTGATCACTGCTCCAGTATTGAGTCTGTTGTCAGACAATGAGAAGTTTGTAAATCTACTGTGATGCTTCCAGGCAGGGTTTGGGGTGTGTATTGATGCAAGATGGAAAGGTGATAGCTTACGCATTGAGACAGCTGAAGGAGTATGAGCAGAGGTATCCCACACATGATCTAGAATTGGCAGTGGTGGTATTCACACTGGAGGTTTGTAGGCATTATTTGTATGGTGAGAAGTGCGAAATGTACACTTACCATAAGAGTTTGAAGTATTTCTTTACTAAGAAGGATTTGAATATGCGCCAGAGGCATTGGCTAGAATTGGTAAAGGATTACGACTACAACATTCTATACCATCCTGGAAAGGCCAATGTGGTGGCCGACGCAATGAATCAAAAGGGCCCAGGTCAACTATTTAGTTTGAGGCAGATATCAGAAAGGTTGGCTGAAGAGATGACTAGGGCAGGAATTGAATTGGTAGTTGGTCAGCTATAGCCAATATCACACTTCAGTCAACACTTCTCTAGAGGATCAAGACAGCACAGGGGGGATCCTCAGTTGAGGAAGCACACAAAGGATGTCTTAGACGGAGTGGCTAAGGACTTTTCTATTTCAGAGATGGGTTTACTGAGGTATAAGGGTCGGATTTGTGTTCCGATGGATTCCGATATCCGGCGAGAGATTTTTTATTAGTCTCATACCACTCCATACTCCTTACATCCGGGCAAGATGAAGATGTACCAAGATTTGAGAACCTTGTATTGGTGGCTGGGAATGAAGAAGGATGTGGTGGATTATGTGGCCAAGTGTTTGACTTGTAAGCAGGTAAAGGCTGAACATTAGAGGCCAATAGGGTTGTTCCCTTTATGGATTCCAGAGTGAAATGGGAGGATATCACCATGGACATTATGGTTGGACAACCAAAAACTATGGGACAGTATGTGTAACGACCCAAATTCGTTGATAAGGCTTAGGGCCTTGATTAGCGTGCCTGGAGGGCAATAAGTGAATTATTGTGAATTTGTGTGAATATGTGAATAGTGATGCATGTTTAGGTGAATTAAATATGCATGTGGGCCCTGTCTGGTTATCAGGGGCATGACTGTAATTTTAGCCCGTTGAGGGCATAAATGTAATAATTGTGATATATCTGTGTTGCACGATCCGAGACAATTCTAGGGAGCAGTTAGCTAGAAAGTCACAACGGGGTTGAAAATCTGCCTCGGGGCGAGTCGAGGGGATTTTTGGGTATTAGACATTTTACGGGGTTATCGGGTTATGGAAATAAATATTTGGAAATATATTTGAGGTTAGAATGCCTAGGGAATATTGGGGAAATTTACCATTCTGCCCTCGGGGACGTTTTTGGTACCCTGAGCCTTAAGGTAACCTTATACACTTAAGTTAAATAAAACAAAGTTAAGGAGACACTCAGAACTTAGGAACTGACCCAGTTATTCTATCTCTCTCTCTCATCTTTTTCCTTGGAATCTTGGAGGCCTAGTGACATCTTGGAGGAAACTAGTCAAAAACTAAGAAATTGGAGCTGGGATTTTGGGGAGCTTGAGGCTTGGAGCTTGGAGCTTAGGAGATCAGCTCAGAGACTCAATTAAGCAAGGGTAAGCCTTTAAATTATTTGAATTTTGCTTGAAATTTCTGCTGGTGTGTTAAGAGTTTTGCATGTTGGAGAGATGAAGATTCAACTTTGAGTTTGATGAGGATTTGAACTAGAATTCTGGTTAGGTTTTGTTGTTGAATCTATAGTATAACCTCTGTGATGATTAGTTTGGATGTTGGCTAGCTTTCGGGGATAATTAGATTGGTTTTTGGGGGTGAAAATGGTGAGTTTTCCTGGGCTCGAGGGGTTGGGCCGCGGTGCTGTTCTTGTTGAGTCGTGGCCCCTTAGAACTTGGGGTGTCTAGAATTGGAGGCACGCCGCGACGCCCTTCAAGAAAGGCCACGGCGCGTGTAGGCTAATTTGAGGCAGGGCCTCGGGTCGAGCTAGGGGCCGCGGCATGAGTCCCTAGGGCCGCGACACTTAGTGTATTTTTGGGTTCTATAGAGGTTTTAGGCTTGGGAATTCAAAAGTTAAGGCTCGGGATGGATTTTATCACCCGGATTGATAGAATCCAAGGTCTTGGAGATTGGAATTATGACCCAAAGCTATTTAATGGATAAGAACTTGATGGGTGGATATTGTTAATGCGTTGTGACTAGGGTTTTGGCGAGTCTCAGACTAGGAACTGTGCTTGGGACATCGGTGCTTGAAAAGCTTGGGACACAGGTAAGAAAACTACTGTTCCCATAGAGCTTGTGTTACAGGGCTCGGGCCCATATGACTGATTTGCAGGGCGTGGCCCTTTGATTGAATTTATATGTGTTTAAGTATCTGTCTAGTTATATTATGTGCTCATATAGATGAATGTACGGCGATGGTCCGGGAACGACGAAGGCCGAGAACGGGAAGGGGTCGGGAGCAGCGTTTAGCACGCGTAGTGCAAGTTGCCAGGGCGAGACCCCAAGGGATACCTGGGATATCCTTACGGTATAGACCGCGAACCCAGAGCCTGGTAAAGCGCCTGGGATGGCATGGCCGTATGTGTATAGCCTGATGATGGCATGATTTTATTTTAGGTGTTTGATATGCATGTATTATCTACTTGTGAGGGTTTTCTTGCTGGGCTTCGGCTCACGGGTGCTCTATGGTGTAGGTAAAGGCAAGGGGAAAGTCGATCAACCTTGAGTATGGTGAGCGTGACGAGCGGCGCGTACATGTCTGGTCTGCCTGGCTGCCACGACCAGGGGTACCTTTGGGGGATGTTTGTACTAAAATTAAGTTTTGTCGTTTAGTCTACTCTTGTTATATTTTTGAGTTGTAAATATTTCTAAACAATATTTTTGGGATCCCAAATGTTAAACGCTTTATAATTTTCAATGAAAGGTTTATTTTCAAATTTATGACTCTGCTTATGGTTTTATTGCACTTTTGTCCTTAAACCTTGATTAGCGAGTTAATTGCACATTATAAGCTCACTTAGTAATGGCTCTAAGGCAGTAGGGCGTTACAGTATGATTCTGTGGGGGGGGGGGGGGGGGTGATTGTGGATACGTACACCAAATCAACCCACTTTTTGCCTGTTAAGACAACTTATGCAGTGGAGGAGTATGCTGAATTGTATGTGAAGGAAATTGTGCGACTACATGGGGCTCCAAGGTCGATAGAATCCGACAGGGACCCCACCTTCACCTCCATATTTTGGGAGAACCTGTAGAAGACTATGGGTATGCAGTTGCAGTTTAGTGCTGCCTATCATCCTCAGACGGATGGACAGTCTGAAAGGACGATTCAGATACTAGAGGATATGCTGCGAGCCTGCGTGCTGGATTTTGGGGGATCTTAGAGGAACTTCTCCCTTTGATTGTGATTTCATACAATATCAGTTATCAGCTGACTATCGGAGTGGCTCCGTATGAGATGTTGTATGGGAGGAAGTGCAGATCGCCCATCTATTAGAATGAGACAGGTAAGAGAAAGTATTTATGTCTTGAGGTTCTTCAGAGGACTGATGAGGCGATTGAGAAGATTAGAGATCGAATTCTTGCCTCCCAGAATCGATAGAAGAGTTACTCAGTTTTGAGATGCAGGAGTGTATGTCAGTGATCGTGTATTTCTCAGAGTTTCTCCCTTGAGAGGGGTGAAACGATTTGGAGTAAGGGGCAAGTTGAGCCTTAGGTTTGTTGGCCCCTTTGAGATTCTGGAACGGTTTGGAGAGGTAGCCTATAGATTGGTGATGCCTCCAGCTCTATCAGGGGTTCACAATGTATTTCATGTGTCCATGCTCTGGAATTATGTATTAGATCCTACAGACATGTTGACTTATGAAAATTTGGAGCTAGATTAAGATTTATCTTATGAGGAGAAGTTGATTCAGATTCTAGACCGAAAAGATAAAGTCTTGCGAAAAAAGACCATTGCCTTAGTGAAAGTGTTGTTGGGGAACAACAAAGTGGAAGAGGCAACTTGGGAGCTTGAGACTGATATATGGGATCGGTATCCCGAGTTATTTAGGTAAATTTCGAGCATGAAATTTCTGTAAGGAGGGGATAGTTCTAGCGTCCTAAATTTGCTAATAAGGCTTAGTGCCTTGATTAGCATGTCGGGAGGGAAATAATTGATTTAATTATGTTAATATTTGAATTAGATGATTATGTGATTAGAAATGCATGTTTAAGTGAATTAAATATGTATGTGGACCCAATTTAGTCAATAAGGGCATATTTATAATTTTAGCCCGTTGAGGGCATAAATGCAATACATATGTATGTTGTGCTTGATAGCACAAGATTGTGGTGATATATTGGTAGTGTGTGATCCGAGACGGTCCTATGGAGCAGAATAGGAAAATAGTCACAACGGGGTTAAGTACCCGGCTCGGGGTGAGCCTAGGGGTATTTTGGGAACATAGTTGGTGTTCGGGATTTCACGGGTAATGGGTAGTAATTTAGCGATTATTTGGGAATGTCGGGATTAAATGGGGAAGTATAGGAACACTCGAGGACTTAGCGGGATATGGCAAATGACAGGATTGATCGTAGTGGCATTAAAGAATTAAGGGTAGATTTAAGCGACTTTTAGGCATTTTGGGACTTAAGCAACTGGGGTTAGACTTAGCCACAACACAATTCTTGAAACCAAAAGAAAAGCAGAAAAATCTCAGTTTCTCTCTCTCTCTCTCTTTATCTTACGACTCTCTCTCCCTCTCTTGGTCTTTGGAGTAGTTTGAGAATTTTGTGGAAAATTGCCCAGAAGTTAAGGATTTGGGGCAGAGAATTGAAGTGTTAAAGCTAGGAGTGCTGGGGAAATTAGTTCAAGGTTGAAGTTATCACAAAGGTAAGGGTTTTAAGTTATTGTTTTCTGTTGAATTCTATTGTAAACCTTAAGCTTGAATGGGATTTGGACTTTAGTTTGATTTTGAGTGTTTGTGAGGATATAAAATTATTTATGGGGTGGTTGTGATGTTTAGGTTGTGTTGATGAGGAATCTATACTCAATTCTAGGTTTAATTGTTGTTTGGAGTGTGATTTAAGGGTTTAGGCTTGAGGGAAAATGCAGAAAATGGTGGAGTTTTTGGGTTTTTGGGCTCGTGTCGCGACCCTGTTCTTCAGGTGCCACGACCCACTTGAACTTGGAGGCTTGGAAGCCTCAGATTTTTTCCGAGGTGTCGTAGCACAGGCTGAGGCGCGCCGCGGCCCATGTCCTTCAGTAGAGAGTGTTGTGCTCTCTCACTTGCAGTGGGTTGCAACTCAAATTAGGGAAAGAGGGAAAATGAGAGTTTTAAGCTCGGGAACCCAAATGTCAAGGCTTGAGAAGGATTCTACTACCCGGTTCAATACAATCCAAGGTCCCGAAGGCTAGTATTTTAATCCAAAGTTCTTAATTGTGTTAGAGATTGATGGATATCTATTTATTATGGCGTTGTGACTAGGTTTTCACATCAAAGCTCAGGTTAGGGGATCGTGCTCTGCATCGCATTAACCTTGTCAGCTCGGGACACGGGTAAGAAAACAGTTTGTGCCCGTAGAGCGTGGCATGTGTAACGCCCTACTTCCTTAGAGCCGTTACTAAGTGAGTTTAAAATGTGCTTTCAGCCCGCTAATCGGGATTTTAAGTCAAAGGTGTAATTAAACCATAAACACAGTTATAAACTTTGAAAATAATTTCATTTACTGAAAATCATAAAGTGTTTGACACCTGGGATCCCAAAATACTGTTTAGAAATATTTACAACATATAAATACAAAGCAAGTCAACTAGACGACAAAATCTAGGGTTTGTCCCAACCATCTCTCAAAACCACTGGCCGTGGCAGCCAGGCAGGCCAAACATGTACGCGCCGCTTCACGCTCTCCGTACTCATGGTTAGTTGACTATTCCCTTGCCCTTACCTGCACCACAGAGCACCCGTGAGCCGAAGCCTAGCAAGAAAACCCTCACAAGCAGAAACATATGCATAACAAACACATAGCATATAACACAGGCCATCAATAGGCTAAACACATACGGCCAAGCCGTCCCAGGCGCTTTACCAGGCCCTGGGTTTGTGGTCCACACCGTGAGGATATCCCATGTATCCTTTAGGGTCTCACCCTGGCAACTCGCACTCCATGTGCTCAACGCTGCTCCCGGCCCTTTGCCGTACTCAGCCTTGCACTCAACGTGCTTAACGCCGTTCCATGCCCTTTGCCGTTCCCGGCCCCTGCCGACCTCGGCCTGCGCCGTTCCCGGCTCTTGCCGAACATTTACACAATAGCATTCATAGCATAGTAAACATATATTGAACACTAACAAATTCAGTCAAAGGGCTACGCCTTGCAATTCAAACATATTGGGGCTCAGCCCTGCACACAAGCTCTATGGGAACAATGGTTTTCTTACCTGCGTCCCGAGCTTTCCGAGCACTGATATCCCGAGCATAGTCCTCTGACTTGAGCCTCGCCGAAACCCTAGTCACAATACATTAACAATATTCAACCATCACGTTCTAATCCATTAAATAACTTTGAGCCATAACTCCAATCTTCGGGACCTTGAATTCTATCAATCCAGGTGATAAAATCCATCATGAGCCTTAACCTTTGAGTTCCCAAGCCTAAACACACTTAAAAGCACAAATTGGCACTAAGAGCCGCGGCCCGACCCCAAACCCGAGAGCACACCCAAAACAGGGCATGCACGCCGCGACCCTAGCTAAGGCATGCCGCAGCCCGCCTTTCTTCCAAGCCACCCAAATGCTTCGGAGGGCCGCGGCTCAGCAAAAACAATGCCGCGGCCCAACCCTTCGAACCCAGAAAAATCCTCCATTTTCTCTTCTTAAACCCAGCCAATCATCCTTAAAAATCAACCTAACAATCCAAACATTAATCACAGAAGTCTCAAGTCAATCTTAGCAGCAAAACCTAACAAGAACTTACACCAAAAACTTCATGAAACCCAAAATCAATCCTTCACCCAACTACATGCATATTCTAAACACCAGCAGAAACTTCAAACTAAAACCTTGTAATTTAAGGCTTACCCTTGCTGAACTTAGTCTCTAAATTTGGTCCTTAAGCCTCAGGTTTCTAGCTCCAAAGATTTCCCCAGCTCAATTCCTTGTTTTGATTAGCTTCCACCACAATTTTTCCTTTGACATGCCTTAGAGAAAATAAAGAGAGTGAAGAGAAAATACTTGGGTCGATTTCTACAAGTTTCTGAGTGTTTCCCTTCCTTTTGTTTTATTTAACTAAAGCTCTAAGGTTACCTCAAAGCTCGGGGTACCAAAACGTCCTTGAGGGCAAAATGGTAAATTTCCCCAATATTCCCTCCTAAACATTCTAACCTCAAATATATCTCCGAATATTTATTTCCATAACCCGATAACCCCATAATACATCCAATACCCAAAATACCCCTCGACTCGCCCTGAGTCAGATTCTTAACCCCGTTGTGACTTTCTGGCTAATCACTCCCCATGACTGTCTCGGATCGTGCTACACAAATGAATCACATACATATTGCATTTGTCACATTTATACCCTCAACGGGCCAAAATCACAAACATACCCCTAATATCCAAGCGGGGCCCAGATCCATATTTAATTCGACTAAACATGCATCTCTACCGCATATTCACATAAATTCACATATTAACATATTAAAGCATTTATTTCCCTCCAGGCACGCTAATCAAGGCCCCAAGCCTTATTAGCAAGTTTGGGTCATTACAACATGTGCCTATTATTTGTGTTTCAGGGCATGGCACCCAAGGTGGGTATCTTTGATGCACGATTGAGGTATTACTCTAGGTGCACATGGGTGAAAGGGCCTCGCGACTTACACAGATGCAAGGGCCTCGCATGGGCATCTGCGAGGCACACAGGAGCAAGGTCCCAGCGAGGCGCATGGGCACGGGTGTCTGCGAGGCGCATAGGCGAGAGGTCCTAGTGAGGAGCATGGGCATGGTCGTTTGCGAGGTGCATGGGCATGGGCATTTGCGAGGCACATGGGCGCGAGGTCCCAGTGAGGTGCATGGGCACGAGTCCTCGCGAGGTACCTAGGTGCAGTAGTTTGCGAGGCGCATGAGCACAAGGTCCTTGCGAGGCACCTTGGTGCAATTGCCCTGCAAGGCGCACATGCACAATGGTCCTCATGGACTCACTTTTGTGGGACAAGGAGGTCAGCTGATTGCACGAGATGAAGGCCTTGAGGCCAAGGCTCACTTTGTGTGAACAAAAATACCTACATGAAACATTGTAACGCCCTACTTCCTTAGAGCCGTTACTAAGTGAGTTTTTAAGACAAAACAGTGTGCAATGAACTCGCTAACCGAGGTTTTTGAAACAAAAGTGTGACTAATTAAAAGTTAAGGCTGTAATCTTTGAAAATGCATCGTTTCATCAAAACTTCTATTATTAAACAGTTGGGATCCCAAAATAAGGTTTGAAAACTAATTACATCTTGAAATAAGGTTACAGTTGAGAAATTATAAAATTATAGATTATTACAACCATTTTCGAATAAACCCCCAACCAAAGCAGTCGGGCTGGCCAAACATGTACACGTCGCTTCACGCTCTCCGTACTCATGGTTGGTTGACTCAGTCATTGCCCTTACCTGCAACACAGAGCACCCGTGAGCCGAAGCCCAGCAAGAAAACTCATGCAGGACATAACATATGCATTTATACAATTTATCATAACAGATAATCCACATATAAACAAGTCAACCATTAGACTAAGCAAACACGGCCATGCCGCCCCAGAGGCCTTACCAAAGCCCTGGGGTATCGGTTCTCACCGCGAGGATAACTCATGTATCCCTTGGGTCCCACCCTGAATATAGCATAATACATGTATCCACCGGGCCCCGCCCTGATTATAGCATCCCATGTGCTAGGTGTTACTTTCGGCCCATGGCCGCCCCGGCCTACGCCGTACTCGGCCCACGGCCGCCCCGGCCTACGCCGTACTCGGCCCTTGCCGTTCATTTCATCATAATCACACATATAGTACGTTCGAAATAATCATTCACACACATCACGCTTCATTTAAGGTTAAACATTTACACATAATACAATCCGGGGCCATGCCCTAAAATCACACAGTGGGGCCATGCCCTATTCTCGGGTGTTATAGTTTTCTTACCTGCATTCCGAGCCTCCTGATGCACTAAAGCCACGAGCACGGTCCTCAAGCACGAGCCTCACCAACAACCTAGTCACAACACACAAGAAACATCCCTCATTACTAATCAACCCAAAACCACTTCCCGGGACCAATCCCGCACTCTCGGGACTCCTAAATTCCTAAAACAATTCATCGGAAACATCCCCCGAACCCCCGGAACAAAAGCTGAAAAATGCAAATTTTGGTGTCCTGAAAATGGCCTAGTGTCGCGGCGCTGCCCTATAGCGCCGCGGCGCCCAGCGAGTCAGAGAACCACCTCGCCTGGACACAGCCTCGCGCCGCGGCGCCCAAGAACAGGGCCGCGGCGCCCCATCGCGAACCCAGAAATTCTGGGTTTTTCACCTTCAATTCCTTCATCCAAAATACCTCCAAACCAATCCAAACACATATCTCAACCCAAAAACTCAATTCCAAACCTCATATGAACAACTTAACAACCTATAGGCACTATATACAAGATCAAAACATCAACACACCCAAGAATCCACCCCTTGATTCCTATTTTCAGCCACCCAAACCAAAACTCAAGCAACTAACTCAAAACTTCAACAAAACAACTCAAGCTCTAGATTTTACCAATCAAAACAGAAATCAAAACTTAGATGTGTCTAAAAACCTTACCTCAAATGGAGAACCCACACAAAGTCCTTGATCTCCTCCTAGACTCCCACTTCTCCTTCTCTTCTTCTTCTTGCCCTAACCTTCTTTCTCCTTCTCTTTCTTCTCTTCAATTTCTATCAAGCCTCAAGTGGCATAAATGCCCCAAACCGTATACCCCCAAATCCCAGCTGCCATTTATCTATTTCCCAACCAAATGACCAATTTGCCCCTCCTTGCCTATCCTTTCCTACTTAAACCTCAAGGGCACTTAAGTCCTTTCATTTTTATTTCATTTCTACCATTTTCTTTCCAAAACTTGTTACTCTCAGCAGTAACTAATGGTTACCCAGGTTACTAAATCTCCAATAACCATTACCCGCTAAATCTAAATCTCAACCATAAAATTCCCGAGGTACCCCTAGGCTCCTCCCGAGCCGGGTATAGAAATCCCGTTGTGACTCTTAAGTTAACTAGCTCTCAAGGATCGTCTCGGCACGTGCATCACAATAATATAACCACACCCACGTGGTACAATTCGCAGAATACAATTATCACATATCAATACAGTTATGCCCAACATGGCCAAAATTACAATTATGCCCTTCTAACACGATCCGGGCCTACATGCATACTAGTAAACATAGCCATGCATCTCAGTTAAACAAATAGCCAAATACCATGCTTTAAATCATAATCATGCATTTAATTCATAAAATCACACATAAATCCCAACATGCCCTCCTGGCACACTAATCAAGGCCCTTAAGCCTTAATAGCGAATTTGGGTCGTTACAAACATGGTATCACATGATTATCTAGGTGCTTTGGACACGAGTTTCGGTCTTTACTTGGTGTGGAATTTTGGCATCCACAATTTTCCTTTCTTCTTTATCACTTTCTTCTTCATTGTCATTTTCTTCATTTATAGTCATTCTCAAAGGCTCGCACCTGATCTGGACGCTCCACTCTCATCAACGAGACTTTCGTTCCTGACCCTTCCACCACGAACAATAGCGATTCCACCCACCCTATTCCTCCCAGCTTAATCGTAGACCACAACAATTATAAAAACCCATATTTTCTTTCTCATTCAAATCAACCAGGGGCAGTTCTCGTCTCTGCAGCTCTTCAATGCAACAACAATTATAATTCTTGGGTTAGTTCTATCACTATTTCTCCCATGGCCAAGAAAAAATTTGGGTTCGTTCTTGGTACCATTCCCACACCCTCTATTAATGACCCCATACAACTCATGGACTTGTTGCAACTCCATGGTGATGGGATAGATTCTAAATTCAGTGGCTCCTCATATTGCTACTAGCATTCTCTACCAGGATAGGGCTTCTTCAATGTGGCAAGATCTTTATGACTGATATTACCAAAGTAATGACCCTATGATTTTCAAATTGAAGCAGTCCATCTCCAACATTAAGCAAGGCGAGCTTAACATCACTACATATTTCACTCATCTGCAGTCTTTATGTGATGAACTTAGCATTTTTTTCCCTATTACTGTCTGTTCTTGTGGCGGTGCCAAAGAAACACCTGATTACCAACACCAAGACTATGTGTTGTATTTTCTCTTGGGACTCAATGCTCCAATTCATTCCAATATATTAATGATGGATCCTCTTCCCCCATCAATAATGTTTTTCCCTTGATCATTCAAGAAGAAAAAGAACGACCCATTTCCAATCACCCTTAACTTTGCTTGCCCATATTCAAATTAACAAGAATAATTGCAAGAAACCTTAACTGTGTGCCCACTGTGGCCTTCAAAACCATACCCGCAATAGGTGTTACAAACTTTATGAGTTCCCTCCTGGATGGAAACGTAAACCTCGGAACACTAATACCTCTTGGAACCACTCAAAACTAGATCATCAACCCATGCATCCCTCAAATCAAGGAATGGTTGTTGATGTCTCCAATGAAGCCTCTACTTCATCTTATATTTCTGCACAAGCATCTACTTCATCCTTCACTTCTGCACAATGCCAGCAGCTACCCACTTTCTTAGCTAATTAGATGCAGTCTCAACCCCCTGAGACCAAGGTATCAATCTCACAAGTCACTGGTATAGTTTCCAACTCCTATTCTTGGTTAATTGATACTTGAGCTAGTCATCACATTTGAAAAGACAAGATTTTACTTACATCTTTCGAAAATCATGTCTGCCCTAATTTTGTGTTTATGCCTAATGCCATGACTACCCCTGTTATAAGTTTTGGTAGTGTTAGACTTTCTCACAATCTCCTTTTACATAATGTGCTTTATGTCCCTACATTTACATTAAATTTAATATTTGTTAGTGCTTTGTGTAAATATTCTGAATGTATTGTCTATTTTAGCATCAATGATTGTCTAATTCAGGACAAAAACACCATTCTTTGATTGGGAGGGCTATATGTATTGGCAGTTCATATGTCATGGACGTGCCTATGGTTGTTGCCATCTCCGCTCACATATGGGATAAGAGTCTTGGTCATCCCACTTTAAATGTTTCTGTTTCTCCAAATTGTTTACTTTCATTTTCTTTTTTAATAAACAAGGCACTCATTGTAACATTTCTCATTTAGAAAAACATAGAAAACTCTCTTTTACTTTTAATAACAACATTTCGAATTCTATTTTTGATCTCATACATATTGATATATGGGGAAATTTTATGCATGAGACTAGGGAAGGATATAGTTACCTTTGAACTATTGTTCATGATAACTCTCGTTATACTTAGCTTTTTTTTTTTTTTATCAAAAATGAAATATGAAGTTTCTACCACTGTACCTCATTTTTTTTTTCCATGATTCACACTCAATTTGGGTTTAAAATAAAAGGGGTCAAATCTGATAATGCAAAGGAATTAGCTTTTGAAACTTTTTTAAATTCTCAAGGAAAAATTTATTATTTATCCTGTGTTGATTGTCGTGAACAAAATGGGGTGGTGGAACGAAAACACCAACATTTACTTAATGTTTCTAGAGTTTTAATGTTTCAGTCAGGTATTTCCTTAATCTATTGGGGTGATGTTGTTCTCACAACAACTCATTTAATAAATCAGCTTTCTTCGAAGCCTTTGAATCAGCTCACTCCATACGAGGTATTGTATTCTAAAACTCCAAGTTATGATCATTTAAAATGTTTTGGCTGCTTGTGTCTTGCTTCCACCTTGACTAGCTTAAGAAATGAATTTTCACCAAGAGCCACAGCTTGCCTTTTCTTACGATATCCATAAGGCATGAAAGCATATAAATTCAAGGACTTAGCCACAAATAAAAATTTTATGCTCAAGATGTTATATTTTATGAGAATGTTTCCCTTTTCTCAACAATCACTCTATTGAAGATATAAATTCTTTGTTTTCTAATCTTATTTTACAATTGTTTATGCATGTGGCTGATCAAGGAGTTATTGAAATTAGTCAATGTCCCACCAAAAATGGCAGCTTGGGATTTCCACAACAACAACTTGATGCAACCAACACTGACAACAACTTCAAAGCAGTCCTTACTCATACAGGGAGATCTTCTAAACCTCCTTCCTTTTTGCAAAATTATCACTGCTATAATTCTTTTGCATCTATTGTTACTATTAGCATTGATAACCCTAGCTACACTTGTGCCAAATACCCTTTATCTGACTGCCTTGATTACTTTAGATAATACTCCTCTTATCACCAAGCCATTTGTAATGCTAGTTCTGTAAGTGAACCAACCTCTACAAATATGCCAGTCGTGCTTTAGAATGGGCAAATTCCATGAACGAAGAACTTAGTGCCTTAGAAAACAATAACACATGGACTATGGTTGACCTTCCAATAAACCCATTGGTTGCAAATGTATTTACAAGGTAAAAAGAAATCCTAATGGTTGTTGATTATTTGCTAGATTAGTTGCCAAAGGCTATACCCAACAAGAATGTGTAGATTATTTTGCACTTTTATTAGCCATTGTTGCCCATTATGGAGGGCATTTACATCGATTAGATGTAAATAATGCATTTTAAAATGGTGACTTTGATAAAGAAATTTATATGTCACTTCCCCAAAGATATACCATTAAGGGGGAGCAGTAAATTTTACAAACTCGTTTCCAAACTTAATAAGACTTGTATGGTCTTAAACAAGCATCTAGGCAATGAAATTCTAAACTAACTAATTTTTTACATGCTTATGGATTCCAACACTCATATACTGATTACTATTTGTTTGTTAAAAATGATAATAGTATTTTTTTTTTAGCTGATGTCATGGTTGTAAGCAATTCTACTCATGATATCAAAACTATTACTTTATACTCATCTTCTTGTTTTCAATTAAAAGATCTTGGTGAACTAAATTTTTTTATTGGCCTTGAAATTGCTAAGAACAACATAGGCCTCTTTTTTTCTCAACAGGGATATGCTCTAAAACTTCTTTAAGACTGTGGAAATCTAGGATGCAAAACTACTTCCTCACCCATGGATGCCAACCTCATATTATCTGTTGATGAAGGAGAATGTTTAGAAGAACCCAAAACTTATAGGAAACTCATAGGCCGCCTTATCTACTTATCCATCACTCAGCCCGATCTTTCCTATGCCATTAATTGCTTAAGCCAATTTGTTTGCTCTCCACGGCAGTCGCACTATAAAGCTACCATCAAAGTGTTACACTACATCAGATCAACACTTGGTCGTGGCCTACTCTATCCAGCCAACAAGACATCTACGGCTGCAACCACTTAGTCCAAAGATCATTCTCTCAAAGTTTTTTGCAATACTGACTCGATAGCTTTCCCGACACTAGGAGATCAATTTCTGAGTTTTGTGTGTTTTTCAACAACTCTCTGACCTCTCAGAAATCAAAGAAACAACACACTGTATCCCGCTCTTTTGCTGAAGCTGAATATTGCTCCACGGCAAATGCCACAACTGAAGTTCTTTGGATGATCTCCCTGTTGAAAGAGCTTGGTTTTCATCAAACAAAACCAGTTCTTCTCTACTGTGATAGCCAAGCAGCTTTCCATATCTCATCCAATCTTGTTTTTCATGAGCGGACAAAGCACATCGAGGTAGACTGACACTTAGTTTGCGACAATATATATGAAGGCATCATCAAAACTCTACATCTTTCAACACATAACCAACTAGGAGACATCTTGACCAAGGCTCTTCCTTCAAAACAATTACGGAAGCTTGTTTCGAAAATGGGTATTCATAGTATTTTTGTCCCATCTTGAGGGGGAGTAACAAATTTATATTTTTAGTTAGATATTCTGTTATATTAGTTCAGGTTGTTATATTGTTTCTTTTGCAGTTGAGCTTCTTTTTTCCTTGGCCTATTTAAACTCATTAAGTTCTCCTTTTGTAATGTGACATAACAGAACATACTTTATTCATTTTTTTTTTACTTTGAATAAAAGCCCAAGTGGCCCTTTTTCTAATTTTTCTCTTTGGATTAAAGTCCATTAATAATGGTTATTTGTTCTTCTTGAATGAAATCCTAGGTCTGTCTTTGAATAAAGAAAAAAAAAATAGATTTGATGTAACTTTAGCATTTTAAAGGTCGGAGTTGGCTAGCTTTATATTAAAAAATAAAAGAAGACTATTATAACGATCTCTTTTGCTAAAACCCCTACTTCATTCAACCACAACTTATGTAAATATAATATTAAAATAAACTTTAAAAGTAAATATTATCAATTTCCCTAAAATAATATTACTAGTGGAGTCTATGATATTTTTAATATTTTTATGTACGGAGATTAATTGGTATACATTAACATTTTATGTTTATTTTTAATGTACCTATTATCTATTATCTTGTTCAAATGCTAATGGTGGCACAAATCTTGTCGGCCCATGGTCCATGAGTGGAGGTCGAATTAGATCCCTTTTGCATTGATTGTTTTACATGCTCATTTCATAATTTCCAAAATAATAATAATAATAATTAATAATCATTATAATAAAGAGGAAAAAAGCATTACAAAAGAAAGACAAAAAAAAAATCATAAAGTAAACTAGAAAAGAAACAAAAAGATATGGAGAGAGAGCAATCTCCCGTTGCACTTCTTCTTGGTATATGACGCCGTACACGAGAAGGCTCAAGTGACCAGGCTTCGGCGATTGGGCCCGACGTCAGACCCATCGCATAAAGTCTGTATAGCCCAGACTTGTGAGTTAACTCCTGATCAAAAGCCCATCCTCGCCAAGATATTTGTGATGCCATCTCCACGAGAGGTGCGACGTAGGTAATCTTTAACATAGGAGGGGCCTGGGAGCAAAATAGCCTTACCTGTATTTTAATTTGTTTTTAGTAACATGGCCTAAATTATTGTATATAATTACTTCTACTGCTTTCTCTTTTATTTATTCTATTGTTGTACTTAATTTTGGAGCATTCTAATTAGCTCGGAAATAATTTTATAAGGACACGAATATAATTCGAAAGATGAAAAAAAATCTTAAACGATATTTACTGAACATATATGTGTCAACTAAGATATAGTTCGATAAGCAGAAACGATATTTGAGATTTAAACATAATGCTTAGATATTCTTTAAGAGCTCGTATTTGACTTATGGAACAAAATCGGCTGATATCAAAGCCCATATATGCTCAAATGTAAAGTTAGAATATTTGACTATATAATTATCATTCAGGATTTATAGCTCGGTGGTACAAGCTCGGCCATGACATAGCAATGTATTATTTAACTATAATTCAAATAAATATTTTATTTGAATGGTTATACTTGTCTGCTAAGAATCTAAACCAATTTTTTTATAAATATGATTGGTCATTGTCATTTATTTTTCAGGCTAAAATTATTGTACTAAAACTCATAGAAAATAGCTTCATAGTTGTAACTCATAACACTTACCAAAGTATTTCGTGGACTAGAAATTTTAACTACTTAACCATGTAAAATTTTGTTTTCTTTTTCTCTTATTCATCATTTATTTTATTTTAACTGCTTAATTCTCTCCTTAAATACAATTGACAAAATTGTATGTCAACAATTCTTACTAAAAAAAATCATTTCTTTAATAATTTTTATTTTTTTATTTTAATACATTTATGTTAGAAGTTTTAGTATAATTCAGTATATAAAATTTATCAAATTCTATTTTTTTAAAGTTATTTGTTTAATTGTTAGATTAAAAAAAATATGCTATTGTATAACTTCGAACAATTTTTTTTCTTTATCATCAATTTTATTTCATAAAAAAATACTAAATATTGTCAATCAACTTTTATATACCATAACACAAATAATACCAACAAAAATAAAATTAATACACCTTAACTTTAAAATAGCATATATAAGATGCTAATTAGTGACACAAATTTTCGTCAATCTCAAAAGATTATCATGGATTCAAGAATAGAAATATAAAAGTATTTATAGTGATTCAACCAAAAAATGTTTACCTATGTCCACTCAGTCATTTTTATTGATGTATGAGCTTGAGGAGCCATAGAATACGGTGAACTTGTGTTGGCGGTGTATTCTACAGTTCTCTTTGCTTTGATTACACAAGGACTATTTTTGTACATAGAATAAGGTTTCTAGCTTTTATGGCATTAAGAGATGCCTCTCTCTATTTGGATCCCTTCTCCTCTTATTTATAGTGAGGAGTTTTGGGTTACATTTGAGTTGTGGACCTAAACTATTGGGCTTGGATCGAAAATAATACATACAAAGTTATAACCAAATTGATTCGGTTGCATCTTAAATATGTTGAGGCTCTGTCATCTGCTACTAGTATGATAGCCTATCATGAGCTAATAGGAATAAACTAATAGTAATAGACAACTAGGCTTGTCTGTTAGCCTGTGATAGCTTGTTATGAGCTAACAAGAGTAAACTAACAAGGATGGGTGATCAGGCTTGCCTGGTAGCATATTGGAACATTCAAATATGAAAAAAAATGGAAGGACATAAGTAGGTGATCAAGTTTCTCTGTTAGCGCATTATTGCCTAATTTGTGGGAATAGGTTTGTTGCCCAAATGGGTTTTGTGTGTTACTTCCTTGGACAATTTCCACAAGTTCTGATAATCTTTTCTATGACGGAAATAACATCTAGGTCTGAGATCCTAATCAGTGTTATTCTATTACACATCATCATGCCAAAAAATAGGTGTAACACGTGGCCTCAAGTTAGTGTTCATGCTTTGCAAAATGTTGACTTATTAGGCAACCAACTTCCCATTTAATATTTGGTTATGCAAACACATGACTTTGACGTGAATAGCTTTACCTTCAATATCAAAGTGACCACTTATAATCGTTTAAAAAAGTGTCACATTTTCCTACTCTTTTAGTGTACAGTGGTTCTTAACTTTCAAACTCTTTTTTACCTTATACCCATTTCAAATAAAAAATATCTCACTGCCGTGGTGAAGACTTGACGTGCCTTGGAGAAGAAAGGTGTAACACCCTGGATAATCAAGATTGTTACACTGTGTTTTAAATAGTGATAAACTCTCTAAACGAGTCTCTTGGCCATAAACTTGTAACTAAACGTGATTAATGGTTCAGGGTTAAAAGTTTTGGTCAAAAGGAATAACTATTTCATAAAAATATTTATAGTTAAAAAGTTACAACAAGCCGACCTAAGTGGAAAAATATGGTTTGACCCTAGTTCCTCAGAGAAACCCTGACTGTGGTGGTCGAGCAGCCGCATATGTACACGTCGCCACCGAAGTTCTCCAACTCATTGTTGGTCCAACTTCCCTTTCCCCTTACCTGCCCCCACATAGCACCCGTGAGCCAAGGCTCAGCAAGAAAACTTAAACATACTCATAGGCAGTTAATAACATATCACAATATCATAATAAGCATGCCTAGCAGTAATAACCCTACTCATGCATGCATTTTATTCAAATAAGTAACTAATAAGTCATGTCATGGCCCATTGCCCTAAATACATGACCATAGAGTCACCCCAGGGCCGCTGCCCTAAGTTAATGACTAATAAGTCATACCGGGGCTTAGTGCCCTAGGATATGGGACTATAGAGTCATCCTGGGGCCCATTGCCCTATCCTCTATATAACTAGCCCTAGGCTGGCCCAACGTACTTGGCGCTTTAGTTTTCCAACGACCATAGGGTCGGTCAAGCGTATGATACACTCATGATTAGGCCTAAGCATATCGGCCTACGTTCCACACACTATTGTCACCCTTGACTTATAAGTCAAGGCTTTCTCAATTAGATAATGCAAACAAGCATACATCATTTAACAATTATCCAGATACAGAGCATTCATGCATGCTTAATCAAACAATCACAGGCATAATCATAATTATTCTCATTCACAGGGGCCTGAGCCCTAATCATATCCATATTTAACATCCGGGCCAAGCACTAATCACATACATCACATAGTTGGTGCAGTTTTCTTACCTCTGGTCCAAGTACAAGTTAGTTAACCACTACCCCTGAGCACGATCCTGTTTTGAGCAGTACCCTAGTCACAACAATAATAAACGATATCCATCAATATTGAACAAATAAACACTTTCAGACCGAGTCTTAGTCTCCGGGATCTCGAATTATACTAAATCGGGTAGTAGAATCCTTTTCGAGCCCTTAGGTTTGAGTTCCCGTCACCCAAAACCTAACTTTGCCAAAATTGCAATTTTGAGCCATGGCGCCATTCACAAGCGCCACGACTCTCCTTAAGTCAGAGAGCCCACCCTCTCTTTTCTCTGGACATGGGACGTGGCACGATGGTGGTTCAGGGAACCGCCTAGGCTCCTGGGTTCATGAGGGTCACGGAGCCCCAAGAACAGGGTCGCGGCGCGACCCTGTGAACCCAACTTTTCAAACGTTTCTTCGATCTAATTCCTTTAAAATTCACCCTAAAAACAGTACTAAACCCCCAACTGAGTTTCAGAACATCATCAAAACATCACACGCAAAAAAACCCAACTCACAAACGAATCAAAAACTCCTCAAAACCATAAAATTTGATCAAGCTTAAGAAGCTCAAGAAAAAAAAAAACTCAGAAACTTAAAGGCTTAAATTACCTCTAATACAGTCGTTTCCCAACTCAATCCCCCGGTTATCAAACTTCTAATCTACCCTAGAACTTTTATGACTTTAACCTTGCTTGAATCTGAGCTCTAAAACTCGAGCTTCCTTTGAAAACACTAACAAGCTTGAGGAGTGAACAAGAGAGAGAGAACCGAGAGTGAGACTTGTGTTTCTTTTTCTGAGTTAATGAACCCAATTGAACCCTTATATACGAACGATCCCAAATGACGAAAATTCCTCCACTCAACCTGCTTCTCTCTCAACATCCCATAAGGATAAAAACGTCATTTTCACTCTCCAATTCTGCTATATACCCAAATTTCCCCAAATAATTTCGCTAAACCCAAAATATTGCTATTTCTCCCAAAATACGACTCACGCTACAATGAGTCACGATGACTCTCAAGATCACCCAAAATACCCCTTGGTTCACCCCGAGCCGGGTAGTTCTCCCCATTGTGACTAAACCACTAACTTGCTCCCTAAGATCGTCTCGTGCTGAATAACTCAAATGTATCCACATAATAATGTGGTCTCAATCATTATGCACTTATATATATATATATATAAACATGCCCTTAGCAGGCCAAATTACAAAAATGCCCATCTAATAAGAAATGAGCCCACACACATGCTTAATACACCTAAACATGCCAATATAGTCATATTATAATATAACTCACATAAATCATATATTCATGCATATCATCACATAATAATGCAATTAAATCAATTATTTCCCTCCTGGCCCCTTAATCAAGGCATTAAGCCTTATTAGGGAAATTGGGACATTACAACTATCCACTTTTTACAAGAATTTCGTCCTCAAAATTTACCTGAATAGCTCGGAATACTGATCCCGCATGTCGGACTCTAATTCCCAGTTCACCTCCTCGACCTTGTTGTTCCTCCATAATACCTTAACTAAAGGTATGGTTTTGTTCCTCAGTACCTTGTCCTTCTTGTCTAGTATCTGGACTAGCTCTTCTTCATAAGAAAGATCTGTCTGCTACTTCAGATCTTCGTAACTTTATACATGAGTCACATCAGACACATACTTCCGAAGTATCGAAATATGAAACCATTGTGTATGGCCGACAGTCCCAGAGGTAAGTCCAATCTATAGGCCACCTGACCGATCCTCTCCAGGATCTCAAACGGTCCTACAAATATAGGGCTCAACTTTCCCTTCTTCCAAAATCTCTTCACTCCTTCTCATGGTGAAACTCTAAGGAAGACATAGTCTCCCACTTGGAACTCAACGTTCCCGTACTTCAGGTCAGCATAAATTTTCTCAATAGCCTCATTGGTCCTATGAACTGCCTCAGGAACCAAGTATGTCCTTTCTCCCATCTCATCCCAGTGAATGGGCGATCTACATTTCATACCATACAACATCTTGTAATAAGCCACCTTAATGGTCGACTGATAGCTGTTGTTGTAGGAAAACTCTATCAAAGGCAAATACTTACTCCAGGACCCTTCAAAGTCCAACACACATGCTTGCAACATGGCCTCTAATATCTTAATCGTCCTATCATATTTTCCATATGTCTGAGGATGATAAGCGGTACTAAACTTCAGCTGTGTACCTATAGCCTTCTATAGAGTTCCCCAAAACTTGCAAGTAAATGTATGGTCCCGATCTAATATGATTGACCTTAGAGCCCCATGATGGTGCATTATCTCTCTCACATAGAGATCTGCGTACTAATCAACTGTATAAGTCATCCTCACTGGTAAGAAGTGAGCTGATTTGGTGTATCGATCCACAATAACCCACACCGAATCATGTTGACCCACGGTCCTGGGTCACCCAACCATAAAATCCATTGTGATGTCCTCTTATTTCCACTATGGGATATCCAGATGCTGTAATAGCCCTGCTGGTCTCTGATGCTTAACCTTGACCTGCTAACATGTCAAGCACTTAGCTACATATGCTGTCACATCTCTCTTCATCCCAGGCCACCAATATAGCGATCTCAAATCCTAATACATCTTTGTGGTGCCTGGATGCAAAGAGTAAGATGTGGTATGAGACTCATCTAGAGTCTCTCATCTGATAACAGTATCCATCGAAACACAGATCCGACCCTTGTATCTTAGAGAGCCCATACCTGACATTATATAGCCCATAGCCACTCCATCTAGGACTTCCCCTTGATCCTCATCAGTTGTGGATCACCCATCTGACTTTCATATATCCTCTCTAATAGAGTAAACTGCAGTGTGATGTTGGCTAACTGGCCCATCACTAACTCTATCCCAGCTCTAGTCATATCCTCTGCCAACTCCTTGGATATATGTCTCACACTGTATAATCGTCCCGGATCCTGTGTAATATAGGATTTCACAGTCATAATCCTTCACGAATAAGGCTTAAGGGCCTTGATTAGTGTGTCGGGAGGGCACGATTGGTTTATGTGTGAATTAAGTAGTCTAATGTGTGACTCTGTGATAAGCATGCTTGTATGGTTATATGAATATATGAAATGCATGTCTACAAGTATTAGTATGCGTGTAGGCCCTGTTTAGCTTAAAGGGGTATATTTGTAATTTTAGCCCGTTGAGGGCACAAATGTGATTATATGTTATAATTGTGAGGAACACATTATTATGTGGGTATATCTGCAGCATGTGACTTGAGGCGATGCCAGGGAGCTAGTTAGTGGGAAAGTCACAGCAAGACCCAATACTTGGCTCGGGGCGAGTCAAGGGGTATTTTGGGTATTGGATGATTGTCTGGGTTATTGGGTTATGGAAATAAATAATTAGAGATATATTTAAGGTTAGGAAGCTTAGGTGGGAATACTAGGGAATTTTACCATTTTGCCCTTGGGGACGTTTTTGGTACCCCGAGCCTCGGGATTATTTTAGTCAACTAAGGATAGACTAAGTAAAATTAGGAAAACAGTAGAATAAGGCCCAAACTGACCCTTTTTCTTTCTCTTAGCTTATTCTCATCATTTCTATTCTTCTCCCAAAGAAGCTAGTGGAACTAAAGGAAAAACTTGGCTAGAACTCAGGAAAATTTGAGCTGGGGCTTTGGAGATTAGTTCAGGGTTAGCAAGAGGATCTAATCAAGGATTGAAGTAAGTTCTGAGTTACATATTTGGCTATTTAATTCTGTAGTTGTGGCTGGATTCGAAGAGTTCCTGGGTTTTGAATTTAAGGTTGAAATAAGGCAGAAGACTTGGGGGATTAACTCATAAATTTCTTGGAGGATTGGTTCTTCAGAAAGGTAAGCTTGCAATGATAGTTTAGTGTTTGAATTCTGTGTTTTCTGGGCTAGTTTTGGTGTTCTTAGGCTTATGGGTTTCAGAATTTAAAGTATAATTTTAGTGAGTTTTTGAGTTAGGTTTCTGATAATTGAATTGTGTTATTGGGATGGTTTTGGGTGGATTTGAGTGAGGTTTGAGTGTTAAAAATGGTGGTTTTTCTGGGTTAAAAGGGATGGGTTGCGGCCCTGTTCTTGGTGTGCCGCGACCCTATGGAGCAAAGAGGAGCCAGGAGGGCTCGGGGTCAGAGGCGGGCCGCGGTGCCTCATGGGAGCGCTACGGCACGTGTTTGGTTTTCCAGGGAGGCCGAGCCTCTAATTTTAAGGCAGGCCGCGGCATGGGTCCACAGGGCCATGACCCTTAAAGGTATTTTTGGCCTTTTGGATTTTTTAAGCGCGGGAACCTAACCTAGAGTGCTCAGGATCAATTCCACTACCGTGTTTGGTGGAATTAGATGTCCCGGATGCTAGAATTTTTAACCGGAAACCTTTATACAATTATTAATGGAATCACTTATCTTGGTTGTGACTAGGTATAAACTAGGGCTTGGGAATTCGATCGTGCTCAAGGGGCATCTTTTGTAATCAGTACACTTGGAAATCAAAGGTAAGAACACTGCACCCGGTTGTGAATTTATAATGGGGCTAAGGGTTCCCTGTTTTGTATGCATTGTGAAGGGTGGTATTATGCCATGTGAATAATAAACAAATAGCCTAAGAGTGCCGGAGTTTACATTGGTGCACAGGGCGCGACTCAGCCACTGGTAGCTGAGGACAACTTAATATTCATTGAGCTCGGTTTAAGCGGACTGGAGTCAATGGGGTAAACAGAGGGTGTGACCTAAGGGCGTCGACCCTGATTATCATATGATTTGGTTAACATTATTGATTGATGAACTTGTCGTGCTAAATGGCTGGGTATTAGTTTGTAAATTCTCTAGTTAAGTCTATAGACTATGTGATTAATGTGGATTTCTAAGTGTATGAACATGTTTAAAGTGTTATTTAATTGTTATCATTGTTTGTGATATGATGTCATGTTTTATTGTTGGGCCTTGGCTCACGGGTGCTACGTGGTGCAGGTAAAGGCAAGGGTAAGCTTGATCAGCCCTGATTCAGAGAGCTATAAAGGCAGAATGAACATGACCAGTTGCTTGGCTGCCACGGTTGAGAAAGAGATAGGAATAGGAGGATCATAAACATTTGTTTTGCCCTTGGAGTGGCTAGCGGTTGTTTATACCTTGAAATTTTGCAAACTGACTTTCAAACGCTGTTTCTTTTGGGATCCCTTGTACAAAACATTTAATTATATGAAATGTATCTTTTATGACCAAAACCTTTTAACCCTAGTTCATTAATGGTTTCAGTGACACGTTTTGAACTAAATGACTTGATGAGCCAGTCCTGCACCTTTATAAGTACACAGTGTAGCAGTCTTGGCAACCAGGGTGTTACAACTTGGTATTAGAGCGTCCTAGGTTTAAGGGTTCTTGAAGACCGGCTGGACATGTACATTCGCTGCTAAAGACAAGCTCGATTCAGGGATTGGTAAATGTTTATATGTCCTTATGTGCTTAAGTGGTTGGAAAGAATTATGATTGTTGTTATTTGTTGGATTAATAGGAAGCATGAGATAGTGATAGGGCCTGGTCCTTGACTGCTGTGTGGTAATATTGAGGCGTGCTTATTAGCATTGTTGTGCATGTAAATGAATATTTGAATGATTAACTGCATATTGTGTACATATGGGTGAATGTATGGATGAATGCCTATATCTTGATTGTTTGTGATTGATTATGTTCCATTGGTGGATTTTGGAAAAGTTTTACCCTGTCATCATGGTCTGATTGTCGAGTCATTGATTGTAGATTAACTTGGATAGCTATGTGTCCAAGGAAATCTACGCGACTAGCCGACACTAGGTCTGGGACTGGAGGTGATGACCAAGGCTAGATTCCTCCGCCAATCCCTGAGAACTGGCAACAGATTATGGCAGAGATGCAAGCGCGACTTTAGAGCCAAGACGAACAGCTTTGTCTTCTATGACAATAGGCTCCATCAGGGAGTGCTGCACCTATTGTGCCACCTGTAGTGGCACCAGTCATGTAGCCAGTAGAAGTTGGGAACAGGTGGGAGCCATTGTATGAGCGGTTCCGGAAGCAGCATCCCCCGACTTTTGAGGGAGGACTTGATCCACTGAAGGTTGAATAATGGATGACTATGATTACTACTATCCTGGACTTCATGAGGATAGAAGGTTATGACAGAGTGGTCTGTGCCACATATATGCTGAGAGAGGATGCCCGCATCTAGTGGGAAGTGGCATCACAGACCAGGGACGTTACCACTCTGAGTTGGGATGGATTCAAGGAATTCTTCAGCCAGAAATACTACAATGTTGCTATCAGGGCAACGAAGGTCAATGAGTTTGTGGGGTTGGTGCAGGGAAACATGAAAGTTACTGAGTATGCCCTAAAGTTTGATGGACTTGCAAAATTTGCACCAGATCTTGTGCCTACAGATGCTGCTTGGCAAATATTTATTAGATGACTTAATGCCATGATAGCCCGGGATGTGAGGATAACAACAGCGCCTGGGGGGACGACCTATGCTCTGCCCGGGAAGCGGAGAACAAGATTTGGAAGGAAAGTGCAGCGAGGCGTGAGGGTCGTAGAGTGGTGCCTCCTTATTCTGGGTCTAGTAGGGGCGGAGGCCCCAGTGATGTGAAGAGGAAGATCCCTGACACTTCGACCGCTTCTGGTCCTGATAGAAGGGGTCGGGGTGTTCAGGGTGATCGTCAAGGAGGCTGTGAGGCATGGAGGAGTTATTCGGGGTGCTCGAGGTGCAGAAGACGCCATCAAAGCGAGTGTCGGGCCAAGACCTGCTATGTGTGCGGAACAGTGGGGCACCTTAAGAAGGATTTCCCAACAGTGAAGAAAGGGGAAGCAGGAAAGGTGGACTGCTTGACTCCAGCTCGAGTGTTTACCTTGACACAGGCAGAGGCCGAGGCTAGTCCCTTGGTGGTAACAGGTCAGCTTTCTAGTGCTGGCTCTCCTTTTACTGTATTAATTGATTCTGGAGCTACACATTCATTTGTTTCTAGTAAGGTGATTAATAGATTGTGTAGACCTAGTGAGTATCAGACTACAGGGTTTGGGACTATATTGCGTACTGGGGAACTGGTAGTTTCTAGGAGGTGGATTAGAGCACTGTCAGTGATGGTTGATAGTAGGGAGCTTTTAGTAGACTTGATTGAGCTAGACATGGAGGATTTTGACATGATTTTAGGGATGGATTGGCTGGTCAGATATGGGGCTACTATTGACTGCAGGAAGAAGATGGTGACTTTTGAGCCTGAGGGCGAGGATCCTTTCGTTTTCATGTGTGCGGTATGTGGACCCCGCGTACCCATGATATTAACGTTGAGAGCCAGAGACTTGTTACAAGGAGGAGGCACAGGTTTTCTGGCTAGTGTTATGGACACCACCAGGGTTTTGCCAGTAGGGTCGGGAGAGAACAGGTTGGTGTGTGAGTTTTTGGATGTATTTCCTGAGGATCTACTAGGATTGCCGTCGTGCAGGGAGATTCAATTTATTATTGAGTTAGCACCAGGGACAGAACCAGTATCGATAGCACCATATAGGATGACACCAGCAGAGTTGAAGGAATTGAAGATACAGCTACAGGAACTTCTGGATTTAGGATTCATCAGGCCTAGCTATTCTCCATGGGGCGCTGCAGTTTTGTTTGTGAAGAAGAAGGACGAGACTCTAAGGATGTGCATAGACTATAGGGAATTGAATTAGTACCCTCTACCAAGGATCGATGACTTGTTTAATCAGTTTCAGGGGAAGATGGTGTTCTCAAAGATTGATCTTCGATTTGGTTATCACCAGCTAAGGATCAAAGATGAGGACATACCGAAGACGGCCTTCCGAACTTGGTATGGGCACTATAAGTTTTTGGTCATGTCTTTTGGTTTGACTAATGCCTTGGAACTTTCATGGATCTAATGAATAGGGTGTTCAAGGATTTCTTGGATCAGTTCGTCATTGTCTTCATCGACGACATTTTAGTATGCACCTGTTCAGAGGTAGAGCACGAGCAACATCTTCGTCAGGTCTTGCATAGGTTAAGGGAGCATCGATTATATGCAAATTTTAAGAAGTGTGAGTTTTGGTTGCCAGAGGTGACTTTTCTCAGGCATAGAGTTGGCGCGGAAGGGATTAAGGTGGATCCGTCCAAGGTGGAGGCTGTGAGAGATTGGCCGAGGCCAAGGAATGCCTCAGAGGTTCGGAGTTTCCTCATGTTAGCGGGTTATTACAGGCGGTTCGTAGAGGGATTCTCGAAGATTGCTGCACCGATGACAAAGTTGACACGAACGAATCAGAAGTTTGCTTGGTCAGAGAAGTGTGAGAATAGTTTCCAGGAATTGAAGCGATGACTTATTATTGCACCTGTGTTGAGTCTTCTTTCGAGGGAAGGAAAGTTTGTGGTATACTGTGATGCATCAAGGTTGGGTTTAGGCTGTGTGCTAATCCAGAATGAGAAAGTTATAGCTTATGCATCACGGCAGCTGAAGGAGTATGAGCAGCGATATCCTACCCATGACTTGGAACTGGCGACAGTGGTATTCGTATTGAAGGTATGGCGACATTATCTGTATGGGGGGGGGGGGGGGCAGTGCGAGATATATACTAACCATAAGAGTTTGAAGTAGTTCTTCAACTAGAAGGATCTGAACATGAGGCATAGGCGTTGGTTGGAGTTGGTAAAGGACTATGACTGTGACATTCTTTACCACCCAGGAAAAGCAAATGTAGTGGCAGGCGCATTGAGCCAGAGGGGCTCGGGGCATTAATTTAGTTTTGTTCAGATCTCCAGAGAGTTGGCAGATGAGATGACCAGGGCAAGGATAGAGCTAGTGGTGGGCCGATTGGCAAATGTTACTTTGCAGTCGACCCTACTAGACCGGGTCAAGGAGGGTCAGTTGATGGATGCTCAGTTATAGGAAGTTAGACAGAATGTCTTAGCAAGGATAGCTAAGGATTATTCTGGTTCTGAGGGTGGTATGTGTAACGCTCTGGATAGCCAAGACCGTTACACTGTGTGTTTATAAAGGTGCAAGACTTGCTAATCAAGTCATTTAGTTAGAAATGTGTTACTGAAACTGTAGTTGAATTAGGGTTAAAAGATTTTGGCCACAAAAGCTACATTTCATATAATCAAACATTCTTTTACATGGGATCCCAGAGGTAATAACGTTAAAAGATAGTTTACAAAATTTCAGGATAAAAGTACAGCTACTAGCCAGTCTAAGGCAAAACAGACATTTAGGCTATTCCCGTCCTGTATCACTTCTCGGTTGTGGCGGCCGATCAGTTGACTGTGTACTTTCAGCCCCAAAGCACTCCAACTCATGACTAGTCCACTTTACCCTTGCCTTTACCTGCACCATGTAGCACCCATGACCCAAGGTCTAGCAAGAAACCAGACAACAGAGCATAACCATAAAATAACCAATTTACAAATCAACAATCAGACAACTCATAAATCTTAAACATATACTAAAAAATCCTTAATAATTACATAATCAGGCATTCAGCATACCAAGTTCATCAAATATCATCAATAATCAATTCATATATTAACCAGGGTCGACGCATTTAGGTCGCACACCCAGTTTATCCCACTTACTCCGACCCTCATAAACCGAGCTCAGTGAATATTAAGCTGTCCTCAGCTACCAGTGGCTGAGCTGCGCCCTGTGCACAAACATTGATTCCGGCACTCTTAGGCCATCTATCACATGTCCCATGGAATAATACCATCTATGCCATCATACATGTATAGGGAGCTCTTAGTCCCATCATTAACACATAACCGGGTGCTGTTTCTTACCTTTGATTCCGTTAGCTTTAATCAATGAAACCGACCCTTAAGCACGATCCCTTCCGAACCCTAGTGTACACCTAGTCACAGCCATTGATCAGAATTATCACAAAACTTTAATTCCAAAACCTAGCCTCGGGACCAATCCCGAGCCCTCGGCAAGCCCTAATTCCACCAAACAGGGTGATGGAATCAAACCCCAAGCCCCCGGGCAACAACCATAGGAAATAACTCAAAAATCCCTTCTGGAAGTAGGGTAGCACTACAATGCCATAAAGAGGGCCCTATAGCGCTACAAACAGAGCCAACAGGTGCCTAGACACCCAAGCTTAGCGCTGTAGAGTCCAAAGGCTAGCGCTACAACGCTAGTCACAGCTAGACAACACCCTGATTTTCCCCTTCGAACTTCCTCGAGCCAAAACCCTCTAAAATCCTTCCAAACCTCAACCAAACACTAAAACAAGCCTACCGTAATCTATAACTCACCCCATATGACCCAACCATATGAAACTTGAGCATATGCACCCAAAAATTAAGAAACCACCAGGATTGAGCTTGAAGCTAAAAAACTCAACAGAAAACAACAGAAACTTCAGAACTTTAAAGCTAGAATTTCATACCTTCAATGGAGAATTTTAACCTAGGTTATCTTCCATACCTCCTCATCTTGCCACTCCTCAAATCCTTAGCCTTAACTCCCTAGAATTCTCATCAAAACTCAGCTTAGAAAACCATTTCAACATCAAAACCAGAAACTGAAGAAAATCTTGAAAACTTACCTTAATTGGGTGAGTAACCTCTGCTAATCTTCAAGCTTAATCAAGTTCCCTAACTCCAAGCTCTAGCCCAAGCTCTCCCTGAGTTATAGCTCGAGAAAATCCTCAAGAAATGAAGAAGAATGGCCAACCGAGTGAGAGAAAAGAGTTAGCCTAAGAGTTCTGTTTTTCCTTCTTTCCTTTCTTCCTTCTTCTTTTCTTTTCTTTTTCAGCTTCCTTTAGTTTCTATACATTCCACTAAGTGTAAAAAGGCAGAGTAATACTTATCCATTATTAAGCCAAGTGACCACATTGCCCTCCCAATATTAACTAAACCTTTAAATCATTCTAAGGGCATTTTGGTCATTACTCCCAATTCCCGCTAATTCCTCGAGTGTTTAATATTTATCGCTTACTTCCTGACACCTAACTAATCACCAATCATATTCCTCAATATAAAATAATCTCCAATATACTTCTCAAATTCCCAGAAAAACCCTCAGAATCTCACGAGCCGGGTATAAATCCCCGCCGTGACTTTTCCGCTAAACCGCTCACTAGGATCGCCTCGAGTCACATGCTACGAATATATCCACATAATAATGTGGTCTCAACAATTTATCACAAATACTAACACGTATGCCCTCGACAGGCCAAAATTATGAATATGCCCTACTAACCTAATCAGGGCCTACGTGCATACTAGTACACATAGTCATGCATCACATATATCCAAATAATTATATAAGCATGCTTATAACATAATCATGCATTTAATCATTTAAATCACATATAATCCAATTACGCCCTCTCGGCACCCTAATCAAGGCCCTTAAGCCTTATTAGTTATTTTGGGTCGTTACAACTATCCCCTCCTAATATGAATTTCGTCCTCAAAATTTACCTGAATATCTCAGGATATTGATCCCGCATCGCTTACTTAAGCTCCCACGTCACCTCCTCGACCCTACTATTCCTCCATAACACTTTAACCAGAGGAATTGTCTTATTCCGTAGAACTTTATCCTTCCGATCCAAAATCTGAACCGGTTGCTCCTAATGAGACAGATCTATCTGCAACTCCAGATCTTCATATTTCAGTACATGTGTTGTATCTAAGACGTACTTCCGGAGCATAGAAACATGGAATACGTCATGAACTCCTGACAATGATGGTGGCAAAGCTAACCTGTATGCCACTTGACTGATCCTTTCTAGGATCTCAAAAGGTCCAATGAATCTAGGGCTTAGCTTGCCCTTCTTCCCAAATCTCCTCACCCCTCGTAGTGGTGAAACTCGAAGAAACATGTGGTCCCCAACCTGGAACTCCATGTCTCTATGCTTGGGATCAGCGTAGCTTTTCTGTCTGCTCTATGAGGCGAGCATCCTAGCTCGAATCTTCTCAATAACTTCATCTGTCTTCTGAACCATATCCGGCCCCAAATACTTCCTCTCACCCATCTCATCCAAATGAATGGGTGATCTACATCTCCTCCCATAAAACATTTCATATGGAGCTACACCAATTTTTGATTGGTAACTAATGTTATATGAAAACTCAATCAACGGAAGATACTTACTCCACGATCCTTCAAAATCGATCACACACGCTCGAAGCATATCCTCCAATACCTGAATCGTCCACTCAGACTGTCCATCAGTTTGAGGATGAAAGGCTGTGCTGAACTTCAGATGAGTCCCCATAGCCTTCTGCAAACTACCCCAAAACTTGGAGGTAAAGATAGGATCCTGATCTGACACTATAGACTTAGGAACCCCATGGAGACGTATGATCTCCCTCACATACAACTCTGCATACTGATCCACAGTATATGTCGTCTTCACCGGAAAAAAATGAACTGACTTGGTGTATATGTCCACTATCACCCACACCGAGTCATGAAGCCCTACTGTCCTGGGTAAACCTCCTACAAAATCCATCGTAATATCCTCCCATTTCCACTCGGGAATACCCAAAGGCTGAAGCAACCCTGCCGGTCGCTGATGCTCAGCCTTCACCTGCTGATGGGTTAAACATCTGGCTATATACTCCACCACATCCTTCTTCATCCCGGGCGACCAATATAACGTCCGTAGATCCTGATACATCTTCGTGGTACCCGGATCGTAACGACCTAAATTTACTAATAGGGCTTAAGGGCCTTAATTAGTGTGCCGGGAGGGCATAATTGGAATATATGTGATTTAATTATTTAAAGCATGTTATATGAATATTTGAATACTTGAGATGCATGACTATGTGTATTAGTATGCATGTAGGCCCTGAATTAGGTTAGAATGGCACAATCTTAATTTTGGCCCGTTGCGGGCATAAGTGTTTATATATGCAATAATTGTTGAGAAAATATTATTATGTGGATATATGTGTGATCTGTGACTCGAGACGATCCTAGTGAGCAGATTAGCGAAAAAGTCACGGCGGGGATTTATACCCGGCTCGGGGCGAGCCTTGGGGTATAAATGGGAATTTAGATAATAAATTGAGGTTAATTTTGATAATGAGGAATATAATTGGTGATTAATTAGGTATCGGGAAGTAAGTGTAAAATGTAAGAGACACTCGAGGAATTAGCGGGAATTGGGTAAAATGACTAAAATGCCCCTAAGTGGATTAAAGGATTTAGAATTAAAAGGGAGGGCATTATGGTCATTTGGCTTTTAGAGATAGGTATTACTGAGGCTTTATGCTCAGTGGAGTTTGTAGAATGCAATAGAAGTCTGAAAAGAAGGAAAAAGAAGGAAAGAAAAGAAAGAGAAAGAAGGGAAGGAAGGCAAGGTCGATTTGGGCATTTTTCCACCATTTTCTTGAGGGTTCTTGGAGCAAAATTTAGAGAAGAGCTAGGTCAAGCTGAGCCATAAGGTTTCTGAGTTAGGCTTGAAGAGTTGGCAAGGGTTTAGCAAGATCAAACCTTCCACTTGAGGTAAGACTTTGAAGTTTCTTCAGTTTTGGTTTTGATTTTTAACTAAGGTGTCTAAGCTGAATTGGTGGGGAATTCTAGGGAAGTTGGAGCTAAGGATTGAGGAAGAGCAAGATAAGGAGGTCTAGAGGCAACTTAAGGTCGAATTTCCATCAAAGGTATAAAATTCTGAGCTTTAAACTTTGAAGGTTTGATTGTCTTTGCTGAGTTTCTGAAGTCTATGAGTAACTATGGTGAATTTTGAGATTAGGGATGCATGTGATTGGGTTTTGAGTATTTGGGATGCTTGGGATGAGTGGAGTGTGTTAATAAGCTCGTTTTTAAGTTTGGTTGAGAATTGGAAGAGTTTTCGTAAGGGCTGGCTCAGGGAAATCGCAGGAAGGAAAAGTGCTACATTAGCTGTCTGTGACTAGCGCTACAGCGCTAGCCTTTGGGTGCTGTAGCTCTAGGCCATGCATTTTGGGGGATGTTGGTTCTGCTTGTAGTGCCCTCTTTAGAGTGCTGTAGCGCTACCCTGTTTCCAGAAAGGGATATTTGAGTTATTTTCAAGGGTTTTTGCCCGGGGGTTCGGGGTTCGATTCCACCACCCCGTTTGGTGGAATTAGAGCTTCCTAAGGGTTTGGGATTGATCCCGAGGGTAAGTTTTGGACTTGAGGTTTGGTGATGACTTTGGTCTATGGTTGTGATTAGGTGAGCGCTAGGGCTCGAGAGGGATCGCGTTTAAGGAGTCAAGTTATCAAAGCTAGCGAATCTAAAGGTGAGAAAACTGCACCTGGTTATATGTTTGTGATGGGGCTAAGAGCTCCCAATATTTGTATAATGTCAATGATGGTATTATGCCATGGGACATGTGATAGCGGCCTAAGGGTGTCGTATTCAATATTTGCGCACAGGGCGCGGCTTGGCCACTGGTAGCCGAGGACAGCTTATTATTCACTGTGCTCGGTTTAAGCAGGCCGGAGTCAGTGGGATAACGAAGGGTGCGGCCTGAGGGCGCTAACCCTTGTTATCATTCGTGAAATGATGTATGATATGAGTTTATATGTTTGGTATGCTGAATACTTGGTTATTCTGAATGCTTAAATGGTTGAGAACATGTTTATGGAATATGTGATATTGAACTATCTGTGTATTGCTTATGCTCTGTTGTTGTGTTTTCTTGCTGGGCCTTGACTCACGGGTGCTACGTGGTGCAGGTGAAGGCAAAAGCAAGTTAGACCAGTCCTGAGGTGGAGAGCTGCGGGGCTAAACGTACATAGCCAGCTGTTCAGTCACCATGGCCGAGGAGTGGATCAGGACAAAGATTGCCTAATTGTTTGTTTTGCGTTAATATGGCTAATACTGTATTTAATTCTTGAATCTTTTGTAAATGGTTTTAATCTTAATATTTTTTTGGGATCCCGTGTAAACAAGAAATGTTTCTTTATAAGAAATGTGACTTTTGAGACCAAAACATTTTAACCCTAGTTCCATTATAGTTTCAAAAACACGTTCTTAATTAAATGACTTGATTAGCAAGTCTAACACTTTTATAAACACACAGTGTAATGGTCTTGGCTATCTAGGGCGTCACACCATGGTATCAGAGCATCCTAGGTTTATGGGTTCATGAAGACTGGCTAGATATGTACATCCGCCACGAGAGACAAGCTCAACTCAGGGTTTGGTAATTATGTACACTTGATTATGTGTTTAAATGATTTGAGCGAGATATGATTGTTGATATCTATTTGATGAATATGGAGCATGAGATACTGATAGGGCCTTGCCCTTGACTATTGCATGATGCTATTGAGGCTTGCTTATTAGCACTGTTGTGTATGTGGATGAATATCTGGATAAATTGCTATATTTTGACTGCTTTTGAATTATTGGAGTTCCAGTGATGGATCATGAAAGGATTATCACCCTATCATCATAGTCTGATTGTCGAGTCATTGATTGCAGATTGACTTGGATAATTATGCGTCCAAGAAAATCTATGCGACTAGCCGGCAGGTGTGGGACTAGAGATGAAGATCAGGGTCAGACCCCTCCTCCAGTCCCTGAGAACTGGCAGCAGTTGATGGCGGACATGTAGGCTCGGCTACAAAGCCAAGATGAACAGATTCGAATTTTGCGGCAGCAGGCTCCATCTGGGAGTGTTGCCCCTATTGTGCCACTTGCAGTGGTACCTGTTGTGCAGCCAGCTGAGGTTGGAAATACGTGGGAACCGTTGTATGAGTGGTTCAGGAAGCAACAACCCCTAATCTTTGAGGGAGGACCTGATCCACTAAAGGCTGAGCAGTGGATGACCATGATTACTACCATTCTTGATTTTATGAGGGTAGAGGGACATGATAGAGTGGTTTGTGCCACATATATGATGAGGGAGGATGCCCGAATTTGGTGGGAGGTGGCATCACAGACCAGGGATGTTACTGCCATTACTTGGGAAGGGTTTAAGGACTTGTTTAGTCAGAAGTATTATAATGTTGCCATCAGGGCAGGGAAAGTAAATGAGTTCGTCGGACTGGTTCAGGGCAGTATGACAGTTATAGAATATGCCTTGAAATTTGACAGACTTGCGAAGTTTGCACCAGATCTTGTGCCTACTGATGCAGCTAGGCATGACAGATTTATTAGAGTGATGAATGCTATGATTGCCCGTGACGTGAGGATTACGACAGTTCCTGGAGGGACAACTTATGCCCAGGCTGTGGAGAAGGCCCTTACCGCTGAGGAAGCGGAGAATAAGATATGGAGAGAGAGTGCAGTGAGGAGGGAGGGCCGCAGGCCGGTGCCTTCATATTCTGGTTCTGGTAGGGGCGGAGGCCCCAGTCATTTGAAGAGGAAGACCCCTGAGGCTTCGATCGCTCCTGGTCCTGATAGGAGAGGTCGGGGTACTCAGGGTGGCCATCAAGGAGGCGGTGATACATGGAGGACCTATCCTGAGTGCACGAGGTGCAGAAGACGCCATCCGGGCAAGTGTCGGGCTAAGGCATGTTATGTTTGCGGGGTGGTGGGACACCTCAGGAAAGATTGCCTGACAGTGAAGAAGGGAGATACAGGGAAGGTGGATAGCTTGACTCCAGCTCGAGTGTTCACCCTGACGCAGGCGGAGGCCGAGGCTAGTCCCTCGGTTGTGACAGGTCAGCTTTCTAGTGCTGGCACTCCTTTTACTGTATTGATTGACTCTGGTGCTACACACTCATTTGTTTCTAGTAAGGTGATTGATAAACTGTGTAGACCTAGTGAGTATTGTGTTTCAAGGTTTGGGACTATTTTTCCTACAGGGGAACTGGTAGTATCTAGGAGGTGGATTAGAGCACTGCCAGTGATAGTTGATGGTAGGGAGTTGTCAGTAGATTTGATTGAGTTGAGTATGGAGGATTTTGATATGACTCTAGGTATGGATTGGTTGGTTAGATATGGAGCTACCATTGACTGTAGGAAGAAGATGGTGACTTTTGGGCCAGAGGGCGAGGATCCCTTTGTTTTTGTAGGAGTAGTGCATGGACCCCGCGTACCCAGGATATCGACGCTGAGAGCCAGAGACTTGTTACAGGGTGGATGTATAGGTTTCCTGGCTAGTGTGGTGGATACCACCAGAGTTTCACCAGTGGGACCGGAGGAGACCAGATTAGTTTGCGAGTTCTTAGATGTGTTTCCTGAGGACTTGCCAGGGTAGCCGCCACGAAGAGAGATTCAGTTTGTTATTGAGTTTGCGCCAGGATAGAGCCAGTGTCGAGGGCACCATATAGGATGAGACTGGCGGAACTGAAAGAGTTGAAGATACAGCTGCAAGAGCTTCTGGATTTGGGGTTCATCAGGCCTAGTTACTCGCCATGGGGTGCTCCAGTTTTTTTTGTGAAGAAGAAGGACAGGACCTTGAGAATGTGCATAGACTATAGGGAATTGAACAAGTTGACTATCAAGAATAAGTATCCCCTACCAAGGATTGACGACTTGTTCGATTAGCTGCAGGGTAAGACGATGTTCTCAAAGATTGATCTTCGATCTGGTTATCACTAGCTGAGGATCAAGGATGAGGACATACCTAAGACGGCCTTCCAAATGCGGTATGGGCACTATGAGTTTCTGGTCATGTCATTTGGTTTGACCAATGCCCCAGCAGCCTTTATGGATCTAATGAACATGGTGTTTAAGGACTTTCTGGATCAGTTTGTTATTGTCTTCATCGATGACATCTTGGTGTACTCCAGTTCGGAGACAGAGCACGAGCTTCATCTTTGACAGGTTCTTCAGAGGCTGAGGGAGCATCAGTTGTACGCCAAGTTTAAGAAGTGTGAATTTTGGTTACCAGAAGTGACATTCCTTGGACATATCGTGGGTGTAGATGGGATTAAGGTAGATCCATCTAAGGTAGAGGCAGTTAGGGATTGGCCGAGGCCAAGGAACGCCTTGGAGGTGCGGAGTTTCCATGGTTTGGCAGGTTACTACAGACGGTTTGTGGAGGGCTTCTCGAAGATAGCAGCACCGATGACAGAATTGACACGGAAGAATCTAAAGTTTATCTGGTCAGACAAGTGTGAAGACAATTTTCAAGAGTTAAAGCGACGACTGATTACAACACCTTTGTTGAGTCTTCCTTCGGGGGAAGGGAAGTTTGTTGTGTACTGTGATGCATCGAGGTTGGGTTTAGGATATGTGTTGATGCATAATGAGAAAATCATAGCTTATGCATCATAGCAGCTGAAGGAGTATGAGCAGCGGTATCCTACCCATGATTTGGAGCTGGCAGCAGTGGTGTTTGCACTGAAGATCTGGCGACATTATCTATATGTGGAGAAGTGCGAGGTATATACTGATCATAAGAGTCTGAAGTCCTCAGGAAACACATCCAAGAACTCATAAACTAATCTGGTCTTCTCCGGCCCTGCTGGTGAAACTCTAGTGGTATCCACCACACTAGCTAGGAAACCTATACATCCACCATGTAATAGGTCCCTAGCTCTCAATGCTAAAATCATAGGTATACGGGGTCCACATACTGCTCCCACGAAGACAAAGGGATCCTCTCCCTCTATCTCAAACGCCACCATTTTCTTCCTACAGTCAATAGTAGCTTTGTATCTTACCAGCCAATCCATGCCTAAAATCATGTCAATGTTCCCCATACCCAACTCAATCAAGTCTACTGACAACTCCCTACCATCAACCATCACTGGCAGTGCTCTAATCCACCTCCTAGAAACTACCAGTTCTCCTGTAGGCAATATAGTCCTAAACCCCGAAGTATAATACTCACTTGGTCTACACAGTCTATCAATTACCTTACTAGAAATAAACGAATGTGTAGCACCAGAGTCAATCAATACGGTAAAAGGAGAGCCAGCACTAGAAAGCTGACCTGTCACTATGGAGGGACTATCCTCGGCCTCGGCCTGCATCAGGGTGAACACTCAAGCTGGAGTCAAGCTGTCCACATTTCCTGCATCTCCTTTCTTCACTGTTGGGTAGTCTTTCTTGAGGTGTCCTACCACCCTGCACACATAACAGGCCTTAGCCCAGAATTTGCCCGGATGGCATCTTCTGCACCTTGTGCACTCAAGATAGCACCTCCATGAATCACTGCCTCCCCGACGACCACCCTGGGTACCCCGACCTCTCCTATCAGTACCGGGAGTAGTCAAAGTATCAGGGGTCTTCCTCTTCAGATCACTGGGGCCTCCACCCCTACCAGACACCGAATATGGAGGCACCGCCCTGCGACCCTCCCGCCTTACTACACTCTCCCTCCAGATCTTATTCTCCGCTTCCTCAGTGATAAGAGCCTTCTCAATATCCTGGGCATAAGTTGTCCCCCCAGGAATTGTTGTAATCCTCACATCTCGGGCTATCATTGCATTAAGCCCTCTGATAAATTTGTCCTGCCTAGCTGCATCAGTAGGCACAAGATCTAGTGCGAACTTCGCAAGTCTATTAAACTTCAGTGCATATTCTGTAACTGTCATGCTGCCCTAAACCAGCCCCACAAACTCATTTACCTTGCTGCCCTGATGGCAACATTATAGTATTTCTGACTGAATAGATCCTTGAACCCTTCCCAACTCAGAGTGGTAACATCCTTAGTCTGTGATGCCACTTCCCACCGGATATGGGCATCCTCTCTTAGCATATATGTGGCATAGGCCACTCTGTCATGTCCTTCTACCCTCATGAAATCCAGGATAGTAGTAATCATAGTCATCCACTGTTCGGCCTTCAGTGGATCATGTCCTCCCTCAAAGATTGGGGGCTGCTACTTCCTGAACCACTCATACAACGACTCCCATCAGTTCCCAACCTCCACTGGCTATACAACTGGTACCACTGCAGGTGGCACAATAGGGGCAGCACTCCCTAATGGAGCCTGCTGTTGCAGAATGCGGATCTACTCATCTTGGCTCTGTAGCCGTGCTTGCATGTCTGCCATAAGTTGTTGCCAGTTCTCATGGACTGGCGGAGGGGTTTGGCCCTGATCATCATCCTTTGACTCAGACCTATTGCCGGCTAGTCGCGTAGATTTCCTTGAATGCATAGTGAACCAAGTCAATTAGCAATCAACGACTCGGCAGTCAGACTATGATGACAGGGTAATAATCCTTCCATGATCCACCATTGGGACTCAAACATTCCCAAACAATAAAGATATAACAGTTTATCCAAGTATTCATCCATATATTCATTCACATGCATAGCAATGCTAATAAGCATGCCTTAATATCATCACACGATAGTCAAGGACCAGGCCCTATCAGTATCTCATGCTTCCTATTAATCATACAGATATCAGAATTCATATTCCATTCTAATCATTTAAGCATATAATCATGTATACACAATTACCAAACCCTGAGTCGAGCTTGTCTTTCACGGCGAATGTACATGTCCAGCCAGTCTTCAAGAACACTTAAACCTAGGACGCTGTGATACCAAGTTGTAACGCCCTGGATAGCCAAGAACGTTACACTGTGTGTTTATAAAGGTGCAAGACTTGCTAATCAAGTCATTTAGTTAGAAATGTGTTACTGAAACTGTAGTTGAATTAGGGTTAAAAGATTTTGGTCACAAAAGCTACATTTCATATAATCAAACATTCTTTTACATGGGATCCCAGAGGTAATAATGTTAAAAGACGGTTTACAAAATTTCAGGTTAAAAGTACAACTACTAGCCACTCTAAGGCAAAACAGACATTTAGGCTCTTCCCGTCTTGTAGTTCTCGGATGTGGCGGTCGATCAACTAACTATGTACATTCAGCCCCAAAGCTCTCCAACTCAGGACTAGTCCACTTTGCCCTTGCCTTTACTTGCACCACGTAGCATCTGTGAGCCAAGGCCCAACAAGAAACCAGACAACAAAGCATAACCATAAAATAACCAATTTACAAATCAACAATCAGACAACTCATAAAGCTTGAACATATACTCAACAATCCATAACAATTACATAATATGGCATTCAACATACCAAGTTCATCAAATATCATCAATAATCAATTCATATATTAACTAGGGTCGACGCCCTTAGGTCGCACCCCCAGTTTATCCCACTGACTCCGGCTCGCTTAAACCGAGCTCAGGGAATATTAAGCTGTCCTCAGCTACCAGTGGCCGAGCCGCGCCCTGTGTGGAAACATTGATTCTGGCACTCTTAGGCTGTCTATCACATGTCCCATGGCATAATACCATCTATGACATCATACATGTATAGGGAGCTCTTAGTCCCATCATTAACACATAACCGGGTGCAGTTTCTTACCTTTGATTCTGTTTGCTTTAATCAATGAAGCCGACCCTCAAGCACGATCCTTTCCGAGCCCTAGCGTACACCTAGTCATAACCATAGATCAGAATTATCACCAAACTTCAATTCCAAAACCTAGCCTCGGAACCAATCCCGAGCCCTCAGGAAGCCCTAATTCCATCAAACGGGGTGGTGGAATCAAACCCCGAGCCCCCAGGCAGAAACCCTAGGAAATAACTCAAAAACCCCTTCTAGAAGCAGGGTAGTGCTACAACACCATAAAGAGGGCGCTATAGCACTACAAACAGAGCCAACAGGCGCCCAGACATGCAAGCCTAGCGCTGTAGCGCCCTAAGGCTAGCGATAGTCACAGCCAGACAACACCCTGATTTTCCCCTTCGAACTTCCTCGAGCCAAAACCCTCTAAAATCCTTCCTAACGTCAAACACACACCAAAACAAGCCTACCATCATCTATAACTCACCCCATATGACCCAACCATATGAAACTTGAGCACATGCACCCCAAAATTAAGAAACCACCATGATTGAGCTTGAAGCTAAAAAACTCAACAGAAAACATCATAAACTTCAGAACTTTAAAGCTAGAATTTCATACCTTCAATGGAGAATTTCAACCTAGGTTATCTTCCACACCTCCTCAGCTTTTAACTCCTCAAATACTCAGGCTTAACTCCCTAGAATTCCCATCAAAACTCAGCTTAGAAAACCATTTCAACATCAAAACCAGAAATTGAAGAAAATCTTGAAAACTTACCTTAATTGGGTGAGTAACCTCCGCTTATCCTTAAGCTTAATCATGGTACATAACTCCAAGCTCTAGCCCAAGCTCTCCCTGAGTTACAGCTCGAGAAAATCCTCAAGAAATGAAGAAGAATGGCGAAACGTGTGAGTAAAAAGGGTTAGCGTAAGAGTTCTGTTTTTCCGTGCTTCCTTTCTTCTTTCTTCGCTTCTTTTCTTTTTTCAGCTTCCTTTAGTTTTTAAAAATTCCACTAAGTGTAAAAAGGAAGATTGATACTTATCCCTTCTTAAGCCAAATGACCACATTGCCCTCCTGATAATAACTAAACCTTTAAATCATTCTAAGGGCATTTTGGTCATTACTCCCAATACCCGCTAATTCCTCGAGTGTCTTTAATATTTACCGCTTACTTCCTGACACATAACTAATCACCAATCATATTCCTCAAAATCAAATAATCTCCAATATACTTCTCAAATTCCCAGAAATACCCCCGGACTCCCACGAGCTGGGTATAAATCCCTGCCATGACTTTTCTGCTAAACCGCTCACTAGGATCGCCTCGAGTCACAAGCTGTAAATATATCCACATAATAATTTGGTCTAAACAATTTATCACAAATAGTAACACATATGCCCTCGACAGGCAAAAATTACGAATATGCCCTTCTAACCTAATTTGGGCCTACGTGCATACTAGTATACATAGGTCATGCATCACATATATCCATTTAATCATTTAAATCATATATAAGCATGCTTATCACATAATCATGCATTTAATTATTTAAATCATATATAATCCAATTACGCCCTCCCGACACCCTAATCAAAGCCCTTAAGCCTCATTAGTAATTTTGGGTCGTTACAGTATGCTTCGATATCATGGGCAGATTTGTATTCCAGCAGATGAGGAATCAGACGAGAGATACTAGATGAGTCTCACACTACGCCATACTCACTTCATCCGGGTACCACGAATATGTATCAGGATCTACGAACATTATATTGGTGGCCCGGGATGAAGAAGAATGTGGTAGAGTATGTGGCCAGGTGTTTGACATGTCAACAGGTGAAAGCTGAGCATCAACGACCAGCGGGGTTGCTTCAACCTTTGGGCATTCCTGAGTGGAAGTGGGAGGATGTTACCATGGATTTTGTGGGAGGTTTACCCAGGACAGTGGGACTTTATGACTCGATGTGGGCGATAGTGGACAGATACACCAAGTCAACTCATTTTCTGCCAGTAAAGTCGACTTACACGGTGGAACAATATGCAGAGTTGTATGTGAGGGAGATAGTTCGTCTTCATGGGGTTCCTAAGTCTATTGTATCTGATCGAGACCCTATCTTTACCATAAAGTTTTGGGGTGCTCTGCAGAAAGCCATGGGGACTCAGTTAAAGTTTAGCACAACTTTTCATCCTCAGACTGATGGACAGTCTGAGAGGAAGATTTAGGTGTTGGAGGATATGCTTAGGGCGTGTTTGATTGACTTCGAGGGATCTTGGAGTAAGTATCTCCTCTTGATTGAGTTTTCATATAACAACAGTTAGAAGTCCACTATTGGAGTGGCTCCTTATGAGATGCTATTTGGAAGGAAGTGTAGGTCGCCCATTCATTGGGATGAGATAGGTGAGAGGAAATATTTGGGGCCAGACATGGTTCAAAAGACAAACGAAGCTATTGAGAAGATCCAAGCTAGAATGCTTGCTTCGTAGAGTAGACAGAAAAGCTACGCTGATCCTAAGCGTAGAGACATGGAGTTCCTTGTTGGGGACCACGTGTTTCTGCGAGTCTCACCCTTGCGAGGGGTGAGGATAATTAGAGTAAAGGGCAAGCTGAGCCCTCAATTTGTTGGACCTTTCGAGATTCTAAAATGGATTGGACAGGTGGCTTACAAATTAGCCTTGCCACTGTCGTTGTCGGGAGTTCATGACGTATTCCATGTTTCTATGTTACGGAAGTATGTCTCTGATTCAACACATGTGTTAAAGTATGAATACTTGGAATTGCAGACATATTTGTCTTATGAGGAACGACCGGTTCCGATTTTAGATCAGAAGGACAAGGTTCTATGGAATAAGACAATCCTGCTAGTTAAAGAGTTGTGGAGGAATAGCAGGGTTGAGGAAGCAACTTGGGAGCTTGAGTCGGTGATACGAGATCAGTATACTAAGCTATTCAGGTAAATTTCGAGGACGAAATTCTCAGTAGGAGGGATAGTTGGAACGACCCAAAATCACTAATAAGGCTTAAAGGCCTTGATTAGTGTGCCGGGAGGGCATGGTTGGTTTACGTGTGAATTAAGTAGTTTAATGCGTGACTCTGTGATAAGCATGCTTGTATGGTTATATGAATAAATGAAATGCATGTCTACAAGTATTAGTATGCGTGTAGGCCCTGTTTAGCTTAAAGGGTTATATTTGTAATTTTAGCCCGTTGAGGGCACAAATGTGATTATATATTATAATTGTGAGGACCACAATATTATGTGGGTATATCTGCAGCATGCGACTTAAGGTGATCCCAGGGAGCTAGTTAGCGGGAAAGTCACAACGGGACCCAATACTTGGCTCACGGCGAGTCAATGTGTATTTTGGGTATTGGATGATTGTTTGGGTTATCGGGTTATGGAAATAAATAATTGGAGATATATTTAAGGTTAGGAAGCTTAGGTGGGAATACTGGGGAATTTTACCATTTTGCCTTTGGGGGCGTTTTTGGTACCTCGAGCCTCAGGATTGTTTTAGTCAACTAAGGATAAACTAAGTAAAATTAGGAAAACAGTAGAATAAGGCCCAAACCAACCCTTTTTCTTTCTCTCAGCTTATTCTCATCATTTCTATTATTCTCTCAAAGAAGCTAGTGGAACCAAAGGAAAAGCTTGGCTTGAACTCAAGAAAATTTGAGCTGGGGCTTTGGAGATTAGTTCAGGGTCAGCAAGAGGATCTAATCAAGGATTGAGGTAAGTTATGAGTTACATCTTTGGCTATTTAATTCTGTAGTTGTGGATGGATTCTAAGAGTTCTTGGGTTTTGAATGTAAGGTTGAAATAAGGCAAAAGACTTGGGGGATCAACTCAGAAATTTCTTGGAGGATTTGTTCTTCAGTAAAGGTAAGCTTGCAAGGATAGTTTAGTGTTTGAATTCTGTGTTTTCTTGGCTGGTTTTGGTGTTCTTGAGCTTATGGGTTTCAGAAATTAAAGTATAATTTTAGTGAGTTTTTGAGTTAGGTTTCTGCTGCTGGAAGCAGGTTAGAAAGTTTGTGATAATTGAATTGTGTTATTGGGATGGTTTAGGGTTGATTTGAGTGAGGTTTGAGTGTTAAAAATGGTGGTTTTTCTGGGTTCGAAGGGCTGGGCCGCGGCCCTGTTCCTTGTGTGTCGTGGCCCTATGGAGCAAAGAGGAGCAAGGAGGGCTCGGGAACAGAGGCGGGCCGCAGCACCTCAGGGGAGCGCCGCGGTGCGTGTTTGGTTTTCCAGGGAGGTCGAGCCTCTGATTTTGAGGCTAGCCGCAGCATGGGTCCATAGGGCCACGACCCTTAAAGGGATTTTTTCCTTTTGGAGTTTTTAAGCACGGGAACCTAACCTAGAGTGCTCGGGATCGATTCCACTACCGTGTTTGGTGGAATTCGATGTCTCGGAGGCTAGAATTTTTAACCGGAAACCTTTATACAATTATTAATGGAATCACTTATCTTGGTTGTGACTAGGTATAAGCTAGGGTTCGGGAATCAGATCGTGCTCAAGGGGCATCTTTCGTAATTAGTACACTTGGAAATCAAAGGTAAGAAAACTTCACCCGGTTGTGAATTTATAATGGGGCTATGGGTTCCCTGTTTTGTATGCATTGTGAAGGATGGTATTATTCCATGTGAATAATAAACAAACGGCCTAAGAGTGTTGGAGTTTACATTAGTGAACAGGGCGCAGCTCAGCCACTGGTAGCTGAGGATAGCTTAATATTCACTGAGCTCGGTTTAAGCGGACCGGCGTCAGTGGGGTAAATAGAGGGTGCGACCTAATGGCGTCAACCCTGATTATCACATGATTTGGTTAACATTATTGATTGATGAACTTGTCGTGCTAAATGGTTGGGTATTAGTTTATAGATTCTATAGTTAAGTCTATGGACTATGTTATATTAATGTGGATTGCTAAGTGTATGAACATGTTTAAAGAGCTATTTTTAATTGTTATCATTGTTTGTGATATGATGTCATGTTTTCTTGCTGGGCCTTGGCTCACGGGTGCTACGTGGTGCATGTAAAGGCAAGGGTATGCTTAATCAGCCTTGATTCAGAGTGCTCTGAAGGCAGAATGTACACGACTAGCTGCTCGGCCACCACGGTTGAGAAAGAGATAGGAACAGGAGGACCATAAATGTCTGTTTTTCCCTTAGAGTGGCTAGCGGTTGTTTATACCTTGAAATTTTGCAAACTGACTTTCAAACGCTGTTTCTTTTGGGATCCCTTGTACAAAATGTTTAATTATATGAAATGTATCTTTTATGACCAAAACCTTTTAACCCTAGTCCATTTATGGTTTCAGTGACACGTTTTTAACTAAATGCCTTGATTAGCAAGTCCTGCACCTTTATAAGTACACAGTGTAATAGTCTTGGCTACCCAGGGCGTTGAAGTGTATATCTCACACTTCTCCCCATAAAGGTAATGCCTCCATACCTTTAATGCAAAGACCATTGCTGCTAACTCGAGATCATGAGTAGGGTACCTCTGCTCATATTCCTTCAACTGACGTGACGCATAGGCAATCACCTCCCCTGTTTGCATAAGAACACAACCAAAACCCTGTCTAGAGGCATCACATTACACTACAAACTTCTCCTGATCTATGGAAAGACTCAAAACTTGTAACGACCCAAAATTAGCTAATAAGGCTTAAGGGCCTTGATTAGCGTGCCAGGAGGGCATGATGGGATTTATGTGTGATTTGATGAGTTAAATGCGTGATTATGATTTAAAGCATGTTATATGACTATTTGTTTATCTGAGATGCATGACTATGTATATTAGTATTCATGTAGGCCTGGATCGTGTTAGAAGGGCATAATTGTAATTTTGGCCATGTTGGGCATAAATGTATTGATATGTGTTGATTGTTGAGACCACAGTGGTATGTGGGCGTATCTGTGATTTGTGACTCGAGGCGATCCCAGTGAGAAGGCTAGCGGAAAGTCATGACGGGAATTTATACCCGGCTCGGGGCGAGCCTGGGGGTATAAGCAGGAATTTAGAGAATAGATTGAGATTAATTTTGATGATGGGGAATAATTATTTGGTGGTTTATCAGGTGTTGGAAAGCAACGGGAAAATATTAGAGACACTTGAGGATTAGCGGGAATTGGGTAAAATGACTAAAATGGCCCTACTTGGATAAAAGGGTTTAGAATTTATGGGGAGGGCATTTTGGTCATTTGGATTTTTGGAGATAGATTAAATAAGGCTTTACACTTAGTGGGATTTAAAAGAGAAGTGTTGGCTGTGGAGAGAAAGAAAAGAAAGAAAAAGGAAAGAAAGAAAAGAGAGCAAAACAGAGGGTTTACTTAATGGGGCGGTTTGTGCATTCTTGCACCATTCCTCTCCATTTTTCTTGGGGCAAAGCTCGGTGGAGAGCTAGGATAGGCTGAGCATCAAGGATCTTGGGTTAGACTTGAAGATTTGGCAAGGATTAGCAAGAACACATCAACTTTTGAGGTAAGTTTTTAGAGTTTTCAGCTTTAAGGGTTTGGCTGGTTTGAGTTGTGTTTTGAGCTGAGATGGTGGGAATTTTAGGGAATTTCTGAGCAAGCTTTGAGGGAGAGCAAGCTATTGAGGCCTAGGGTTGAATCAAGGTCGAAATTTGCATCAATGGTAAGAATTCTAAGCCTTTAACTTTGTTGTTGATTGAATTTCTTGGTTTAGGGTTGTTCATGGTGAATTTTGAGATTTGGGTTGAATGTGCTTGGGTTTTGAGTTCTTGGGATGCTTGGGATTAGTGTGAGGTGTTTATAAACTTGATTTTGGGTTTGGAAAAGGTTTGGACAAGTTTGGGGTTGAATTGGTTGAAGGAAATCGCAAGATGCGATTTTCGGGCTCTGCTGGGCTGCAACTAGCGCTACAGCGCTAGTCAGTGGGCGCTGTAGTGCTAGCCCCTATTCTGGGGGGTGTGTTCTGCTTGTAGCGCTACAGCGCCCTCTTTAGAGCGCTGTAGTGCTGCACTGTTCACAGAAGTGGATTTTTGGGTTTTTGATGAGGAATTTTGACCTAGGGTTCGGGGCTCGATTCCGCCACTTTGTTTTGGGGATCTAGGACTTCCCGGGGGGCTCGGGAGTGGTCCCGAGGCTAGGTATTCGGACTTGGGGTTCGGTGTTGACTTTGACCTATGTTTGTACCTAGGTGTGCGCTAAGGCTCGAGTGGGATCGTGCTCAAGGAGTCAGGGGATCTAAGCTATTGAAGGGAAAGGTAAGAAAACTATAACACCCGTAGGATAGGGCGTGGGCCCATAGTGTGATTGCGGGGCACAACCCTATATTGCATGATGAGATGATTGCCGGGCACGGCCCTATATTGCATTACATGTTAGGGTGCAGATTTAAATGAATTGATATTTGTTTGAATGTTGTTTGATTTATGCTATATATGATTATAGTGAAATGAACGGCTATGGCCGAGGGCGGCAAGGCCGAGAACGGCAGCGGAGCCGGAAGTAACACTTAACACATGGGATGCTTATAGTCAGGGTAGGACCTAGAGGATAAATGTGAGATCCTTACGGTGAGGACCGAGACCCCAGGCTGTGGTAAGGGTTCTGGGGCGGCATGGCCGTGTTTGCTTAGTCTAATGATTGACTTGTTTATCTGTGGATTATCTGATATGATAAACTGTATAAATTGCATATGTTAGGTTCTGCATGAGTTTTCTTGCTGGGCTTCGGCTCACGGGTTCTCTGTGTTGCAGGTAAGGGCAATGACTGAGTCAACCAACCATGAGTACGGAGAGCGTGAAGCGACGCGTACATGTTTGGCCTGCCCGACTGCTTTGGTTGGGGGTTTATTTGAGAAATGGCTGTAATAATCTATGATTTTTATAACTAATCAACTGTAAACTTATTTTAAGATGTAAATAGTTTTCAAACTTTATTTTGGGATCCCAAATGTTTAATACTAGAAGTTTTATTGAAACAACGCATTTTTCTAAGATTACAGCCTTAACTTTTAATTAGTCACACTTTTGTTTCAAAAACCTCGGTTAGCGAGTTCATTGCACACTGTTTTGTCTTAAAACTCACTTAGTAATGGCTCTAAGGAAGTAGGGCATTACAGAACTTGAGCTGTAATCAATCGCTGCTTCAACTCCTGGAAGCTGTTCTCACACCTATCTGACCACTCAAACTTCTGATTTTTGCATGTCAGTTTCGTCAATGGAGTAGCAATCCTTGAGAACCCTTCCACAAAACGCCTCTAATAACCTGCCTATCCAAGGAAACTCCTGATCTCTGAGGCGTTCATTGGCCTTGGTCAATCTCTGACTTCCTCAATCTTGGTTGGGTCCACCTTGATCCCATCTCTACTAACAATGTGACTAAGAAAAGTTACCTGCAGTAACCAGAACTCACATTTCTTGAACATCGCATACACTCTGTGTTCCCTTAGCCTTTGTAAAACAAACCTGAGATGCTGCTCATGTTCTACCTCTGCCTGAGAATAAACCAAAATATCATCGATGAAGATGATCACACACTAATCCAGATAATCTTTGAACACTCTATTCTTTAGATCCAAAAAAGCTGCTGGGAAATTAGTCAAACCAAATGACATGACTAAAAACTCATAATGCCCGTATCTGGTGTGAAAAGTCATCTTCGTTATATCTCCCTCCTTGATCCTCAGCTAGTAATAGCCAGATCGAAGATCTATCATTGAGAATATCGTCTTACCCTGCAACTGATCAAACATGTCATCTATCCTTGGTAGAGGATACTTGTTCTTAATTCTTAACTTGTTCATTTTTCTGTAGTCAATGCACATCCTCAGAGAACCATCCTTCTTCTTTACAAATAGAACTGGTGCACCCCATGGTGAGAAATTGGATCAGATAAAACCCAAGTCTAACAGCTCCTATAACTGTACCTTTAGTTCTTTCAACTCTGCTTGGGCCATTCTCTATGGTGCCCTAGACATTGGATCTGTCCCTGGTGCTAGTTCAATAACAAACTATATCTCTCTATGTGGCGACCACCCTGGTAATTCCTCTGGAAACACATCCAGCAACTCACAGACTAATATAGTCTCTTCTGGTCCCACTGACATGACCTGAGTGGTATCTACCACACTGGCTTGGAATCCTATGCAACCACCTCGCAGTAGGTCTCTAGCCCTCAATATTGATATCATATGCATAATGCCAAAAAATACAAGGGGATCCTCACCCTCATGCTCAAAATCTACAATCTTCTTCTTGCAATCTATGGGTACCACATACTTCAGTAACCATTCCATACCCAGAACCATGTCAAAGTCAAGCTGCTGTCTTGGCCACTAACACTATTATTGAGCCAAAATCTTATAATCAAGCTTCCCTCTATCCCTAATGGCAATAAGCCATGAAGGAATAATTACAAGCTCTAGAGGTTAATAACACATGGACCATTAGTTCTCTACCTCCTCGCAACAAGGCTACTAGTAGGAAATGGGTTTATAAAATAAAATACAAACCCAATGGTACCATAGATTGGTATAAGGCACGCCTTGTTTCCAAAGGACATACCCAACAACAAGGAATTAAATATCTAGAAATGTATGCTCTAGTAGCTAAGTTTAATACTCTCAGAATATTACTTGTCGTTGCTGCCTTAAAACAATGACATCTCCATCAAATGGACACAAATAATACATTCCTTAATGGTGACTTAGAAGAGGATGTTTACATGACAATACCCAAAGGCTATCAACTTTGTTCTTCTTCCTTCCCAAAGAACTCTATTTGCAAGCTCAAAAAAAGCCTATGTGGTCTTGAGCAAGCTTCACGAAAATGGAATGCCAAGCTTTGTTCCACCTTGCTTGCTAATGGTTTCATACAATCACCTTTCGACAACTCTCTTTTCCCCAAAAATGAAAATGACAATATTTTAGCAATATTATACTATATCGACGACATCCTTGTTGCTAGCAACAATTCTACTTCCATTTTCAACTTCACAAAAATTCTTGATAGTAAATTTAAACTCAAAGACATTGGACCAATTCCTTTCTTTTTCAGTCTTTAGATTGCTCACAATCCTAAGGGAATTTATGTATCTCAACGCCCATTCACCCTTCAATTACTCTTGGATGTTGGTTTCTTAGGAGCCAAACCCACTTCTACTCCTATTGAACCTAATCTCAAACTAAGTAATGATAGTGGAGATCTTCTAGACAACCTATGACGCCCCACATCACTATGGCTGCTTTCTGGAATGACGACTGGCCCTACAAACCAAGACAATTCTTTCCAGCGTGCTTTGTCCTCACTCGCATACTGCCTGGGAAAACTTCCCAGGAGGTCACCCATCCCTAGATTACTCCAGGCCAAGCACGCTTAACCATGGAGTTCTCAAGTGATGGGCTACCAAAAAGAAGATGCACCTTCCTGATATAGGTAGTACCCATCAATCCATTTAAGCCCTCTTCAACTGTGTAGTCCCATACCTACACAGTCTTAGAATCATTACACTTGACCTTCCCCAGGCGGTGTGGGATTGCACAGCTTACCCGGTCTTTCCCCTGGCGGATCACAGGATTCTGACTGTCACACAACCCTTATTGAAATATAGGTAGAAAAATATAGAGTTGATTGATTGTGATGAAAACTTGATTGTTTTATTCATTGAGATTATCGATTTATATAAGCTATACAAGAATAAAAAAACTTAAAGGCATAATATACAAAATTAACCATAAATATTCTAAGCAAAGAAAATAATACATAAAATCCTCCAGCTATATCACACAGTAAGCCCCTGATTTCTTAGCTGTCAATACTCCCCCTCAAGCTTGACTATAGATATTGATAAGTCCAAGTTTGTTTATAAGACAATCAAATACTTTTTTAGATAATCCCTTGGTAAGAATATCTACAATTTATTGATTAGTGTGCACATACTAAATTTTGTTAATTCCTCCATCAATTTTTTTCTTTAATAAAGTGATGGTCTACTTCTACGTGCTTCATTCTGTCATGATGGACTGGGTTGTGAGCAATACTAACAGTGGATTGGTTGTCACAATAAAGATGAACTTCAACTTCATATTTAATCTTTAATTCTTCCAGTAGTCTTTTAATCCATATTGTCTCGCACACTCCATGACCCATGTCTTTGTATTAAGCTTCTGCACTGCTTCTAGCAACAACTGTCTGTTTCTTACTTTTCCATGTTACCAAGTTACCCCATAGTATAGTACAATATCCAGATGTAGATTTTCTGTAATCAATCGATCCGGTCCAGCTTGCATCAGTGAATACTTCAAATTTTCTTTCAAGAGTTTTCTCGAAAAATAACCCCTTGCCTGGAATTTTCTTTAAATACCTCAAAACTCGATACACAACATTGAGGTGACCTTGTCATGGATCATGCATATATTGACTTACTAGACTCACGACCAAAGCAATGTTTGGTCTAGTATGTGAGAGATAAATGAGCTTTCCAACTAATTGTTGATATCTTCCTTTGTCTACTAGTTCTCTTTTAAGGAGTCGTTCTTTGTTTCCTAATTCAATTGAGGTTTTGCTAGCCTTATAGTCTAGCATTCCAAGTTTGTTTTAGGAGATCAACTGTATAATTTCTTTGTGATACAAAATTATCTCTTTTGCTCCTAGCAATTTCTATACCCATATCTAAGTGTTCCAAGGTCTTTGACTTCTAATTCTTTTGCCAATAATTCTTTGTTCAAATTCATCTCTTTGGTATTGTTGCCAGTGACTATTATATCATCAACATATACAATCAAGACAGTCATCTCTTCTTTTCTTGAGTGTTTAAAAAATAGAGTGTGGTATGTCTGACCCCATGTGTAGCCAAGACCCTTGGCTACCCTTGAAAAATGATTGAACCAGACCCAAGGAGATTGTTTTAGGCCATAGAGAGATTTGTTGAGTTTGTAGACAATCTTAGGAATTTTTTCTTTGAATCCAGGGGGTTGAATCATGTACACCTCCTCTTCTACTCAACCATTTAAGAAAGCATTTTTTTACATCTAGTTGATGTAACTCCCAATCAAGATTGATTGCTAATGAAAGTAAGACTCTGATAGTATTGAGCTTAGCAATAGGAGTAAAGGTTTCAGTGTAATCAATTCCATATGTTTGAGTAAACCCTTTTGCAAATAATGGTGCTTTGTATCTTTCAATAGATCCATTCGCATTATACTTGACTATGAACACCCATTTGCATCCTACCACCCTTTATCAAGTGGTAATTCCACGAATTCCCAAGTTTATGTTTTTGTAAGAGCTTTCATCTATTCACGAACAGTTGTTCTTCATTCAGGAATCTCGAGTGCTTCATCAATATTCCTAGGAATAACATTGTCTGACAAGCTAGAAGTAAAAGCTTTAAACGAAGATGACAAATTTGAATAGGAAATAAACTTGGAGATAGGATATTTAATGCACGACCTAGTTCCTATTCTCAAAGCTATAGGAATATCTAGATCATAATTAGTGTTTGAGAGAGAATCACCTGACACATCTGGAAAAGGAGGATCTACCACCGGATTGATCTCTTGACTGTGCTAAGGATTCATGATCTGGTTATTTCTTTGTCGCCTAGAATAAACACACAACTCTTGTTGTTGATTTTGTGGATGTATATCTGTTTCAACTGACTCAAAAGATGGAGCAAGATCTTGAGACTTTAAATCTGCTAAGGTTTGAGTTGAGTGAATGTTTAGGCACTGTATAGAGGAATCGAGCGAAAGATCTAACCCCCACGACCATTGATCTTTATTGCGATGAGTATTGTTCTCCCTTGACGCAAAGTGGGAGAGAAGTATGGAGTATCTTTAAAGAAAGTGACATCCCGAGAGACATAAGATCTTTTTGTGAGAGGACAATAGCACCTATAGCCTTCTTGAGTGGGAGAATAACCAAGGAAGATTGTTTTGATGAATCTTGGGTCAAGTTTAGTACGATCTCGAGGATGAACGTGAACAAAGGCTATTCACCCAAATGTTTTGACAGGTAGAGAGTTGGAAGTGATATGAGGATAGGAAGCAAGAAGAACACAATGGAGTATCATAAAATGAAGAGGCTGACTAAGGAGGCAGTTGATAAGGTAGGTAGCGATAAAAATAACATCGCCCCCAAAATACTTAGGAACGTGCATGTTGAAGATTAGGGCCCAGGCCACTTCTAAAAGGTGATGATTTTTTCGTTTAGCCACACCATTCTATTGAGGGGTATCGACACAGGAACTTTGATGAATGATGCATTTTTGGGAGAGATAGGGACCCAAGACAGAATTAAAATATTTTGTGCCATTGTTTATTCGTAATATACGAATAGATGTCTGAAATTGTGTTTATGGCATATTATAGAAATTTTGAAATACACTTTATGTATTAGACTTGTGTTTGAGTAGATAGACCTAAGTGGCCCAAGTGAGGCATGTGTGATCATCAATAAATGTGATGAACCAACGATGTCCATAGGAAGTAGTAACTTTGGAAGGTCTCCATAGATCACTATGAATTAAAGAGAAACCACATGTTGGTGTATAATGTTTCTGAGGGAAGGCAGACCAAGTATGTTTAGCAAATTGACAAATATCACATTAGAAAGACTCAATTTTATTATTTAAAAATAATGCAAGAAAAAATATTTTAAATATGAAAAGCACGGGTGTCCAAGTCGATAATGCCATAACATAATTTTTTTCTTTATTTGAAATAGAAATAGAATTGAATGTAGAAACAGAATTAGATAAACGTAAAGAAAACTAGAGAAACTAGGCTGCTATTTTATTTGTTGACGATTTTCAAAGAAATAAAGTCTACCATGAATCCTAGCACCGCCAATCGTCCTCCCTGAGGATAGTTCCTGAAATTGACAGGAATTGGGAAAAAATTGAGCAAGACAACTATTATCAGTAGTTAACTTACTAAAAGATATTAAGTTGCATTTTAAAGATGGAACAAGAAGGATTGATTTTAGTATTAAGTCAGTCGACTATCTTATTTGACCAATACTTGCAATTGGAGAAAGAGTGCCATCAACAATCTTCACACTCGAATTATTTAAACATGGAGAGTAAGATTCAAACAAGTGAAATAAAAAAGTCATGTAATCAGAAGCACCTGAATCAATTATCCATGTTGTTTGAGAATATTTTACAGTAGAAGAGAGATTACGAGAGTGTGCAACAAAGTAAGATGCATTATGAGATCCATAACGAGAAGGAGAGTTGAATCGTCTTGAATCGTCTTTTATCCCGATACTGACTAATCCTCAAATATCACCACATTTTTTCCTAGCTAATTCTAATATCTCTAATCAATCACCAAATATATTCCCATTACTCGATTAACCCCGGTAATGTACTAAATTACCAAAATACCCCTGGGCTCACCCCGAGCCGGGTATTTATCTCTATTGTAACTAAACCGCTAACTTGATCACTAGAATCGTTTTGTTCCGAGTAACCCAAATATATCCACATAATAGTGTGGTTTAAATCACAAACACACATATATTTAAAATTATACCCTCAACGGGTAAAAATTACGAAAATGCCCTTATGATAAGAAACGGGCCCACATGCATATTTAATACACTTGAACATGCAAACATAGTTATATCATAATATAACTCACCTAATTCACATAATAACATAAACCCATAATTAATTCAATTAGTGCCCTCCTGGCGCTCTAATCAAGGCAATAAGCCTTATTAGAGAAATTGGGACGTTTCAATTATCCCTTCCTTTGTAGGAATTTCTTCCTCAAAATTTTTACCTGAATAGCTCGGGATACTGATCCTACATATTTGACTCTGATTCCCAGGTTGCTTCCTCGACCTTGCTGTTCCTCCATAATACCTGGACCAAAGGTATGGTTTTATTCCTCAGGACCTTGTCCTTCCTGTCTAATATGTGGACTGGCTGTTCCTCATAGGATAGATTTGCCTGCAGCTCCAGATCTTTGTAACTCAAAACATGAGCCTCATCTAATACATACTTCTTCCCAAACATTTTCACCCATTTCAATGGTGAAACTCTAAGGAAGACATCGTCTCCCACTTCGAACTCCACGTTCCTGCACTACGAATCTGAATAACTATTCTATCTATTATGAGACGCTAGCATCCGTGCTCTAATCTTTTCTATAGCCTCATTGGTCCTCTGAACTGCTTTAGGACCCAAGTATTTCATTTCACCCATCTCATCCTAGTGAATGGGCGATCTACATTTCCTACCATACAACATCTCATAAGGAGCCACTTCAATGGTCGACTAATAGCTATTATTGTAGGAAAACTCTATCAAAGGTAAATACGTAGTCTAGGACCCTTCCAAGTCTAAAACGCATGCCCGAAGCATGTATTCTAGTATATGAATCGTCCTCTCAGATTGACCATCTATCTAAGGATGATAAGATGTACTCAATTTCAACTGTGTACCCATAGATTTTTGCAAACTTCCTCAAAACATGGAAGTAAATGTGGGGTCCCGATCCGATACTATAGACTTCAGAGCCCCATGAAGATGTACTATCTCTCTCACATAGAGATCTGCGTACTGGTCAACTATATAATTCATCCTCACTGGTAGAAAGTGAGCTAATTTGGTATATCGATCCACGATAACCCACACTAAATCATGTTCACCCATTGTCCTGGGCAACCCAACCACAAAATCCATTATGATATCCTCCCAGTTCCATTATGGAATATCCAGAGGCTGTAATAGCCATGCTGGTCTCTGATGTTCAGCCTTGACCTGCTGACATGTTAGGCACTTAGCGACATATTCGGTTACATCCCTCTTCATCCCAAGCCACCAATATAAATTCTTCAGATACTGATACATTTTCGTGGTGCTTGGATGCAAACAGTAAGGGGTGGTATGAGATTCATCCAGAATCTCCCGTCTGATAACAACATCCATCAGAACACAAATCTGACCCTTGTATCTCCATAAACCCATCTCTCACACTGTATAGTCCCTAGCCACTCCAGCTAGGACATCCCCTCTAATCCTCATCAATTGTGGACATCCAACTGACTTTCCTTTATTCTCTCTAAAAGAGTAGACTCTAGGGTGATGTTGGATAATGGCCCACAACTAACTCTATCCCTGCTTTGGTCATATCCTTTGCCAATTCCTTGGATATCTAGCTTGAACTGCATAATTTTCCCAGACCTTTCCGGCTTAAGGCATCTACCACCACGTAGGCTTTTCCTGGGTGATATAGGATTTCATAGTCATAATCCTTCACCAGTTTTAACCAATGGCTCTGTCTCATGTTCAAATCCTTCTGTGTGAAGAAGTACTTCAGAATCTTGTTGCAATGTATATCTCACACTTCTCACCGTAAAGGTAACGCTTCCATGCCTTTAGTGCAAAGGGATCCACTGCTAACTCTAGATCATGCGTAGGGCAACGCTGTTCATACTCCTTCAACTAACATGATGCATAAGCAATCACATTCCCTGCCTACATCAGAACACAACCCAAACCTTGTCTCTAGGGATCATAGTAAACCACAAAGTTCTCCTTATTTGTTGGAAGACTCAATATTAGAGCTATAATCAATCGTCGCTTCAACTCTTGGAAGTTGTTCTCACACCTATCTGACCACGTAAACTTCTGGTTCTGCGTGTTAGTTCCGTCAGTGGGGTAGCAATCCTTGAGAACCCTTCCACAAAACGCCTATAATAACTTGCCAATCCAAGGAAGCTTATGATCTCTGAGGCATTCCTTGGCCTTGGCCAATCTCTAATTGCCTCAATCTTAGTTGGGTCCACCTTGATTCCATCTCTACTGACAATGTGACCAAGGAAAGTCACCTGCGGTATCCAGAACACACATTTCTTGAACTTCACATACAATGTGTGTTCCCTTAGTCTTTGTAAAACCAACCTAAGATGTTACTCGTGTTCTTCCTCTGACTGAGAATAAACTAAAATATCGTTGGTAAAGATGACCACAAATCGATCCACATAATCCTTGAACACCCTATTCATTAGATCCATAAAAGCTACTGGGGCATTAGTCAAAGTAAATGACATAACCAGAAACTAATGATGCCCATATCTTCCTCCTTGATCCTCAGCTGGTGATAACCAGATCGAAGATCTATATTCGAGAATACCGTCCTACCTTGCAACTGATCAAACAAGTCATCTATTCTTGGCAGATGATACTTTTTCTTAATGGTTAACTTATTCAATTCCTTATAATCAATACACATCCTCAGAGAACCATCTTTCTTCTTTACAAATAGAACTGGCGCACCCCGTGGAGAGAAACTGTGCCCAACAAAACCCAAGTCTAACACCTCCTGTAACTATACCTTTAGTTCTTTCAACTTTGGTGGGGCCATTCTGTACGGTGCCCTAGACACTAGTTCTGTCCCTGGTGCCAATTCAATAAGAAACTTTATTTTTCAGTGTGGCAGCAACCCCGACAAAGCCTCTAGAAACACATCGAGAAAGTCACAGACTAGTCTAGTCTCTTTTGGTCCTACTGGCACGACCTGAGTGGTATTCACCAAGTTAGCAAGGAATCGTATGAAACCACCTCGCAATAGGTCTCTAATCCTCAACACTGATATCATAGGTACACGAGGTCCATGCACAGTGCCAATAGATACAAAGGGATCGTCACCCTCAGGTTCAAAGGTTACCATATTCTTTTTGTAGTCTATGGTTGCCCCATACTTAACTAACCAGTCCATGCCTAAAATCATGTCAAAGTCATTCATAACTAACTCAATCAAATCAACTGAAAAATCTCTGCCATCCACTATCACTTACAGTGATCTAATCCATCTCCTAGACACTACTAACTCCCTAGTGGGTAGTAGAGTACAAAATCCCACAGTATAGTAGTCACGAGGCCTACACCGTTTTTCAATTATCCTACTAGAAAGAAACAAATGTGTAGCAGCAAAATCAATCAAAATAATATAAGAGGTTCCAACACTAGAAAGCTGACCTATCACTACTGAAGGACTAGCCTCAACCTCTACCTGTGTCAATGTGAACACTCGAGTTGGAGAAAAGCTGTTCGTTTCCTTTGGTTTCTCTTTCTTCGCTCTCGTGCAATATTTCTTCAGGTGTCCCATAATCCTGCATAGAAAGCAGGCCTTTGACCGACATTCTCCCACATGGCACCTCTTACACCTAACACACTCTGGGTAGATTCTCCAGACCTAATTGCCTCCATGACGGCCAATCTATATACCACATGGCATCCTGTGGGGGTCTGAAGCTGGAAAGGTGCCTAGATCCTTCCTTTTTTTTGTCACTAAGGCCTTCGCCCCTACCAGAACCCATAAATGGAGGTCCCATCCTCCTAGTTTCTCTCCTGGCCGCATTCTCGCACCAAATTTTATTCTCCGCGCCCTCTACAGTAAGGGCTTTCTCTACCACTTGGGCATATGTCGTCACCCTAGGCACGGAAGTAATTCGAACGTCTCGGGCTATCATAGGTTGTAGCCGATGAAGGAAACTTTCCTTCCTTGTCCCATCAGTGGGAACCAAGTCTGTAGCAAACTCGGCTAATCTATCAAACCTCAGTGCATACTCTATCACTAACATGTTTCCCTGTAGTGGCTTACTAAATTCCTCTACCTTTGCAGCCATAGCTGCATCATTGTAGTACTTTTCATTGAATATAGTTCTGAACTCTTCCCAATCCACGATTTTCACATTCCTGGTCTGGGGTATCACTTCCCACCAAATTCGAGCATCCTCCCAAAACATGTATGTGGCACAGGCTACTCTTTCATTACCCTCTACCCTCATGAAGTCCAGGATAATGGGAATCATGCTCATCAATTGTTTGGCCTTTGTCAGATCTGCATTACCCTAAAAGACTAGAGGGTGTTGTTTTTTTTAACCTTTCATAAAAAGGTTCCCATCTATTTCCAGCCTCTGGCAGCTCTACTACTACCTGTACCAACTCAAGTTGTACCACTGGCTAAACGTTCCCTCCTAGAACATGTTGCTGTCTAAGTAGGCGGATTTCTTCTTCCTGCCTTTGTAATCTAGCTTGCATATCAGCAAGCACTTGCTGCCAATTCTCTGGAGCTAGCAGAGGGGTCTGACCCTGATTATCATTCTTGGCCTGTATTTCTTGGTCGACTAATGGATCTAACTATCTTGGAAGTATACTTCCAAATTTATCTTTCCAGTGAACAACTTGGCCCGTTAAGTAGTAATAACAATACCTCTTGCCGCCCTGCGGTCCAAGACCGAACAAGCAAACATTCACACTCAATAGTCATGCTAATAAGCATGTTGATTCATATTCATACTAAAACATGGCGCTAATAAGCACTTGCTGACATTTATAAGCAAATTACGATGTTAATAAGAATTTTCTGGCATTATAAGCATATAGCGATTCTAATAAGCATTTCTTTAACATTTGCTAGTATTAACAATGCTAATAAGCATTCCTAGCCTATATATACATATAACATCGTTGATAAGCATTTCCTTAACATTCACAAGCAATAATAGCACTAATAAGCACATCTTTAACATACACACAATAGTAAATAGCTAGGCCCTATCAGAATATCTCATGGTCCCTAATAAGACAGGCAGATAAGGCATTTATATCCTATTTAAGCAGTTTAACACATAACCACACAAATAGTTACCAAACCATGAGTCGAGCTTGGCTCTAGTGGCGAGTGTACATACCCAACCTGTTTTTCAGGAACCCTTAAACCTTGGCAGCTTTGATACAAAATTGTAATGCCCTAGATAACCAAGACCGTTACACTGTGTACTTTAAATAGAGCTAGACTCGCTAATCAAGTCTTTTGGCCATAAACATGTAACTAAAAGTGACTAACGGATTAAGGTTAAAACTTTTGGTCAAAAGGAATGATCATTTCATTGAAATTTTAAAGTTTGTACATGGGATCCCAAGAAAAAAATTTAAATGGTCATTTATAGTTCAAAAAGGGAAATTACAACACAAGCCGGCCTAAGCGGCAAAACTAGGGTTTGACCCTAGTTCCTCTGTGAATCCCCGATCATGGTGGTTGAGCAAGCTGCATATGTGCACGCCGCCACCGAAGCTTTCCAACTCATGGCTAGTCCAACTTCCTTTTTCTCTTACCTGCACCACATAGCACCCGTGAGCCAAGGCCCAGCAAGAAAACTTAAACATGCTCATAAGCAGTTAATAACATATTATAGAATCATCATTAGCATGCCTAGTAGTAATAACCCTACTCATGCATGCATTCAATTTAGATAAGTGACTATAGAGTCACATCGGGGGCATGTTGCCCTAGATAAGTGACTGTAGAGTCACACCCGGGCTCGTTGCCCTAGGATAAGTAACTGTAGAGTCACCCTGGGACCCATTGCCCTTTCCTCTGTATAACTGGCCTTAGGGCTTGCCAAGCATACCTGGCGTTTTATTTTCGAAGCGACCATAGGGTTTGTCAAGCGTATTTATTGAAATTTGAATTGAATATATGCAAATTGTACAACGAATAATTTAACATGTTTTCAATTTTTTTGTACATTTAAAATATTTCAATATCATTCCTTAAAGAGAAAGATAAGAAATGAAATTTTATTTTAAAGAATATTGATATTACATATATTAGTCATGTTATCTATTTTAATATATCATGCGTATATATTTTCTTATATGCAATATTTCTTGTCACAAGCAAGTATGGTCCTTTCAATATTATTTCTTAAAGTGAATGATATTCAAATTGTTATTGGTGATAAGAAAAATATATATAGTATGTTGGAGAAGAGTGAACTTACACCACCTATTTAGATAGATTTAGGATGAAACTTACAATGTAGAGATCCAAACAATTTAGAAAGAAAACAAGTGCAAATCATAAATCGAAATCCAATCTATGACGAGAAAAGGAATACCACTTGCAAATTAAATGTTGGGAGAAAAACACCATAAGGATCACACACGACAAGTATCACTGTCTAAATTCTCTATTTTCTAGCCTACCATTAATGCATTAGGCTTTTCCTAATAGGGAAGAGAATTGGGATTGAATAAGATTTGGTTAATAAGGGCATATTTGTAATTTTTTCCCATTAAGGGCATAAATTTGAATTATATGCATGTTGTGCTTGATACCACGAGATTGTGGTGATATGTGTATAATGTGCGATCCAAGATGGTCATAGGGAGCGGAATAGCTAAATAGTCACAACAGGGTTTAATACCTAGCTCGGGGTGAGCCTAGGGGTATTTTGGGAACATAGTTGGTGTTTGGGATTTACCGGGTAAGAGGTAGTGATTTAATGCTTGTTTAAGTGTGTCAAGGATTAATTGGGGAATTATAAGAACACTTGAGGATTTAGCAGGATGTGGCAAATGATGGGATTGCCCTTGATGGCACTAAAGGATTACGATAGACTTTACGAAATTTTAGGTATTATGGGACTTAGGCATATGGGATTAGACTTACCCAACACAATTCTGGAAACCCAAAAGAAAAAAAAAACATAACTTAGCGTATCTCACTTTCTCTCTCTCGTCTCCCTCTCCCTATTTTTGGTGCTTGGAGGTTTGATGAAATTTTGAGGATTTTAGGCTAAAGAATTGAAAGATTGCAGACTTACTGTGCTTGGGAATCAGCTCAAGGTTGGAGATATCACAGAGGTAAGGGTTTTAAGTTGTTGTTTCTATTGAATTCTGCTAGAACCTTAAGCTTGCATGGGAGTTGTACTCTAAGGTTGGTTTTGAGTTTTGATGAGCTTGTAGTATGATTTATGGGATTTTTATGATGCCTAGGCTGTGGGGATAGGGAATCTAGACTAAATTCAGGGTTTAAATAATGTTTGGGGGTGTGAATTAGTGAGTTAGGCTCGGGGAAAATGCAGTAGAAAATCTTGGTTTCTGGGGCTCGCGTTGCGACCTTGTTCTACAAGCGTCGCGACCCGTGTGTGCGGAGAGGCCCGGGGAGCCTATGGGATTTCCAGGCATTGTGACGCTGGGCATAGCGTGCCGCGGCCTATGTCCTTCAACAAAGAGAGCTTTGTTCACTGTCTAGCAGCGGGCCGCGACTCCAAATTGGGAAAGGGAGCAAATAAATATTTTAAGCTCGGGAACCCAAATGTTAAGGCTCGGGAAGGATTCTACTACCCGGTTTAGTAGAAATCAAGGTCCCAGAGGCTAGAATAATATTGTGAAGTTATTATTTGGTTTAGGGCTTGATGGATTGTTATTATGGATGCATTGTGACTATGTTTACGTCAAAGCTTGGGTTAGGGGATCATGCTCGGGATCGCGGTCATCAATCAGCTCGGGATATAGGTAAGAAAACTATGCGTGCCCGTAGAGTAGGGCATGGCCCTATTAATTTTGTTTCAGGGCGTGACCCTATTAATTAAATTTAATATGTGTGTGAATATCTATGAATATTACGTTGTGTTATGCATGTCTATGAATGAACGGCGAAGGCTAGGAATGCTGAAAGCCGGGAACGGCGAAGGCCGAGAATGGCAAGAAACCAAGTATGGCAAGGGCTGGGATCAACATTAAGCACGCTGAGTGCAGGCCGCTAGAGCGAGACCCTTCAAGGGTGTATTCACCTGCTTGGTGAAGACCACGAACCCAAGGCCTGGTAAAGCACCTGGGTCGGTATAGGCAACTATGTGTTTAGTCTATTGACTATTTACACTGTATATTATTGGATCGAATTGTGCTTTGTATGCGTTGAGTTTTCTTGCTGGGCTTCTGCTCACAGGTGCTCTATGGTGCAGGTAAGTGCAAGGGAAAGGTCGACCAACGTATGAGTTGGAGAGTGTGGTGCGGTGTGTACATGTTCGACCTACCTGGCTACCATGACCAAGGTTATGTTGGGAAATGTATTGTAATGATTTTATTTGTCGCTTAGGTCGACCGTATTTATATTTTTGAGTTGTAATACATTTTATAAACAGTATTTTGGTATCCTGAATGTATAACTTTTATGATTTTAATGAATGTCCAAATATTTATATCCAATGCTGAAATGAGTATTTATTCCAATTTAATCACACTTTTTAACCTAAAACCTCGATTAGTAGCTAATGGCACATATATAAATCATGTGGTGGTAACTCTAAGGTAGTAGGGCGTTACAACTTGGTATCAGAGCTTGCCAAGGTTTATGGTTCCTGGAGATCGACTGAACATGTATGATTGTGCAAGTGACAAGCTCGACTCAGTGTTTTTCGGTATGTTATGATTTATATGCTTAACTGCTTGTTTAAGTTTTCCTGTTTGCCTGAATGTATAGATAAAGCATGATGAATGTATTTATATATGCATGATGCTAGGCCATGGACCTTTGAATGTTATATGTTATGTGCGATGTGTTGATCTGTTGCTTTTGATTGATTGATGGGATTGGGAGGTGGAGTTTTAGATGCTGTTATCATGCCTGGTGTGCGGCGTAATTCATTGCAAGCGTATTGCAGTATGCCTCAGCGATCGATCCGAATCTGCGTCAATAGGAATCAGGGACAGGACCCTACACCTGCCTCATAGAACTGGCAATAGTTGTTTGCCGAAATGGAAGCTAGACTTTATCAAACTGAAAATGTGCTTCGAGAGGTGAGGCAAAAGGCCCCTCCTCGGGGCTTTGGGCTACAGGTTCCACAGGCTGTGGCACAGCCTAGCCTGCAATGGAAAATAGATGGGAACATTTGTACGAGAGGTTTAGAAAGCATCCTCCCATCTTTAAGGGTGGCCCAGACCCATTGTGGGCAGAGTAGTGGATGAATATGATTTCTTCCATTCTGTATTTCAAGAGGGTGCAAGGGAATGAGAGAGTGGCCTGGACCAACTACATGTTGAGAGAATACGCCTGCATCTGGTGGGATGTTGTGTTCTAGAGGAGGGATGTGACAGTTATGATTGTTATATTATTTTATAATATAATGTAAAATTATATTATATTACAATATAATGTTTTAGATTAAATAAATGTGACAAAGTGTGTCACATATTGTAACATATAATAGAGAGTTACAATATTTAGATATATGAGATATATCCAAATAATGTAACATATTTGGTGTTACAAATTTGTAACTTCCAAATATTACCCTTTATTGTGTAAAATTGTTGTTACACAATATTGAGATGAATTTCATAAAGCCATATGTGATATGGCTGTTAGAGATATGCTTTTAACCCCAATAATGTGTTTTGGGAGTTACAAAATCATTTGGGAGGGTTTAGAACCGTTTGGAAAAACATCACAATTTTTTGTGCTGAAATTGGTCAGTGGCCGCGGTCACAGGCCCAAAACTAACCAATTTTCAGTTTTTTCAATATTTGTTGAACGGCTCAAAAAACTCAAATAACTCCCAAATCTATTTTTTAATTCCATATTAATCCAATTAAACATTGGTAACAGCCATGGGGGTTGGTGGAATTTGAAATTCAAAGGGTGTCTCTAAACTCTATAAATAGGAGACTATAGCTCACATGTAGGACACAACATTTCTATCCACTAGAGCACTTGGCTAGAAACACCTTGAGGCTTGATAATTCCAGAAAGCTTTTCCAATATCTGAGAGGGATCCCTTAGTGCTTGAGTTAGGGGGAAATAAGCTTTTGGACAAAGGTTTTAAACCTTGTTCAAGTTGGTGATCCCCAATCCTCTTCACTTAAGTTGTGTAAGTGAGAGTTTGATTGTGTTTGTGTTCTTCTTTTATTCTATTGCTTTTCTTCTTATTCTCTTGTTCTATTTACTTGTATATTTTGTTTAAGAGTTTTAATCTTTTCATTTGGTCTAAACACTTTATTTTACTTGTAATCTTTTGCTTAGAGTTGTATTCTCACTATTCTCTTCTTCATCATCATCTTCTTCCTTTCTTTAGTTTATTTGTGTTTTCAGTTATAGAGTTGTAACCTTATTTAATCAATCTATAGTTACTTGTAATATTATTGCATAGAGTTCTAATATTATAATCATTTCCATTGAGGCAAAACAATATTTTCCTAACAATGACTTGATAAGAATTCAGAAACATCTTCAACGATAAGTCCTACAGTGTTGTAGTCCGAGTTGCAAAGGTGGATGAGTTTGTCAACCTGACTCATAACCAGATGACAGTTACAAAATATACCATGAAGTTTGATCGATTAGCAAAGTTTACACTGGACTTGGTGCCTACTAATATGGCAAATACTGATCATTTTGTGCGGGGGTTGAACGTTATGATCCCCATGATGTCAAGACAACACTTGATCCGGGAACTACCACCTATGCATAGGAAGTGGAGAAGGTCGAGATCAGATATGGAGAGAGGGCGATGCCTCCTTTGATTGGTTCTTGCCAGGGTAGTGGCCCCAGTGAGCAGAAGAGAAAGGCCCCAAATTCTTTTGTTCCTCCTGGCTCAGATAGGAGGGTGCGAGGTGATTTTAGTGGCTGTCAGGGTGGGGGAGACATCTGGAGGAGTTTCCCAGTGTGTCCTTAGTGTAGGTGATGATATCAAGGAGAGTGAAGAATCAGGGCCTATGTTACTTATGGGAGTATTAGTCATCTGAGGAAGGACTGCCCACAAGCGAGGAAAGAAGAACCTCACTCCAGCAAGAGTATTTACCTTGACACAGACTGAGGTTGATGCTAGCCCCTCGATCATGATAGGTCAGATTTCTAGTGTTGGTTCTTCTTATACTACATTGATTTATTCAGGGGCTACTCATTTGTTTGTATCTGCTAGAGTGATAGATTTTTTATGTAGACCTAGTGATTTGTATGTTAGGGGATTCAGGACTTTGTTGTTGATTAGGGAATTGGTAGTTTTTAGGAGATGGGTTATTGCTTTACCAGTAGAGATAGATATTTGGGAGTTGTTTGTAGATTTGAGTGAGCTAGTAATCGATGACTTTGATATGATCCTAGGGATGGATGGGCTATAAAAGTACAGGGCAACGATTGACTGCAAGTGGGGAATGGTGACCTTTGAACAGGAAGTGGAGGTACCTTTTGTATTTTTAGGGACAGTGAGTGGACCGCGAGTACCAATGATCTCGGTACTGAAGGCTAGAGACCTAATGCAAGAAGATTGCATAGGATTCCGATCGAACACCGTGGATACCTCTAGGATTTTTTCGGTTGGACCGGATGAGAATAGATTAGTATGTGAGTTTCCTGAAGTATTTCCAGTGGACTTGCCAGGGCTGCCACCACACCGAGAGATTGAGTTTGTTGTAGAGTTGGCGCCAGGAACTGAGCCAGTATCTAGGACACCATATAGAATGGCTTTAGCAGAGTTGAAGTAACTGAAGATTCAGTTGCAGGAGTTATTGGACTTAGGATTCATAGGGTGGTCCAGTGTTGTTCGTCAAGAAGAAGGATGGATCCTTAAGGATGTGTATTGACTATAGAGAGCTGAACAAGTTGACCATTAAGAACAAGTACCCACTATCTAGGATCGACGACTTGTTTGACTAGCTACAGTGGAAGACGGTGTTCTCAAAGATTGACCTTCAGTCTGACTACCATCAGTTAAGGATTAAAGAGGAGGACATACCAAAGACCGCATTCCGCACAAGCTATGGACATTATGAATTCCTCGTCATGTACTTTGGACTAACCAATACCCCAGTAGCCTTTATGGACTTGATGAATTGGGTCTTCAAGGATTATCAGGACAAGTTTGTGATTGTATTCATTGATGAACAACATCTTCACCTGGTACTACAATAATTGAGAGAGCAAAGGTTATATGCTAAGTTTATCAAGTGTGAGTTTTGGTTACCCCAAGTAACATTTCTGGGCCATATTGTCAGCAAGGAGGAGATTTTGGTGGACCCAAGTAAGATTGATGTAGTGAGAGATTGGGCCAGACTGAGCAGTGTACCAGAGGTTAGGAGTTTCTTGGGATTGGCAGGGCACTATCTCATTTTATTATCAATAAAAGAATAGAAATCAATTTTCGACTTGGTCAATCACTTTGCTCACATGTTTTATTTTCATGATTATTTGTTTAATATAAACTTCTATTAAATCCTGAGCATATAGCTAATCATATTTATAGTGATGTAATCATAGTGGAATATAAATATTATTATATGTTCAAAATAAGTTAGTCCTAAGATTAGTCAGTACACAATATTTACATTGACTTGCCAATCTACTATAGATCTACTTACACATCACAATGTTATGTTCTTTCCATAACATTAGCAAAGTAGATAAGATCATATCTATTTGTTACATCGGACTGGATTGATATTGACAGTAGATAGGATAAGTAAACATACTGTTACTATCTATTCTAGTCATATCATATAGTTGACCATAGGTCAATTAAATATCAATTCTGAGTGGTTAGTATTCTAACTGATTGTATTATTTGAGTTGTTTGACTTGTTCATTACCAGCTTACCCTACGGACTAGCCCATACTTACATCTTGGGAACTCGGTAGTTAAATTGTGTGGGAGTGTTAATCATAGATATGAACATCTATAGCTTCTGATGAAGAAGTGAAATGATGGTTTCCTTTTAGTTTGGTTCAAGGTGCTAAATGATAGAGATCTCATTTCAGTAATTAATATTAGTTTACTGAAATATCATTTACAAGGAACTAAGTGTTTTGAGGATAAAATACAACGAGGGGTAAAACTGTTTTTTAGTCCCATCCCATTGTAGACCGTCTATAGAGGATCGAGTGACAGTTATGATTGTAACAATGGATAATTAATAACGTATCTATATTTGTTATAGAGCGCTCTATGAATTCAAGAGTGCAATTCTGAGCTTTTAGTGGAGTCACGAGGAATTAATAAGTTAGTAAATTTATTTGTTAAATTTATGATAACTTATTGGAGCTTGATTTCATAGGCCCATGGTCCCCACTGTACCTTGCATAAAATCATCTAGATAGTCTCAATTAATTGATTTAATTATCAATTAGAATTATCGAAGTTGACTGGGTCAATTTTGGATAGTTTCACAGAGTTATGTAATTTAGAGAAGAAAAGAGAAATTAGAGCACATTTATTAATTAAGATAAATTGGTGTCTAAATTAATAAATAAGTTTAAATCACGGTTCAAATTATAAATAAATAATTTTATAAAGGATTTAAATAATTATTTAATTAATTAATTAATAAATAGAAAATAATACGGGCCTTGATTTTAAGTCCAACGGGCTTATAAATAAATGGGAAATTTCACGGGCCTAAAGCCCATGATAATTTTGACCCAGGGCTGATAATTGACTATTATTTTATTGATTTTTTTAATTAAATAAGTAACCTAATTGAGCCTATAAAATGATTGCTAAGTGGGAGTTGAAAACAGATTACAGAAAGACTATCTGATAGAGAATCAGAAGATCTATTCTTGATGCTCTAGGTTTTAGATTCTCTCTACAACATAAGTCCTTTTCTAAGCCTCAATATTCTCTTCTATTCTTCGTCTTATTGTATCTATCTCATGTGTTGAGAATTGTCCACTCTAGTCTAGGTGATTCTAAGGATACTTTGGAAGGCTATGCAGAAAATTGAATATTGGTTCAGTTTCTTTGTGATACCCTGCGATAGAAAGGATACAAGAGTTAGAGAAATTGAAGGAATGACTCAATCATTCCGCTGCACAATAATGTAAGTGTTCTTATCATTATCTCTGTGAATTCAATTTTAGAAACTTGTTCTAGGTTTTCTTATATTCATATGTTTAGTATACAATTTACATGAAAATAAACAAGATCCTAAATAAGTTTTCCCAACAAGAACAACTTCAAGGATTTGAAGTAGTGACTGATCACTGCTCCGATATTGAATAAGATCAGACAATGAGAAGTTTGTAGTCAACTGCGATGCTTCCAGGCAGGGTTTGGGGGTGTGTATTGATGCAAACTGGAAAGATGATTGCTTACGCATCAAGACAGCTGAAGGAGTATGAGCAAAGGTATCCCACTCATGATATGGAATTAGAAATGGTGGTATTCGCACTGAAGGTTTGGAGGCATTATTTGTATGACGAGAAGTGCGAAATATACACCAACCATAAGAGTCTAAAATATTGCTTTACTCAGAAGGATCTGAATATGCGCTAGAGGCGTTGGCTGGAATTGGTAAAGGATTATGACTGTGACATTCTTTACCATCCTAGGAAGGCCAGTGTGGTGGTCGACGCATTGAGTCGGAAGGGCCTAGGGTAGCTATTTAGTTTGAGGTAGATATCAGAGAGGTTAGCTGAATAGTTGACTAGAGTAGGAATTGAATTACTAGTTGGTCAGCTAGCCAATATTACACTTCAGTCTACGATCCTTGAGAGGATCAAGGAAGCAAAGAGGGAGGATCCCCAGTTCAGGACAAACATAGAGGACGTCTTAGCCGGGGCGGCTAAGGACTTTTCTATTTAAGAGGGAGGTTTACTGAGGTATAAATGTCAGATTTGTGTTCCAATGGATTCCGGTATCCGGCAAGAGATTTTAGATGAGTCTCATACCAGTCTCTACTTCTTACATCCGGGTATGACGAAGACGTACCAAGATTTGAGAAACTTGTATAGGGATGTGGTGGATTATGTGGCCAAGTGTTTGACTTGTTAGCAGGTAAAGGGTGAACATTAAAGACCAGCAGGGTATATTTTCTTTCATAAAAATGTACAAAAATCTTCATGTATTTAATTTGATAAAAATATCATTAACATGTGAAATAATATGTCTTTTTGTTTTCATAAAATCAAAAACCAATTTGAGGAATCATATGTGCATTTCAAAACATTATTTTACCATTACCATCACAAAATATATAAAAAAACATCAAGCATAAATAAAAGAAAAACCACTTTTAATCATGTTTAAACAATGCTTAGACCAAAACTTGTATAAACTAGATCATCATTTGTAAGGAACGTTATACCAATTCTCAATCTTAACAAAATAACCTAACTTGTTTCTAATGATTATATGTGACATCAAATAATTAAAAAAAGAAAAGAAAATTGAATCAACATGCTAGGATAATTCCCTTAGGCCGAAACATACATGAACAACAAACCATAAAAAAAAATACCAATATTCTCATTCACATTCACATGAACCCTAGCATGTTCATATTTTCCAAACAACATGGCCAAGTTCATAAAAAAAAATCAAAAGAAACAAAAGAAAAAATTCACATGCATTGTCTACACATCCATACACGCCTAGTCCCAAACACACACACCTAACCATAGAGTCATACACGCCCATACATATATATACCCATACATGCATCCATTCATACAAAAAAATGAACCACAGACACAACCCTAGCATGTTGCTATGAATTTGAACAAGATAAAAGGGTATGGTAATTCAACCACCATCTAATGTGAGAAACAAAAACCCAAAGCATCAATCATCAATAATCAACAATCAACAATCATAACCAAGAATCAAAATTACAACAATAAGAAAAGGCTAGATTCACTACCTCCTTGATAGAAATTAACCCCACAAAGTTGGTTCACTCTTTTTGACACCTATGATCATTACTAAAAAAGAGAAGAGAAGATCATTACTATACAAGAGAAGAGAAGATCATTACTAAATTTTTAGAAGAAGGAGAACTATTTTTCACAGAATCAAACCACAATGAGAAACAACCATTACCTACAACCCTTGAGCCTAGCTTTCTTCCTTCTTCTTCTTCTTCCTTGACCTCTCTCTCTTTCTCTCTTTCTTTCTTCTTCTCTCTCTAGCTCCTCACGATGCCTCTCTCTCTCTGTGTCTATCTTCCTAGCCGATGGCACCAAGAGCAGAAATGAGCTCATTTCTTTCTTTCCTTCCTTTCATTTAACCCTAGAGAAAAAAAAACTAACCTAATTTAAATGGGAAAGTTTCCCAGACCATTTCTCCTAATTTAGGCCTAAAATCAATTTCTAATAAAAGGATAATTAAATGGAAAAGATTTCAACAATCCCCTTACCCAAAATAGCTAAAGACATCTAATTTAATTTATTTAAAATTAAAAATAAATAGGAAAAGATATCCCCCCTTTCCCACTCTTTTCCCACGCCCTCTCTATATTTCTTCCCTTTTTATGTTCTTTTTAATTCTTTAATTTCTTAAATAAATAAAAATAAAAGGAAAATTAAGTGTAGGAAATACTATTGCATGCTCATCATGCAACCATACACATGCACACACACAATAGCTCATGTGCACCACTACTTACCATGCACATAGGTGCATTCAATCAAAACTCATTTACTTACAATTTAAAATAATTAAAATAAACAACTAAAAAAAATTAAATTCACTGAATTCCTACCAAAAAATTCAAACAATTAAAAATAAATTTCTAACACTTAACAATTAATAATAAAACAAAGCACAAAATTAATTAAACTAGAAAAAAAATTGATGCGCTACACTAGGGACTAAAAATTATTAATATCAATATATTTAATATTTTTTGTTATAATTTGGTGGTTTTCATTAAGTTTTCTAACTTGGTTGTTGTCACAAATTTCTAAGTTTAAGGAAGTATTAACTTTTGCGAAAGGAAAGTTCTAACATACTAGTGCCTTTTGATCATGAGATTGCGAAAAGTTGTAGACAAAAACCAAAGAAGAATAGGTTAATGGAGATGATGGCTCAAGATCCTACCCGTGCTATTGTTAATGAGGCAACAACTAATTAGCCAGTTGAGAATGCATGACCATTGTGAGAATATGTGAACCCTACTGTTACAAGAGTACATTCGTGCATTAGACCACCAATAGTGGCTGCCAATAATTTTGAGATCAACCAAGTGATTTTACAAATGGTTCAGTCCACTATTCTGTTTGGTTGATTTCATACCGAGGATCCAAATATGCACAAAACAAATTTTCCAGAGCTATGTGCAACATTTAAGTACATTGGGGTGATTGACAATGCGATTAGAGTGAGGTTGTTCACATTCTTCCTACGAGACATAGCAAAAAGTTTATTGAATTTACTACCAGCCAACTTTATTATTACTTGGGAGGAGCTAGCTCAAAAGTTCTTGCCAAATTTTTTCCTCCATCAAAGGTTGGAAGATTGAGTGTTAAGATCAATAATTTTTTTCAGATAGAAGATGAATCTTTATATGATGCATGGGAAAGATTTAAGGAGTTATTGAGAAGGTGTCCCCACCATGGTATTGAGAAGTGGATGATAGTCCATAATTTTTATAATGAAATGTGAGGTACTACTCGCACAATCATTGATGTTGCACCAGGAGGTACATTCATGAGCAAAAGTGCCAATGAAGCCTATGATATATTGGAAGACACGAAAATTAATAATTATCAATGGCAAGAAGAGAGAAGAAGAACTAAAAAAGTGATTGGGAAACATGAATTGGATGCCATTACCGCTCATACTGCTCAAATAAATTCATTGACTAAATAGTTGCAGCAAAACACTATCTCAGCTCAAGCCATGCAGATGTAGATTGTTTGTGAAATTTGTCGGGGACCTCATTCTTTTGATCATTGTACAACAAAAGACCCTAACAATAATATTCCCATGTAATAGGCTCAGGCAATATGGAATTTTCTAAGGCCATACAACAATCCATATTCCAACATCTATAATTCAATGTCTGTTATAATATTTTATAATATAATGTAATATTATATTTTATTATAGTATAATATTTTAGATTAAATAAATGTGACAAAGAGTGTCACATATTGTAACATATAATAGAGAGTTACAATATTTAGATATATGAGATATATCCAAATAATGTAACATATTTGGTGTTACAAATTTGTAACTTCCAAATATTACCCTTTATTGTGTAAATTTTGTGTTACACAATATTGAGATGAATTTCATAAATCCATATGTGAAATGACTGTTAGAGATATGATTTTAACCCCAGTAATGTGTTTTGGGAGTTACAAAATCATTTGGGGGGGGGGGGGGGTTGGAACTGTTTGGAAAAACAACACATTTTCAAGTGCTGAAACTGGGCTGTGGCCGCGGCCACTGATGTCCTTGGCCGCGGCCACAGGTGCATTTCAGGCCAATTTTTCAGTTTTTTCCAAATGTGTTGAACGGTTCCGAAAACCCAAATAACTCCCAAATCTCAATTTTAAATCCATATTAATCCAATTAAACATTGGTAACAGCCATGTGGGTTGGTGGAATTTGAAATTCAAAGGGTGTCTCTAAACTCTATAAATAGGAGCCTATATCTCACTTGAAAGACACAACATTTCTATCCATTAGAGCACTTGGCTAGAAACACCTTGACGCTTGATAATTCCAGAAAGCATTTCCTATAATCTGTGAGAGATCCCCTTAGTGCTTGAGTTAGGGGGAAATAAGCTTTTGGACAAAGGTTTCAAACCTTGTTCAAGTTGGTGATCCCCAACACTCTTCACTTTGGTAGTGTGAGTGAGAGTTGTTTCTATTTAGTTTGTTTGTTCTTTCTTTCTATTATATTTCTCCTCATCTTCATATTCTTCTCTTTTGTTTATTTGTATTTCTTGTTTTGAGTTGTAATCTTCTTGTCTTTATTTCAAACACTTTTACTTTACTTGTAATATTTTGCTTTGAGTTGTATTTTTCACTATTCTATTCTATTCTTCTTCTCTTCTTCTTGTTCTTTAGTTTATTTCTATTTTCAGTTATAGAGTTGTAACCTTATTCAATCAATCAATATTTCTTTGTAATATTATTACATAGAGTTGTATTATCTTACTATTTCCATTGAGGCAAATCTATTTTTTCCTAACAATGTCGAGGAGTCATCAAAATTTATCCTAGAAGAATAATCAAGGCCAACAACCTCAGCTTCAATCATAGTTTCAATAGCCTACACCTCAAGATTCACATCAATTATCGTCCTCATAGCAGCCTAGGCCACCAACTCCCTAAGAAAATCCTAATGAATTGGAAGTCGCTTTATTAACTCTCACAAACACATAGACTCAGTTTATGACAAAAACAAGATCTTTCATCAGGAATCTAGAGATGCAAGGCTTACATGTTGAATAATATGTTGGAAAAATATTCGAAGCACGTAGTGAAAGGAACGTGGTGGGCCCATTGTTTCAAGAACAACATCAATAAAAAAATTTCATTAATCATATAAACAGCTTATATGACCAAGAAAACAATCAAGAAACATTAACATACAATATTATTAATCATGCAACAAATATATAAATATACAATATATTTATATATAACATATAAACACAAAAAAATTCAAGAACATGTACAATTACCTCTTGAAGCCTATCAAGTGTCCTTGAGTCTTTTTGTATATTTTTTTGATTTTCCTATCCAAAGTTTTAAGCACTCAAACCACGATCTTCCGGAGTGTTCTCTACAACTCAAGATGTGTGTGGGTACATAGAGAACATGGGTTTGTATTTTTAGGAATCACAAGTATTTCCCATAACATGAGAACTTGGATTATGGTCTGAGAATGGCTAGAATAAAGAAGAAGAAAGAAAGAGTTTCTGTCTAACAAAAATTCTAAGAACTTTTCTGAATTGTATCTGATATGTGAAGTGTATTGTGTTCTTGTATATCTTCTCTTCTCTTTATTCTATATCAAATATGTAGAGATATTTTATTTACCTTATTATTCCTAATAATAATAGTAATATTATAAAATATCATAATGATAATAGGATTTGTTTTAGGTAAATATCTAACTTACCGAATTTGAAAAAACTATTTTCAAATAATTAAATAATTAAATAAATAAAATAAAATCTACATTGATACAATATCAATATATGTGCTACACGCATGGCATAGTCTCTCGACTATGTCATGCGTGACCCACTATTCCCTTTTAAGGGATTTTGCATTTTTCTTTTATTTAATTATTTAATTTAAATCAATCTTCCACAAAATAATGTATTTATCTCTTTAAGGAAAAGATGACAACCATATTTCAAGATTTAAATTTTAAATTCAAAATTCAAAATTCAAAATGATGATCATCATTATCATCATCTTTTAAAATTCAATAAATCAAAAACTATTTTTAACTTACCAATTTTATTTTCTCTCATTCAAATAAAATAATTAATTTTAAAAATATATTTGTTTATTTATAACATGAATTTTTAAATTTTAAACATTTAAATCAATAAATATATTTTCTAAAATTAATTATTCAACCTCAATTATCATATAATTGCATATTTGACTCGAAAATTCTTCTCAAATTCCTAAACTACAGTTATACCCTTGTATAAACTTTTACCTTGATATGGTGTTGATAGAGCCACCCTGGGGACCTATGGACCTATACTATCAAGCTCCAATAAATATTACATTATTAATAAAAAAAATCCTTGATTAAATAATCATATTTATTAATCTCATGATTACTCCACTATAAATATGAGATTGAACTCTTGATAATTATAGATATATATATTTACTGAGTACTTTATTTAAGAATAAAATTTCCATTGATATAATCATTACATACATCGTTAATCTTATATTAATGGTTTATAATTAAAAGACAATAAAATTATCGTTTTACCCTTTTAGCTATATCTTGTTCCTAGAGTACCATTTGACTTTACTAGTGAAGGTTGTGTCAGAACAAGTTTGTGACATGAGCGCTCATAACCTTTCCAGTTCCAAAAGCCAACCCAATAGGGAACTATTGTTCAATCTATAAGAAGGTATAGATTGCATATATGTTAAACTACATCCCCAGGCATATATATCTTTGAGTCCACAAAACACTTGTTCTTAGCCTGAACATTTTGACAAACCTTACTGCATGAATCAAAGGATCAGATGACATATATAGGAGCTCATAGCAACCTCAGGATTAATTTCAAGCCCTAGATAACCAAGGTCGTTACACTGTGTGTTTAAAATTGTGCAAGACTTGCTAATCAAGTCAATTAAATGAAAGTGTAATCCTAAAGTCATAAACAAGTTAGGGTTCAAAGATTTTGGTCATAAACGAATAATTTTCATTAAAATAAATATTTAGTACATGGGATCCCAAAAATAGGGTTTAAAGAACAGATTTATAAAATTCCAAAAGTTATATGCAATCAAGGCCACTATAATGGCAAAATAAACATTTTAGGTTTCTGTAATGCCCCAAATTTCCTAATAAGGTTCAGGACCTTGATTAGGAGGCCGGGAGGGCCATAATTGATTTAATATGCTATTAAATGATAATATGCATGTTTAGATGTTTTAAATATGCATGTGAACCCATTTTTTATTAAATGGGTGATTTTCATATTTTGGCAATTTTGGGCATATTTGGCATATATGTGATATGTGTTTGGCGCTTTATTATTATTTAGTTAGGCCAGGGTTACTCAGCACGAGACAATCCTAGGAGGTAAGCTAGTGGGAAAGTCACAACGGGATTTATGCTTGACTCGGAGTGAGTCAAGGGGTATTTAGAGCATTACCGGGGTATTGGGTAATGGGAATCAATATTTGGTGATAAATTGGGAGATAGTAAGATCAGGGGGAAATTTTGGAGGTTTTGACTATTTTGTCCCCGGGGTGTTTTTGGGACCCCGAGCGTTAGGATTTGGTTGAGGCTACTTAAGCTTGCAGTAACCTTTTAAGAAATAAAAAGAACGTTCAGAACGTTCTCTCTCCCTCAAAGTTCCATTTTCGTCTCCCAATCGCATTTTCGAAGGAAACTTGAGTTCTACGACTCGAATTCAAGCAAGGATCGAGGCATAAAAATCCTAGGGAAGATTAAAAGCTTACTAGTCGGAGGATTTAGTTGGAAACAACTCAATTGGACGTACTCCAAGTTTTAAGTTCTAAGTTTTTAAAGTTTTTAAGCTTGAATTGGACTTTGTGTTTTGATGAGTTTTTGATTGAATGAAAGCTTGGTTTTTATGGGTTTTGGATCATGGGGATGTTTGGGAACTTTGATTTTTGATTTTTGAGTTTGGAGTTTGGATAGGTTTTAAAAGGTTAAAAACGGGGAAAAATGGTTGGTCCAAGGTTGGGCTGCGACCCTGTTCTTGGGCGCCGCAGCCCAGGCTCGAAGAAGCAGATGGAGGTTCTGTTTAGCCTGAGGGCCGCGTCGCTTGGATAGGACGGCCGCGGCGCTTGGTGCTGTTTATGGCCAAATTGATGTTTTGGTTAGGAAAACTCAAACCTTAGGCCTTGGGATCGTTCCTACTACCCGGTTTAGTTGAAATTGATGTCCCGGAGGCTAGGTTTTGGTTCCGGGTTTGGTTTTAGAACTTGAACTCATTGGATCACAATTTGTGGTTGTGACTAGGTTGTCACTAGAGGCTTGGAGTAAGGATCATGCTTGTGGCTCCTTTATTAGTAACATGTGCTTGGACCAAAGGTAAGAAAACTGCACCCCATATGTGACATGCATGGTTATTCTTGATGCATGTTGGATGCTTAAATGTGAACATTGATAGCATATTGAATGCTTAACAATCTTGCTCACTTGTATATGGTTATTATTGAGGCATGTTGGATGTTTAAGTGTGATGCACGAGAAACATGTGATTAGGGCATGCCATGAATATTGAATATGAGACTGTTCAGAGCTTGAGTCTTTGTGTTTATGCATGATTCCAATTATGCTAGCAATTGTTAAGTAAGCATGTTGAATGCCCTGTATTTGGATATTTATAATATATGTTTGACAACATTGCTTACTTGTGCATGGCCCTAACCATTAAGATTTGGCATTGGTTGTGTGTTACCGACCTAAGAGCCAGAAATGGCACAAGTGTCATGAACGCAGAGCCGATAAAAGATTAGATCTAATCGATATTTGCATTAAATGGCTTAGAAGAGCGTTAATGCCGGATCGACCTCAAGTTTGATGAATACTATAAGCACTTTTCTAGCCAAAGGCTAGTTATTTAGAGCCACAGTGACTATTTAGTCACATGGCTGTGAGTGCCGAGCCCCGTGTGACTTACCCATTAGTCACTCATTTGTTTAAGTTAGTGACTTACCCATCAGTCACTCATCTATTTAAGCTAGTGACTTACCCATCAGTCACTCATCTGTTTAAGCTGGTGACTTACCCATCAGTCACTCGTTCTGATCAGAGCCATTGCAGGAAAGCCCAGGTGACGGTTCCGTCACACGGCTATGGGTGCTGAGCCCCATAGTGACTTGCTTGTCAGTCACTCATTATGGTTTAACAGAACCTCAAAGTGATATTCACTCATCTGTTCATGGCTATAAGCTCTATATGATCATTCTGATCATCATTTGCATGGCTTTCGGTGCGGAGCCCCGTGGTGACTTGCTTGTCAGTCACTCAGTATGGTTTACCAGAACCTCAAGTGTTAAATTACTCATCTGATTAGGATTGACTTGATAGGAATACAATTAGGAGGGCAGGATTTCTTATCCTAGATTCCCCAGCATTATCTGAATTTATTTGCATGCTTGAATATAGCTATGTTTGCTAGGCATGCCAAATATGATTTGATGTCATGATATGATTGTTCATGAGCATATTGAGTTTTCTTGTTGGGCTTCGGCTCATGGGTGCTATGTGGTGTGGGTAAAGGCAAAGGAAAGTTGGACCATCCTTGAGTTGGAGAGCTTAGGTGGCGATGTGTACATATGCGCTTGCTCGACCGCCACGGCCGAGGGTTGAAAGAAGAACTAGGGTTAAACCCTGTGTTGCCGCTTAGATCAGCTGGTTGTAAATATTTTCTTGTAATAGACCTTTAAATTATATTTTTGGGATCCCAATGTATACAGTCAACGTTCTAATGAAACGTTACATCTTAACCCAAAATTGTAATCCCTAAACCGCTAACCATACTTAGTTACACAATTTTGGCCTATGACTCAGTTAGTGAGTTTAGCATTGTTTAAAATGCGCACCGTAACGATTCCTGGCGTTTAGGGCGTTACAATTTGGTATCAGAGCTTGCCAAGGTTTATGGTTCCTGAAGACAAGCTGGGCATGTACACTCGTCACTGAAGATAGCTTCACTCAGGGAATGGTAACTATTTCTGTAGTTATGTGCTTAACTGCTTAAATAGAATGTAAATGCTTTACTTGGACATTGTATTAGGGAGCATGAGATTCTGATAGAGCCTGGCTCTTGACTATATGATTATATGCTCCGTGAATATATATATATGAATGTGATTATATGATTACCTAGTCCATGAATATATAAATGTGATATATGCATGCTGGAGTTGGAGGAATGGTGTGAATGTTGGAAGAGCAGGGATTATGATTCATGTATGAATGCCATGGGCATGTTTTTAGCACTGCAAGTGGTTTGTAAATGTGGTGCGGTAAGATTGTTCCCATGGGGAAAGTTCTCAATATGCTCATCATGATTAATGGGTCAAGTTATTGACTGCAGATTCAATCAACAGGTTTATATTTAAGGCAGATAATGAGGCCTGGTGGTGGTTATACTGAGGCTGGGAGTTTCAGCCAGGGGTTGAGTTCTTCATCTGCTCCTATGATTTTTCAGCAGATGTGCATAGATTTGCAATCAAGATTGCAGAGGCATGAGGAAGAGATTAGATGTCTGAAGCAACAACGAAATCTGTTGGGGAGCACTTCTTCCTTGGTTATGTCAGGAGTGGCATCAGCTTTGGCTCAGCCTAGGGTTGAGAACAGATAGGAATTTCTCTGTGGAAGATTCCAGGAGTATTACCCTCTAGTCTTGGAGGGAGGCCTTGATCCATTAAGAGTTGAGCAATGGATGGGCATGATCAGTTCCATTCTGGACAATATGGGGCTGGTAGGTCACAATAGGGTGGCTTGTGCGACATTTGTATTGCGGGATGATGCCCGGACGTGGTGGGAAGTAGTATCCCAGACACGAGACACAACAGTGATGGATTGAAAAGAATTTAGGCAGCTGTTCAATGAAAAATATTACTGTGTTGCAGCCAAGACTGCTAAAATGAATGAGTTTGTGAATCTCGTTCAGGGAAAGGCATCAGTAACCGAGTATGTTAACAGATTTGATGGGTTGGCCAAGTTTGCTTTTGACATGGTACCCACAGATGTAGCTCGGAAGGAAATGTTTATTCAAGGATTGAATCCTGGAATAGCTCGGGGCATTAAAGTTGCCCTAGTGCATGAAATCTCTACCTATGCTCAGGTGGTAGAAAAGGCTCTTGCTGTTAAGAGCATAAGAGATGAGATTAATTGGGAGATTCTGGATGAATCTCATGCTTCTCTTTTATTCTCTTCATTTAGGCATCATGGAAATGTAACAGGATATGAAAGCTTTATAGTGGTGGCCTGAGATGGAGAGGGACATAATGGAATACGTGGTAGAGTTATTAACCTGTTAGCAGGTCAAGACAGAGTATCAGGAATTAGTGGGGCCATTGTAGCCTTTGAGTATTTTATATTGGAAACAAGAAAACATCACGAAGGGTTTCGTGGTGGGATTGCCCAGGTTAATGGGCAGTATGAGTTGGCATTGGGTCATTATGGACTAGTATTTAAGTGAATTCAATTCTATTAGTAAGGACGAGTAATACAACTGATCATAATTCAGATCTCTTTGTGAGAGAGATAGTATGCCTTCTCGAGAATTCACGGTCTATCTTATCAGATGAAGACTCTATTGTTACTTTTAGGATTTGGAGGGGTTAAGGAAGGCGATGAGTATATAAATGAAATTCAGTACAGTTCATTAATCTCAGACTGATGGTAAATCAGAGAGAGAAAGACAGTTATCCAGTATTGGAAAGGTACCTTATGAGATGAGGTATGTTTGAAAATGCTTAGCACCAGTTCATTGGAATGAGGTAGGTGGGATGTTATATCTGGATCCTAAGGTGGTTCAGGGGATCATTGAGATTATTAGAGGTTAGAGCTTGGATGCTCACTTTTCAGAGTAAATGGAAAAGTTTTACTGAATTGAAAAGCAGAAACATGGAGTTCCAAGTAAAGGATTGTATCTTCCTTAAAAGTATCACCATGGAAAGGGGTGAGGAGTTAAGGGCAAGTTGAGCCCTAGAGTAGTATAACAGCTGAGTCCTGGATAGGACTGGTCAGGTTGACTTCAGTTCGGCCTTATCTTTGGAACTGTTAGTTGTGAATAGTGTATTATGTATTTCCATGCTGAGGACATGGGTTAAAAGAAATTCATGAGTTGAGTTATGAGAATCTGGGAATTTGAGGCTAAGATATCCTGTAAGGAATAGCCAGTCTAGATATGAGACAGAAAGAATCAGGTTTGGAGGAACAAAGTTATACCTTGAATCAAGGTAAGGTTACAGAATCAGTGAGGACGAGGGAACGACAAGGGGGAACTACAATCAGTTGTACGGAATTTATATTCCGGGCGGTTAAGATAAATTTTGATCTTCCAAATTTCTGTAAGGAGGGGATAGTTGTAATTCCCCAAATTTCCTCATAAGGTTCAGGACCTTGATTAGGAGGCCGGGAGTGCCATAATTGATTTAATATGCTATTAAATGATAATATGCATGTTTAGGTGTATTAAATATGCATGTGAACACATTTTTCATTAATTAGGTGATTTTTATATTTTGGCCATTTCGGGCATATTTGACATATATGTGATATGTGTGTTGTGCATTATTGTTATTTGGTTATGCCAGGGTTACTCAGCACGAGACGATCCTAGGAGGTAAGCTAGTGGGAAAGTCACAACGGGATTTATGCTTTACTCGGAGTGAGTCAAGGGGTATTTAGAGCATTACCGGGTTATTGGGTAATGGGAATCAATATTTGGTGATAAATTGGGAGTTAGTAAGATCAAGGGGAAATTTTGGAGGTTTTTACTATATTGTCTCCGGGGGTGTTTTCTGGACCCCGAGCATTAGGATTTGGTTGAGGCTACTTAAGCTTGAAGTAACATTTTAAGAAATAAAAGGAACATTCTCTCTCCCTCAAAGTTCCATTTTCGTCTCCCGATTGCATTTTCGAACGAAACTTGAGTTCTAGGACTCGGAATCAAGCGAGGATCGAAGAATAGCAATCTTAGGGAAGATTAGAAGCTTATTAGCCAGAGGATTTAGTTGGAAACAACTCAATTGGAGGTAATCCAAGGTTTAAGTTCTAAGTTCTTCAAGTTTTTAAGCTTGAATTGGACTTTATGTTTTGATGAGTTTTTGATTGAATTGAAGCTAAGGTTTTATGGGTTTTGGATCATGGGGATGTTTGGGAACATTGAGTTTTGAGTTTGTATAGGTTTTTGGAAGGTTTTAAAAGGTTAAAAACGGGGAAAAATGGCTGGTCCGAGGTTAGGCCTCAACCCTGTTCTTGGGCGCCGCGACCTAGGCTCGAAGAAGCAGGTGGAGGTTCTGTTTGGCCTGAGGGCCGCGGTGCTTGGATAGGGGGTCTGTGACACATGGTACTGTGTAATGCCCTGGATAGCCAAGACTGCTACACTGTGTACTTATAAAGGTGCATGACTTGCTAATCAAGTCATTTAGTTAAAAACGTTTCACTGAAACCATTAATGTGCTAGGGTTAAAAGGGTTTGATATCAAAAATGTACATTTCATAAAATTAAACATTTTACACATGGGATCCCAAAAAGGAACAGCGTTCAAAAGCTAGTTTACAAAATTTCCAAAGTTTAAACAATTGTTAGCCACCTTAAGGAAAAACAGACGTTTCTGGTTCTCCTGTTCCTGTCTCACTCTCAACCGTGGCGGCTGAGCAGCTGTTCATGTACATTCTGCTCTCAGAGCTCTCCAAATCAGGGTTGATCAAGCTTTCCCTTGCCTTTACCTGCACCACGTAGCACCTGTGAGACAAGGCCCAGCAAGAAAACATATCATATTACATAACAAGCAACAATAACATTTGAATAACCATTTAAGCATGTTCATACATTCGACATACCATAATAATCACAAAGCATGAAGATTCAACCAAAGAATCAACTAATCATCACCCAGCTATACAACATATCAATTAACCAATCAATAATAACAAAAAAATCACATAATATTCAGGGTCGATACCTTAGGTCGCACCCTCTGTTTACCCCACTGACTCTGGCCCGCTTAAACCGAGCTCAGTGCATAATAAGCTGGCCTAAGCTACCAGTGGCCGAGCCACGCCCTATGCGCTAGTGTAAACTTCTGGACTCTTAGGTCGTTGGTTTACTATTTACATGGCATAATACCATCCTTTACAAAGCATACAAAATAGGGAACCCTTAGTCCCATTATAAATCCACAATCGAGTACAGTTTTCTTGCCTTTAATTTCCAAGTTCACTGATTATGAGCAACGCCTCTCGAGCACGATCCGCTTCCCGAGCCCTAGCTTAATACCTAGTCACAACCAAGATAGGGAGAACCATTAATAATCGTGTTAGTATTTCTGGATGGAGTTCTAGCTTCCGGGACATCGAATTCCACCAAACACGGTGGTGGAATCGATCCCGAGCACCCTAGGTTAGGTTCCCGCTCTTAAAACCTCCAAAATATCAAAGATGCCCTTAAGGGCTGCGGCCCCTAAAACCTAGTCACGGCTCGCCCCTGAAACAGAGGCTAAGCCTCTCTGAAGACAGACACGCGCCGCGGTACTTCCCCACTGTAGAGCCTCCTTGGCTCTTCCTTGCTTCGGAGGGCCGCAGTGCTCTAGAACAGAGCCGCAGCCCAACCCTTCGTGCCCAAAAAAACCACCATTTCTAGCCTCATAACCTTGCTAAAAACCACCCCAAAGCACCCTAATTTCAAAACCCATTGATCACAAGACTCCCAACATGGTTTTAACAACTCAATCCAACGATAACCTAGTTTAAAAACTTATTAAAATCCCATTTTGATTTCTGAAACCCAATAGCTCAAGAACTCAAAAACCAGTCATGCAAACTCAGAATTTAGGCCCTAAATTGCGAATTGAAGCTTACCTTCTTTGATGAACCACTTCCTTAATAAATTCCTGAGCTAAATCCAAGCTTCTCAGCTTTAATTCAATCCTTAACATCAAAACCATAAACACTTTTAATACTCAGCCAAAACTCAGAATTCTAATGCTCAAGAATGAGATTCAATTCTTACATTGATCTTGGTTGAGTGTTCCTTAGTTAGAGCTAGGCTAATCCTTCACAAATTCAGCTCAAAACACAGAATTTCCAGCTGAATTCCCTTAGGTTTCTGTAGTTTTCTTAAGAGAGAAAAGATAGAGAAGAGAGGAGCAAAACTGGGTCGGTTTGTGTCTTTTGTTCTACTATTTTCTATTTACTTAGTCTAAGCTTAGCTAATTAAATCAATCTCGAGGCTCGGGGTACCGAAAACATCCCCGAGGGCAAAATGGTAAAATTCCCCAATATTCTCGCCTAGGCTTCCTAACCTCAAATATATCTCCATATATTTATTTCCATAACCCGATAACCCAAATAATCATCTAATACCTGAATTACCCCTTGACTTGCCCCAAGTCAACCATTAAGCCCTGTTGTGACTTCCCGCTAACTAGCTCCCTAGGATCGCCTCGAGTCGAACGCTGCAAGCTTACCCACATAATAATGTGGTTCTCACAAATATAACACACAACCTCATTTACATTCATATAGCCATACAAACATGTGTATCATATAATCACACGTTAACTTAATAAATACACACATAAGCCAATTGTGCCCTCCCAGCACACTAATCAAGGCCCTTAAGCCATATTAATGATTTTAGGTCGTTACAACTATCCCCTCCTACCTAGAATTTCATCCTCAAAATTTACTTGAATAGCTCGGGATACCGATCCCGCATCACCGTCTCTAGCTCCCTGGTTGCTTCCTCGACCTTGCTATTTCTCCACAATACTTTAACTAACAGAATCGTCTTGTTCCGTAGAACTTTATCCTTCCGGTCCAAAACCTGAAGTGGTCGTTCCTGGTAGGACAAATCTGTCTGTAACTCTAAATCCTCATACTTCAATACATGTGTCGAATCTGAGACATACTTCCGCAACATAGAAACATGGAAAACATCATGAACTCCCGACAATGACGGTGGCAAGGCCAACCTGTAAGCCACCTGTCCAATCCTTTCTAAAATCTCGAAAGGTCCAACAAACCGAGGGCTCAGCTTGCCCTTTACTCCGAACCTCTTCACCCCTCATAGTGGTAAAACTCGCAGAAACATGTGGTCCCCAACCTGGAACTCCACGTTTCTACGCTTAGGATCAGCGTAGCTTTTCTGCCTACTCTGTGAAGCAAGCATCTTGGCTCGAATCTTCTCAATAGCTTCACTTGTCTTCTGAACCATATTTGGCCCCAAATAATTTCTCTCACCCATCTCGTCCCAATGAATGGGCGACCTACACTTCCTTCCATATAGCAACTCATAAGGAGCCATTTCAATCGTGGACTGATAATTGTTGTTATACGAGAACTCAATTAACGGAAGATACTTACTCCAAGACCCCTCGAAATCGATCACACATGCCCTAAGCATGTCCTCCAATACTTGAATTGTCCTCTCAAACTGTCCATCAGTTTGAGGATGAAAAAATGTGCTAAATTTTAGCTGAGTCCCCATGGCTCTCTGCAGAGCTCCCCAGAACTTAGAGGTAAAGATAGGGTCTCGATCAAATACAATAGACTTGGGAACCACATGGAGATGAACTATCTCCCTCACATACAACTCAGCATACTGTTCCGCTGTGTAAGTTGACTTCACTAGTAGAAAATGAGTTGACTTGGTGTATTTGTCCACTATTACCCACACCGAGTCACAAAGTCCCACCGCTCTGGGTAGACCTTCCACAAAATCCATCGTAACGCCTTCCCACTTCCACTCAGGGATACCCAAAGGTTGAAGCAATCCTGCTGGCCGCTGATGCTCAGCCTTCACCTGCTGACATGCCAAACATCTGGCCACATACTCTACCACATCCTTCTTCATCCCAAGCCACCAATATAATGTCCGTAGATCCTGGTACATCTTCGTGGTACCCGGATGAAGCGAGTATGGCGTAGTGTGAGACTCATCTAGTGTCTCTCATCTGATTGCCTCGTCTGCCGAAACACAAATCTGCCCCTAATACCGAAGCATACCAATCTCCGAAACAGAATAGTCCTTAGCCGTCCCTGCTAAGACATTCCACCTAACTTCCTGTAGATGTGCGTCCACCATTTGACCCACCTTGATCCGTTCTAGCAGGGTCGACTATAAGGTAATATTGGCCAACCGGCCTACCACCAGCTCTATCTTCGCCCTAGTCATCTCATCAGCTAATTCTCTAGAGATCTGAATAGAACTAAATAATTGCCTTGAGCCCCTCCGGCTCAATGCATCTGCTACAACATTGGCTTTCCCTGGGTGATACAGAATATTACAATCATAGTCTTTAACTAACTCCAGCCAACGCCTTTGCCTCATATTCAAATCCTTCTGGGTGAAGAAGTACTTCAAACTCTTATGGTCAGTGTATATCTCACACTTTTCCACATACAGATAATGTCACCAAACCTTCAGTGCGAATACCATTGCCGCCAGTTCCAAGTCATGAGTAGGATATTGCTTCTTGTATTCCTTCAACTGTCGCGATGCATAGGCTATAACTTTCTCATTCCGCATCAACACACGGCCTAAACCCATCCTCGATGCATCACAGTATACCACAAACTTTCCTTCATCCGAAGGGAGACTCAGTATAGATGCAGTAATAAGTCATCGCTTCAATTCTTGGAAACTGTCCTCACACTTCTCTGACCAAACGAACTTTAGGTTCTTCCTTGTCAACTCTGTCATTGGTGAAGAAATCTTTGAAAATCCCTCTACGAACAACCTGTAATAGCCTGCCAACCCAAGAAAACTCTGCACCTTTGAGGCGTTCCTTGGCCTCGGCCAATCTCTCACTGCTTCTACCTTGGACGAATCCACCTTAATCCCTTATGCACCAACTATATGTCCAAGGAAAGTTACCTCGGGCAACCAAAACTCACACTTCTTAAACTTAGCATATAACTGGTGTTCCCTTAACCCAAAAAACCTGTCAAAGATGTCGATCGTGCTCTGCCTCTGAACTAAAGTATACCAAGATGTCATCGATGAAGACAATGACGAACTGATCCAAGGAATCTTTGAATACCCTGTTCATTATATCCATGAAAGCTGCTGGGGCGTTGGTCAAACCAAAAGACATGACCAAGAACTTGTAATGCCCATACCACGTTCGGAAGGCCATCTTCGGTATATCCTCATCCTTGATCCTCAGCTGGTGATAACCGGATCGAAAATCAATCTTTGAAAACACTGTCTTTCCCTGCAGCTGATCGAACAAGTCATTAATCCTTGGTAGGGGATACTTATTCTTAATGGTCAACTTATTCAATTCATTGTAGTCTATACACATTCTTAGAGTCCCATCTTTCTTCTTATCAAACAAAACTGGAGTGCCCCACAGAGAGTAACTAGGTCTGATGAATCCCAAATCCAGAAGTTCCTGTAGCTGTATCTTCAGTTCCTTCAACTCTGCTGGTGCCATCCTATATGGTGCTCTTGATACAGGTTCTGTCCCCAGTGCTAACTCAATAACAAACTGAATCTCCCTGCGTGGCTGCAATCCCGGTAGCTCCTCAGGAAATACATCCAAAAACTCACAAACCACCCTGGTCTCTCCCGACCCTGCTGGAAACATCTTGGTAGTGTCCACCACATTAGCCAGAAAACCTATACATCCACCCCGTAACAAGTCTCTGGCTCTCAATGCAGAAATCATGGGTACGCGGGGTCCACGCACCGCACCCACAAAGACAAAAGGATCCACGCCCTCAGGCTCGAAGGTCACCATATTCTTCCTGTAGTTGATAGTAGCCCCATATCTGACCAGCCAGTCCATCCCTAAGATCATATCGAAATCCTCCATATCTAGCTTAATCAAGTCAACTAAAAGCTCCCTACTATCAACCATCACTAGCAGTGCCCTAATCCACCTCCTAGAAACTACCAGTTCCCCAGTAGGCAATAAAGTCCCAAACCTTGCAGTCCGATACTCACTAGGTCTACACAGTCTATCAATCACTTTACTAGAAACAAAGGAATGTGTACCACCAGAATCAATCAATACAGAAAAAGGAGAGATGGTGCTAGAAAGCAGACGTGTCACTACCGAGGGACTAGCCTCGGCCTCTGCCTGCGTCAAGATGAACACTCAAGCTAGAGTCAAGCTATCCACCTTTCATGCTTCCCCTTTCTTCAGTGTTGGGAAATCCTTCTTGAGGTGCCCCACTGTTAGGAAAAATAATATTGTCTCAATGGAAATGGTAAGATAATGTTACAACTCTATGCAAAATATTACAATGGACAAGATTGATTAAATAAAGTGTTACAACTCTATAACTGAAAATACAAATAAAACAAAGGAAATGAAGAAGATGATGAAGAAGAAGAGAATAGTAAAGTACAACTCAAAACAAAAGTTACAAATAAAATAAAGTGTTTGGACCAAATGAAGAGATTACAACTCTTAAACAAAATATACAAGTAAATAAAACAAGAGAATAAGAAGAAGAACAATAGAAAAAAAGGAAGAACATAAACCACAAACAAACTCTCACTTACACAACCTAAGTGAAGAGGATTGGGGATCACCAACTTGAACAAGGTTTAAAACCTTTGTCCAAAAGCTTATTTCCCCCTAACTCAAGCACTAAGGGATCTCTCTCAGATTTTGGAAATGCTTTCTGGAATAATCAAGCCTCAAGGTGTTTCTAGCCAAGTGCTCTAGTGGATAGAAATGGTGTGTCTTACAAGTGAGCATTAGGCTCCTATTTATAGAGTTTGGAGACACCCTTTGAATTTCAAATTCCACCAACCCCCATGGCTGTTACCAATGATTAATTGGGTGTTTTATGGAATTAAAATAGAGAATTGGAAGTTACTAAGCTGTTGGAATCGTTCAAAGTTGGATAAAAAACTGAAATTATAGAAGCTGTCAGCCATTAGGGCCGCGGCGCTAGTTCCAGGCACCGCGGCCCTCAGTCAATTTCAGCAACAGATTTTTCAGTTTTTTTCCAAAACGTTCCAATTTATTCCCACTTGATTTTGTAACTTCCATACACAATATGGGAGTTAAAATCACATCTCTGTCAGCCATTTCTCATATGGCTTTAAGAAATTCATCTGAATATTGTGTAACAACAAATCTACACAATAATGGGTGATATTTAGGAGTTACAAATTTGTGATGAATTTGTAACACCAAATATGTTACATGTTTGGATATTTCACATATATCCAAATAATGTAACTCTCTATTATATGTTACAATATGTGACATTCTATGTCACATTTATTTAATCTAAAACATTATATTATTAAATAATATAATATTACATTATATTATAAAATAATATAACACCCACCGTGCCACATACATAGCAAGCCTTGGCCCGAAATTTGCCTTGATGGCGTCTTCTACACCTCGGGCACTCCGGATAACTCCTCCATGGTTCACAGTTGCCCTGACGGCCGCCCTGACCACCCAGACCCCTCCTATTAGGACCAGCAGCAGTTGAAGTGTCAGGGGTCTTTCTCTTGAAATCACCGGGGCCTCCGCCCCTACCTGAGCCAGAATAAGGAGGCACCACCCTGCGACCCTCGCGCCTCACTGCACTTTCCTTCCAAATTTTGTTCTCCGCTTCCTCAGTGGTAAGGGCCTTCTCAATGGCCTGGGCATAAGTTGTTCCTCCAGGTACCGTTGTAATCCTAACATCCCGGGCTATCATAGCATTAAGCCCCCGAATAAACCTATCCGGCTTGGCTGCATCAGTAGGCACAAGGTCTGGTGCGAATTTCGCAAGTCTGTCAACTTCAGGGCATATTCTGTAACTGTCATGCTACCCTGAACCAATCCTACGAACCCATTAACCTTTGCTGCCCTAATGGGAACATTATAATACTTCTGACAGAACAAATCTTTAAATCCTTCCCAACTCAATGAAGTGACATCCCTAGTCTGTGAGGCCACTTCCCACCAGATACGGGCATCCTCTCTCAACATATACGTGGCACAGGCCACTCCGTCATGTCCCTCTATCCTCATGAAATCCAGGAAAGTAGTAATCATAGTTAACCATTGCTCGGCCTTCAGAGGATCAAGTCCTCCCTCAAAGATTGGGGGCTGCTGCTTCCTGAACCACTCATATAACGGCTCCCACCTGTTCCCAATCTCCCCAGACTGTATAGCTGGTACCACTGCAGGTGGTACAATAAGGGCAACACTCTTTGATGGAGCCTGCTGTCGCAACAAGTGAATCTGCTCATCTTGACTCTGTAATCGTGCTTGCATATCTTCCATAAGTTACTGCCAGTTCTTAGGGACTGGCAGAGGAATCTGGCCCTGGTCATCACCCCCGGTCCCAGACCTAGTGCCGGCTAGTCATGTAGATTTTCTTGGACACATAGCTATCTAAGTCAATCTGTAATGAACGAATCGGAAATCAGACCATGATTACAGGGTACAAGCTTCTCCAAAATCCACCAAAGGAATATGACCAATCACAAACAATCAGAATATAGGCATTTATCCACATGCACCGGCTGCTAATAAGCATGCCCCAACATTACCACACAACAACTAAGGTAAAAGCTTTCACCCATACGCCATATCCAGTTAATCATCCTAATATTCATCTACATGCACAGCGATGCTAATAAGCATGCCTTAATATATTCATACAGCAGTCAAGGGCCAGGCCCTATTAGTATCTCATACTTCCTATTAATCCAACAAACAATAACATTCATAATTCATTCCAAGCATACAAGCATATAAGCATACACACACATTACCAAATTCTGAATCGAGCTTGTCTCTAGCAGCGAATGTACATGTCCAGCCGGTCTTCAGGAACCCTTAAACCTAGGACGTTCTGATACCAAGTTGTAATGCCCTGGATAGCCAAGACTGCTACACTATGTACTTATAAAGATGCATGACTTGCTAATCCAGTCATTTAGTTAAAAACGTGTCACTGAAACCATTAATATGATAGGGTTAAAAGGGTTTGGTCTCAAAAAGGTACATTTCAAAACATTAAACATCTTACACATGGGATCCCAAAAAGGAACAGCATTGAAAAGACGGTTTACAAAATTTCCAAAGTTTAAACAATTGTTAGCCACTCTACGGCAAAACAGATGTCTCTGGTTCTCCTGTTCCTGTCTCACTCTCAACCGTGGCGGCTAAGCAGTTGTTCATGTACATTCTGTTCTCAAAACTCTCCAAATCAGGGTTGATCAAGCTTGCCCTTGCCTTTACCTATCCCACGTAGCACCCGTGAGCCAAGGCCCAGCAAGAAAACATATGATATTACATAACAAGTAACAATAACATTTGAATAACCTTTTAAGCATGTTCATACATTCGGCATACCATAATAATCACAAAGCATGAAGATTCAACCAAAGAATCAGCTAATCATCCCCCAGCTATACAACATATCAATCAACCAATCAATAATAACAAACAAATCACATAATAGTCAGGGTCGACACCTTAGGTCGCACCCTCTGTTTACCCCATTGACTCTGGCCCGCTTAAACCGAGCTCAGTGCATAATAAGCTGTCCTCAGCTACTAGTGGCCGAGTCACGCCCTATGCGCTAGTGTAAACTTCGGCACTCTTAGGCCGTTGGTTTACTATTTACATGGCATAATACCATCCTTTACAAAGCATACAAAATAGGGAACTGTTAGTCCCATTATCAATCCACAACCGGGTGTAGTTTTCTTACCTTTAATTTCCAAGTTCACTGATCATGAGCAATGACTCTCGAGCACGATCCACTTCCTGAGCCCTAGCTTAATACCTAGTCACAACCAAGATAGGGAGCACCATTAATAATCGTTTTAGTATTTCTGGATGGAGTTCTAGCTTCCGGGACATCGAATTCCTCCAAACATGGTGGTGGAATTGATCCCGAGAACCCTAGGTTAGGTTCCTGCTCTTAAAACCTCCAAAAGATCAAAGATTCCCTTAAGGGCTGCGGCCTTGAAACCTAGCCGCAGCCCGCCCTTGAAATAGAGGCTAAACCTCTCTGAAGACAGACACGCGCTGAGGCCCTGCCCTTAGGCACCGCGCCGCTTCCCCACTGCAGAGCCTCCTTGGCTCTTCCTTTCTTCGCAGGGCCGCAACGCTCTAGAACTGAGCCGCATCCCAATCCTTTGTGCCCAGAAAAACCACCATTTCTAGCCTCCTAACCATGCAAAAAACCACCCCAAAGCACCCTAATTTCAAAACCCATTGATCACAAGATTCCCAACATGGTTTTAACAACTCAATCCAAGAGAAACCTAGTTTAAAAACTCATTAAAATCCCATTTTGATTTCTGAAACCCAATAGCTCAAGAACTCTAAAACCAGTCATGCAAACTCAGAATTTAGGCCCTAAATTACGAATTGAAGCTTACCTTCTTTGATGAACCACTTCCTTAACAAATTCCTGAGCTAAATCCAAGTTTCTCAGCTTTAATTCAATCCTTAACATCAAAACCATAAACACTTTTAATACTCAGCCAAAACTCAGAATTCTAATGCTCAATAATGAGATTCAATTCTTACATTGATCCTGGTTGAGTGTTCCTTGGTTAGAACTAGGCTAATCCTTCACAAATTCAGCTCAAAACACAGAATTTCCAGCTGAATTCCCTTAGGTTTCAGTAGTTTTCTTAAGAGAGAAAAGAGAGAGAAGAGAGGAGCAAAACTGGGTCGGTTTGTGTCTTTTGTTCTATTGCTTTCTGTTTGCTTAGTCTAATCTTAGCTAATTAAATCAATCTCGAGGCTCGGGGTACCGAAAACGTCCCCGAGGGCAAAATGGTAAAATTTCCCAATATTCCCGCCTAAGCTTCCTAACCTCAAATATATCTCCATATATTTATTTCCATAACCCGATAACCCAAATAATCATCTAATACCTAAATTATCCCTTGACTTGCCCACCCCGTTGTGACTTCCCGCTAACTAGCTCCCTAGGATCGCCTCGAGTCGCACACTGCAGGCTTACCAACATAATAATGTGGTTCTCACAAATATAACACACAACCTCATTTACATTCATATAGCCATACAAGCATGTTTATCATATAATCACACGTTAACTTAATAAATACACACATAAGCCAATTGTGCCCTCCCGGCACACTAATCAAGGCCCTTAAGCCATATTAATGATTTTGGGTCGTTACATGCTGTTTATGGCCAAATTGATGTTTTGGTTAAGGCAAATCAAACCTTAGACCTCGGGATCGTTCGCGCTACCCGGTTAGTGGAATTTGATGTCTCATAGGCTAGGTTTTGGTTCCAGGTTTGGTTTTAGAACTTGAACATATTGGATCACCATTTGTGGTTGTGATTAGGTTATCACTAGAGGCTTGGAGTCAGGATCGTGCTTGTGGCTCGTTTATTGGTAACCTGTGCTTAAACCAAGGGTAAGAAAATTGCACCCCATATGTGACATGCATGGTTATTCTTGATGCATTTTGGATGTTTAAATGAGAACATTGATAGCATATTGAGTTCTTAGCAATCTTGCTCAATTGTATATGGTTATTATTGAGGCATGTTGGATGTTTAAGTGTGATGCATGTGATGCACGAGAAACATGTGATTAGGGCATGCCATGAATATTGAATATGAGAATGTTCAGAGCTTGAGTCTCTGTGTTTACGCATGATTCCAATTATGCTAGCAATTGTTAAGTAAGCATGCTGAATGCCCTGTATTTGGATATTTGACATATAATATATGTTTGATTGCATTGCTTACTTGTGCATGGCCCTGACCATTCAGGTTTGGCATTGGTCGTGTGTTACCGACCTAAGAGACAGAAATGGCACGTGTCATGAACGCAGAGCCGATAAAAGATTAGATCTAATTGACATATGCATTAAATGGCTTAGAAGAGCGTTAATGCCGGACCAACCTCAAGTTCGATGAATACTATAAGCGATTGTCTAGCCAAAGGCTAGATACTTAGAGCCACAGTGACTATTTAGTCTCATGGCTCTGGGTGTCGAGCCCCGTGTGACTTACCCATCAGTCACTCATCTGTTTAAGCTAGTGACTTACACATCAATCACTCATCTGTTTAAGCTAGTGACTTACCCATCAGTCACTCATTTGTTTATGCTGGTGACTTACCCATCAGTCACTCATCTGATCAGAGCCATTGCAAGAAAGCCCAAGTGACGGTTCCGTCACACCGCTATGGGTTCTGAGCCCCATAGTGACTTGCTTGTCAGTAACTCATTATGGTTTAACAGAACCTCAAAGTGATATTCACTCATCTGTTCAGGGCTATAAGCTCTGTATGATCATTCTGATCATCATTTGCATGGCTTTCGGTGCTGAACCTCGTGGTGACTTGCTTTTCAGTCATTCAGTATGGTTTACCAGACCTCAAGTGTTAAATCACTCATCTGATTAGGATTGACTTGATAGTCATCCACTCAGGAGGGTAGGATTTCTTATTCTAGATTCCCAGCATTATCTGAATTTATTTGCATGCTTGAATAGAGCTATGTTTGCTAGGCATGCCATATATGATTTGATGTCATGATATGATTGTTCCTGAGCATATTGAGTTTTCTTGCTGGGCTTCGGCTCGCGGGTGCTATGTGGTGCGGGTAAAGGCAAAGGAAAGATGGACCATCCTTGAGTTGGAGAGCTGAGGTGGTGATGTGTACATATGCGGCTGCTCGACCGCCACGACCGAGGGTTGAAAGAGGAACTAGGGTTAAACCCTGTGTTGCCGCTTAGATCGGCTGGTTGTAAATATCTTCTTGTAATAGACCTTTAAATTATATTTTTGGGATCCCAATGTATACAGTAAATGTTATAATGAAACATTACATCTTAACCGAAATTTTTAATCCCTAAACCGCTAACCATACTTAGTTACACGATTTTGGCCAAATGACTTCGTTAGTGAGTTTAGCACTATTTAAAATGCCCACCGTGACGGTCCCTGGAGTTTAGGTCGTTATAGTTTCTGTCCCTGTACAATCCCTCGACCGTGGCGGACGAGCTGCTGACAATGTACACTTCATCCCAAGAGCTCTCCAACTCATGGTTGAACCAACTTACCCTTGCCATTACCTCCACCACGTAGCACCCGTGTGTCGAGGCCCAGCAAAGAAACTATATAGCATAGCATAAACAATCCAGAAAATGAACTAATTCACAAGATATTAACCAAATATTAAACAGGCCATAACAGAAACAAAATCAGTGACGACAAACAAAGAATCATAAGTCTATTATCCAAGTATTCAACAAACCATACCAGTCATCTAATCAGAGAGGTCAATCAATTATTCATACGCCATCCATCTCAGTATTAAACAAGCTATACACAACAGACAACAATGATAACATATCAATATTAATCATACAATACTCAGGGTCGACGCCCTTAGGCCGCACGCTTTATTTAACCCACTATCTCCGGCTCACATAGGCCGAGCCCAATGTTTAACCCACTGACTTCGGCTCGCTTAAGCCGAGCTCAGTGATTATTTAGCTGTCCTCAGCTACCAATGGACGAGTCGCGTCCTGTGTGAAAATATCAGTTCCTACACTCTTAGGCTGTTTATTTCATCCTCACATGGCATATCGCAACCATACAATATATGTATTCAAATAAAGGGAACCCTTTGTCCCATCACTGCCACACAATAGGGTGTAGTTTTCATACCATTATTTTTTGAGCGAAGAGGGTGAAATGGTTTTGAGCACGATCCCTACCTCCAAGCCTTGGTGATAAACCTAGTCATAATCCATAAATGGTACTTCAATGAGTTTAAATTCCAAAGAACAATCCCAGGACCAAACTTGCGCTCTCGGGACCCCTAACTCCACCAAACGAAGTGGTGAAACCGTCCTCCGAGCCCCTGAACAGAAACCCTAAAAAGTACCCAAAAACCAAGTTCTGAATGCTGAGTAGCACTACAATGCTACCTGATGGGTGCTACAACACTAGAGTCAGAGACTCTACCCCCCAAACTCACAGCCTAGTGTTGTAGCGCTCCTAACCTAGCGCTACAGCGCTGCAACCCGAAAGTGCATATTTTCTGGGTTTCTCCTTCGAATCTCCCTGAGCCAAAGCTCCAAAAGTCCAACCCACAAAACCTCCGAACCCAAAATTAACTATAGAATTACACTCTGCTCAGCATAGGCAACAAAACCTAACCAAGTTTTTCCCAAAAACTCCAACCAATCCCCAAAACCCATATTCAAACTCTCAAACCCAAATGCATTAAAAACAAGATAAGAACTCAGAAATTTTAGTGGTTAAAGCTCAAATTCAACCTAAACTACTAAAAAAAACACAGATACTAAAGCAAGATCCTTACCTAAAATTGTGGCCCAACTTTCCAGCAGAAACCTCACACCAACTCAGCCAACTTCCTTGAATTTTACCCCTGTTTCCCAGCTCCACTTCCAGCTTAATTTCCCCAAGCTCCTAAGCTGAACTTCTTGGACAGAGGTCTCAATTCCTCAAGACTCCCAGCAAAACTTCCTTAAACTCAAACCTTCACTCAGCCTTTTTCCTTCCCTTAACTTCAAAACACAAGTGAGAGAGAGGGAGAATCGTTAGAGTTGAGAAGGAGTAAGGAAAGAGAATTTTCCTTTTTCTTTCTTTCCTTCAATGTTTCCACAGCTTTCTGTTATAACCTAAAAGAAATCAGATTATATCCTATAATAACAAAAAGACCCTTTTCCCCTCCCAAATAAAACTAATCCTTTACTTAACCTAGGGGTAAAATAGTCATTTGTTCCCATTTCCCGATAATTGCTCGAATGCTCCTAATATTTACTACTTAAATCCCGTCATCCAATTAATCACCAATTATTTACCCAATGTCTAATAATCCCCGATATATTTTCTAAATTTCGGAAACACCCCCAAGCTTCCTCGAGCCTGGTATAAATCCCCGCCGTCACTATTTCGCCAATCCGCTCCCTAGGACTGTCTCGACCCACATGCTGCAAATATATCCACATAATAATGTGGTCTTAATAATATATCCCATATATTTACATTTATGCCCTCTACGGGCCAAAATTACAAATATGCCCTTATAAGAAAAACATGGCCCACATGCATATATTAATACTCATAAACATGCACTTAATCATGTCCACATAATCATATAGTCATGCATGCCACACAATCATGCGTTAAATCATTTATTCACATAAATACCAATTATACCCTCCTAGCATACTAATCAAGGCCGTTAAGCCTTATTAGCAATTTTGGGTCGTTACAACTATCCCCTCCTTATAACAATTTCCTCCCCAAAATTTATTCAAACACGTCAGGTAATAAATCTCATACCTCTAACCATAACTCCAGAGTTTAATTCTTTACCTTTGATCCTTTACTAAGAAAATCTTGTTCCATAAGATTTTATCTTATAACTATAATCTCATTAACCTTTCCTTACCTAATAATTCAGCTGAAACCCTAAGGTCTGCTTATCTCATCAACGGTCGTTTCCCCATCTTATCATTGGCACCAGTAACACCCATAAGCCACCACCCACACAAGGGTAAGGTCGTTTCCAACCTTATTCCCTTCGTTCTCTATTTTCTTTCCAGAACTTGAAAAAATTAGGGGTCTCAACCCGACACTATCACTTATCATGCTGCGTCACCCGTTCATACGAACCAAAGTATGTTAACTAAATCTACTGAGTTACAACCTTCCAATATACGAATATCAGATCTTACTATCCATTTAAACATCCTGATTACAATATGCTTAAGGAGGTAGTACAATGTTCATTTAGGATCTCCATCTCAACACCAGATTCTATCGGATCACTCATTCGATCTTCATTCCTTAATTTATACTACAATAGTAGGTTCCTTAACCATCCTCACAAGGTCTCTTTTTGAATTTCATTGTCCATAGAGATATATATCTGTCCACAACCAATCACAAGTGTTATATCAATCTCAATTGTTACCTTGTCTGACCTTACTATAATCTGTGGCGTCCTATCCAACCAGCATAGACCTTCCCAAGTAAGAGATGAACTTCCAAATTAATTTCCCCTTGTATAGTCAATGGTTTTCTAACATGAACTACCTAATAAGTCTCATCTAATCCTGGTCTCAGGGTTATTCCTCTACAAAAGACCAAGCGCTCAAATCTCTTACGCTATGCATTCACCGTTAACTTAATGTTCCATGTATACCGACCATGTTCCCATTCTTTCACCTACTGCGAGGCTTAAACCATCATCCCTTCAATCTATATCTGAGTGTGTCTCAGACTTGATACACCACTTACAATTGCATGTTTTAAACAAAGAGAAAGTCCGTCACGTTACCCTTATGTATCCATCCATTACCCATGGATTCCTATGTCACAGGGTGTTAACGAACCCTTATTCTGTCTTCTAAAAATCTGATACAAAATTATCCATTCAGTCTAAATTTAAGTTCCTCTGCTATCCCATCCTCTGGTGTAGCTATCTTCGAAGATACTTCAGGTAGTGGATGACATGTCCACCAGTCTCATTGTGCCTCTAATCCCTCAGACGTTCTTCAGTAATTTCTTTGTGGCTTCTGATTGATTCTTTTCATACTTGATCCCTTCTCTTCTTGTAGCGTGACCTTAAATACCCTTGGAGACATCGAAGCTAACACCTTCTTGAGCCTTACCTGTGACCCTGCTTCTTTAGTCTTAGTATCATCAGTGTAGTAGTCGTTCACATTCTGCTTCTAGCTGGGAAATAATTCAATACATCCTTGATGAACCTGGATGTGACTCGTTCATATCATTCCTGTACTCTCTGCTTGTCGAACTTACCTGTGTTGTTGAAGCATAAGTCAGTTAAGAACCTTCACTGATAATCCATCACACCCTCCTTGGTACAAGTAATAATTCCTGAAATGTCTCTTTCCTTGACCCTCAGCTGGTAATAACTAGATCGAAGATCAATTTCTAAAGACATTGTCTTGTCTTGTAATTGGGCATTTAAACTCTTCATCCCTAACAGGCGATGTCAATGGGTCCCACGATATAATGCCCTGTCTAATCCATCCCTAAGTCAAATACTTCTTCTACTAAACTAGTAATTCTTTCTGCCAAACTAATACAATTCTTCATACTGTCCCTAATACCAAATCTGTCCATAGCCAAATCCTGAAGCGTACCCAACAACTCCTTACATGCCCATCTGAATCCCTTTTGACCAACTCAGTTTCCATTCAGTACAACTTACATACTTCAAATGATGTCCCCTACAATCCATGGTTGTCCCTTATCTAACAAATTAGCTCTCACTCAGGCCCATAACAAGGCTCTCATATGACAAGCTCAGTCACTTATGCTACGAACCCCTTTACTACTTGTATTCCAATTCTTCATTTAGAAATTTCTAATTCATCCCCAACAAGTACTAACATCTTAAGTCCCCCGTATAATAACCTTGAGGCATATACCTCGTATCTAAATCTTTCCTGGGAGATACCCAAGACTGAACTCTTTTAGCTGGTTGTATAACCAAGAGCGAGAAAAATCAAGTAAACTGATCACCTCCAAAGAACTAGCCTCAGACTTGTAATGTAACAAGGCATTCCAGTCTTCCATTCTCTAATCCAGGGCAATCCCTAATCCACCCAAACGTACTGAACCATTCCATGTAGATAACGTATTCTTACCTGGCATCTTTTCACATGCATACTAAATAACTTCACTAGGTCTCATCACTATCCTGACGGCTATCCTGTAAACTAGACCTCCTCCTGTCAAAACCAAGAGCCATAGAACTGTCATGGATTCTTTTGTTCTGATTACTAAGCATCTGTCCTTACTAAATCCAACAAATGGGAATACTTTCACCTGTCATTTCTTGCCCTACGACATTCGTGCCCCATACGTCATTCCTCATATCTTAAACAACATGGCCCTCCCTATTGCCCAAGCACAGATGAAAATCTCATGCACTAGAGCTGCCCTAATGCTCTGGGCCATCCAGAGTTTAATCCCTAAATGAATCATCATTTCTAGGCTACATCCGCTTGTATAAAATTCTAAAGTGGATTGACTAACCCACCAAACTTACTGACATACACTATCGTTGTCTTGCCATTCCAAACCAAGTTCATAAACTCATTAGTCTCTGCAGCTCCAACTACTTCGTAGTAATCTCTTTTATCAAACCACTGTCTGAATTTCTCCCAATCCATCACGACAACATTTTTGGTCTGTGTCCTACTTCTCACCACTTCCGGGCATCCTTCTGCCACAACTGCTTAGCACAATCACTCTGTCACGACCTATCAACCTCCTAATGTCATGGGTGGAATTAGCTATGCCCATCAACTAATCAATACTCGAGCAAACCCAAACGTTTCTCAAAACTAGAGAATAATGCTTCTAAAGCCTTCCACACAACAATTCTTATCTGTCTATACCCTCAAGTTAACCAACACTGGTGCCCCTACTGTCAAATTATATAAAGCAACTCTTTCCCCAGCAAAACCCGCTGTTTCACCCATCTAATCTCGTTTATCAAACCTCACAACTTTACTCACATACCGGCGAACATCTGCTATAAATTTCAGGGCCAAATGGAGATTTCCAACCCTAGCTATCATCTGCAACCCATACTAGAACAATACCAAGTCCGATAAACCATTATGAGCACATACAATATGAATTAATTTTCCATCTCCAACTAAACCCCTCAGCCCTGATGTTCATTTCCAGAACCATACCATGGGCAGGTCCAAACAACCACAATAATCATACACACAAAGCATATCAAACACCAATCTACATTACTATGCATTAGTTATCAAATTTCATTGCTACTAAATACAATCATATTCATCATGCTTTCCATATACCAACAAGCAGATAAAACATATAAGTTCAATTTAAACAATGAACCACATGCAATCAATATACAAATCATTATCCAAATATTCATCCACGTGCGATAGCAACGCTAATTAGCACGCCTCAATATCATCACACCGCAGTCAAGGGCCAGGCCTTATGAAAATCTCATGCTCCCTATTACTCATACAAATTAATACATTCATATTTCATTCAAGCACTTAAGAATATAATCTCATGTATTCCATTACAAAACCCTAAGTCGAGCTTGTCTTTAGTGACAAGTGTACATGTCCAGCTAGTCTTCAGGAATCCTTAAACCTAGACCACTCTGATACCAAGTTGTAATGCCCTGGATAACCAAGACTGTTACACTGTGTGTTTAAAATCGTGCAAGACTTACTAACCAAGTCAATTAAATGAATGTGTAATCCTAAAGTCAAAAACAAGTTAGGGTTCAAAGATTTTGGTCATAAAAAAATCATTTTCATTAAAATAAATATTTAGTACATGGGATCTCAAAAACAGGGTTTAAAGAACAGATTTACAAAATTCCAAAAGTTATATATAATCAAAGCCACTCTAATGGAAAAAATACACATTTTAGGTTTCCGTCCTTGTACAATCCCTCAACCATGGCGGTCGAGCAGCTGAAAATGTACACCTCACCCCCATATCTCTCCAACTCATGGTTGAACCAACTTACCCTTGCCATTACCTGCACCACGTAGCACCCGTGAGCCAATGCCCAGCAAGAAAACTATATAGCATAGCATACACAATCCAGACAATGAAATAATTCATAAGATATTAACTAAATATTAAACAGGCCATAACAAGCACAAAATCAGTGACGAAAAACAAAGAATCATAAGTCTATTATCCAGGTATTCAACAAACCATAACATTCATCTAATCAGAGAGGTCAATAAATTATTCATACGCCATCCATCTCAGTATTAAACAAGCTATAAACAACAGACAACAATGATAACATGTCAATATTCATCATACAATACTCAGGGTCGAAGCCCTTAGGCCATACCCTTTATTTAACCCACTGTCTCTGGCTAACTTAGGTCAAGCCCAGTGTTTAACCCATTGACATCGGCCTACTTAAGCCGAGCTCAATGATTATTTAGCTGTCCTCAGCTACCAATGGCCGAGCCGCGTCCTGTGTGCAAACATCAATTCCGACACTCTTAGGCCATTTATTTCATGCTCACATGATATATCACAATCATACAATATCTGTATTCAAATATAGGGAACCCTTAGTCCCATCACAGCCACACAATAGGGTGTAGTTTTCTTTCCTTTAATTTTCGAGCAAAGAGGGTGAAATGGTTCCGAGCACGATCCTTAGCTCTGAGCCTTGGTGATAAACCTAGTCATAATCCATAAATGGTACTTCAAGGAGTTTAAATTCCAAAGAACAATCCCGGGACCAAACTCGCGCTCTCGGGACCCATAACTCCAAACGAAGTGGTGAAACTGTCCCGTGATCCCCTGAATAGAAACCCTAAAAAGTACCCAAAAACCAAGTTCTGAAAGTTGAGTAGCGCTACAGGGCTTCCTGATGGGCGCTATAGCGCTAGAGTCAGAGACTCTAGACCCCCAAACTCGCAACCTAGTGTTGTAGCGCCCCTAACCTAGTGCTACAGTGCTGCAACCAGAAAATGCATATTTTCTGGGTTTCTCCTTCGAATCTCCCCGAGCCAAAGCTCCAAAAATCAAACCCCTCAAAACCTCCAAACCCAAAATTAACTATAGAACTACACTCTACTCATCATAGGCAACAAAACCTAACCAAGTTTTTCCCAAAAGCTCCAACCAATCCCTAAAACCCATATTCAAACTCTCAAACCCAAACACCATAAAAACAGGATATGAACTCAGAAATTCCAGAGGTTAAAGCTCAAATTCAACCTAAACTACTCAGCAAAACACAGAGACTAAAGCAAGATCCTTACCTCAAATTGTGGCCCAAATTTCCAGCAAAAACCTCACACCAACTCAGCCAACTTCCTTGAATTTTTCCCCTGTTTCCTTGCTCCACTTCCAGCTTAATTTCCCCAAGCTCCTAAGCTGAACTTCTTGGACAGAGGTCTCAATTTCTCAATACTCCCAGGAGAACTTCCTTAAACTCAGACCTTCACTCAGCCTTTTTCATTCCTTTAACATCAAAGCACAAGTGAGAGAGAGAGAGAATCATGAGAGAAGAGAAGGAATAAGCAAAGAGAATTTTCCTTTTCTTTCTTTCCTTCAATGTTTCAAGAGCTTTCTGTTATAACCTAAAAGAAATCAGATTATATCCTCTAGTACCCAAAAGACTCTTTTTCCCTCCCAAATAAAACTAATCATTTACTCAACATAGGGATAAAATAGTCATTTGTTCCCAATTCCCGCTAATTCTTTGAATGTTCCTAATATTTACCACTTAAATCATGTCATTCAATTAATCACCAATTATTTACCCAATGTCTAATAATCCCTGATATATTTTCTAAATTTCGGAAACACCCCCAAGCTTCCTCGAGCCTGGTATAAATCCCCGCCGTCACTATTTCGCCAATCCGCTCACTAGGACCGTCTCGACCCACATGCTGCAAATATATCCACATAATAATGTGGTCTCAACAATATATCCCATATAATTACATTTATGCCCTCTACGGGCCAAAATTACAAATATGCCCTTATAAGCAAAATAGGGCCCACATGCATATTTAATTCTCATAAACATGCACTTAATCATTTCCACATAATCATATAGTCATGCATGCCACACAATCATGCATTAAATCATTTAGTCACGTAAATACCAATTATGCCCTTCTGGCACACTAATCAAGGCCCTTAAGCCTTACTAGCAGTTTTGGGTCGTTACAATTAAGATTATCGTGTATGTGATCATCGTTTGATGTGTTTGATTAATTCTATGAAACGGTGTTTAAACAAGTATTAAAAAATCACATCTGGTCCCAGTCTACATACTCTCAGCATGCAAAGTACCTCCCCTAAAGTGTCCTACAACGCTTGTAACCCGGATCTAGGTCACATGAATTCATAATACTAATGGTCGTACAAGTAGTAATTAATCTAAAGATTCTATAACTTTATTTTACTGCGAACTATTTTAAGTTTATTATCTTAATCACGATCAGTTCGTACCAATATGAGATTAAGACCACATAGATAAACTTTGAAATTTTCTGATATTTACTTAATATTATCAATATAATATCTGACATAGTCTATATATAATAATTCAATTCAATTATTTATTTTATTTAAAACATTTGTCAACTACAATTGCTTTAAGGACAATATTCCAAACAATCTCCCACTTGCCCTAAAGCAAATGGAGCCATCTCTTTCAATATGTCAATCTCATTCTCTTGGCCGAATTTTTCTAACAAAGTCTTTGTAACAATTTTGTAAGAAACTGTTTTGAAGTTATCTTCAAGATCATTACATCAATTATGTAAAATTATCTTGAATTAAATGATACTTAATTTCATATGCTTTACCCTTTCATGATTTCTCGTTCTTCTAGAATAATTGTATCTCCATTGCTTTCGCAATGAGATACTAGTTGTTTATTCTAATTTGAAACACTTTCCAGAATGACGGAGAAATCAACTAAATCAAATAGCCTAGTTAACTGCTCATAGTTGTTATATTTCACCTTTTGTGGTGAAACATATACAATTGAAATGTCTAACACATTTCTAGATTAATGTATCTGCTCCATAGTTATAGAAGCTGATTCTGATATCAATCTTTGAAGATTTAATATCAGATCATCCTTTGGGATTTTAGGTCACTGCCTAAATGCACATACATATAATCTCTTTAATATTTAAGATACTCAAAATTAAGTCCTTATAATTATTCAATGACTCAATCCATCATTGGATTGACAACTGCTAACAATTCCCACTGTTTAAAAATGTCAATTCGAAAATATTACACTCGATACATTAAAAAATCTATCATTGAGTTGTAGGAATACTGTCTCATGTCCTCCTTTCTAGTAAGAGAATAAATGGACATTTATTATTTAGATAATACATCCTCCTGATCGAGAAGGAAAAAAACCTTTCTTGGATTTTGTAAACTAAAGTATTTAAGCTTCTTATCTTATATAAGTCGCTTGAGATAGTGCCTAAGGGTTGTTCTTTCAATCTCTATAGATTTGAATGTGCATAAAATTCTTGGCTTTTCTAAATCCAATATTTAGAAACATTCAGCCAACCAATCCCTTTCTATTGACGACATCTTTACATCATTCTCAATGATTAAAACGTTTTCAATATTAAGAATAAGAATCACAACAGAATCTTTCTGATCGAGATCTTCAAATGATTTTGTCATGTCAGCCATTCAGTAAAGACTACTTAGGCATCCATTTAAATTAACCTCATGATCCATGCATAAAGTAGTGGATAAGAGTATGTAAACAGATTCAAGTTTGGTTATAGTAGAATATATTTATTCAAGTAATAAATTCCTCTTACCACTCATAACATCAAGTTATTTATCTATCTTTGAAAAGTCTAACTTTCCTTTGTTCTCCTCTTCATCTTGAAGATCCTATTTCAAACAAAAGTTCAATAAAATTTAGTTGGATGTTCAAGAATCCAGATGTCATGGAATTTCAAATTCCATTTCTAGATTCATGGTGTTTGAACCATTGTTTTCCATAAAAACTTTTCATTTCATGTACTAGTATGTGAATGAAGTATAGTTAGATTGTGTTGCACATAATTTAACTATCTTTACATTTGTAATGGAGTAGTTACTAACTAACGCTCCCACTACAACAATGCTTTACATAATTTGTGATATTCTTTGGTTTTATCATTGTTAATTATCAGTAACTTGATTACTTGACTTGCAGTCATTATTTCTAATACAACTTAACTAGAAAATATAGTGATTATAATAATCATGCTTCATGAAAGTAGCATTAAAGAGATACAAACTCTTTTGTAATCTTTTATTATTTTTAAACTCTTTCACTAAATAACTTCATGGAAAATTTTCAATTTATTCACATAACCACTTGTGAATCCCAACTCCTAAGTCTTTAATGTTGTACAATCAAATATGTACAGAGTATAACAAGTGTTAAAATTTTAGACATAATAAAGATGATAATGATTGCTCATTATCTATTTAATCTTATCTAATATGATTATATTCCATTTCCAAAATACTAGTTTTTCTTAGCATTCTAGTTGTATGTGAGTTGGGTTTGAATTCCAAGTTCACATGAAAATGACTTGAATTCCAAATTCGAGTTTAGACTTCCTTTTAATCAAATCAAACAAGTCTCTAAGTGACTTTACTTTGAATGTTGCATGAAAATTTCTAGAATTTTTCTTTGCATTTGATCAAAGTTAAACATATCTTAAATAAATGTCAATCAATATTGACTTACTATTTATTATTCCTTTTAGCATTGGACATTAAAAGGTTGAACTTACATCTGTATGTATTAGCTAAACGATTATGTGATTTTTGAGCCTTTATTAGAGAAAGGTCTTTTGGTTCACTTTAATTAACAGACTATATAAACAGGGAGAGAACCATTGATGGTTGTAATAAAAGATTATCTTTTATTTGTTTTATTTGTCTAATTAATTACAAGCCAATCTAAAAAATAATTCACATATATGTTTCACTTAATTGTGATTGGAATAAGATGTCTTATTAAATTTATGATTTGCACAATAATTCATAATTATCATTTATACTCATTGATGAAATAGGTAGAACAAGTATATTTCAAAAATAACAACTGAATTTATTATTCAAAAGAAATACTAAACTAGTTCATTCATCAAATAAAGGAATCTAAAAACATAGTTTCTAGAAAGAATTCTAGAACTACTTTAAAGAAAAAAACTTAATAAAAAGTTGAAAGTTAAAAAGTTGAAAATGAAAAAACTAATTTCCCTGTCAGTTATCTCTTGGTTTACCAATCTGCAATCCTTTTCTTTTCTTTTTCTTTTGCATTGTTTTCTTTTCTTGAATAATGCGTTCCTGAAAACAAGACAAAAATATGGTGGCATAAAAATTTGAATCAACTATTCAAATATATTAAAAAGAGATGAGCAAATCATATTTACCCTTTCTTCTTTCAAACTTTTTAAGTCATCAAAAGAATCTCTTTTGATCCTTTCCCATATCTTGTATGTAGATCTACGGTTTACATATCTCGATTTAATATCGTCTGGCACAGTCTTTAGTATGCAATGACGAGCCAAATAATCAGATCTCATCTAATCTGCATATTTTTTATGACTACCATAATCAGAAAAAGTTGACGGCTCATCTGGAGGCACATCAATGATTACATCATACACTTTTAGTTCACTGAGAATTATGTGTATGTTTCTATACCAAACATCTAGATTGTTGAAGTCTAAATGAAAAGTACTTAGGTGGCCATCACGAGGATTCACTGGTTCTTTCTCATTTTGTGGTTCTTGATCAAGATTAAGAGAATTAACCATTGTTGCTAGAAATAAATAAATAAATTATAATGAATTAAAACATATAATGAATATCAGATTTTATTTGGAAAAGTAAACATGATGCATGAATGCAGCATATAAAAACACATAAAAAAATATATATACTAATCCAAGATATATTAATTTGAAAAGTTAATGGACCGCCTTAGGGTAGGTTAGATTAACTCCAAATTAATTTTGAGACAAATCTCAATTTCATAAATGAAAAATTAAAAACGTATTTTTCTCTTTTGACTTATGAACTACAGCTAGTTTGGTCAAGATGCACTAGTCGTGCTCGAAAGCCTAGATACACCTTTGGAGTGTAACCCAATATTTTTCAATCAATGATTTAACTCAAGAGTGCCTTAGGGCCAGTCAAACATGAAATACATCACTAATTATATTCTCATATGAGAAGTCAACCTTGAGATAAAATAAACATATTCGGAAGTCTTTCCTTAGGGAGGCCGCAAATGGAGGCGACACAAGGCCCTTCCTATGCCTCTCGGTGTTCAACCAATAATGGAGACTATAGGACTTATTGTCATAACTCCCTCTCCCACTCACTATTTTGGAAAAGTGTGATTTTCAAAAAATTAATATTTTATAATTTAGTTGTAAAAATAAATTTAATTATTTTTATCAAATGATATTTTAATAATTATTAATCCAATTAAGCAAAACAAAACAAAATTGTGACCTTAATTCTAATTATAATTTTGCTTTAACTAAGAGAATATTATTTTTATTTTAATAAAACATTTTTCATTAAAACAACAAATTAAACAACTTTAATTTTGATTTACTATCTTAAATAATTAAGACTAAATTTATTATTATATGATTTATCATATATAAGCACATAACAAAATATAGGACGTTTCTAATAGCATGTTTCTACACGAATGCAATGCATGCTAATTGCATACTGTGTCGGTATATGAATGACATGTTATAATGCATGACAAAATATTAAACATTTTAATCACATTCAGACATTTATAATAAATAAATAAAAGCAGGTATGGTAACTTTTGGGTATTTCTAGAAAAGTTACAACACTTGCAAAAATATACATGAAAAAGTGATAACTCTAGGAATTAGAGTTAACTTTTTATGTTTTTAAACTTTTATTTTTATCAAGAAAATAGTGGTTTAGGGTGTTTTGTAGTGTCTTTATTTTCGTTTTGTCAAATATTAAATATAATAAGTTAATATTAAATTTTAGAATAATGATGGAAAAATATATCCTAGATTGTTAAATTTTTTCTTTGAAGGTGGTTGGTAGGGTCTTGGACATTTGGAAAGAAATTGAGGCTTGAAATGGTCTCAGTAGGATGGAATCCTGCAGCATTTCAGCATCATCGCGTTTTGCCCAGTCAGCTGCTTCAAGGGCCTACGTGGGAAAGTTATTGGCCAACTCAGCTTTTTGGATTTACGTAATTTGGGCTGAGCAGTAACTAAAAGGGTTTTGGGCCATTAAAAGCATGTGGATCCATTGGGCTTTAAAGAAAGAAGAAAAGAAAAACAAAGAAAGGAAAAGAAAAAAAAAAGGCCCACATGGGGCAAAAGACCTAAGGAGAATTAACTCTTCTTCCCCAATTGGTAATACACAGATAGCAGAGGGGAGGAGCAGCTCAGCCGCCTGGTAGCTAAGGGGAGACCCATTTTAGGAAATGCTTTTAATGTGAGAAGAAGGAGAAGATCAAGAAAAAAAGGCTAGGGAAAAAGACTAATTGGAAACACCCATTTGGCTTGCCTCTCTCTCCTTTACTCTTAGTTCTTTATTATTTTTCTTGTCATTTTCTGAATACGGTTTGTTATTATTTGGATATTTTTGAGTTTGTAACTATGAGCTAAACTATAATTAGCTAGGATAATTTGAACCCTAATATGTGACTTATGATATTTTGATTTTGATGCTAATGCACTTGAGGTTTATTCATTCAAATATTTCTCATGATTAATCTTTGCTAATGATTGATCACCTTTAGTAATTAGCTGAGTTAATTTCATAACTGAAAAGTTTGGATTTAATTCACACACAATTTGAATGGTGAATGCTTAAATTCATTGATTTCAATATTGTAGTGATATAGACATATATTATTACCATGCATAGTCTTATGAAATTGATGCTTGAATTAAATCTTTGAAATTGAATTAGCAAAGACATATGTGATTTAATTAAAATATTATAATCATAGTTCTTTGACGAAAGCATAGGAAAAATACTTAGAATTTTGGACTACTAGACCACCAATTGTTGCAGCATCAATCCAGCATCACTGTCAAAGTTCCATATTAGGGGGATGATGATTCTAGCTGCCATCATACCATTTGTTACTCCTTGATACAATTTTCATGGGTTGTTTATTTTCGTTTTCTGCATTTAATTACTTAGTTCTTAGACAACAATCATTTTAATTAATTTTAGTGCTTTTAAATAATTTTGTTAGAACTTAGTTTCACAATCAAAATCTAAAACATAGTCCTTGTGGAGATGATATCTGGTACTTGATACTGTATTACTTGTTGTTGACAGTGTACACTTGCACTTAGCTTTATTATACGCAACAAGTTTTTGGCGTCATTTCCAAGGACTGTTTAAAGTTAAATATTGTGAAATTAATTATCTTACAATTTGGTTTAATTTTCCTTTGTGCTAACTTGGGTGATTCTCGTGTAAATTCTGGTTCAAACAATGTATGAACAAGAGTCAAGACCCAGAACTACTTCCCCTTGATCCAGACATTGAACATACATTCAGAAGAAGGAGAAAAGTTTAAAAATCCAACATGGAAGTAGTAGTGATGGATGCTGAGCAAGGAGATCCATAGGGAGCCGCTCAAGAAAGAGTATTTCAAGGTGGAGTCGCTATCAATGATGGCCATAATGTAGTTATTGTGGCTAATAGATATCGTGCTATTAGGCAATACGCTCTCCCCCTCTTCAATGAGCTCAATCTAGGCATACTGATACTAGAAATACAAGCAGAACAGTTTCAATTTGAGCTAGTCATTTTCCAAATGCTTCAAACTGTGGGACAGTTCAGCAGGATGCCTACCAAAGATCCTCACCTTCATCTTTTTCTATTCATTTAAGTGAGTGATTCTTTCAAGCTGCCCGGAGTTACATAAGATGCCTTGAGACTGAAGTTATTTCCATACTCTTTGAGAGACAGAGCAAGGGCTTGGTTGAACGCCCTCCCATTAGATTCAATGACTACTTGACATGAATTAGTCGAGTGATTTTTGATGAAATACTTCCCACCCACCAAGAATGCCAAGCTGCGAAATGAGATCACTTCTTTCCAACAACTAGATGAATAGTCTTTCTATGAAGCATGAGAGTGATTCAAAGAGTTACTAAGAAGATGCCTTCATCATGGCATCCCTCATTGCATCCAAATGGAAACCTTCTATAATGGTCTAAATGCTCATACGAGAATGGTGTTTGACGCTTCGGCAAATGGGGCACTTCTGTCTAAGTCATACAATGAAGCTTATGAAATTCTAGAGAGGATCTCCAACAATAACTATCAATGGCCAACTACTAGAGCACGTACGGGGAGGAAAGTGGTCGGTGTTCATGAGGATGATGCACTGACTTCATTGGTGGCCCAAGTTTCTTCTATGTTGAATATTCTTATGAATATGAGCGTGGGTATGAGTCCACAATTGTGTCAACAAAGGGGGCAGCTTGTAGAAGTTTCTTGTGTGTAGTATGGTGACGGTCACACCTTTGACAATTGTTCCTCTAATCCTGTATTTGTGTGTTTCATAGGAAATCAGAATAGAAGTGGTCTTAATTCAAATTCTTACAATCAAACATGGCGGAAACACCCTAATTTATCATGGAGCAATCAAGGGGCTGTCCCTAACACTTCATCTATGCCTCCTAGGCCTACTTATCCACCTGTTCTTTCTCAACAACAAATTCCTATGCCACAAGCATCCCCACCTAGTCTGTTGGAGAATATGTTAAAGGATTGTATGGCAATAACGGATGCAATGATCCAAAGTCAAGCAATATCTATGAGAAACTTGGAGATTCAAGTTGGACAACTTGCTAATGAGATGCAAAGTCGACCCCAAGGTTCATTGCCAAGTGACACCATAAATCCAAGACGAGAAGGTAAAGAGGAGTGCAAAGCAATCAATTTGAGAAGTGGTAAGGAGTTAAGATTAACAAGACAAACTCTGGGCATGAGGGTGAGCCCTCTTCAATCCAAATAAATTAGGAAATTAAAAAATATACTAAAATTCCTAGTGTACAAAAATCTACCTCTGACCAGAATGTTGCAGGAATGCTGCAGCATAGTCGCCTAGACAACTCAATTTCAAAGTAGCCACCTCCATTTCCCCAATAGTTTGAGAAGAAAAAGCAAGATGCTCAATTGAAGAAATATCTAGATGTTTTGAAACAGTTGTGTATTTCCCACTTGTGGAAGCCCTTGAACAAATGCCCAACTATGCGAAATTTTTGAAAGATATTCTTACAAAGAAGAGAAGGTTGGGGAAGTGTGATTTGGGCACTAGCATAAAATTGATGCCAATGTCTGTGTTCAAGCAGTTAGGGATTGGAGAGGTTAGACCTACAATAGTTAGTCTTCAACTACCTGGTAGATCCCTCGCTCACCCTGATGGAAAAATTCAAGATGTGTTGGTAAGAGTTGACAAATTCATTTTCCCTGCTGACTTTATTGTTCTATACTATGAGGCTGAAATAGAGATGCCTATTTTTTTGGGGAGGCCTTTTCTTGCTACAGGTAGAACCTTGATCGACGTGGAAAAAAGGGAGCTCACAATTCGAGCTCAAGATGAGCAAGTAACTTTCAAGGTATTCAATCCTATACGTTCTCCAGATGAGTTGGGGGAGTGTTTTGTCATTCACGTCACAGACTCTAATAAGGAGGAAGAGATACCTACAAATTATAACAAGCGTTTGAAGATGAAGCTACCTCCTGAAAAAATTAAGAAAGACAATGAGCCATGGAGAAGTGTAAAAAACGCACTATCTCACATGCAAGAGCCACATAGAAAGAAGAAAAAGAAGCATGGTAGGTAAGCTCATTCCCAAATGTTTGAAGTGGGGTAGCAAGTGTTTTTCTCTAATCCTCAGATGAAAGGAAACTCCAAACATATAAAATCATACTTCTCCATCCATTCGTTGTAATCAAAGTCTATCCTTGTTGTGCATTGGATTTATGTGATGAGAATTCAGGAAGAAAGTTTAAGGTGAATGGGAAAGAATATGAGTTTGGGGGTAACGAGGTTAAGCAATACAAGACCTCAGCCACCTCACTTAATCTTTGAAAAGTCATGTGTTGAGTTGTTGTACTTAAAGTTAATGATATACTTGGAGAACAACAAATTAATTATATATATAGTATATATAACATTTGTTTTTTTTTCATGTTTTTCACCTCCCTCCTTCATTGTCTATGTTGTAGAATTGAATGATTTAATGTTATGGGGTGGCTGTGAGGATTCTTGTATTTTTATGGGTCAATTGAAGCAAATTTTGGTAGGTTTCAAGTCAAGCCTTGGGTGTATTTATGGTTGTTTTCTGCTGAGTTGAATTCTAGAAAGTTTGGGAGTGATGTTGTATCTATGCTGTCAGGCTCTTTTGTAATGCTACAACATTGGGGTCAGGAAAAAACTAGGTAAGAAGGAAAATGGAATCAAAAGTGGTTGCAAAGTTTGGGTGATGTTGTAACAATTTTGAGGAGAAATAGGAGTTATATTCTGGGGCATTTTTGCTGCAGCAAAGTTCGGATGATGTGACAACATCATTTTTGAGCTTGCTCTCTAAATTGGTTTTGCTACAACAAAGTTGGAATAATGTTACAACATTTTTGGCCAAAGCTCTCAGACTTGGTTTTGCTGTAGCAAAGTTCGTATGATGTTACAACATCAGTTTTGAGCTTGCTCTCTGACTTGGTTTTGCTGCAGCAAAGTTGGAATAATGTTACAACATCATTTTTGGCCAAAGCTCTCTGACTTAACTTTGTTGCGGCAAAGTCACTACAATGTTTCAACAAAGTTTTTAAAACACAAGAAAATTAAAATTCAGCCCAAAGTCTCATGGCCCTAATCTATTTTTGAAACGCTAATTTCACCATCTTGCCCTTCCCCTTCTCTCTGTAATCAATCCAGCTGCCTCCCAACTTCACCACAGCCGCACCACCCTGCTCCACCTCCCTGAAACCCGACCCCGATCCCCGTATGCTCCCATAGCCACAATCTCTTCCTACCTGCAGCCCGAACTGACCCCACCTAACTCCAACTCCTGAAACCCGAACCTAAACCCACACACACACACGAGCCCACTCCAACCTTGAAGCCATTTCTCTCTGACCCACCTGAGCCATGAACCCAGACCCACTATCTCGTACCCACACATATAATCACACGACTCGAGTCTGCCAATCCTCACAACACCACCACGAACCCCACCTACCCCAACACGAAGCCACTCGCCCACCTGCACCACAACAGCCATGGCTCGCTTCATCTCCAACACAGCCAAACACAACAAGCCACTGTCACCTGAGGCTACATCTAGGACCCACTCAACTTTCTAGCTCTCTCTCGTCTCTCACTTGCCCATTCAAGATCAATATTTGGCTGCTCATTGGTTTGTTCTTCATTGGGATTTCCAGAAATTTTTTACAAAAACAAAAGTGCATCCACAAGTGTATCCCAATCCTTCGAGGTACCATATTATTCATGTTTCATCCCTTTGAGCATTGAAATTCATTGTGGCTGGGATTTGTTGTTATTGAGATTTGGATGATTACTGTTCCTTATTGATCACGGCTATGAAAAGGTTTATTGTTGTCTTTGCGTTGGATATTCTTGTTCGATTGGTCATGGCTGGGTATTATTGTTAGCTGAATTGGTGTTATCTCTGCATTTTTATGTGCCTTTTAGGTATTTTCTAAGTAGGCTGTTAAGTGTCCTTCCAAGGATATTGCGTTGCCAAAATGAGGGATACATTTCTGGAGAATTTTTCTATTTTTGGGCATCTGTTGAAGCTAAATTTTTAGAGGCATTTTTCTATACTTTGGGGATACATTTGACTTGATTAGCAGGAGCCTGTTGATAAGAAAAATTTTGGGCTGAATTTTATTATTTTGATTCTTTGTTGAGAATTCATCGGGGTAAGAAGCAAGTCGCTAGGAAGCTCAGTTCTTATGAGAACACATTTCACAACCAAGTCTTTTTAGCAGACAAGGGATTTAATTTGAATAGTGTTGATGAAGATGAAATGCCTCTTTATGTTCGTACTCCTATTGAAGCACTTCGTTGGCAACTGTTTTGTAGCCCTCGCCTTAGGCCCGATGATACTGTTGTGAGGGAATTCTATGCCAACCTTTGGCCCACCCAGTCATCTAGTGTCCTAGTGCATGAAACCGAAGTCCCATTGACATCCAGTGCCATCAATAATTTTCATGGGTTGCCGGATATTGAGGATGATGATTATACAACCATGTTTCAAAATTGTGATCTGGATTTATGCCAACACGTATTGGATGATCTTACGGTTCTTGGCACTCAATGGATATCCTCCTCCATCAAAGATTGCCTCACTTGTAGGCGACAATTCTTATCACCTAAAGCTAAAGTATGATTCTACTTTGTTCGCAACAGTTTTATGCCTACCATGCATACTTCCATTATCAATATGGAGCGAATGTTTCAGTTGTTTTCCATCATCGGAGGGCCTACCATCAGTGTGGGCAGAATCATTGCCCAAGCAATACGAGGGTGTGCCAGTAAGAAGGCAGGGATACCTTCTTTCCCTCACTGATCATGCAGCAATGTCGTCAGGTAGGTGTCCCAATGTCTGAGCAGTGCCATGAGAAGTGTATCCTAGGTCGTATCACCCAATATGACATAACTCAAGTGTTGTAGACTTCTGATTCACAGAAGCATGGGGAAAGTTATTCTTTTGCCCCAAATGTTGACCATGACCCACCTGTTGCCCACCAGTTGAGAATAAGGGCCCAACTAAGCCTACTAATGCCTCCTTTGGTGATACTCCTATAGTTGACCCTCACCACAACAATATGATGGAAATGATGCATTTTATGTATTAGCAGCAGCAGGCTTACTGGCGCTATTCCCAAGTGTGTGACCTGTCCATTGAAAGCATACTTGAGAGGAATTTCACTAAGTCTTTCACATTCTTGCCTCAGTTCCCAAATAACATCCTAGCACCATGGGGAGGAGTTAGCATCACAGATGCTGAGGAGAATAGAGATGATGATGCTAATTGTGGCAATCAATGATTGGAGGGAGTTTCCTTTTTTTTTTCTTTTGCTTTTATTTAGTTTTTATTTGGACTCTTGCTTGTTGCTGTTGTTCTTTGTTGTTTTGTGTTGGGTAGCAATGAGGACATTTCTCTCTCTTAAGTTTGGGGGGGGGGGGGGGGAGTGTTGTTTTTAGTTGCTATTGTGTCATCTTAATTTCTTGTCTTAAGTTTTAGATGTTGCTTAGGGTTGTTTTGTGTCGAGTCTAGAGTCTAGGTTGTATTGGAATTAATATTTGTAACGGTTGTGTATAAGTGTGGGGTAGCTCGATGATAAAATTTCAGAAAAGAAAAATTGCAATATTTGTTAACTCTTGTGTATTAGTGAGCCTTAGTACTTAAAATTTTTTGTGCTCATTCAACCATAGTGAGATTATGTCCAAATTGAGTATTCATAGTTGGACCATAAAATCCCTCACCCTAGATTAAACTAAGTATTAATGAAAGTTTAAGTTTTTTGAATTGGCTTGATAATTCTCTTGAGGCGAAATCCTAGGAGGCATAGAGATTTAGAGAGGATTTAGGCAATTTTCTCGGACTGTTTGAGCTTTTCAAGCCTTCCTTGTAACTATTATCCCTAGTAACCCAACTTTGAGCTTATTTACCTATTTTGTTCATATAACCTCAACTTGATAGCTAATCCCATTTTGAATATTCCACTTATATTTCTCACCAAACCTTAAGCTTAGTTGTCTTGGATATTATGTGAGATAACTTTAGGGGAAGTGAAGAAAGGGTATGTTAATTATTGGGGGTGTTCATATTGGTTAATTAATACACCTATATGCTCAAATTTGTTAATTGTGTTTATGTTTTTATTCTCTTCAATGTTTTTATTTTAAGTATATTACTTTAAGTTGTCATGTTTTCATATGATTAAAAAAAATCAGAAAAAAAATTAGAAAAAAATTGAAAAATAGAGAAAAAAAGAAGAAGAAGGAAATATGTATATATTTAGTTAGTGTCAATTTATAGTTGCTTGTAACAATATTTGAGCATATAAGTGTAGTATTCATAGAAAGAGGGAATTGAGTGTTATTGAGTGAGTTGGAGGGATTGAGATCACTTGTAATGGGTAGAGGATAATGAATTTATTAGTTCCAAGGAAAGCTAGGTTTTAAGGTTTTAGCCTACAAATCCATCTTAATCCATACCCTTAGCCTAGCCTATATTACAACCATGTAAAGAACTATTGATCTAAATCACTTTGCCAACTACATTAGTGGAGATGGGTTATTGAGTTCAACATATGAAAGCATGAATTAAACCTTAGGAATGTTGCTTAGCTTAATCTAGGGAAGAGGGGTTGATTGGGAAGAAATAATTGTGCACTAATTGGGAATACATTGAAAACTTGGTTGGGTTAACATCTTAATCCTTTAGGAATTTGGCTTGCATATATACTTGAGTTATCAATTGAATCTTTGATTTGAGAGCTTTGTCCCCACTTTAATATGACCATTTTCAAATTGATTCCTGTAATGACCCACTAATCTAGACTTTTTTTTTGGACCATTAACGAAACTATACATAAACTTACATTTTTACGAAAATACCATAATTTTATTGAGTAACTTGTAAAATAAGAGTTACTTACAAATAAATACTAAGAAGGATATGGGATCCCATTGTCTTTAAAAACAAAACATGATTTAAATGAGAAGAATTACATAAGAAATGCGGAAAATACATATAAAACCATAAAAAGATAAAATGAGACTACATCCTAGAATCGAATAACGCTCGGCCCCTTGACTCCATTCACCATCGATACACATCCTCTAAGCGTCACGAATCTTACCGCCTCTAAAGCTATTTTCCTGCACATAAAACAAAAAGGAATGAGCCTAATGCCCAGCAAGGAAAATCTAACACATAGTCATAAACATAAATTTCATAATAAACGTAAAGATATATATATCATAACACTTAATACATACACTTATTATAATGGCCATTATTACTTGGGGTCCCATAGACTAAACAAGCTTATGCCCATGAGATTAGTGGGGTCCTACTAGCTAAGTAGGCATATGCCCATAATCTTTTTGGGGTCTTGTTAGTCAAATAGGGCATAAGCCCAAGCCTACAAACATACACATTCATAACATATTCATAACATATCATATTTCATAACATAACACATAAGATAACATAAGCAATGAACATATAGATTCTATCCTATTTTCCTTACCAAAGTTACCGGGATATGATGGACTGAGTTGGGACTTTTGGAACACTCCTAAAACCATATGAGAAAGAGTGAGTCTTATGAAGAAGAAGAAATGAAAATGAATAGGAAGACTAAACCATTGAGAAATATGCTTACCACAACTTATGTGCTTAAGAACTTGGATTCCCTAACCAAAATAAGAATGAAATAAAGTTTCGAGTTTACCTCAAAGACTTGCAAGACCAATCTATCCACAACCGAAATACTAAAGAACCTTACTTCCCAAAGTGTTTGATAAGCTAAAGATGATTAAGCTTATGATTTTCCCACCCAAGTGTTTAACTCTCACACTCTCCTAGCACTTGCAGCTTCTGAACTTAGAGTAAAAGGTGAATAATGGCTGGGTACTAGGTCCTATTTATAGAGTTTGGGAACGAAAATATCTTGATTTTACTTGAATAAAAATAATGGCTTTTTAGGTGAAAATCATTTGAATAATCGTTCAGCAGAGGCTGAAGACTCGTTCAAAAGATGATGGACTTATGAAGAAGTTTGAATGGCTGAAAGGAAAAGAATTAAAAAAATGTTTGAATTTATGCTGGAGGAGGCGATATATCGCCTGGGCCAGTATGCCCAAGGCGACCGTGCATCGTCTCGTGTTTTTCGTATCTACGTGCTGCGATATATCGCCCCCTATAGCTGCGATATATCGACACACGCTGAATATTTAAACATGAAATTACTCATTTTTAGCTAAGTTTGAATGGAGTAAACAGCCTTGACTAAGCCTTCAACGTATTCAAAGCTACTGACTGACCCTATAACATTCAAACTTTACCCTTATTTAATTTAATCCCCAAAAATACTTAATCCTTAATCACCATTCATAACATGTGCTTAAAATCCTATTGGTTGATATCTAAACCTTATAGTATAACAAATATTATCCTTAATATCAGTCATATAATCAAACCTGAGGTTATACTTAATATTCTTAAACTATAGGTTAAACTTAGAAAATCTATAAGTACTACTATGAGTGTCCAAATAATTCCCGGTCTGAACCAAAAATCCACAGTTACAAAGATAATACTATACATACTATAATACTACTAAACAATTAACTAAGTAAAGTTCTTGGACTCTACAATTCCGAGCATCTTGTTTTGTTTTGTTTTGTTGTGTCTTTTGCGGTGTTGTGTGTTGTTAAGTAGTAGAGTCATCACTCAGGACGAGCAATGAGATAAGTTTAGGGGTATGATAACTCTAGGAATTATAGTTATTTTTAAGCTTTTAAACTTATATTTTTATCAAGAAAATAGTGGTTTAGGGTGTTTTGTTGTGTCTTTATTTTTATTTTGTCAAATATTAAATATAATAAGTTAATATTAAATATTAGTATAATGATGGAAAAATATATCCCAAATTGTTAAATTTTGTCTTTGAAGGTAGTTGGTAGGGTCTTGGATATTTGGAAAGAAATTGAAGCTTGAAATGGTCTGAGCAGGATGGAATGTTGCAGCATTTTCGCGGCATTGCGTTCTGCCCAGTTAGCTGCTTTAAGAGCCCACGTGGGAAAGTTACTGGCCAACTCAGCTTTTTGGATTTATGTAATTTGGGTTGAGCAGTAACTAAAAGGGTTTTGGGACATTAAAATCTTGTGGGTCCATTGGGATTTAAAGAAAGAGGAAAAGAAAAACAAAGAAAGAAAGGAAAAGAAAAAAAAAAAAGGCCCGCGTGGGGCAAAAGGCCTAAGGAGAATTAACTCTTCTTCCCCAATTGGTAATACACGGATAGCAGAGGAGAGGAGTAGCTCAGCCATCTGGTACCTGAGGGGAGATCAATATTAGGAAATTCTTTTAATGTGAGAAGAAAGAGAAGATCAAGAAAAAAAAGGCTAGAAGAAAAATACTAATGGGAGAAACCCATTTGGCTTGCCTCTCTCTCCTATACTCTTAGTTCTTTATTATTTTTCTTGTCATTTTCTGAATACGGTTTGTTATTATTTGTGTATTTGTGAGTTTGTAACTATGAGCTAAACTCTAATTAGCTAGGATAATTTGACCCTTAATATGTGACTTATGATATTTTGATTTTGATGCTAATGCACTTGAGGTTTATTCATTCAAATATTTCTGATGATTAATATTTGTTAATGATTGATCACCTTCAGTAAGTAGATGAGTTAATTTTAAAACTGAAAAGTTTGGATTTAATTGACACTGTTTGAATGGTGCATGCTTGAATTCATTGATTTCAATATTGTAGTGATATAGACATATATTATTACCATGCATAGTCTTATGGAATTGATGCTTGAATTAAATCTTTGAAATTGAATTAGCATAGACATGTGTGATTTAATTAAAAGATTAGAATCATAGTTCTTTGACGAAAGCCTATGAAAATTAATTAGAATTCCAGACTACTAGACCACCAGTAACTGCAGCATCAATCCAACATCACAGTCAAAGTTGCATATTAGGGGGATGAATATTCTAGCTGCCATCATACCATTGGTTACTCCTTGATACAATTGTCCTAAGTTGTTTCTTTTATTTTATTTTTGCATTTAATTAGTATTTAATTACTTAGTTCTTAGACCACAATCTTTTTAATTAATTTTACTGCTTTTAAATCACTTTGTTAGAACTTAGTTTCACAATCAAAAACTAAAAAATAGTCCCTGTGGAGACGATATATGGTACTTGCTACTGTATTAATTGTTGTTGACAGTGTACACTTGCACTTAGCTATATTATATGCAAAAAAAAAAAAAAGTAACATAAACTAACTAAGGTCTGATAAAGAGCACTTTTATCTTCAACCTTGAAATGTAGTCTTGTTGCACTACTACAAATATAGGCTTTCTCTGCGCTTTTTTTCTAGCATTAAATGAAAAACACAGAGAAAACTGCTGGTTTGCGCCGCACGGGTACTTTGGTCACCAAGACCAAAGACTTTGACATCAGACACACTGAGGAAGTGAAGGTGCTCGAGGGGAAGAATGCTGACCTGATTGAGAAAAACGCATAACTGACCAACCAGAACGATGAACTGCGTGAGTAGAAAGCCCAGCTGACCGAAGAGTTGTTGGAGTACTGGGCTGCCCTGAAAATATCTAATGAAGATAAAGAAAAATTCAGGGAGAGTGCCAAACTCAACTTCTAAGAAGTCAAATATCTTGGGCTCGATCTGATTGCAAGGAGAAAGGAGACGGAGGAGCTGGAGGGATGCGTTAAGGAGCTCGAAGAGACTAATGCCAAAAACTTGGAGAAGTATAGGGAAGCCACCCACCTTTGCTTCTACTAGTTTTGGAAGCATAATCAAAAGGCCAACTTCAGCTATCTATCTGAGCACTTGAGACGAACTCAAATACCCTGATGCACCATTCTCCTAGAGGAAGAAGAAAGAGCCAAAATTCCAGCTTCCCCAGAAATTTCCTTAGCAACGGGGATTGACGGCGCAGACAATGAAGCTGGCACTACTGTCGACCAGAACACTCCTCAAGATCCTCCAGCCTCGTAGACTTTTAATTTTTCTTTCTTTATCTTTTAGATACACAACCTGCGGGTCGTGATATAAAGACGATGTTTAACTTTTATTGATGCAAGGGCAGCTATTTTTTTTTCTTTTAACAGACAATTACATCCGAGGAGCAACTGCTCGTGGTGTAAAGGAATTTATTTTGGTATTATAATATATGCATTTTATTATAACACCTGTTTGCATGACCGAACTTATTATAGTACTTTGGCATGATTTAACAAAATAACGAAATTTTGAAAAATACTCTAAGTACTGTAGCATGCTTTCACTTATTTTGCTCGTGTGTTTACATACCTGTCGATATGCTTTGCTAACTAGATGCCTTATATGCCCCCCAAGTTATTGAGGAGCTTTAGATCCTTGGTCACTTTCCTTGACCAAAACCTGTTCGAACATTACTGCTCGTAGCAAAGAATTTAAAATAAAAATATAGCAAAATAACACACGTAATGAGCAAATACTTGTAATAAATACAATAGTTGGCAAGAATGACTGGCTCCACACAGTCCCTTTTATTTCTCGTAATAAATGGACAAAACATGTCTGTACGAGTGATCAACAAAATGATCTTACACTTATAAGCGATCAGTCACATAAAATGACCAACCCTTTTTCAGAACTTGTAAAAAGTAAAATTAATACAAGCCAATTCTTTAAGAAGAATTGTTTATTGACTTGCGCAGGTGTTCTCCATTCCAATAGCGAGGAATGAGATATCCATTTAAGCGAGCAAGTTTATAGGTGTCTGCTTGAAGGACTTCTTCAATTTGGTATGGTCCTTCCCAATTAGGTCTGAGTACTCCAGCAGCCTGGTCGCGGGTGTTAAGGAAAACCCTCTGATGTACTAGTTCTCCTACATTGAATTTCCTTTCACGTACTTTAGAGTTCAAATATCAGGCGACCTTTTGCTGGTAAGCTGCTACTCGGAGTTGGGCTTGCTCTCGCTTTTCATCGACCAAATCAAGAGATTCCATCAATAGTTGGCTACTGGAGCCTTGATCGTACGTTATTCTTCGATGCGATGGCATATCTAACTCAACAGATAGCATAGCCTTATATCCTTAAGCTAAGGAAAATGGAGTATGGCCTGTTGATGTTCGATGGGAAGTTCTGTACGACCGAAGGACTTCAGGCAATTGCTCTAGCCATGCCCCCTTCGCTTCCTCAAGTCTTTTCTTCAGAGTATCCTTTAGCATTTTATTGACTGCTTCGACTTGTCTGTTTGCTTGAGGACGAGCGACTGAAGAAAAGCTCTTGATAATTCCATGTCACTCGCAAAAATATGTGAACAAATCACTATCAAACTAGGTGGCATTGTCTGAGACACTCTTCCTTGGTAATCCATAGCGACACACGATGTTTTTGACCACAAAATCCAGCACTTTCTTGGTCATTATGGTTGCGAGTGGCTTAGCTTCGACCCATTTAGTGAAGTAATCGATGGCCACTACGGCATACTTGACGCCGCCCTTCCCTGTGGGAAAAGATCCAATTAGGTCTATACCCCTGACTGCGAATGGCCACAGACTTTGCATCTGGTTTAGTTCATTAGGGGCCACTCGCGAAATTTTTTAGAACCTCTGGCACTTGTCGCACTTCCGCACAAATTCCATCAAGTCTTCATTCATTGTTGGCCAGAAGTATCCTTGCCTTAGGATCTTTTTTGATAAGCTCTGCCCCCCATCTTGGTCCCCACAAAAGCCTTCGTGGACCTCTTTCATCAATTCTTTGGCCTTCTCTTTCGAAATACATCTGAGGAGTGGCATTGAGTATTCCCTTCGGTACAAGATTCCATCGACCAGGATATACCTAGCAGCCTACCACCGAAGGGTCCTAGCTTTGTTTCTGTCCATCGGTAACACGCCTTGCGTTAGATACTCTATGTACGATGCCATCCATGTATCCACCGCCTGAATCACAAAATTGGTCTCTTCTGCTTGGATGCTTGGTGTAGATAGTCATTCAACTGGCACTATGTTCAGAGTGTCAGCATCCTTGGCACTTGCCAGTTTGGCCAGAGCATCAACGTTTGAATTTTGGTCGCGAGGTACTTGCTGGAGGGTGTACTTATCAAACTGCACCAATAGATCCTTCGCTTTATTTAAGTAAGCAACCATTTTTAAGCCTCGGGCCTGGTACTCTCCAATGATCTGATTGACTACTAACTGAGAGTCACTGTAGATGTCAAGTGACTTTATGTGCATGCTCCTAGCTAACCATAATCCAGCGAGCAGTGCTTCATACTCGGCTTTAATGTTAGAAGTAGTGAAGTCAAACCTGATTGCGCAGTGAAATCGATGCCCCTATCAAAATCACTCATTCTCCTGCATGATGTTCATTAGAAGAGTCGTCCATGTACAACTTCCATGAAGGAGTTTGGTTTTGAGGCTTAGGCTCTTCAGGTGCTTCTGGCTGCTCGCTATCTGGAAGCCCAGTGAGTTCTGCAACGAAGTCTGCTAGGGCTTGCCCTTTTATCGCTGCTTGTGGCAAGTAAGAGATATCAAACTACCCAAGTTTGACCACCCATTTCAATAATCTTCCTACGGCTTCTAGCTTTTGCAGAACTTGCCGTAGAGGTTAGTCGGTCAAAATTGTGATTGGGTGAGCTTGGACGAAGGGCCGCAGCTTCCTGGAGGCTAAGATTAAGAAATAGGCTAATTTTTCAATAGGTGGATATCGCAGCTCCGCTTCAATTAGCCTCTTGCTTACATTATAAACAACCTTTTGCATGCCTTCCTCTTCTCTTACTAGGACAGCACTAGCAGCGCATTCAGTGATCGTCAAATAGATGAACAAAGTTTCTTTATCAACTGGCTTTGATAGAATCGGAGGTTTCGACATGTGAGTCTTTAAGGCTTGAAAAGCTTGTTCGCACTCGTCCGTCCATTCAAATTTCTTGTTGCCTCTGAGTAGATTAAAAAATGGGATGCATTTGTCCTTCGATTTGGAAATAAATCTACTGAGACCAGCAATTCTTCCGGTCAAGCTTTGAACATCCTTGATCTTTGTTGGAGATTTCATATCGACCATGGCTTTGATCTTCTCGCGACTGGCCTTAATTCCTCGTGAGTTTACTATAAATCCCAAGAACTTCCCTGATCCTACTCCGAAGGAGCACTTGAGGAGATTCAGCTTCATCTGATATTTGTTCAAGACGTTGAAGCATTCTTGCAAGTCCCCTATATACCCTTCTCCCTTCTTCAACTTAACCAGCATGTCATTGACATATACTTCCATGTTTATGCCGATCAGCTCCTTAAACATATGGTTGACCAGTCGCTGGTAGGTCGCACTAGCATTTTTCAAACCGAAGGGCATTACTTTGTAAGAGTAAAGCCATGTATCAGTCTAAAAGCTAGTGTGATCCTCATCAGAAGGATGCATACTGATTTGATTATATCTGGAGTATGCATCCATGAATGAGAGAATCTCGTGCCCTGCAGTGGCATCGAACAGTTGGTCGATTCTAGGGAGTGGGAAACAATCTTTAGGGTAGGCTTTATTAAGGCCTGTGAAATCCACACATGTTCGCCACTTGCCATTCGGCTTGGGAACAAGCACGGGATTAGAGACCCATGATGGATAAAACCCTACCCTGATGAATCCATTCTCCTTCAGCTTCTCGACTTCTTCCTTTAGAGACTTTGATCTATCTTTGTCGAGCAGCCTCCTTTTCTGTTGTACTGGTGGAAAACTCATGTCTATGTTCAGGACATGGCTAATGACTATAGGGTCTATTCCAACCATGTCTTTGTGCGACTAGGCAAAGACTTCCTGGTTTTTCCTCAAAAATTCCTTCAGTGCTCGCTTCGTTGTTGTCTCTAAGTTTTTACCAACTTTCACACTCCCAGTCGGTTCTTCTTCATCGAGTTGGACCTCCTCGAGGTCCTCGATGGGTCCTATCTCCTAATCAAAATCCCCAGGGCAAGGATCTAAATCTCTATCCCCACTTTGGGCAACGCTCTATTTGGTGACATCATCACCTGATTGGGCTTGTACATCAATTGCCATTTGCAACCCTTTTCCGGTAGCTTCCTTCGATACACCTTTCTTCGCTTTAGATATCGAGGCGTTGTAGCACTCCCTTGCTTCCCACTGATTTCCCAACACGCATCCTATCCCTACATCCGTTGGGAATTTCAGGGGAAGGTTCCATATCGAGGTAACGACTTGCAGGTCGACCAAAATTGGCCTCCCAATTACAGCATTATATGCAGAAGGACAATCAACTACTATGAAAGTAGTGAATAATGTCCTGTTTGCACGTGCAGTTCCTGCCGTAACTGGGAGCCTAATCGACCCAGTTGGGGTGAGCCCTTCACCAAAAAAACCATAAATGGTTTGGTTGCATGGCTCCAGATCCTTGACGGACAATTTCATTCTTTCCAGTGAAGATTTGTATAAGATGTTGACTGAGCTTCCTGTTTCAACCAACACTCTCTTAACCATCATGTTGGTGATTTGAATGTCAACGACCAGCGGATCAGAGTGTGGGAATCATACGTGCTGGGCATCGTCCTCAGAAAAGGTTATTAGTTCCTCCTCTGTTCGAGCCTTCTTTGGTGCTCGATCCTCCACACTCATCATCTCAATGTCTTGGTCATGGCGTAGGGTTCGAGCGTATCGTTCCCTTGCCTTCCCATTGTCCCCTCCAAGGTGTGGGCCACCATAGATGGTGAGTAACGCGTCTGCCACAGGAGCTGGCTGTAAAGGTGGCGAGCGCTGGCGTGTAGGTGCCTGCTCGTTGCCACCTTGAACCTCTCGCTGAGACCTTCCTGTGGCTCTCACATATCTCCTTAGATGTCCCTGCCTAATTAGGAACTCAATCTCATCCTTCAACTGGTTGCACTCATTGGTTTCATGTCCGTAGTCATTGTGAAAACGACAGAATTTTATTGTATCTCTCTTGGAGATATGCTTCCTTATAAGGTGTGGGTTGCTTATAAGGAACATTAGAGCTGGTCGCTTGGTAGACCTCTGCTCGAATTTCGACAAGGGTCGTATAGTTGGTGAATCTCGGCTCATATATATTTCCTTTGGGGTGTTTATTATCAGACGTTGATGGCTCATTGCCTGTCTTTTTTCCACCATTTTTCCCATTTCCGTTCCTGTTGCCTTTACCGTTGCCATTGGGTTTATCCGACTCATTGGTGGCCTTGGCGGGTTCTTCTTTCGGTCCCTTATCTTTTGTAGGCCATTTCCCTTCATTGGCAATCGCGTCCTCGAGCTTGATGTATCGATCAGCTCGATCCAAGAACTCCTGGGTACTCCTTACCCCGTTCTTTCTTAGGCTGTTTCAGAGGGGAGAATGGCGTCTGACCCCAGCACTTAGGGCCATCATCTTTCCCTCGTCACCCACTGTTTTGGCTCCAGCTGCTGCTCGCATAAAGCGCTGGACATACTCCTTTAAGAGCTCTCCCTCCTTTTGGCGTATCTCGACTAGCTGGTTGGCCTCAATGGGGTGTACGCGACCTGCATAAAATTGTCCGTAAAATTCCTTCACAAACATCTCCCTGGATACTATACTAGTAGCAGGGAATTTAAGGAACCACTCTTGGGTGGTATCAAATAGTGTGGCGGGGAAGATCCTGCAGCGAGCATCGTCGGACACCTTCTGAATATCCATTTGTTGACACGAGACACTGGGTCTCCGTAGCCATCAAAGTTTGACAGTACTGGCATTCTGAATTTACTGGGGGTTTCTGCGACAGCAATCCTTTGCATAAACGGAGTGCCCCTCCTCTGATCGTACGCTATGTGGGATGTTTGACTCCCGACCAGCTGTTGTACTATCTGGTTCAGGGCATCAATTTGTGCCTGAACTGCGTCTGGGATCGCTTGGGCGATTGGTCTTGGAGGAGCATACTCATCGTGCCTCTCGCGACGGTCGTTGAGCACATCCCTCAAATCATCATCCCTACGCCTCTATTCACTAACTCCTAGCTGATGAAAGACGTTATTTTGTCAGGGTTACCCCCCTAGGTAGGGGGTTTCTGTTTCCACCTCTTCCTTCATCCTTCCGACTCGCATTCCCCTTGCCAGAGTCAGCATCATTATATTCATGGTCGTCTCTCAACTGTGGCTGACTATAGCGCGATCGGCTGTTCATGCTGTTTTCTCCTCGGGCTGGCATCTCCCGAGCGTCAGGGGGAGGCCTGCGCTGGACGTTGGGTGCTCGTGCATTATTATGTTGTGGGGTGCCCCTTGTGACGTGTTGCGTCATGGCACATCTCCAGGGGGGCCATTTTCTATGTATGAGCATGCCTTGGTGCTTGATCATTAGTCAAGTCTTGCACCAAGTAACCTCAGGGGTAGGGAATGGCACTTTTGTAATTATGCATATGTCTCCCAGACAAAAATCATATATGTTCCTGGGAAGACTTCATTTGCTTAGAATGCTCCTTAGGGGGGGGTGACCTGGTGACTTAAGGAAGCACCATGGCTACCAGCAGATAGGGGCTTAAGCTGTGTACTCCCTTGCCCTATCAAGGCCTTATATGAATAAAATGATGCTTTGCCATGTCCCTTTGTGTATGCATTCTTTACAGCCTATGTATTGCTTGTTTGTTACCTTCGTTGGGCCATTGCATGCCACTTGATTGTGTTGTTGGCTCTGATTGTTGTGTAGGATGTTGCCTCTGGATAGCTTGCCTCATGCTTGCTCCCGCTTCATAATTGCCCTTACTTGTGTGAGACTTGTAACATGGCTAACCATTGAGTTTGCTTGCCGCAGGTGTGAATTCTAGGCTGACTTGTTAGTTAAAAGTGCGAACAAGTGTCGCACGTTCCATCCATTCGAGTATCAAAGTTGGCGGCCCGTGACAGTTGGTATCAGAGCTAAGTTGAGAAAGCTTGGGGACCCTGCAGAATGGTGAGCAACACTCAAAGGATTGAAGCGCTGGAGAGGCGCGTCGGAGAACTAGATGGCCTGGATGGGAGAGTCAGGGATCTTAGCTCTATCAGGCTAGAACCAGAGACGACTAACGCACTAAACCGCGTGGCTGTGTTGGAGCGGGATACGACCAATCTGCTGGCCCGCATAACAACAATCGAGAGGAGAGAAAACCTTTCAAGCACATCCCATAGTCCTCCGAGGGAGGAACGTATGGAGGCAATGGAACGAGCGGTGAAGGACCTACAAGAATCATTAAATGACCTTGTAGAGAATTGCAGGGTGTCGGTTGAGGCAATTAAAGATGAAATGTTGGAGATGAACACCAAGCTGAACCTCACCATGAGGGCAGTTGGGAGCCAGCCTGCAACCGGACCCATTGGCATGGAATATGGCAGAGTAAAAGTCCCAGAGTCGAGGCCCTACGGTGGGGCTAGAGACGCGAAGGACTTAGAGAACTTCCTTTTGATATGGAGCATTACTTCCTAGCCGTAAGAGCTGAATCGGAAGATGGCAAGGTTGCCATGGCGACGATGTACTTGTCTGCGGATGCCAAAGTGTGGTGGAGGACAAAGTATGACGATATTCAGAACGGCAGATGCACCATAACAACCTGGGAAGATCTCAAGAGATAGTTGAAGACGCAGTTCCTCCCCGAAAATATTGCCTACATAGTTCGACGCCAGTTGAGAGAGCTGAAGCACACTGACATAATCTGAGAATACGTTAAGAAATTCTCTGGATTGATGCTAGATATAAAAGACATGTCCGAAGTGGACAAACTCTTCGCGTTTTTAGAAGGTTTGAGGCCTTGGGCAAAGCAAGAGCTCGAGAGATAGAGAGTGGCTGACCTAGCCACTGCTCAGGCTGCTGCCGAACGATTAACTGATTACTCATCAGGGAACATTCAATCCAAGAAGACCAATCCGTCGACTAGTGGAAGTAATGTTGGGAGTAAAAAGTTTGGGAAGTCTTGGCAGAGCAAGAGTGGGGGAGGAGAGAAAAGGATTGTGGAGTCTAACGCTCCTAGCAAAGGTGGCAACTCTCAGTTCAAGAAGCCTCTTACATGTTGGATCTGTACCGGGCCTCATAAGTCAATAGAGTGCCCTCACAAAGGCAAGATGAGTGCCCTCCAGGCGACATTTGACCAAGCAGAACAAAACATTGAAGAGGAGGAGGAGGAGTATACGCACATGGGTGCCCTCCGGATGCTGAATGCTCTCAAGAAACATGGTGCGAAAGTGAAGAAGACCCCCGGAAAGGGACTAATGTATGTGGACGCCGCTCTAAACGGTAAAATGGCCGGAAGTGTGATGATCGACATGGGCGCCACTCATAACTTCATTTCGGAGATAGAAGCTAAACGTTTGGGACTGAAATGGGAGAAGGACCATGGCCGCATGAAAGCGGTTAACTCAGAAGCCTTGGCCACAATCGGCGTGGCTAAAAAGGTGAACATGAAGATTGGCTCGTGGGAGGGGCAGACTGACTTGGTGGTCGTGCGAATGGACGACTTTGATGTGATATTGGGTATGGACTTCCTTACGGAAAAGGGAGCCATTCCCATCCCAGCGACGGGAAGCTTACTCATAATGGGGGAGACACCTGTAGTGGTGCCTGCTAAAGTAGAGCAGCCCCCAGAAACCAAGCTGCTGTCAGCCTTGCAGTTGAAGAAGGGCGTGAGAAGGCAAGAGCCCACGTATATTATCCTACCCACAATATACGAGGATACGATGGATGAAGTCATCCCACCAGAAATTCGAATGGTCTTGAAGAAGTATGGGGATGTGATGCCGGACCAACTCCACAAAGCCTTACCACCTAGAAGAGGGATTGATCACCAGATTGAGCTGGTGCCGGGAGCCAAACCACCTGCAAAGGCGGCCTATAGAATGGCACCCCCCGAACTAGCAGAACTGAGGAAGCAGTTGAAGGATTTACTAGAGGCAGGCTTCATCAGGCCATCGAAGGCACCATATGGTGCACCCGTGCTATTCCAGAAAAAGCACGACGGGAGCTTGAGACTATGTATTGATTACCGGGCTCTCAATAAAGTGACAGTGCGTAATACGTACCCCATCCCCTTGATCTCCGACTTATTCGACCAGTTGAGTGGAGCTAAATTCTTTACAAAACTGGACTTGAGATCAGGCTACTATCAAGTGTGGATAGCCGAAGGGGATGAGCCGAAGACAACGTGTGTGACTCGATATGGAGCATACAAGTTCCGAGTCATGCCGTTTGGGTTGACGAACGCACCAGCCACATTCTGTACATTGATGAACCAAGTTTTCCAAGAATATCTAGACAAGTTCATGGTAGTCTACTTGGATGACATTGTGGTCTACAGCTCCACAATAGAAGAACATCAACGACACTTATCCCAAGTGTTTCAGAAATTGAGAGAGAACCAACTCTATGTGAAGCGAGAAAAGTGCTCCTTCGCACAAGAGAGGATCAAGTTCCTAGGCCACATAGTAGAGCGTGGTCGGATCCGCATGGATCTAGAGAAGGTGTGGGCCATTCAAGACTGGAAGGCCCCCACAAATTTGAAGGAATTACGCTCTTTCCTTGGTTTAGCCAACTATTATTGAAGATTTGTGGAGGGCTATTCAAGAAGGGCGACACCCTTGACAGAGTTGTTGAAGAAGGGTGTAACTTGGACGTGGACCGATAGGTGTGTCGAAGCATTTCAGAGTCTGAAAGAAGCCATGATGCGAGATCCTATCCTAGCCTTGCCAGATGTTGGTAGGCCCTTTGAAGTGCAGACAGACGCGTCTGAGTTTGCCTTGGGAGGGGTGCTTGTACAAGAGGGTCACCCTGTAGCTTATGAAAGCCACAAACTCACAGAGGTAGAGAGGCGGTACACTGCCCAAGAGAAGGAGCTTCTCGCAGTAATTCATTGTCTACGAGTGTGGAGGCACTACTTGTTGGGGTCGAAGTTTGTGGTGAAGACAGATAATGCCGCGGTGAGTCATTTCCTCACCCAGCCAAAGCTTACCCCTAAACAAGCACGATGGCAGGAGTTCATAGCAGAATTCGACTTTCATTTCAAACACAAGGCGGGCCGCCTAAACCAGGCAGCTGATGCCCTGAGTTGCAAAGCTGAGTTAGCGGCTCTAAAATTGCTGGCTAATATGTCGGCTAGCATGGTGACCACTCCACTCCGAGAGCGCATTAAGGAGAACCTGGTGAAAGACCCGGTGGTGAAGACCATCATGAATCTCGCAAAAGAGGGAAAGACTCGCCAATTTTGGATAGAAGATGATCTTTTGTGGGCCAAGGGTGGCCGCTTATATGTTCCCAAGACAGGAGATTTGCGGAGGACACTAATGAGTGAGTGTCACGACACCTTGTGGGCGGGTCATCCAGGGTGGCAGAGAACCCATGCCTTGTTGAAGCAGGGGTACTATTGGCCACAAATGCGCGACGATATCGTGGAGTATACCAAAACCTGTCTCACCTGCCAGCAAGACAAAGTGGAGAGACACAAGACGCCAGGGTTGTTAGAACCTTTGTTAGTCCCAAGCCGAGCATGGGAGAGTGTGTCGCTTGACTTCATTGCTAGTTTACCGAAGACGGGAGACTTGAGTGCGATCTTAGTGATCGTGGACAGATTTTCAAAGTATGCAACCTTCATACTGGTGTCAAAATATTGCTCGGCAGAAGAGACAACGAGACTTTTCTTCAAGTATGTAGTTAAGTATTGAGGAGTACCCCAAAATATAGTTAGTGACCGTGATGGAAGATTCACAGGGACCTTTTGGTCGGAGTTATTCAACCTTTTGGGGTCACAACTAAATATTTCCTCGATCTATCATCCTCAAACAGATGGACAAACTGAAAGATTCAATGGGATGCTGGAAGAGTATTTGCGGCATTTCGTCAGTGCTAACCAAAAGAATTGGCCGCAACTACTAGACGTAGCTCAATTTTGTTTCAACTCTCAGAAGAGTTCTTCATCAAACAAGAGCGCTTTTGAAGTTGTTAACGGTCAGCAACCGCTGTTACCCCACACAGTGGATGAGTATAGCGGAAGAAATCTGAGAGCCTTCAATTTCACGAAAGACTGGAAGAAAACCACCGAGATTGCCCGAGCCTACCTGGAGAAGGCATCAAAGAGAATGAAAAAATGGGCAGATCAGAAGAGACGACCGCTGGAATTCAAAGCAGGCGACTTAGTGATGATCAAGCTGAGGCCCGAACAACTGAGATTCCAAGGGAATAAGGACATCAGACTCGTCCGCAAATACGAGGGCCCTGTTCCAGTCATCTCGAAAGTGGGCCTGACCTCCTACAAAGTCAGCTTACCAGAATGGATGAAGATACACCTGGTCTTGCACGTCAGTAACCTCAAACCGTATCACGAAGATCCAGAAGAGCCAGCGCGCAACCAGTCTACCAGAGAAGGAGTCAGCGTCAAGCCACGAAGCAGCAAACAACCTGAAGAAATCCTAGCAGAGAGGACCGTGGTCGTGGACAGCAAGAAGAAGAAAGAGTTTCTGGTGAAGTGGAAAGGGCTCGGAGATGAAGAAATTTGCTGGGAAAGGGCGGAGGACTTGCACAAGCATACACAGAAGATTGAAGATTAGCAAGGGGCAAGTTCGTCGAGGACGCGGAAGATTTAAGTGGGGGAGAGTGTGATGTGCTGCGTCATGGCACATCTCCAGGGGGCCATTTTGTATGTATGAGCATGCCTTGGTGCTTGATCATTAGTCAAGTCTTGCACCAAGTAACCTCAGGGGTAGGGAATGGCACTTTTGTAATTATGCATATATCTCCCAGACAAAAATCATATATGTTCCTGGGAAGACTTCATTTGCTTAGAATGCTCCTTAGGGGGGGTGACCTGGTGACTTAAGGAAGCACCATGGCCACCAGCAGATAGGGGCTTAAGCTGTGTACTCCCTTGCCCTATCAAGGCCTTATATGAATAAAATGATGCTTTGCCATGTCCCTTTGTGTATGCATTCTTTACAGTCTATGTATTGCTTGTTTGTTACCTTCGTTGGGCCATTGCGTGCCACTTGACTGTGTTGTTGGCTCTGATTGTTGTGTGGGATGTTGCCTCTGGATAACTTGCCTCGTGCTTGCTCCCGCTTCATAATTTCCCTTACTTGTGTGAGACTTGTAACGTGGCTAACCATTGAGTTTGCTTGCCGCAGGTGTGAATTCTAGGCTGACTTGCTAGTTAAAAGTGTTAACAAGTGCCGCACGTTCCGTCCATTCAAGTATCGAAGTTGACGGCCCATGACACCCCTGACTGCAAAGTCTGACTCATTGATCCTTCTATTGGCCGAAGGACGCTGCCCCTGCTCGGTGGATTTGGTTCTTCATCCCCTGGGTGTCTAGGGCTTCGGGGCGGCTGCCCAGCCCTATTCTGCCTCTGGTGCTGGGGATTTCCACAACCAGCTTGAGATGGCAGCTACTACTTAGGGACCTAAATTGGGACATCATCTTGGGCCACATGTGTCTGCTCCAGCCTTTGAGGCCATGCTGGCTGGAGCGGAGGACTTGGATTGGGAGCCCGCTGAGGTGGCGTACTCGGTGGCTGATCTGGTTGAGAGGCTGACATAGCCTGTCCTCGAGCCAATTGAATGGCTGCTTCAAGAGCGGCCGTGGCATCCCTCTGCCAACGATCCATGTCCGCATGCCGCTTATTCAGCTCCTGGCACTGACGCTCAATCTCCCTTTGCTGCAGTGCCAAGGTTTCCGCTGCACTCTCTTGATTGGCCTTCAGATTGGCCAACTCGTCTTGCTATACCCCCAGGGTTGACTTTAGCATCTCCGAATTTAATTCCTCCTCTTCGAATTCCAAATGTGGTTCATTCTCAGCCACATTTGGAGTAGGAGGTTGAGATGATGCAGCGCTAGCGGTCTGTCCAGCTCTCTTAGATGTCTTTGCCCTTTGATCTTCTTAAGACTTTTTGATCAAACTCTCAATGAAAGCACCAGAATGTTGACCCTTGATTTGGCCAATGACACAGAGTCAGAATTACGACAAGAAATGAGATGATAGTCAAGAATGGGATCAAATGGTAAAGGAATGACACAAATGATTTATAGTGGTTCAGCCCCAATGAATGGTAATGACCTACATCCACTTAATGTTCTTATTGATATTGAACCTCAAAACCGTGATCAAAGAACTAGAGTTCTTGAGTATCACAAGCTTTGAGAAGATTACAATTTCGGCGAATAATCACACTCTATTTTTCTCTCTGAATACCAAAAATGTCTAAGGTTTCCAAACTCCAACCCCCTCCCCTGAGCCCTATCATCACTATTTATAGGTTGAGGTGGGTTACATGGGCCAATGGGTCGTAATTACAATTAATGATAGCATATCAAGATAAATAAAGGAAAATATCTCAATGTTATTATTACAAGATTGCGTATCTTAAAGGAAATAACTAAAAGCATGCGACCAGACTGGTCGTATCTAATCATGAGATCTGATGGTGTAAAGAACACCTAGTCGATGGTCGAGCAGGATCTTTTCATCTGAAATCACCACGTGGCAGACACGTGTAAGGAAAGTTTGCCACGTCATCAGAAGCCATTTTTGGGTAAACAATTTCAATTAAAGAAATTTCCAAATTAAATCAATTTTAATTTAATTTATGATTTTTCATTAAATAATAATTATTGCTAGTTATGATAACAACACTCTAGGATTTTTTTCAAACAAACCCTAGGTTGTACCAAGTAAGGGGCGGCGGTAGGAGGGGGCTAGGCTTGGCACAAGGGTGAGATGCTAGGTAGTGAGGCACGTATGGCTGGGTGGGTGCATTGGGGGGGGGGGGGGGGCAAGGGCGTGGGTTGGTGTGCAGGGGTGCGGTGGCTGGCACACGCTGGCTAGGCAATAACTCGGGGCTTGGGCTCCGACAGAATTTTACCTAGAATTTTTAAACAAAAAATTACAAAATTCCTATGCCCCAAAATGGCTTACATATTTCATCTAGAAATTTTAAGAACAATTTCTAAACCCAAAAACACCATTATAAACAACCCTTAAGAATCTATCATCATGAAAATAAACATTTATCCATTCAAACATATATCACATATAATAAAAAAAAAATGCATATAACCCCACGCAACAATTAATAATATGTATAGAATAATGACCAGCTCTGATACCAATTGTTGGAAAAACATTCATAGCACGCAGCAAAATGAGCGTGCTGGGCCCATTCTTTCAAGAACAACAACAATAAAAAAATTCCATTAATCATATAAACAATTTATATGACCAAGAAAACAATCCAGAAACATTAAAATACATTATTATTAATCATGCAACAAATATATAAATATACAATATTTTTATATATAACATATAAACACAAAAAAAAATCAAGAACATGTACAATTACCTCTTAAAGCCTATCAAGTGTCCTTGAGTCTTTTCGTATATTTTTCGATTTTCCTAGCCAAAACTTTAAACACTAAAGCCACGATCTTCTGGAGTGTTCTCTACACCTCAAGATGTGTGTGGGCACATAGAGAACATGGGTTCGTATTTTTAGGAATCACAAGTAATTATCAACACATGAGAACTAGAATTATGGTTTGAGAACGGTTGGAATAAAGAAGAAGAAAGAAAGAGCTTTTGTGTAAGAAAAATTCTAAGAACTTTTCTTAATTGTATCTGATATGTGAAGTGTATTGTGTTCTTGTATATCTTCTCTTCTCTTTATTCTATATCATATATATAGAGATATTTCTATTACCTTATTATTCCTAATAATAATAGTAATATTATAAAATATCATAATGATGATATGATTTGTTTTAGGTAAATATCTAACTTACCAAATTTGAAAAAATCATTTTCAAATTATTAAATAATTAAATAAATAAAATAAAAACTACACTGATACAATATCAATATATGTGGTACACGCATGGCACAATCTCTGAACACTACGTGACCCACTATTCCCTTTTCAGGAATTTTGCATTTTCTTTTATTATTATTTAATTAAAATCAATATTCCACAAAATAAGGTATTTATCTTTTTAAGGAAAAGATGGCAACAATATTTCAATATTTAAATTTTAAATTCAAAATTCAAAATTCAAATTATGATCATCATTATCATTATCTTTTAAAATTCAATAAATCAAAAACTATTTTTGACTTACCAATTTTATTTTCTCTCACTCAAATAAAATAATTCATTTCAAAAGTTAATTTCTTTATTTATATATATGAATTTCAAAATTTTACATATTTAAATTAATAGATATATTTTCCAAAATTAATTATTCAACCTCAATTATCATAGATTTGCATACTTAACCCGAAGAATAAAATTCTTCTCAAATTCCCAAATTACAATTATACAATTGTATCAACTACTACCTTGATATGATGTTGATAAAGCCATCCTGGGCACCTATGAACTTATAATATCAAGCTCCAATAAAGATTACATTATTAATGAAAGCTCTTTGATTAAATAATCATATTTATTAATCTCATGATTACTCCACTATAAATATAAGATTGAACTCTTGATAATTATGGACATATATTTACTGAGAACTTTATTTAAGAATAAAGTGTCCATTGATATAATCATTACATACAGCGTCGATCCTCTATTAATGATTCATAATTAAAAGGCAATAAAATTATCGTTTTACCCTTTTAGCTATATCTTGTTCCTAGAGTACCATTGACTTTACTAGTGAAGGTTGTGTCACAACAAGTTTGCGACGTGAGCGCTCATAACCTTTCCAGTTCCAAAACTCAACCAAATAGGGAACCATTATTCAATCTATAAGAAGCTATAGATTCCATATCTGTTAAACTACGTCCCCAGCCATATATATCATCGAGTACCCAAAACAATTGTTCTTAGCCTGATCATTCTGACAAACCTTAACGCATGAATGAAAGGATCCAATGACATAATCGGAGTTCTGTATATTTAATTTATTTATTTATTCTGACAAACAATTATTTTATTTATTTATTAATTTATTTTGTGAATAAAATTAACTTTGATTGATTGTACCAAGGTGCATGATAAGTGGTGATGCACCTTAGTAATTAAGTGTGGGCATGTGCGTAGTTGTATGGTGTACATGCATTAGAAATTTTCTATACACCTTTGATTCATTTTATTAGAGTTATTTTATTTAATTAAAAAAAGAAAAAATAAATAAAGAAGAGAGAAAGGGATATGGGCATGTGGCATAGCAGGAAAGGGAAGGAATTATTTTCGTATTTAATGTGGCAATATGATGATGCAAATTGATGATGGCTAGATAAATTGGTATTTTCTTCTTTTAGTTTAATTGAAAAATCCCTTTATTTAAGAAATTAGAATAAATAAAATTAATGGAAAATTAGAAAGAGGAAACTTACCCATTCCCATTAGGACTAGTGTGGCTAGGTTAGATTTAAAGGAAGGAAAGATAAGAGAAGTGTAACACCCTGGGTAACCAAGGTCGTTACACTGTGTGATTATAAAGGTGCAAAACTTGCTAATCAAGTCATATAGTTTAAAATGTGACTCTAAAGTCATAATCAGGTTAAGGTTAAAAGATTTTGGTCACAAACAGGAAATTTCTCATTAAAATAAATGTTTAATACATGGGATCCCAAAACAGGTTTTAAAGGATAGTTTACACAATTTCAAAGTTTGTGTACAACCATAAGCCACTGTAATGGAAAAATAGGCACTTTAGGTTCTAATTTCCCTGTACCATCTCTCAGCCGAGCAGACGACCATGTACATTCTGCCCCAGACCTCGCCAACTCAAAATTGGTCCACCTTGCCTTTGCCTTTACCTCCACCATGTTGCACCCGTGAGCCAAGGCCCAACAAGAAAACTATAATGCATAGCATAAATGATACAAAAAAACAAATAATCAACAAGGCTGCCACCTAGGTAAACAGCATGCCATAATAGTCATTTACTCAAAGAGGTCAAACAATTATTCATAAAAAAATCATCACAGTATTAAACAAGTTATAATCATCAGACAAAAATAATAACATAACAATGTTCATCATACAATACTCAAGGTCGACGCCCTTAGGCCGCACCCTCTATTTAACTCACTGACTCCAGCGTGCTTAAGCCAAGCTTAGTGATTATTAAGCTGTCCTCAGCTACCAATGGCCGAGCTGCGTCCTTAGCACAATTATCAATTCCGACACTCTTAGGTCGTTTATTTCATGCTCTCATGGCATATCATAATCATACAACAATTACATTCGAATATAAAGAGCCCTTAGTCCCAACAATCACACACGGGTGAAGTTTTCTTACCTTTGATTCCGAGAGCTGTAGCTAATTGCGACGACCTTATAGCACGATCCTGTCTGGACCCTAGCGTACACCTAGTCACAACCGTAAAATAGAACCCTTATTAAAATTCAATTCCGTAACCCAACTTCGAGACCGAACCCAAACCCTCGGGACCCCAAGTTCCAAATGAGGTCGTGAACCCGTCCCCCAAGCCCCCAAGTTAAAACCCTAAGAAAATACCCAAAAACCAAGTTCTGCAGGCAGGGTAGCGCTACAACACTACAGGAGGGCGCTACAACAATATAGACAGAAACCTAGCCCCCCAAGAACACAGCCTAGCACTGTAGTGTTCCCAGCCTAGCGCTACAGCGCTGCAACCCGAACATGCAAAATTTTGGGTTTTTCCACCGAAGTATCCCGAGCCAAAACTCCAAACATCTATCCCAAACCTCAACCAAACTGAAAATTAAACCTATAACTCACTATATCTCACTAAAAACCACCTAACAACATCAAGAACTTAGTTAATAGCATCATCAAACACAGAACACCAAAATTGAGCTTGAAGCTCAAGAATTTCATCTGAAAACCAGAAAACTGAGATAATCAAGATTAGAAATTTTTACCTCTAATGAATGAATTCGACCCTAGGTTTCCCTCAGTGTTCCTCCCAGCTTTGTTTCCTCCAATTCCCAAGATTAAATCCTTAAACTTCAATTTTAAACCAAGCTCAGAAACCATTCCCAACAAAGCTCAGCAAATTCAGACAAAACCTTAAACCTTACTTTAATTTGGAAGCTAATTCCAAATGAGCTTCTTAGCCACTCCAAGGATCAAAGTCCCAAGACCTAGCCTATACTCTCTCTGAGTTCTCAGCTTCAAAATTCTCAAGGGAGAGTGAGAGAAAGAACAAATTGTGAGGGAAGGAGAGAGAGGTGAGTTGAGTGTTCTATTTTCCTTCTTTTTCCTTCACAGCTTCTACACTTTCCACTACTTTCTACTAAAGTCTAAAGAAACAAAGTATATCAGTTATCTTTCCTAATAGCCAAAAGACTCTTCAACCCTCCCAATTAAAAACTGTAATGCTCTGGTTACCCCAGAACAGTTACGGTGAATGGTGGACCAGAAATTTGACCCGCTACCCGAGTCCTTTGGTCAAAAATGTGCTCTAAATGTAATTAACAGGTTAAGGTGGAAAACTAATAAAAAGGGAATGGATCTTTTCATTACAAACTGCTCTACAGAGCTAATCAAAACATTTGCAAGCTGTTCTCAGTACAAAAAGGTCGTTACTGTTTCGAATTTACAATCCCGCCGACCTAAGCGGCAAAAATAGGGTAAGCCCCCTAGTTCCTCTGAGAACGCCTTGGCCATGGTGGTCAAGCGGCCGCATAGGTACACATCACCACCTAAGCTCTCCACTCAAGGCTGGGTGAGCTTTTCTTTCCCTTTACCTTCACCACATAGCACCCATGAGCCAAGGCCCAGCAAGAAAACACAATAAAGCATGATATAATATCAACAATGATCGTAATAATCATCCAGGACTATCAGTCCCAACAAATAGGTGACTATCGCAAGAGTCACTAATACGGGGACAGCACCCTCCAGCCATGTGACGATAAGGTCACCAGGGCTTAACAGATAAGTGAGCCTTTCATAAGTTCTAACAGGATAGGTGTATGGTGATTAGTCACCAACATAACTTTCCTCATGACTTACAGTCATAACCCTGGAACAGCATTCCCTAGCCATGTGACAAACAGTCACCGGGGCCATATGCCCTAGCTCTGAATAACTGGTCTTAGACCAGACAAGCGCTTATAAGTTCATCGACCTTAGGGTCGGTCCAGCGTTAATACCCCATATGAGTCATTCTTTGCTGATATCAATTAGATCTAATCTTCATTTGGCTCGGCGTTCATGACACTATGCCATTTCTGACTCTTTAGGTCAGTGTCCCTGACTAATCAGTACATATACAAATATTCAACATTTGATAGCATTTAATAGGAAATCCATGTCCACATCTATCAATCAACATGCCTCAATAACAATCACGCATGTCATATATACACAGGGTGCAGTTTTCTTACCTCAGATTCGAGCTGGGAAGATTAAAAGAACGACCCGTGAGAACGATCAACCTTTAGTCCTTTACCGGTTACCTAATCATAACCAAACACGGGACATCATCAATAATAATGGTCAACATAGGTTCCCACACCAATGTCTAGCCTCCGAAAGATCAATCCCAACTAATCCAAGTAGTAGGGACACTCCCGAGGCCCATAGCTAAGTTCCCGGGGTCAAAACGAGCAAACGGGGTGAAAACAGGGCAAGGGCTGCGGCCCTGGCACCATGGGCCGCGGCCCCAGAAAATCCTGAAGCAAGCGCCGCGGCGCCCAACACCAAGGGCCGTGGCGCCCAAGAACAGGGTCGCGGCCCCCAACCCTGGGCCATTCCCAAACGTGTTTTCAACTTCTCCAAGCTTCCAAAATCATACCTAACCATCCCCAATCATCAAAACAAGGTTCCCAAGCTTCCCAAAACACCAAAACCCTCAAAACCAACCAAAAACCCAACAATTCACAAAGTCTAATTCAAAGCTTAGAAACTCAGAAAACTCAAAACTTTAAACATAGATTACCTTCGATCGTGTTGTTTCCCGTCAAATCCTTCGGTTAAGAAGCTTCTAATCTTCTCTAGGATCGCTATGCCTCAATCCTCGCTTGATTCTGACTCCTAGAACTCGAGATATCTTCGAAAATGCTCAAACGGTAAAACGGACTATCGAAAGGGAGAACGAGAGGTTTTCTAATCGTACGTTCTATCTGACAGCTACTTCAAGCTTAAGTAACCTCAAATAAAACCTAATGCTCGGGGTCCCGAAAATACCCCCGGGGACATTATAGTCAAAACCTCCGAAATTTCACCCTGATCTCAAATATTCCCAATTTATCATCAAATAAACATTCCTATTACCCCAAAATTGACCCCGTTATGACAAAACCGCTAATCAATTATATATGACTGTCTCATGCCGAAGAGCTCGAATATATCTCCATAATAATGGAATTTCATTCACAAACCAAGTTCTGCACCCAAATACACATATTCACCCTCAATGGGCCAAATTATCAAAATAGCATAATTATTCAAATGTGGACCCACATGCACGCATATAGCATCATATCATAATATAATTCACATATACATGCATAATATCATTTAATGGCATAATTAAGCAAGTATGGCCCTCCCGACCTACTAATCTCGCCATTAAACCACATCGGAGAATTCGGGGCATTACAAAAACTAAGCCTTTTAATCAATCTAAGGGTATTTTGTTCATTTGCTTCCAATTCCCGCTAATTACTCGAGTGTCCCTAATATTTACCACTTAAATCTTGTCATCTAATTAATCACTAATTATTTTCCCCAATGTCTAAAAATCTCCAATATATTTCCCAAATTCCCAAAAATACCCTCAGGCTCGCACGAGCTGGGTATAAATCCCCCCCGAGACTATTTTACTAAACAGCTCGGCCTCGAGCCATATGCTGTAAATATATCCACATAATAATGTGGTCTCAACAATTTACCACGAATATTCACATTTATGCCCTCAACGGGCCAAAATTACAATTATGCCCTTATAAGCTAAATAGGGCCCACATGCTTATTAATACTCATAAACATGCTTTTCACATATCCATATGATCATATAATCATGCTTATCACATAATCATGCATTTAATCATTTAAATCACACATAAACAAATTATGCCCTCCCAGCACACTAATCAAGACCCTTAAGCCTTATTAGTGATTTTGGGTTATAACTATCCCCTCCTACTGAGAATTTTGTCCTCAAAATTTACCTGAATAACTCGGGATACTGATCCCGCATTGCTGTCTCAAGCTCCCAGGTCGCTTCCTCGACCCTGCTATTCCTCCATAACACTTTAACCAGAGGAATCGTCTTGTTCCGTAGAACCTTATCTTTCTATTCTAAGATCTGCACCGGTTGCTCCTCATAAGACAAATTTGTCTGCAGTTCTAAATCCTCATACTTCAACAAATGTGTCCTATCTGAGATGTACTTCTAAAGCATAGAAACATGGAATACGTCATGAACCCCTAACACCGACGGTGGCAAGGCTAACTTGTAAGCCATTTGTCTGATTCTTCCCAGGATCTCAAAAGGTCCAATGAATCTAAGGCTCAGCTTGCCCTTCTTTCAAAATCTCCTCACCCCTCGCAGTGGTGAAACTCGTAGAAACACGTTGTCCCCAACTTGAAACTCCATGTCCCTACGCTTGGGATCAGCGTAGCTTTTCTGCCTGCTTTGTGAGGCGAGCATTCGAGCTCGGATCTTGTCAATAGCCTCATTAGTCTTCTGAACCATGTCCGGTCCCAAATACTTTCTCTCACCCATCTCATCCCAATGAATGGGTGTCTACATCTCCTCCCATATTACATCTCATATGGAGCCACTCCAATCGTTGATTGATAACTGTTGTTGTATGAGAACTCAATCAATGGGAGATACTTACTCCACGATCCCTCAAAGTCGATCATGCATGCCCTAAGCATATCCTCCAACACTTGAATCATCCTCTCAGATTGTCCATCAGTCTGAGGATGAAAGGTCGTGCTGAACTTCAGCTGAGTCCCCATAGCCTTCTGCAAACTACCCCAAAACTTGGAGGTAAAGATAAGATCCCAGTCTGTCACAATAGACTTAGGAACCGCGTGGAGACGTACGATCTCCGTCACATACAACTCTGTATACTGATCCATTGTATATGTCGTCTTCACTGGAAGAAAATGAGTTGATTTGGTGTATCTATCCATTATCAGCCACATCGAGTCATGAAGCCCCACTGTCATGGGTAAACCTCCCACAAAGTCTATCGTAATATCCTCCCATTTCCACTCGGGAATACCCAAAGGCTAAATCAACCCCGCTGGTCGCTGATGCTCAGCCTTCACCCGCTGACAAGTCAAACACCTGGCCACGCACTCTACTAGATCCTTCTTCACTCCAGGCCACCAATAAAATGTCCGTAGATCCTGATACATCTGTGTGGTTCATGGATGAAGTGAGTATGGCGTGGTATGCAATTCATCTAGTATCTCGCGTCTAATCCCCACATCAGTCAGAACACAAATCCGACCCTGATACCATAGTAAACCAACCTCAGAAATAGAATAGTCCTTAGTTGCTCCCACGAAGATATTCTCTCTAACCTCCAATAATTGTGCATCCACCAGCTGACCCTCCTTAATCCACTACTGTAGGGTTGATTGTAAAGTAATGTTGGCCAACCGGCCCACCACCAACTCTATCCTCGCTCTAGACATCTCATCAGCCAACTCTCTCGATATCTGAGTGGAACAAAACAACTGCCCCGAGCCTCTCCGCCTCAATGCATTAGCCACTACATTGGCTTTCCCTTGGTGGTAAAGAATATCACAGTCATAGTCCTTTACCAACTCCAGCCAATGCCTCTGTCTCATGTTTAGGACTTTTTGCATGAAGAAGTACTTCCAACTCTTATGATCGGTGTATATCTTGCACTTCTCCCCATAAAGATAATGCCGCCAAACCTTCAGTGCGAATACCACCGCTGCTAATTCCAAATCATGGGTAGGATACTGCTACTCATACTCCTTTAGCTATCGTGATACATAAGCTATAACCTTCTCGTTCTACATCAACACACAGCCTAAACCCAACCTCGATGCATCGCAATAAACCGCAAACTTTCATTTCTGCGAAGGAAGACTCAGCACAGGTGCAGTAATAAGCCATCGCTTTAACTCTTGAAAACTATTCTCACACTTGTCTGACCAGACGAACTCCAAATTCTTCCGTGTCAATTCTATCATTGGTGCAGCAATCTTCGAGAACCCCTCCACAAACCGTCTGTAGTAACCTGCTAACCTGAGGAAACTCTAAACTTCAGAGGTGTTCCTTGGCATCAACTAATCTCTCACTGCCTCCACCTTAGATGGATCCACCTTAATCCCATCTTCACCAACAATATGTCCAAGGAATGTCACTTCTGGTAGCCAGAAATCACACTTGTTTTATTTGGCGTACAACTGGTGTTCTTTTAATCTCTGCAAGACTTGTCGAAGAGGTTGCTCATGTTCTGCCTCTGAACTGGAGTACACTAAGATTTCGTCGATGAAGACAATCACAAATTGATCCAATAAGTCCTTGAACACCTGGTTCATTATATCCATGAAGGCTGCTGGGACATTGGCCAAACCAAATGACATGACTAGAAACTCATTGTGCCCATACCTTGTACGGAAGGCTGTCTTTGGTATATCCCCATCCTTGATCCTCAGTTAGTGATAACCAGATCGAAGATTAATCTTCGAGAATACCCTCTTTCCCTACAATTGATCAAACTAGTTATCGATCCCTACAACTGATCAAACTGGTACTTATTCTTGATGGTCAACTTGTTCAACTCTCTGTAGTCTATACACATTCTCAGAGTCCCATCCTTCTTCTTCACGAACAAAACCGGAGCACCCCATGGTGAGTAGCTAGGCCTGATAAACCCTAAATCTAGAATTTCCTTTAGCTATATCTTCAATTCCTTCAGTTCCACCGGTGCCATTCTATATGGTGTCCTTGCACTGGCTGTGTCCCCGGTGCCAACTCAATGAAAAATTGAATCTCCCTGTGCGGCGGCAACCCTGGTAAATCCTCAGGGAATTCATCCAAGAACTCACGAACTAATCTGGTCTCTACTGGCCCTGTTGGCAACACTCTAGTAGTATCCACAACACTAGCTAGGAAGCGTATACATCCCCCCTGTAATAGGTCCCTAGCCCTCAACGTTGATATTATGGGTACACGGGGTCCACATACCACACCCACAAAAATAAAGGGATCCCCTCCCTCAGGCTCAAAGGTCACCATCTTCTTCCTATAGTCAATAGTAGCTTTGTATCTAACCAACCAATCCATCCCTAAAATTATGCCAAAGTCCTCCATGCCTAACTCAGTCAAGTCTACTGATACCAACCATCACTGGCAGTGCTCTAACCCATCTCCTATAGACTACCAGTTCCCCTGTAGGTAGTATAGTCCCAAACCCCGCAATACAATACTCACTAGGTCTATACAATCTATCAATCACCTTACTAGAAACAAATGAATGTGTAGCACCAGAGTCAATAAATACAGTAAAAGGAAAGCCAGTGCTAGAAAGTTAACCTGTCACCACCGAGGGGATAGCCTCGGCCTCTGCCTGCGTCAAGGTGAACACTCGAGCTGGAGTCAAGCTGTCCACCTTCCCTGCTTCCCCTTTCTTCACTGTTGGGAAATCCTTCTTGAGGTGTCCCACCACCCCACACACACAACAAGCCTTGGCCTGACATTCTCCTGGATGGCGTCTTCTGCACCTCGTGCATTTTGGGTAACTACTCCATGTGTCACTGCCTCCCTGGCGGCCTCCTTGAACACCCCTACCCCTCCTATCAGGACCAGCAATGGTCGAAGTGTCAGGGGTCTTCCTCTTCAGATCACTGGGTCCCCCGCCCCTACCAGATCCTGAATATGGTGGCACCGTCCTGCGAACCTCCCGTATCATAGAATTCTCCCCCCAAATCTTGTTTTCTGCTTCCTCAGCGCTAATAGCCTTCTCAACAGCCTGGGCATAAGTCGTCCCCCCAAGTACTATTGTAATTCTCACATCTCGGGCTATCATAGCATTAAGATCCTTGATGAATCTGTCCTGCCTAGTTGCATCAATTGGCACAAGATCTGGTGTGAACTTCACAAGTCTATCGAACTTCAGGGCACATTCTGGAACTGTCATTTTGCCTTGTACCAACCCCACAAATTCATTCACTTTTGCTGCCCTGACGGCAACATTATAATATTTCTGACTAAACAAGTCCTTGAATTCGTCGGAACCCAGAGTAGTAACATCTCTAGTCTGGGAGGCCACTTCCTACCAGATCCACACATCCTCTCTCAGCATATATATGGCACAAGCCACCCTATCCTGACCCTTTACCCTCATCAAGTCCAGGATAACAGTAATCATACTCATCCACTGTTCAACTTTTAGTGGATCTGGTCCCCCCTCAAAAGTTGGAGGATGTTGTCTCCTGAACTGCTCATACAACGGCTCCCACCTATTCCCAACTTCTAATTGCTGAACAACTGGTGCCGCTGCAGGTGGCACAATAGGTGCAACACTCCCTAATGGAGCCTGCTGTCTCAATAGACGGATCTGCTCTTCCTGGCTCTGAAGCTGGGCTTGCATGTCTCCCATAATCTGCTGCCAGTTCTCGAGGACGGGCGGAGGGTTCTGGCCCTAGTCATCATCTCTAGTCTCAGACCTAGTGCTGACTAGTCGTGTAGATTGTCTTGGATGCATAGCTATCCATGTTAATCTGCAATCGACGACTCGGCGATCAGACTATGATGACAGGGTAACAATCCTTCCATAATCCTCCATTGGAACACAACCAATCACAAGCAATAAAGATATAAAAATTCATCCACATGCAACACCAATGCTAATAAGCATGCCTCAATATCATCACACAACAGTCAAGGGCCAGGCCCTATAAGTATCTCAGGCTCCCTATTAATCAAGCAGATAACAACAATCATTGTTCTTTCCAATCACTTAAGCATATAAACATGTATACACAATTACCAAACCCTGAGTTCAGCTTGTCTTTAGCAGCGAATGTACATGTCCAGCCAGTCTTCAGGAACTCTTAAACCTAGGACGCTCGGATACCAAGTTGTAACACCCTAGGTAACCAAGGCCATTACATTGTGTGATTATGAAGGTGCAAAACTTGCTAATCAAGTCATATAGTTGAAAACGTTACCCTAAAGTCATAATCAGGTTATGGTTAAAATATTTTGATCATAAACTGGAAATTTCTCATTAAAAAAAAGGTTTAATACATGGGATCCCAAAACAGGTTTTAAAGGATAGTTTACCAAATTTCAAAGTTTATGTACAACCACAAGCCACTCTAATGGCAAAATAGGCAATTTACGTTCTCCTGTCCTTGTACCATCTCTTGACCATGGTGGCCGAGCAGCCGACCATGTACATTCTGCCCCAAAACTCTCCAACTCAGGACTGGTCCACCTTGCCCTTGACTTTACCTTCGCCACGTAGCACCCGTGAGCCAAGGCCCAGCAAGAAAACATAATATCATAACACAATCAGTATCAGTAACTAAGTAGTTCACAGAGTATAACCAAATGATTTACAAGACATTAATTAATTACCCAACAAGCCATAGCAAATAATCTAGAGCAAGAAAACTATAATGCAGAGCATAAATGATATAGACAAACAAATAATCCATAAGGTTGTCAACCAGGTAAACAGCATGCCATAATAGTCATTTACTCAAAGAGGTCAAACAATTATTCATAAATCAATCATCCCAGTATTAAATAAGTTATAATAATCAAACAAAAATAATAACATAACAATGTTCATCATACAATACTCAAGGTCGATGCCCGTAGGTCGCACCCTCTATTTAACCCACTGACTCCAGCCCGCTGAAGCCGAGCTCAGTGATTATTAAGTTATCCTCAACTACCAATGGCCGAGCCGCGTCCTATGCGCAAATATCGATTCGAGCACGCTTTGGCCATTTATTTCATGCTCTCATGGCATATCATAATCATACAAAACTTACATTCATATATAGGGAGCCCTTAGTCCCAACAATCACACATGGGTGCGGTTTTCTTACCATTGATTCCGAGTGCTTTAGCTAATTGAGACGACCCCTCGAGCATGATCCTATTCGAGCCCTAGCATACACCTAGTCACAACCGTAAAATAGAACCCTTATTAAAATTCAATTTAGTAACCCAACTTTGGTACCAAACCCAAGCTCTCGAAACCCCAAGTTCCGCCAAACGAGGTGTGGAACCCGTCCCCTGAGCCCCCAAGTGAAAACCCTAAGAAAATACCCAAACCAAGTTTTGGAGGCAGGGTAGCGCTATAACACTACAACAGGGCACTACAGTGCTATAGACAGAAACCCAACCCCAGGAACACAGCCTAGCGCTGTAGTGCTCCCAACCTAGCGGTACAGCGCTGCAACCCAAACATGCAAATTTCTGGGTTTTTCCATTGAAGTTCCCCGAGCCAAAGCTCCAAATATCTAACCCAAACCTCAACAAAACTCCAAATTAATCTTATAACTCACTATATCTCACCCAAAACCACCTAACAACATCAAGAACTTAGCTAATAGCATCATCAAACAGAGAAAACAAAAATTGAGCGTGAAGCTCAAGAACTTCATCTGAAAACCAGAAAACCCAGATAATCAAGATCAGAAATTGTTACCTCTAATAAATGAATCCGACCCTAGGTTTCCCCCAGTGTTCCTCCTAGCTTTGTTTCCTCCAATTCCCAAGTTTAAATCCTTAAACTTCCATTTTAAACCAAACTCATAAACCATTCCCAACAATGCTCAGCAAATTTAGACAAACTTTAAACCTTACCTTAATTTGGAAGCTACTTCCAGATAAGCTCCTTAGCCACTCCAAGGATCAAAGTCCCAAGACCTAGCCTAGGCTTTCTCTGAGTTCTCAGCTTCAAAATTCTGAAGGGAGAGTGAGAGAACGAACAAATTGCGAGGGAGAGCGAGAGGTGAGTTGAGTGTTCTGTTTTCCTTCTTTTCCTTCACAACTTCTACACTTTCCACTACTTTCTACTAAAGTCTAAAGAAAAAAAAGTATATCAGTTATCTTTCCTAATAGCCAAAAGTCTCTTCTACCCTCCCAATTAAAAACTAAGCCTTTTAATCAATCTAAGGGTATTTTGGTCATTTGCTTCCATTTCCTGCTAATTCCTCGGGTGTCCCTAATATTTACCACTTAAATCTTGTCATCTAATTAATCACCAATTATTTTCCCCAATGTTTAAAAATCTCCAATATATTTCCCAAATTCCCAGAAATACCCTCAGGCTCCCCCGAGCCAAGTATAAATCCCCGCCGTGACTATTTCGCTAAACCGTTAACTAAGATCAAGAGAGGTAATGAATCTTTAGCCCTATTGTTATTATGTTTTCTTGGGTTATATGGATTGATGGATTATTTTTTTTATTTTGATGCATGAAGGATTTGACCTAGGCGTGGGGCTTGGGTATTTTATGTGGTTTAGTTTGTGGCATTGTTCTATCGTTGGTCATGGGAAATTCTTATTATAATTGAACTATAGAAAGGTTTTGTTTTAATTGTATGAAATATGATTTGATGATATGTTTTGTTGGATTAAAAGTTCTATGTAAAAGCAGGAAGGGATTTGGTTGTTTTGGCTAGGGGAGTTTCGGCCTAGGGGTGATGCCCAAGAATGTTTAGTTTCACCATTTGTTTTAATGCCAATGTACTCTTAGAAACATGATAGGTTTGTAAGATTTTAAATGGGTTCCTTTTAAAAAAAATTTAATAGATGCATGCTAGGGCTTAAGTGTTATCTTGATCTATTTTATGCTAATGTAATTCTCCAAAATATTTTGTAAGCATGCAAGAAGAAACACATGAAATATGGATGATGAGGTTTCGGCCATAAGTATGAAGCATGATGAGTTGTTTTTATTTTTGGTGTCACCCATGCATATTAAGATCATGCTAGGTTAATTGGTTAAATGAAAAGAATGTCTTAAATCTTTTATAAATTAGTGTATTGGTGATACAAGAAGAATTATATTTGAGTTTTGAGAAGCATGAATTTAAAGTAGGTGTTATGATGAATATTGCTTGCTGAATTTTGGGTATAATTGGTGAGTAAATTGGTAAAACAATGATTTGCATGCATAAGTGATGTTCCAAATGCTATCTAGATTTTATGTAATTAAAAGGGTATTTTAATTCACATTAAAATGATATTTTTACTCAAATTAATACCTACAGTTTTTTTATATTTTATGAACAAAATATAAATTTTAATTCCAAGTTTATGATTTTTGAGGGATTAATTTGTTGCTAGAAGTTTTGGGTGAAAATGAGAAATGTCTTTTGAATGAGAGAAATAATGTGTTTATTGAAATAAGTTATTACCCTAAACTATGTATATATTAAAATGATTTCTTTTTTTTAAATGTAACCATGAATTTTAACATTTTTAATAAGTGCGGGTTTTCCTTTTTTTTTTTTTAATAAGAAAGTCTTGGGTTTAAATTCACTTGTGACTTTTAAACAAAATAAATAGGTTCTGAAAGTTTAGATTAATAAGTTAAAAAATAATTATTTTGTTTAACATATTTGAGTTTACACTACATAAATTAGGTCTTAAATAATCAAGTGAAAATATATTTTTCCCACAATTAAATAAATATTTTCTCAAACCAAATCTTGTAATCACTACACCAAATACCCATTATCATAACATAAGAGTATAATACTATTGAAAAAGTATTATGATATCCATATCTGTGGTAAAAGAAAAAAATGGCATTTTGGGAGCCCCCCTATAACTTGTAAAAGTTATATTTTTTCCCAAGCTAATTTCTTTTTTCCTAGCCCGCCTATAACTCCCTCGTTTTCTTTCTTTACCGAAAATTTCAAAAAACGCCATTCACTGTTAATAAACTCGATTATGCTATTTCTTGTTTTTAATTTTATATATATATAATGTTAAGTATTAATTAATATTAATTAGCTTTGTTGCTTCATTGTCATTTCTCAAATTTTATTTTCATTATCTTTTTTGTTGTTTGGATTTTCATTTTCGTTTTCTCCGTAGTGACATTGAGGCAATTTGTTTTGTTTGGTTTTTATTTTTTGGGTTTTTTTTCAGGGTCTTCATTTGTTTGATCAGCGACTGGAATAAATTTTGAAAAAAAAGGAGGAAGGAGGAAGGAGGAGGAGGAGTTAAAATCCATGGCCGTGGTTGAGAATGCTAGAGTGGAATTGGGTAGGAACGTGGGTTTGGCTTCGTCAAATAGGAGCGTGGAGGAGGAGGCGGCGGCGCGTGGTGGTGGAGGAGGAGGTAACGATCAGGATCAGCCAAAGCATAATGGTTTGCATCAGAGCAGCAATGGTTCGATTATGAGGCCTCACGATCAGGGCCTTTTCATGAAGGTTGTGCCGGCAGCGCAAGTGGTTCAGTTGGGGTTTGATCATGGCACGAAGATCGGAGGCCCTCAGTCGACGAAGACAGTGGGAGTGGGGTCGGTTCATCATCAGCGATTGAACGGTGGGGATTTGCAGATGAATGAGGATCATGATGGGGAGAGCTTTAACCGGGATATGAGGGAATTAAGGGAGCTTTTCTCCAAGCTTAATCCTATGGCGGAGGAGTTTGTGCCTCCTTCACTTGCTAACAACCCTGGATTAAATGGTGGGTTTAACAATGGCTTTGGTCTTTTGCTTAACAACAGCAACGGCAACAGAAATGGAAACGCTAATGGCTTCAATGCTCGACGGGTATTACTACTATTAAGTCTTCTGTTTTGAAATTAATATGTGAAAGTATGTTTGGTTCCTGGGAATAGAAAATGAGAACATGGATGTTGCGAACTCCATGATTTTCCTGCTATTTGGGTATTGTAGCTCGTGATTGGCGGCCAAAATGATGTGTTGAGTAGAAGTTATACTCATATGTAAACTTGTTGGCTATGAAGTGTGTTGGGTAAAGAAGAAAACCATGATTTATGATTTAAAACTAATGTGAATTGAACTCTAACCTTGAGAACCAAGTTGAAAAGTTTGTTGATGGGTGTTGTTTTTCAGAGGAACAGCCAAGGAAAATTGAGAATGAACAACAGGACTAGTATCGCACAACGGGAAGATAGAATTCGAAAAACTATTTATGTTTCGGACATTGATCAACAGGTAAGCCATTTGCAACTTATTTTTGGTGTTTCCATTAGACCCATTATTTACCTCTTCTTTGGTGTATGCATGACTAATTCATTGGTAACTGGGACATAGGTCACTGAAGAACAACTCGTAGCTCTTTTTGTCACTTGTGGATAGGTAATTGCTCTAATCTTATGGTATCTGAACTGTTTACAATTTTGTGTTTTCACTGTTTCTCTTACTCTCTGATTGTTCTTTCCCCTTTAATTGCTGAAAAAAATGATGAATGTCGTAGTAGAATCTCTGTGACAGTGCGATTTTAATTTGGATTTGGAACAGTTTTTCTTATCTTCTTTTATTTCCATTATGAAGGTTGTTGATTGCCGAATTTGTGGTGATCCAAACTCAGTACTTCATTTTTCCTTCATTGAGTTCACTGATGAAGGTAATTTTGACCTTATAACATCATAACTAGTTTGTCATTGTGAAAGGGTCTTTAGATCGGTTATGAATGCTAGGACATTTTGATCAATTTCAGTTTTATATCTGATTAACAGAAGGCGCAAGGGCTGCTTTGAGTCTCGTAGGGACAATGCTTGGATTTTACCTTGTCAAAGTACTGCCCTCCAAGACAGCTATTGCACCAGTTAACCCAACATTTTTGCCAAGGGTATAGAGTCTTGTTGTTATGACTATTGCCTTTATTTTTAACTCTGGAATGCATCAGTCATTTCCATTTTATAATCTATCAATTGAGTACTGTTTTTCATTTCAGACTGACGATGAATGCGAGATGTGCGCAAGAACCATTTATTGTACAAATATTGACAAATATGTGATTTTCTTGTAGTCTGTAGTTGAAAATGACCTAAAGCAATTATCTATGGAACTTCTTACACGTTTATTCGGTTTGTCTTGTGTAGGTTGCTCAAGCTAATGTTAAACTCTTTTTTTGAATCAGTCTGTGGAGAGGTTAGTGCTTTTGCCAACACTTTATCTTTCTTTTATAATTCTAAAATCCTTGATACCATTTGTGAGGGGCTGGGCTGCATTTATAAACATATATTCTAATGCAAGTTTATCGCCTAAGGTTGCTTGGGGACTATCATCATTCTACTCGTATTGCCTTTGTTGAGTTTGTAATGGTATCTATCTGTTTCAATATTCCTACATTCAATATTCTGTGTTTGTGTATTATATGCTTTCTTTTCCACCATTTTTAACTATTATATTTAATGTAGAAATTAGGGAAGGTCTATTCACTACACCAATCAATTTTTTCCATAATACATCAATATAACTTTTCTAAAAATGTATTATAAAAAATCCTTAAAGTGAAATAAGGGCGGGCCTAAAAGAAAGATTAAGCGGGAAAGTAAAAAACTAAACTGAAGTATTAAAACCAAATACCCCATTTCTCTCTCTCTCTCTCTCTCTCTCTCATTGTTATGCTCTCTCCCCCAAATAGCTCATTCGTATGATAGCTCCATATCTGTTAGCTCCTCCCTCATGCCTCTCACGTTCACACTCACTTACATTTGGATCTTAATGGGAGTAGTTAAGGTAAAGGTTTTAGAATTTTTAGTACTCTTTTTAATTTATTTTTTTTTAAAAAAAAAATATAGAACTTTTTGAATGGTTTGAGAAAGCTCTTTTTGCAAGCCGAGCTTTGATTTATGAGATTTTTGGGAGGTGTTTGAAATAGTAGGTGTGGAGAGGTATGGGTATTTAAAAGTTTTAGTTATTAAAGTTTTAGCTTCAAAATACTTAGAGAGTAATAAAATTGGAATGGAATTTTACCTTTGTTTTGATTCGTGATTAGTAGTAGTTTGGTGAAATATTTATTGTATCTCATACTCTCTTTTCCTTTCTCTAACATGATATCTAAATGATTGTTCTTCTTTGGTAGCAATTTCTTTCTTTGCATCTGGAAAGTATTGTAGGAAATACTCGGGTAGATGCCAAAAGTGCAATAATACGACTCATTATAAATAGTGTGAGGAAGTCTATTCACATTTTAGAGCCACAGACCTGTACGGTAATCCCTCTAATAATTTTATTTTATTATTTTTCATGTACTTATTTCTTTATTTCCTTGGCTTTGTGGGTCTTAAGAAACTTCTAGGGAAAACTAAAAAATAGAATGAAAGAAAATTTTAATTATATAAAAGTTTTGTTTAAGTTTTCTCTTCGTACTAACGAAAGGATTATGCAATTAATTTTTGTTTAAATTTATTTTTATGATGTGCTATGGTTTAACTAAGGACTTACAAAGCTCTTGGGCTCTACTATATAAAGTCATATTGAATAAGAAAATGACATAATTAAGCTGGATTATATTCATTTGTCACATAATTAAGATTGAAATTTTCTTTCTTATAAGCATCGTAAGCATTAACCCCATCATACCACGTTGTGCTTAAATCATCAATTAAAGGAGCTGGGTATACAACAATATCATTTCTAGGTTGTTTTGGACCTGATATTAATAAGGTCAAAATGGTAAACTTCCTCTTCATACACAATCTTGGCGGTAAATTATATATTACTAGCATTACAGGCCAACAACAATATTTACTACTAAGGGAAGTGTATGGATTAATTCTGTTAGCAGAAAGACCCAAACGAATATTCCTCAGTTCATTGCCAAATTCAGGCCATTTCACATCCACTATTTTCCAAGCTGGAGAGTCAGCTGGATGTCTCATCTTACCATCCTTTACTCTATCTTTGGCATGCCAAATTAAATTTTTAGCATGATCATCATTTCGGTACAACCGAACCAAACGAGGTATCGATGATAGATACCATAAAACCTTTGCAAGGACACCGTTTCTAACCGCATCAGAATTTTTTTTCTTTTTCCATCTAGACTCGCCACTTGTCGGACATGAAATTGTGTCAACAAATCTTTTTCGATATAATGTACAATCATTAGGACAAGCATGTATTTTTTCATATTTCATGCCTAACGAACGCAACGTCTTCTTTGCCTCATAAAATGAAGGTAAGATTTCAATACCCTTCGGTAATAAATTTCCTAAAAATGATAACAACTCTTTCGTTCTCTTATCACTCCATCCATGTTTGGATTTTAAGTTATACAACCTAAGCAGTGTTGATAATTTTGTGAACCTTTTACAATTAGGGAAAATGGGTTTTTCAGCTTCTTCGAAGATGAATTGAAATTTAACTTGATCTACTCGAGATTCATATTGTGCATCATCAATCAATTCTACAATATCATCAACTTCATAATCCACATCAAAATACTTATTATTCTTAGATGGTCCCTCGTCAGTGACTTTCATTCGTTTTCTGTGCAAAAACCACACTTTATAACTTTTGTCTATTCCGTTCTTAAAAAAGTGATCTTTTATTTTAACAATTGTCATCCTAACAATGTTACCACACCTAACACAAGGACAAGTAATACTATTAGGAGATTGAGTATTCGTTGCACAAAATTGCAAGAAAAACTCAACTCCATTCCTATATTTCACTGATAACCTATCCGCTGACATCTAGTCTCTATCCATTTTCAAACTTCACACAAACAAAAAAAATCCAAACAAACAAAGCAACAAACATTAACAATTAGGTTCATGAATTACCTAATTGACAAGTAAACAAAAGAAACAATATGTCCAAAAAAATTTGGTCAGCATTTCTCCTATTTCTATCACATTTCCCAAATTTTAAAACATACATGTATACAAAACATATTATACACAAAAATATTCAACATATCAATCAAATATGCATAATTCGCATATGACTAAATCTAAAAAAAAATTGGACAACATTTCCCCTATTTCTATCACATTTCCCAAATTTAAACGAACGTATATTCATCACATAAACACAACAAACCAATTAATCAATCAAACATGCATAATTCTAGCCTTATATCATCACAGCACACAGTCCCAGAACCTATCGCCACTAATTTATAAATTCTACATTCCACTAAGTTCAATATCTTAATTATATATTAATGTAAAAAATATTGTTACCTCAAATATTAAATCATCCAAAGCTTGATCTAACCAACAAATTCGTCAATAAAAAACCTATTCAAATATACCAATAAACAAAAAATAAATGAAAAAGTTATCAAAATATATATATATATATTCAAACTATTAAACTTAAAAGTTAAAAAAAAAATAAAAAGTTAACAAAATATAAAGAAAATTTTACTAAAAATATTAAAACTAAATAATAAATAAAGTAGAACTTATAGAAAATATATAAAGTAATCTATATACTCATTTACATAATAAAATCCGAAATTAAATTTAATAAAAAAAATTTAAAAAGTTAACAAAAAATAAAGAAATATAATAAAAAATTTATAAAAAATGAAATCTTAAAATGCAAAGTTTAGACTTAAAACAATTACATGATCTCAATATAAAACTAACCAACAAATTAAAAATCCGAAATATAGCTATTTCTGTAACGACCCAAATTGCCTGGAGGGCATAATGGGAATTATGTGTGATTTTAATTATAAAGATGCATGATTATGAGTTAAAGCATGTTATATGATTATTTGAGTATTTGAAATGCATGACTATGTGTATTAGTATGCATGTAGGCCCTGATTAGGTTAGAAGAGCATGATCGTAATTTTGGCCGTTATGGGCATAACTGTATTGATATATGTGATAGTTGTCGAGACCACATTATTATGTGGATATATCTGTGATCTGTGACTCGAGACGATCCTAGTGAGGAAAGTAGCGAAAAAGTCATGGCGGGGATTTATACCCGGCTCGGGGTGAGCTTAGGGGTATAAATGGGAATTTAGCGAATATACTAGAGTCTATTTTGACATTGAGGAATCTTATTGGTGGTTAATTAGGTATTGGGAATTAAACGGGAAATATTAGAGACACTCGAGGAGTTAGCGGGAATTGGGTAAAATGACTAAAATGCCCTTAAGTAGATTAAAGGGTTTAGATTTAATAGGGAGGGCATAATGGTCATTTGGCTTACAGGAATTAAGTATTACCAAGGCTTTATGTTAGTGGGAAGTGTAGAGAAGTGTAGAAGTCTGAAAAAGGAAGGAAAAGGAAGGGAAAAGAAAGGAGCGAAAACAGAGAGAGTTCTCTAGGTCGGTTTATATTTCCTTCACCTGTTTCTTGAGGATTTTTGGAGTAAAGCTCAAAGGAGAGCTGGGATAAACTAAGAATCAAGAATTCTAAGCTAAGTATGGGGAATTGGCAGAGGTTTAGCAAGGGTTCATCAACACTTGAGGTAAGACTTTAGAGTTCTTCAGTTTCTGTTTTTGGTTTTTGAGCTATGGTGCTTAAGTTGAATTGGATGGAACTTTGGGGAATTCAGGTCTAAGGCTGAGGAGGAGCAAGCCAAGGAAGTCTTGAGGCAACTTGTGGTCAAAATTCTACCAAAGGTATAAACCCTTAACTCCAACTTTGTTGTTCAGCTGGTTTTTACTGAGTTTTAGAGCTTGGGAGTGGCTATGGTGAATTTTGAGTTTGGGGATGCATGTGCTTGAGTTCTAGGTATTTGGGGTGCTTGGGATGAGTGGAGTATTGTCATAAGGTTTTTTTTGAGTTTGGGAAAGAGTTGGAAGAGTTTTGGTTGAGGTTGGTTCGAGGAAATCGCAAGAATGGGAAACTGAAGCTGGTTTGTCTGTGACTAGCGCTACAGCGCTAGCCTTTGGGCGTTGTAGCGCTAGGCCATGATGCTAAGGGAATTTTGGCTTCTATTTGTAGCACTGTAGCGCCCTCCCATGAGCGCTGTAGCGCTACCCTGCCTTCTGAAGGGGATTTTAGGGTTTTTTGCAAGGGCTTTTGACCTAGGGTTTAGGGTTTGATTCCACCACCTTGTTGGGTGGAACTAGGACTTCCCGGGGGCTCGGGATTAGCCCCGAGGCTAGGTTTTGGACTTGAGGGTTGATGGTAACTTTGGCCCATGATTTTGTTTAGGTGAGCGCTAGGGCTTGAGGGGGATCGTGCTCAAGGAGTCGAGGGATCAAAGCTAGTGAATTGAAAGGTAAGAAAACTGCACCCGATTATATGTTTGTGACGGGACTAAGTGCTCCCGAGAATTTTATCGTGTCAATGATGGTATCACGCCATGGGACATGTAAAAGCGGCCTAAGAGTGCCGTACATAGTATTTGCGCACAGGTAGCCGAGAATATTCACTAAGCTTGGCTTAAGCGAGCCGGAGTGAGTGGGATAACGGAGGGAGCAGCCTGAGAGCGCTAGCCCTAGTTATCATTTGTGCGATGATATATGATATGAATTGATATGTTTAGCATGTTGAATACTTGATTATACTGAAAGACTATATGGTTGGGATTATGTGATGCAATGTGAGATATTGACTTGTCTGTTGGCTGCTTATGCTCTGTTGTTGTGTTTTCTTGATGGGCTTTGGCTCACGGGTGCTACGTGGTGCAGGTAAAGGCAAAGGCAAGCTGGACCAACCCTGAGATGGAGGGCCACGGGGTGGAATGTACATAGCCAGCTGTTCGATCGCCATGGTCGAGGAGTGGATCAGGACAGGGATTATCTAACTGCTTATTTTGCCTTAGTATGGCTGGTTATTGTGTCTGAACCTTATAACTTTTGTAAACAATCTTTGAACTTGTATTTTTGGGATCCTGTGTAAACAGATGATGCTTCTTAATGAAAATGTGGCTTTTGAGACCGAAACGTTTTAACCCTAGTTCCTTTATAGCTTCATAACACATTTTTAACTAAATAACTTGATTAGCAAGTCTAGTACTTTATAAACACACAGTGTAACGGTCTTGGCTACCCAGGGCGTTACAATTTCATTAAAAAAATCACCAAAATGAAATTGAATTCATAAAAATCAATAAAATCGCACTTACTTATGGTAATTGAGTAATGTGGGTTCTTGAAGTAGCAAACCCCAAAAAACTAAGGAAGTTTTTGGGTTTTTAAACAATAATCTTCAAAAAAAAAAAATCTACACAAAAAATTAAAAAATAAACTATGTATAAGGTTCATACAAATATATAAATCATCATTTTAACCTTATAAAAATGAAGAAAACTTACCAAAATGTTCGAAAGTGCCGCTGGTTTTAGAGAGAAAACATAATTTTTTTTTTGTTGAGATTTTAGGGTAAATGAGTCTCCGGAAGGGACGAAAGAGCTTTAAAATGCGTAGGGGCATTAGCATCAGTGCCCCACTGACGCTAACAGGAAATTTGCATCAATGGAGCAATGACGCTAATGCCCAAGTAAAATGTGCATATGATAGTCCGGGATGGGACAAGGAAGAAAAAATTCCTTCAAGGGCTACAACATATGATAGCCTGGGATGTTCGCATTACCACCGTGCCTAGGGTGACGACCTATGCACAGGTGGTAGAGAAGGCCCTTGCTACAGAGGGTGCAGAGAACAAAATCTGGCGCGACAACGCGACTAGGAGAGACACTAGGAGAGCAGGACCTCCATTTATTAGTTTAGGTAGGGGCGGTGGCCCTAGTGATCAGAAAAGGAAGGCTCCTGATGCCTTTCCAGCTCTAGGCCCTAACAGAAGAACACATGGTACTCAAATAGGCTCCCAAGGCGGTAATGAGGGTTGGCGGACCTTTCGAGAGTGCGCCAGGTGTAGGAGGCGCCACATAGGAGAGTGTTGGGCAAAGACCTGATTTTTGTGAAGGATAGTGGGACAATTAAAGAAAGATTGCCCGAAAGCAAGAAATGAAGAACCACGAAAGGCGGATAGCTCGACTCCAGCTCGAGTGTTTGCATTGACATAGGCAAAAGTTGTGGCTTGTCCCTCAGTAGTGGCAGGTCAACTTTCTAGTGCTGGAACCTCTTATACTGTTTTGTTTGATTATGATGCTACACACTCTTTTGTTGCTAGTAGGATTATTGATAGACTGTGTAGGATTTGTGATTATTATGCGGTGGGGTTCGGAACCTTATTAGCCACTAGGGAGTTAGTAGTATCTAGGAGATGGGTCAAACCATTGCCAGTGACAGTGGAGGGTAGAGAGTTGTCCCTTAATTTGATAGAGTAGGTTATAACTGACATTGACATGATTCTGGGTATGGAGTTGTTAATGAAGTATGGGGCAATCATAGACTGCAAGAGGAAAAAGGTAACCTTTGAGCCTAAGGGTTAGGACCCCTTTGTATTTGTTGGCACTGTGCATGGACCTCGTGTACCTATGATATCTGTATTGAGGGCTAGAAATCTATTGCAAGGTAGTTCCATAGGATTCCTAGCCAGTGTAGTAGATACCACTCAGATCGTGCTAGTAGGACCAGAGGAAACTAGATTAGTCTGTGAGTTTCTAGATGTGTTTCAAGAGGATTTACCAGGGTTGCCGCCATACAGAGAGATAAAGTTTGTTATTAAACTAGCATCTGAGACATAGCCAGTGTCTAGGGCACTGTACAGAATGGCCCCAACAGAATTAAAAGAACTAAAGGTACAGTTGCAAAAGTTGTTAGACTTGGGTTTTACCTTTATGGGGAGAAGTATGAGATATACACTGACCACAAGAGCTTGAAGTACTTCTTCACACATAAAGACCTGAACATGAGATAGAGGTGTTGGCTGGAGTTGGTGAAGGATTATGACTGCGAAATCCTGTATCACCCAGGAAAGGCCAGCGTGGTGGCAGATGCCTTAAGTCGAAAGGGTCTAGGATAATTATACAGTGTGAGATAGATATCCAGGGAGGTAGCAGAGGATATGACCAGAGCTAGAATAGAGTTGCTCGTGGGCTAGTTGGCCAACATCACGCTATAGTCTGTACTGCTGGAGATGATAAATGAAGGTCAGTTAGGTGATCAATAATTGACAAAGATCAGAGGGGACATGGTAGCTAGAGTGGATAGGGGCTATACAGTGTGAGATATAGGCTTGTTGAGAAACAAGGGTTGGATCTTTTTTCCCATGGAGACTATTATCAGAGGATAGATTGTGGATGAATCTCATACTATCCCTTAATCTTTGCATTGAGGCACCACGAAGATATATCAAGATGTGAGATCGCTATATTTGTGGCCTGGGATGAAGATGGATGTGACAGAATATGTGGCTAAGTGCTTGACATGTCAGCAAGTCAAGGCTGAGCATCAGAGACTAGCAGGGCCATTACAGCCTCTGGACATCCCAGAGTGGAAATGGGACGACATCATGATGGATTTCGTGGTAAGGGTTTCCTAGGACCGTGGGTCAACATGATTCAATGTGGGTTATCGTGGATCGATACACCAAATCTGCTCACTTCTTACTAGTGAGGACGGCCTGTATAGTTGACCAGTATGCAGATCTCTATGTGAGAGAGATAGTGCGCCTTCATGGGGCTTTGAGGTCGATTGTGTTAGATCGAGACCCCACATTTACTACAAAAGGCTATGGGTACACAACTGAAGTCTAGTGCTGCCTATCATCCTCAGACAAATGGAAAATCTGAGAGGACAATACAGATATTAGAGGACATTCTACGAGCATGTGTACTGGACTTTGAAGGATCTTGGAGTAAGTATTTTCCTTTGATAGTGTTTTCCTACAATAACAGTTATCAGTCGACCATTGGGGTGGCTCCTTATGAGATGTTGCATGGTAGGAAATGCAGATCGCCCATTCATTGTGATGAGACAGGAGAAAGGAAATACTTGGCTCCTGAGGCAGTTCAGAGTACCAATGAGTCTATTTAGAAGACCAGAGCTCGAATGCTCGCTTCTCAGAGTAGACAGAAAGTTATGCTGATCTGAAACGCAGGAGCGTGGAGTTCCAAGTGGGAGACTATGTCTTCCTTAGAGTCTCACCATGGAAAGGGGTGAGGAGATTTGGGAAGAAGGGCAAGCTGAGCCCTAGATTTGTTAGACCGCTTAAGATCCTGAAATGATCAGTCATGTGGCCTTACCTCCAACACTGTTAGTTGTACACAATGTATTTCATATTTTGACCCTTCAAAAATATGTATCAGACGTGACTCATGTGTTGAGTTATGAGGATCTAGAGCTTCATCCAGATCATTCCTATGAGGAACAATAAGTCATTATATTAGACAGGAAGGAAAAGGTCCTGAGGAAGAGGACTATACCTTTGGTTGAAGTATAATGGAGGAATAGCAAGGTCGAGGAAGTGACGTGGGAGCTGGAGTCAGATATGCAGAATCAGTATCCTGAGTTGTTAAGGTAAAAGTTCGCAGACGAAATTCCTGTATGGAGGGGATAGTTGTAACGTCCCAAATTACCTAATATGGTTTAGGGCCTTGATTAGGGGGCCAAGATGGAAAACTATGGAAAATTATGTGTTTATGTGATATATATGTGTATCATTATATGATCATGTGAGTTATATTATAATATGACTTGATATGCATGTTTAGGTGTATTAAATATGCATGTGGGCCCATGTCTTATCAGAACGGCAATTTTCGTAATTTGGCCTGTTATGGGTATATTTGGGAGTATATGTGCATATATGTGATATATGTGTGGGACCACATTATTATGTGGATATATTTGGGTTACTCGGCACGAGGTGATCCTACGGAGCAAGTTAGCAGGAAGTCACAATGGGACCAATACTTGACTCGGGGTGAGTCAAGGAGTATTTTGGGTATTTAGCACATTACCATGATATTGGGTAATGGGAATGAATATTCGAGGATATATTCAGACTTAGTGAGATTAGGAGGGACTTCTCATAATTTTGACTATTTTACCCTTAGGGAGGTTTTTGGGTACCCTGAGCCTTGGATTTTGCTTAAGGTTACTTGAGCTCGAAGTAGCCTGATAGAAATAGAAAATACGTTCAACTCTCTCGTTCTCTCTCCCGTTTGCTCATTTTCTGCTCGTTAGCGTTTTCAAATGAAAATCGAGTTTTAGTGTTCAGATTCAAGAAAGGTTAGATTCATAACGATTCTAGAGAAGATTAGAAGCTTAATAGCCTGAGGATTTAGCTGGAAAAAAAACTTAATCAAAGGTAATTTAAGCTTTAAGTTTCTGAGTTCTTATGCTTTGATTAGATTTTATGGTTTTGATCCATTCATAACTTGGGTTTTGAAGGTTTTGAGCTGATGAGTTGATTGGGAACTTTACTTTTGAGATTTAGCTATGTTTCGATAGGTTTCTTGAGGGATTGGGTTTGAGAAAATGGAGAAAAAATAGAGTTCTCAAGTCGAGCCATGACCCTGTTCTTGGGGTGCCGCAACTCTCCTGAATGCTAGGAGAAGCAGGTCCCTTCGAGCCATTTGAGCCACGACGCCTGCTAAGGCGGGCCACGACACGGGTGGAAGCAAGTGATAGCCTTAGGCTCTCTGACTTGGGGTAGGCCGCGGCTCAAATGTTTGGGTCACGGGGATTGAAGGGTTTTCAAGCCTCGGAAGGGTTTTTGGGCCTTGGAAGGGTTTTGAGTGTGGGAACTCAAACCTAAGGGCTCGGGATCGATCCTACTATCCAGTTTAGTAGAATTCGACGTCCTGGAGGCTAGGACTTAGTCAAGAAGTCTTTATTTACTAGTTATTGACGAGATTCTATATTTTGTTGTGACTAGGCTATTGCTATGGGCTTGAAATCAGGATCGTGCTCGAGGGCCGTTCTTATTTTATATTACACTAGGACATGAGGTAAGAAAACTGCACCCAATATGTGGCGTACGTGATTAGGGCATGGTCCGAATGTTGAATATTGATTTGATCAGGGCATGGGCCCCTTTAAATGTGCATGATTATGATTATGTCTATGATTGACAGATTAAGCATGTTGAATGCTCTATATCTGGACATTCGTTATATAATGAATGCCTATTTGCATTATCTGCTTGAGAAAGACTTGACTTATAAGTCAAGGACTGTAACGTCCTGGATTTTCAAGACTCAATAATGTGAAAAATAAAAACGTTTTCATGTAACAAAATGTCTAAAAAAATCTGTATTAAAAAAACTTTTTGAAAGGCGTAAGGCCATACTTAATATTTAATACAAACAAAGTTTATGAAGAGTACATAGAGCCTAGTTTATGAAAATAACACAACATTTTCCAAAAACAAAATGGCTTCCCAAAAGGTTGGTCCACATGTACATTCACAAGGTAGACTCCAGCGCTCACTACTTTGCCTTGCCCTTGTTCTTACCTACAACAGGAAACAACTAGGTAAGCAAAAATTCTTAGTAAGTTCAACTTTAGAACAAAATCATGCAGAGAAGACAGGTGGTCACTGACCAAGTTATTATCCACAGATAACAATAGCTCACAAAAATTAGGGTTCCGGATCCATCCGGACCCTATGCACTCAATTTCAAGAACGCAAAAGCATCCGACAAACTTATGGTCATGCCTGATAACCAATGACAAACTATTTCATATAAACAGATAATCCCGGCACTCAGAAAATCCTAGAGCAAGCAGATAAAATAGATCACAACTATTTCATATAAACAAATAAATCACTATACTAAGAAAATCCCAGAGCAAACAGATATACAATAGTCATTTCATGTTGCAGCCACACAATAGAAGTTGACTTACTTGGAGTCCTTAGCTCTCAGTAGGATTTTACCCTCCAATGTATAGTCAAGTTATGCTTAGCCAATACTGTAATTATCCATACATTATACTCGGATTAATTATGGCACTCATAATTCATTATTATTCTTTTGGGCAGTTTGGTCATTTTAAAACTCATTTGTAAGGATTAATTATCCATTTGAGACTAAACCCTAAGTCTCAAGGACACCTATCCTATGGTCTCCATACTTAGGCCCGGGTATCGCAATAGTATTTTCCCACAGTCCGCTAAAAATCTTATTCTTTAAAAGTATCACTACCCGTACTTTCAACAAGTCAGTTAAATATATAGAATATTTTAGTCAGTATTATATCTAGAAAATATTAATTAAATTCCTCAATTATTTTTCAAGAAAATAACATCTTAATTTTCCTTTTATTTTTCTAAAGGTTTTAATCTCTAAAAATTGTTTAAATAAAATAGCCTAATTTTAACTTAATTAGGAAAACTGCTAATAATTTCTTATCTTGGTTAGTTAATTTTTCAAAGTCAATTAATCAAGTTTACTTACTATAAAAATAATTTACTTAATTATTTTCTCAAAATATAGGGTTTTTAAACCCTCTTTTAATTTATCAACTTATAAATAAATTAAATTTTTTATTTTTCAAAGAATAAAAATTCTTTAATAAAATAATTCTCACTTAAACTCAAAGTGGTATTTTAGGTCAAAATATTTTTAAGACTTACCAAGTTTTTATCTTGCAATAAGCAAAAATGTACTTTTTATCTAAAGTTCCAAAATCCCATTTTTACACTAAGTGTGAAAACCTCATTTTTCACATTTTTAACTACATACTTTGTTAGGTCATAACTTGAAATTTACTTACCCAATTATTACCAAAATTTCCCAATTCTATTTTTTGTATGCCATTTAGGTCTTTGTAAAATCTTAGTTCAAAAGGAGCATTTTTGTTTGGTGAAATTATTTTCCAACAATGAGGTAAAAATGACCTTATTTTCAAGTCCTTACTTTTTCTAAACTTTGGCACTTAATAACTGTCAAACCGTTCAATATTTGTTACCAAATTTTACACTGGAATACTGGGTTATGCCAAGAATATGTCCACCAAATTTTTGAAAAAGCTGGATTCATTTGAGCTATACAGTGGCTGTCCAAACTTTGTCCTGAAATTAAGAATACAAAAAAACAGCTTTTTACCTAAACATTGAAATAGCATTACTCACTAATTTCTAAACATTTTTGAGTGTTTCAATCTCAAAAACATCACAATACAATGAAATTTTACAAAATCAATTTACATTGGATGTTTCACCCCTTGGAAGTCACAACTCAAAACTTGTATTTTTGTTTTAGGGTTTTCAACAAACCCTTAGGGATTTTGGTCCCTATTTTCAAAAATCAACACACAAGCATCATAAAAATTATAAAGCAACTACCATAGCCTTATTTCATCACCAATAAGAAACTTTAAGCATTAACTATACAAAATAATGCTTAAAAATAAAAACCATACAACAACAACCATAAAAAGTAAACTTTTTACCTCTTGTTTTTCTTGCTTTAGGTTTGGATGTTTCTACTAGCTTTGGACCCTTCAAAACACTTTCAAAACCTTAACCAACTCCCCCAACCACATATATAGGTAGCTATTGAAAAATCTATGGTTAAAACTTTACAAAAGTCTAATTTTTTGAAACTATACCTTAGGGAAACCCTTCCTAGACCAAAGCTTAAGCTTCCAAGCCTTCTTAGTGTTCTTGAGGATGAAAATGGAGAGAAAACTTGAGAGAGAATTTTCAAACAAGATGAGAGCGATTGTGAGAGAGAGGGGGTCGGTTTTAGGGAGGGTTAGAAGAGTATATACAACTCTTAAATATCTTAAAACACTTGAGTGTTTTTTTTACAATCCACTTGATGCCTATTAACCCTAAATTTAAAATGGGGATTAAAACTAAAATAATTTGGTCTACCCAATATTTTCCCTCACATGGCCGGCCACCCTTTATTTTATTTATGTTATATATATGTATATATTTTATAATGGTTAATAAATATTTCCTAAGAAGAAAAATCCAAATTGACTTTCTATAACCTTTTTCACTCATAATAAAGTTATTATATTTTTTAAAAATATATATAAATTAACACATAATAATTAAATTAATTTTCTCTCACATTTAATTTAATTAATCACACAATAAAATTTAACCTAAGGTCCATTCATGGAATTAAATTCCCCAATTCGATAAAATTAAGCATTTAACACAAAATGCCCTAAAATTTCCATTTTCTCTTAGGTTTATTATTTTTGACAAAATTTAATTTTTATGAATGTATTATATGCCCAAAATATATTTTCTATAGTTTTTCATTTTATTTTCCGATATTTTTTTTCCCGATTAGGGTTTTTGTGTCAGCCCAAGACCGAAAGTCTTATCTTGACTTTTAATCATAAAATTCATAATTTGTTTAGTAATAACTCATGGAAATAAATTCAAAACAAATATAATATTATTTAAAATAATATTCTTAACTCGGGGAAAAATCCCGACCTGAGTCGTTTAAAGGTACCTGACGTTACAATACCTACAATTTATAGAGGTTTTGTCCTTGAAACTTAAAACAAATGAGGATACAACTCCCTCATCTTGTCTTCTGTTTCCCAGGTTGCCTCTTCAATGCCATGGTTACACCACTGCACCTTTACCAACGGCACCGTCTTGTTCCTGAGTACTTTTTCCGTTCGGTCTAGAATCATCACCGGCTTCTCCTCATAAACGAGTTGAGGATCAATGCTCAGATGCTCATAGTTGAGTACATGCGAGGTATCGCACATGTATTTTCTCAACAAGGATACATGAAACACATCATGCACCTTAGACAGGGTGGGCGGAAGAGCTAAATGATAAACTACTTCCCCGTTCCTCTCTATGATTTCGAAAGGTCCATCGAACCTTGGGCAAAGCTTTTCTTTCTTCCCGAACCGCATAGCCCCTCTCAGCGGAGCTACCTTCTGCAACACATTATCACCAACCTCAAATGTCAAGGGTCTTCTGCTTTGGTCGGCATATTTGTGTTGTCGATCAACCAAAGTTTGTAAGCATTGCCTTATCTGTCGGATGTCCTCGGTAATCTGATCAACCTCATCCGATCCGAGAAACTTTCTTTCACCGGTCTCGTGCCAATGAATTGGTGATAGACATTTCCTTCCATACATAGCCTCATAAGGAGCCATCTTGATGGAATTATTGTAGCTATTATTGTAAGCGAACTCTATCAGTGGAAACTTCTCATTCCATGACCCTTGAGAGTCGAGCGCGCATGCTCTTAGCATATCTTCCAGGTCTGAATTGTTCGTTCGCTTTGACCGTCTATTTGCGGGTGGAAAGAAGTATTGAAATTCAGTTTAGTACCTAACCTCTTTTGGATTCTATCCTAGAATGTCGAGGTGAAACGTCTGTCACAATTTGATACGATGGAGTTGGGTACACCATGCAATCTCATTATTTCTGCAATGTAAATATCTGCTCACTTATGTGCCCCATAAAATATCTTGATCGGAAAGAAATGAGCAGACTTAGTCAGCCTATCTACGATAACCGAAATGGCATTGTGCCCCTTGGGAGTGGTTGGTAGACCTGTGACAAAGTCCATAGTGACCATCTCCCACTTCCATTCCAGAATTTCTAAGGGCTGCAACAATCCGGCTCGCCGTTGAAGCTCGACCTTTGTGTGCTGACAAGTCAACCAGTGTGCCACATATTCTGTCGTCTCCTTTTTCATCCTAGGCCACCAAAAGTACTTCTTCAAGTCTTGGTACATTTTCATGGGACCCGGATTCATGGCATAAGGAGCATTATGTCCCTCGAAAAAGACCTGCTTCTTGATCTCGTCATCGTCTGGAACACATATTCTGCCCTTGAACCCCAATACTCCATCTTCGGAGATATGAAATCCTGGTCGCCCTTCCTTCCTCACTTCGTACATCATTCTTTGTACCTAAGGATCGACTAACTGCCTCCCTTTTATAACTTCCATAACGGTAGGGTCGATAGAGAGGTTAGGCAATTAACCAACTACTATCTCTAAATCCAAGGTAGCCAGGTCAGCTCATAACCACGGCGAAATCTCTTTCAATGTCATCACCTAAGCACTTTGCTGTCGACTCAATGCATCTTCCATCTTGTTTGCTTTTACTGGGTGGTACAGAATGTCGCAGTCGTAGTCTTTGAATAGCTCCAACCATCAATGCTATTTCATATTCAATTCCATCTAAGTGAAGAAATACTTCAGGCTTTTGTGATCAGTGTTGATGTCGCAATCCCGTATAGGTAGTGCCTCCAAATTTTCAGTGCGAAAACCACTGCTGCCAGCTCCAGGTCAAGAGTTGGATAGTTCTTCTCATAATTTTTTAGTTGTCGAGAAGCATAAGAAATTACTTTTCCATGTTGCATCAGCAGTGCTCCCAACCCTCGGCCTGAGGCATCGCTATAAATAGTATATCTCGTTGTGCCATTAGGGATTGTCAGCACTGGGGCAGTCGTCAATCTCATTTTCAGCTCCTGAAAACTCTTCTCGCACTTGTCAGTCCATTCATACTTGATGTTTTTGCAGGTGAGGGTAGTCATTGGTGCGGCTATTTTGGAAAATTCTTCCTCAAATCGCCGGTAATATCCTGCTAACCCAAGAAAACTTCTAACCTCATGAGCATTTTTGGGAGGTTTCCACTACTTAACAGCTTCTATCTTGGCGGGATCTACCGAAATTCTGTCTCTCGACACTATCTGCCCCAGAAAACTAAGTTTCTCTAGCCAGAATTCGCATTTTGAAAACTTAGTGTAATGCTTTTCATCTTGCAAACGTTGAAGGACCAGTCCCAAATGAGTTGCATGCTCTTCCTGGCTTTTTGAGTATATTAGAATATCGTCAATGAACACGACGACGAACTTTTCCAAATACTCTTGAAATTCGCGATTCATGAGATCCATGAATGTTGCAGGCACATTGGTTAGTCCAAAGGACATCACTAAGAATTTGTAGTGACTATAGCGCATTCTGAAGGACATATTTGGTATATCTGTCTCCATAACTTTGAGTTGATGATAGCCTGATCGCAGATCAATTTTTGAAAACACTGACGCTCCTTGTAGCTGATAGAAAAGATCGTCAATCCTGGGCAATGGATATCGATTCTTGATCGTCACTTTGTTCAGCTCCCAATAGTCAATGCACATTCTAATCGAGCCGTCTTTCTTCTTCACGAATAAGATTGGGGCTCCCCACGGAGAATGGCTTGGCCTTATGAACTTCTTGTCCAGTAACTCTTGCAGTTGCGATTGCAAATCCTTGAGCTCAGCCGGCGCCGTCCCATAAGGAGTCTATGAGATCGGTACAGTTCCTGGAATTAGCTCTATCTCAAACACGATCTCCAAGTCTGGTAGAATCCCTGGGAGATCTTTAGAAAATACGTTAGGAAACTTGCACACAACCGGTACATCAGAAGGTTGTTGACCAGTTTCTTTATCCTTATCAACTATGTTTTCCAGAAAATTGATGCATCCGTCACTCAACATTTTTCTCACCTTCATCGCAAAAATCATGGGGCACTTCTTTTCTCTTGACGTACCCTTGAACTCGAATGGTTCTTCTCCTTATGGGGTGAAGACCATTTTTCTACGCTTGCAATTGATAACAGCTCCATATCTGGTTAACCAATCCATCCCAAATATGACATCGTATTCATGTAGGTCCAAGACTAACAGATCCACCGTCAGCTCTCGACCTTCAACCCAAACTGGTACAACTCTAACCAATGTTCACTCCAGCATATCCTCTCCTAAAGGCAAGGACACCCCACAAATAACAGGCATAGGCTTAGGCTTTCTATTTAATTTTTTCCACAAAGGATGTCGATACAAGAGAATGAGATGCACCAGTATCCATTAATGCATATGCCGAGGTTGGGGCGATAGAAATCTAACCTAACACCATATCAGATGGTCCAGCTCCTTTGTCGCTTTGCGTAAGTGCATAAACTCAAAGCGGAACTCCAATTTATTTCTACTGGTCAATTCAGTTGCCCTTGGATGGCATTCGACACTCTTTAGCAAAGTTCCCTGGCTTTCCACAGTTATAACATACCCCACACTCGCCCCGATGGCGTCGGTTACACTTATTGCACTGTGGCCATTGTTCGAACTCACGTCTCGGTTGTTTGTTGGGACTAGCCATTGCCTGATGGGGAGGTCCCTATTTTCTTTTGTTATTTCCCCCAGCATTCAACCTTGTGCCTCTTGGATTGTTTTTCCTCCTCGAGTTCTAGCCAAACCTCAGGTTGAACTTTCCTCTTCGGCCATTTTGATTATCCTGAAACTCTCTGGGGTTGTTGGGAGTGTACCTCCTGTCTTCGTTCTTCTATGGTTTTGGCTTGTCTGACACAGCCCAAGACTCTTAGCGAAGAGCCCGTTCCACAGCTTCGACATACGTCTCTGAGCCTGTTCTACCAGTGTCTACACACCTGGAAATGTCTTTGCACATGCCTTTCATAAAACTCCAGGTCTTATTTTCTTAAGTATTCACCTGGTTCTTTGCAAACCTAGACAGCTGGTCAAATTTTCAAATGAAGTCCTACACGCTCGACGTTCCCTGCTTCATATTAGTGAACTCATTCACTTTGTGCTCGATCATTGCCTTACTAAAGTACTTGCCATTGAACAAGGTCAAGAACTCTAGCCATTTCATCTCAGCAACATTATGCCCTTTCTTGGCTGCGTCCCACCAGATGCGGGCATCTTTTCTCAGCATATAGGTCGCACAAACTACCTTTTCTCTCTTGATAGTTCCAATGAAGTTGAAGATCCTTTCCAAAATACTGATCCATTCCTCTACCAATATAGGTGGATTCTGGTTGCTGAACCTTTCTGATATCGGTTTCGGTCGTGCAGCTCGTGGTGCTTCTATTGGCGGTACAAGTTGTTCAATGACAACCTGTGGGCCAGGGTTTTGTTCTTCATTGTTTTCAGGGGGTATTTCATTGTTTTGAGCATTATTGGGTAGCATGGGGAGTCATCCCTGAAAGGTGTTAAACCTTTTAGTTGGAGGGCATCAGAGTCCTCCTATCTCTTTTTCCCTCTTTCAACTTGGGCTCCCTGCGTCTCCACTAGCCTTTGCAGATTATTCATCAAGTCAGCCATCTTGCGAACTCTAGTAGCTTGGTTTAGAGCTTTAGGGGCAGGCGCGTTCTGAGATCTAGCAGCAGGTGTGGCCTGGCCCCGCCCAGCAGCACCCCTTCCTCTCTGAGCTCTTTTCCTTGCCATTTTTGTTTGATTTAAAATCAAAAAGCTCCTAAGTGCATAGGGATGAGAAGTTAATACCAAAGCAGATTACCTTTTCCATTTTTGTAGCCACCACAAAGTCAAAGATCCTCTATCTGAGTTTCCAGATTTGGTTCCAGCTTTACTCTTTGTCCTCAGCCTCGACCCCTTCCTCTGCCTTGACCACAACCTGCATCTTGGTCAACGGCCGCTCTCTCGTTTGGGTTGGGTTAATTAACATCTCGACCTCCCCTGGCTTGAGTGTTAGGCACCATCGCAAGTCTTTATACCACAATGTATTGTAGGGAAGAATACTAACATAGCAATAAATGAGCATACTAATTTTGTTCATAAACAAGAAAGAAGAACCATGATTCGACTCAAAACAGGTAGTCATAATATTAAGGCATATAACCTAGCAAAACAAAATGATCATGAAAGATCATGCCATAAGATTTTAGTTAGCAGGATGATAAATCCAAAAAGAGAACCCTAACTACACGTCGGGTTTCTACATCTGCCTGCTACAACTACACCAATGTCCTACAACCTAGTAAGTTTGCAAGATCTTTACAAAAGTATCAACAAGACTCTCACAACATAACCTAATCTAGGCTATCCATCAGGATATCCAGATTTATGTAGGTATCCTTGTTCGGCTTCTCGGATCCTCCTCTGCCTCAAGGTACACTATCAGCCACGGAGATTGGTCAACCCATGGCCCAAATGCTAGCTTGATCTGCATACAAAATTCATCCCATGTGTCGCGAATAAGTCACCAATGTCTATGACGTAACCATATATGTGACGAGCCTCTAAGAAAGTGTTGTGTAACACCATGGATAGCCAGGATCGCTACACTGTGTATTTGTAAAGGTGCATGACAGTTAAAAACGTGAATTCTAAACTCAATAAAGTGTTGGGGTTAAAAGGTTTTGATCTCAGAAGGATACTTTCCATATAATTAAACATTTACACATGGGATCCCAAAAGAAATAGCGTTTAAAAGTTTGTTTACAAAATTTCCAGAGTTCAGACAACCACCAGCCTTTCTAAAGGAAAAACAGAAGTTTATGGTTTTCCTGTCCTCGACTCCCCTCAACCGTGGCGGCTGAGCAGCTGATCACGTACATTCTGCTCTCAGAGCTCTCCAAATAAGGGTTGAACAAGCTTGCCCTTGCCTTTACCTGCACCACGAAGCACCCGTGAGCCAAGGCCCAGCAAGAAAACATATCATATTATTTAACCAGCAATAATAACATTCTGATAACCCTTAAGCATGTTCAGACACTTATCATACAACAATAATCACAAAGCATGAAGATTCAACCAAAGAGTCAACTAATCATCACCCAGCTAAACAGTGCAACAATGCACCAATCAATAATAACAAACAAATCACATAATAATCAGGGTCGACACCTTAGGTCGCACCCTCTGTTTACCCCACTGACTTTGGCCCGCTTAAACCGAGCTCAGTGCATAATAAGCTGTCCTCAACTACCAGTGGCCGAGCCACGCCCTATGCGCTAGTGTAAACTTTGGCACTCTTAGGTCGTTGGTTTACTGTTTACATGGAATAATACCATCCTTTACAAAGCATACAAGATAAGGAACCCTTAGTCCCATTATAAATCCACAACGGGGTGCAGTTTTCTTACCTATAATTTCCAAGTTTACATATTATGAGTGACACCCCTCAAGCACGATCCGCTTCGCAAGCCCTAGCAAAAAACCTAGTCACAACCAAGATAGGGAGTACCATAAATAATCGCATTAATATTTCCGGATGGAATTCTACCTCCCGGGACATCGAATTCCACAAAAACACGGTGGTGGATTCGATCCCGAGCACCCTAGGTTAGGTTCCCATGCTTTAAACCTCCAAAAGATCAAAAAAATACCTTAAAGGGCTGCGGCCCTTGAAACCCAGCCGCGGTACACCCCCAAAACAGAGGCTAGGCCTCTCTGAAGACAGACACGCACCACGATGCTTCCCCACTGCAGAGCCTCCTTGGCTCTTCCTTGCTTCGCGGGGCCGCGACACTCTAGAACAGAGTCGCAGCCCAGCCCTTCGTGCCCAGAAAAACCACCATTTCCAGCCTCGTAACCTTGCTAAAAATCATCCCAAAGCACCCTAATTCCAAAACCCATTGATCACAACACCCCTAACATGATTCAAGAACTCAATCCAACAAAAACCAAGCTTAAAAACCCATTAAAATCCCATTTTGATTTCTGAAACCCAGCAACTAAAGAACTCTAAAACCAGTCATGCAAACTTAGAATTTAAGCTCTAAACTACGAATTGAAGCTTACCTTCTTTGATGAACCACTTCCTTAACAATTTCTGAGCTAAAACCCAAGCTTTCCAGCTTTCAGTCCTTAAATTTCAAAACCAAAAACACTTTTAAAACCCAGCCAAAACACAGAATTCTAGTTCTCAACAATGTAATTCAGTTCTTACCTTGGTCCTGGATAAGTTTCCCTTAGTTAGAACTGAGCTAATCCCCCACAAATTCAGCTCAAAACATAGAATTTCCAAGTGAGTTTCTTAGATTCTAGTGGTTCCCTTGAAAAAGAAGAAGAAAGAAGGAGAGAGAGATAAGAGAGTCGGTTCCTCTATTTCCACCAAATTCTGAGGTTTTTACTTAGTCTAACCTTAGGTAATTAAGTTAATCCCGGGGCTCGGGCTACTGGAAACGTCCCCGAGGGCAAAATGGAAAAATTCCCCAATATTCCCGCCTAAGCTTCCTAACCTCAAATATATCTCCAATTATTTATTTTCATAACTTGATAGCCCAAATAATCATCTAATACTTGAAACACCCCTTGACTTGCCCCAAGACAAATATTAAGCCCCGTTGTGACTTCCTGCTAACTAGCTCCCTAGGATCTCCTCGAGTCGCACGCTGCAGATTTACCCACATAATAATGTGGTTCTCCCAAATATATATATCATACAATCACATTTACATTCATATATCCATACAAACATGTTTATCATATAATCACACGTTAATTTAATAATTTTCACACATAAACCAATTATGCCCTCCCGGCTCACTAATCAAGGCCCTTAAGCCATATTAATGATTTTGGGTTGTTACAACTATCCCCTCCTACTAAGAATTTCATCCTCAAAATTTACCTGAAGAGCTCGTGATACTAATCCCGCATCACCGTCTCTAGCTCCCAAGTCAATCCTCCACCTTGTTATTTCTCCATAGCACTTTAACTAACGGAATCGTCTTGTTTCGTAGAACTTTATTCTTCCTGTCCAAAATCTGAACCGGTCGCTCCTCGTAGGGCAAATCTGTCTGTAACTCTAAATCCTCATACTTCAATACATGTGTCAGATCTGAGACATACATTCGCAATATAGAGACATGGAAAACATCATGAACTCCCGACAACGACGGTGGCAAAGCCAATCTGTAAGCCACCTGTCCAATCCTTTCTAAAATCTCGAAAGGTCCAACAAACCAAGGGCTCAACTTTCCCTTTACTCCGATTCTCTTCACCATTCACAGTGGCGAAACTCGCAGAAACACGTGGTCCCCAACCTAGAACTCCACGTCTCTACGCTTAGGATCAGCGTAGCTTTTCTGTCTACTCTGCGAAGCGAGCATTCTGGCTCGAATCTTCTCAATAGCCTTATTTGTCTTCTGAACCATATCTGGCCCCAAATATTTTCTCTCACCCATCTCATCCCAATGAATGGGTGACCTACACTTCCTTCCATATAACATCTCGTAAGGAGCCACTCCAATCGTGGATTGATAACTATTTTTATACGAGAACTCAATCAACGGAAGATACTTACTCCAAGATCCCTCGAAATCAATCATACACGCCCTAAGCATGTCCTCCAACACCTGAACCGTCCTCTTAGACTGTCCATCAGTCTGAGGATGAAAGGTTGTGCTAAACTTCAACTGAATCCCCATGGCTCTCTGCAGAGCTCCCCAGAAGTTAGAGGTAAAGATGGGGTCTCGATCAGATACAATAGACTTGGGAACCCCATGGAGACGAAATATCTCCCTCACATACAACTCTGCATACTGTTCCACTGTGTAAGTTAACTTCACTGGTAGAAAATGAGTTGACTTGGTGTATCTGTCCACTATTACCCACACCGAGTCACAAAGTCCCACCGTCCTGGGTAGACCTCCCACAAAATCCATCGTAATGTCTTCCCACTTCCACTCAGGGATACCCAAAGGCTGAAGCAACCCTGCTGGCCGCTGGTGCTCAGCCTTCACTTGCTGACATGTCAAACATCTGGTCACATACTCTACCACATCCTTCTTCATCCCAGGCAACCAATATAACATCCGTAGATCTTGATACATCTTCATGGTACCCGGATGAAGTGAGTATGGCGTAGTGTGAGACTCATCTAGTATTTCCCGTCTGATCCCCTCATCTGTCGGAACACAAATCCGTCCCTGATATCAAAGCATACTAGCCTCGGAAACAGAATAATCCTTAGCTATCCCTGCTAAGACATTCTGCTTAACTTCTAGAAGCTGCGCATCTACCAACTTCCCCTCCTTGATCCGCTCTAGCAAGGTCGAATGCAAGGTAATATTTGCCAACCGGCCCACCACCAGCTCTATCTCTGCCCTGGCCATCTCATTAGCTAATTCTCGTGAGATCTTAATGGAACTGAATAGCTGCTCCGAGCCTCTCCGGCTCAATGAATCTGCCACAATATTGGCTTACCCTGGGTGATAAAGAATATCACAATCATAGTCCTTAACCAACTCCAACCAACACCTTTGCCTCATGTTCAGATCCTTCTAGGTGAAGAAATACTTCAAACTCTTATGGTCAGTGTATATCTCGCACTTCTCCCCATACAGGTAATGTCGCCAAACCTTCAGTGTGAATACCACTGCCGCCAGTTTCAAATCATGGGTAGGATACCGCAGCTCATACTCCTTCAGTTGCCGTGATGCATAAGCTATAACTTTCTCATTCTGCATCAGCACACAGCCCAAACCCATCCTCGATGCATCACAATATACTACAAACTTTCCTTCATCTGAAGGAAGACTCAGTACAGGGGCAGGAATAAGTCGTTGCTTCAACTATTGGAAACTATTCACTTCTCTGACCAAACGAACTTTTGGTTCTTCTGAGTCAGCTCTATCATTGGTGAAGCAATCTTCGATAATCCCTCCACAAACAGCCTTTAATAGCCTGCCAACCCAAGAAAACTCCGCACATCTGAGGCGTTCCTTGACCTCGGCCAATCTCTCACTACTTCCACCTTGGACGGATCCACTTTAATCCCTTCTGCACCAACTATATGCCCAAGAAAAGTCACCTCTGGCAACCAAAACTCACACTTCTTGAACTTAGCATATAACTGGTGTTCCCTTAATCTCTGTAAAACCTGTCGAAGATGCCGCTCGTGCTCTACCTCTGAACTGGAGTACACCAAGATGTTTTCGATGAAGACAATGATGAACTGATCCAAGAAATCCTTGAACACCCTGTTCATTAGATCCATGAAAGCTGCTAGGGCGTTGGTCAAACCAAAAGACATGACCAAGAACTCGTAGTGCCCATACCGCGTTCGAAAGGTCGTCTTCGGTATGTCCTCATCCTTTATCCTCAACTGGTGATAACCAGATCGAAGATCAATCTTGAGAACACCGTCTTTCCCTATAATCTATACACATCCTGAAAGTCCCGTCCTTATTCTTACAAACAAAACTGGAGCACCCCATGGGGAGTAACTATGTCTGATGAACCCTAAATCCAGAAGTTCCTGTAACTGTATCTTCAGTTCCTTCAACTCTTCTGATGCCATCCTATATGGTGCTCTTGATACTAACTCTGTCCCTGATGCTAACTACATAACAAACTGAATCTCCCTGCGTGGCGGCAACCCTGGCAGCTCCTTAGGAAAAACATCTAAAACTCACAAACCACTCTGGTCTCACTCGGCCCTGCTGGCAACATCTTGGTAGTGTCCCCAACACTAGCCAGAAAACCCATACATCCACCCTGTAACAAGTCTCTGGCTCTCAATGCATATATCATGGCTACGTGGGGTCCACACACCACACCCACAAAAACAAAAGGATCCTCGCCCTCAGGCTCAAAAGTCACTATCTTATTCCTGTCGAAATCCTCCATATCAAGCTTAATCATATCAACAGAAAGCTCCTTACTATCCACCATCACTGGCAGTGCCCTAATCCACCTCCTAGAAACTACCAGTTCCCCAGTAGGAAATAAAGTCCCAAACCCCGCAGTCCGATACTCACTAGGTCTACACAGACTATCAATCACTTTACTAGAAACAAAGGAATGTGTAGCACCAGAATCAATCAATACAAAAAAAGGAGAGCCAGCGCTAGAAAGCTGACATGTCAATACCGAGGGACTAGCCTCGGCCTCTGACTGCGTCAAGGTGAACACTCGAGCTGGATTCAAGCTATCCACCTTTCCTGCTTCCCCTATCTTCAGTGTTGGGCATTCCTTCTTGAGGTGCCCCACCGTGCCACATACATAGCAAGCCTTAGCCCGACATTCACCCTGATCGCGTCTTCTACACCTCGGGCACTCCGGATAACTTCTCCATGGTTCACTGCCGCCCTGACCCATCCTATTAAAACCAGCAGCGATCGAAGTGTCAGGGGTCTTTCTCTTGAAATCACTGGGGCCTCCACCCCTACCTAATCCAAAATAAGGATGCACCACCCTACGACCCTCGCGCCTCACTGCACTTTCCTTCCAAATTTTGTTCTTCGCTTCCTCAGCGATAAGAGCCTTTTCAACGGCCTGGGCATAAGTTGCTCCTCCAGGTACCGTTGTAATCCTTACATCCTGGGCTATCATAGCATTAAGCCCCCTAATGAACCTTTCTTGCCTGGCTGTATCTGTAGGCACAAGTTCTGGTGCGAACTTCGTGAGTCTGTCAAACTTCAGGGCATATTCTGTAACTGCCATGCTGCCCTGAACCAACCAAACGAACTCATTAACCTTTGCTGCCCTGATGGCAACATTATAGTACTTCTAACTAAACAAGTCTTTAAATCCTTCCCAACTCAATCCAGTAACATCCCTAGTCTGTGAGGCCACTTCCCACCAGATGCGGGCATCCTCTCTCAACATATACGTGGCACAGGCCACTCTGTCATGTCCCTCTATCCTCGTGAAATCCAGGATAGTAGTAATCATAGTGAGCCATTGCTCAACCTTTAATGGATCAGCTCCTCCCTCAAAGATTGGGGGTTGCTGCTTCCTAAACCGCTCATATAATGGCTCCCACTTGTTCCCAACCTCCCCTGGCTGTACAACTAGTACCACTGGAGGTGGTACAATAAGGGCAACACTCCCTGATGGAGCCTGCTATCGCAATAAACGAATCTATTCATCTTGACTCTGTAATCGCGCTTGCATATCTGCCATAAGTTGCTGCCAGTTCTCAGGGACTGGCAAAGGAATCTGGCCCTGGTCATCACCCCCAGTCCCAGACCTAGTGCCGGCTAGTCGTGTAGATTTTCTTGGACGCATAGCTATCCAAGTCAATCTGCAATCAACGACTCGGTTATTAGACCATGAAGACAGGGTAAAAGCTTCTCCAAAATCCACCAAAGGAACATAACCAATCACAAACAATCAAAATGTAGGCATCGATCCACATGCACCAGCTACTAATAAGTATGCCCAACATTACCACACAACAACTAAGATAAAAGCATTCACCCATACATAAAATGCAGTTAATCATCCAAATATTCATTTACATGCACAACGAAACTAATAAGCATGCCTTAATATTTTCATACAGCAGTCAAGGGCCAGACCCTATCAGTATCTCATGCTTCCTATTATCCAATAAATAACAACATTCATAATTCATTCCAGACATACAAGCATATAAGCACACATACACATTACCAAACCCTGAATCGAGCTTGTCTCTAGCAGCGATTGTACATGTCCAGCCGAACTTCAGGAACCCTTAAACCTAGGACGCTCTGATACAAAGTTGTAACACCCTAGATTGTCAGGATCGCTACACTGTGTATTTGTAAAGGTGCAGGACTTGCTAATCAAGCCAACAGTTAAAAAAGTGAATTCTAAAGTCAATAAAGTGCTAGGGTTAAAAGGGTTTTGTCTTAAAAGGATACTTTCCATATAATTAAACATTTACACATGGGATCCTAAAAGAAATAGCGTTTAAAAGTCTGTTTACAAAATTTCCAAAGTTCAGACAACCACCAGCCTTTCTAAAGGAAAAATAGATGTTTATGGTTTTCCTGTCCCCGACTCCCCTCAACTGTGGCGGCTGAGCAGCTAATCATGTTCATTCTGCTCTCAGAGCTCTCCAAATCAAGGCTGAACAAGCTTACCCTTACCTTTACCTGAACCACGAAGCACCCGTGAGCCAAGGCCCAGCAAGAAAACATATAATTTTATTTAACCAGCAATAATAACATTTTGATAACCCTTAGGCATGTCCATAGACTTATCATACCACAATAATCATCACCCAGCTAAACAGCACAACAATCGACCAATCAATAATAACAAACAAATCACATAATAATCAGGGTCGATACCTTAGGTCGCACCCTCTGTTTACCCCACTGACTCTGGGCTGCTTAAACCGAGCTCAGTGCATAATAAGCTATCCTCTGCTACCAGTGCCCGAGCCACGCCCTATGCGCTAGTGTAAACTATGGCACTCTTAGGCCGTTGGTTTACTGTTTACATGGCATAATACCATCCTTTACAAAGCATACAAGATAAAGAACCCTTAGTCCCATTATAAATCCACAACGGGGTGCAGTTTTCTTACCTTTAATTTCAAAGTTTACATATTATGAGTGACGCCCCTTGAGCACGATCCGCTTCCCGAGCCCGAGCGAAAAACCTAGTCACAACCAAGGTAGGGAGTACAATTAATAATTGTGTTAATATTTCCAGATGGAATTCTAGCTCCTGGGACATCGAACTCCACCAAACACGGTGGTGGATTCGATCTCAAGCACCCCAGGTTAGGTTCCCATGCTTTAAACCTCCAAAAGATAAAAAAAAAATTACTCTGCGGCCCTTGAAACCCAGCTGCGACCCGCCCCTGAAACAGAGGCTAGGCCTCTCTGAAGATAGACACGCACCGCGATACTTCCCCACTGCAGAGCCTCCTTGGCTCTTCCTTGCTTCACGGGACCGCGAAACTCTAGAACAGAGTCGCGATCCAACCCTTCGTGCCCAGAAAAACCACCATTTCTAGTCTCCTAACCTTGCTAGAAACCATCCCAAAGCACCCTAATTCCAAAACCCATTGATCACAACACCCCTAACATGATTCCAACAACTCAATCCAACAAAAACCTAGCTTAAAAACTCATTAAAATCCCATTTTGATTTCTGAAACCCAACAACTAAAGAACTCTAAAACCAGTCATGCAAACTTAGAATTTAAGCTCTAAACTACGAATTGAAGCTTACCTTCTTTGATGAACCACTTCCTTAACAATTTCTGAGCTAAAACTCAAGCTTTCAAGCTTCAATTCAGTCCTTAAATTTCAAAACCACAAACACTTTTAAAACCCAGCCAAAACACAGAATTCTAGTGCTCAACAATGTAATTCAGTTCTTACCTTGGTCATGGTTGAGTTTCCCTTAGTTAGAACTGAGCTAACCCCCCACAAATTCAGCTCAAAACACAGAATTTCCAACTGAGTTTCTTATATTCTAGTGGTTCCCTTGAAAAAGAAGAAGAAAGAAGGAGAGAGAGATAGGGGAGTCGGTTCCTCTATTTCCACCAAATTCTGAGGTTTTTACTTAGTCTAACCTTAGGTAATTAAGTTAATCCTAGGGCTCGAGGTACCGGAAACTTCCCCGAGGGAAAAATGGTAAAATTCCCCAATATTCCCACCTAAGCTTCCTAACCTCAAATATATCTCCAATTATTTATTTCCATAACCCGATAACCCAAATAATAATCTAATACCCAAAAACACCCCTTGACTTGCCCCAAGACAAATATTAAGCCCCGTTGTGACTTCCCGCTAACTAGCTCCCTAGGATCTCCTCGAGTTGCACGCTGCAGATTTACCCACATAATAATGTGGTTCTCCCAAATATATATATATATCATACAATCACATTTACATTCATATAGCCATACAAACATGTTTATCATATAATCACACGTTAATTTAATAATTTTCACACATAAGGATTTGATGTAAGGATATGACGTAACACAAAGGTTACTAAGGATATGACGTAAGACAAAGGTTATTCAAGGACCTGAGATCCTGTTACCTTATAGAGGTCTTACCAGCCTATGTTTTTACTGGTTACCTCAAGAAGTGACATGGACAATAGGGGTGCCATGATCACAAAGAGTATTTTTATGATGTGTGAATGTGATGTATGACTATGATTACATTAATGATTATAAACTATGAGTATGAAGATGATATGTTTTGCTCTAATTTACTTACATGTTCTTCTTGCATTTTCTTTGACATTATGGTATTTGTTGTACTTCCTTACAGGGCTTTTAGTTCATCCCCTTACTTTCCCCCTTTCAAGTAAACAATATGATCTCTCCTTGTCACGCGTAGTGATGTGGGGAGTTCCGAAGTCTAAGTATGTATGGCGTGGGGTGTCCTATGAACGAACAACGATCTAGATGAGTGCCAAGAATAAATAACCTATGTTATGTTTTTATTTCAATTATGCCAAAGGGCATAAGCTTTTATTTCATTTTTCAATATTTCATAAACACACAGTATTTTACTTTTCAACTATTGGGCCAAAACTTGCATGTTTTATCAAGGCCCCGCTAAGTTTTTCCTTAAAGTGGTATTTTTCTAATAACTATGACGTGAGCAACGTCTTTATAAAAGAATAGAATTTGGGAGCGCTTTACAAATTGCATTAGAGATAGGTCGTTCATGTTTCCAAGGACCCTCCACATACATGCTAAAGAAGGGAAAATCTCATCTCACAGTGTCATATGTACTTGGTTTAATTGTTATTTGTTTTCTTTATTTTAAATATTTAGTATTATAATTGCAGTATAGAAAGATGCCTCCTATCATTAGGACCACTAAGAAACAGTTACTTAAGGAGATCCGCGTTATACCTAAAGTGCAACACGACGAGGAGAACGAGGATTGGAGGATCGCAATACTTAAGACGACTGCATTAGTATGCGAGCGTATTCAGGGAATGATTAACAAGAGAGGAGCGTTGTTTTGGCCCATTGAGCAAGTGCTGAGGGAATCACTGCCAATATATCCTAAGGCTCTCCTTCAGTAGACCATAGCGTGGCACGACGTCTTCCAGGACAATTTGGACTTCGACGCTATCGAGTACACTTTTTACGACCTCGTGGACATTTATGAATCTAATCGTTTAGAGGCGGTCCTAGTTAAGAATGACAACAGAAAGATGGAGGAACATTATGAGACGGTACATGACATGGAAGGGGAAATGGTGCATCAGGAAGCAATATGCACCATACCGAAAGTGAGAGTCAGGATGAGGGCGATGGCTAGCGCCCCTGACTAGTTCCATATCTCGAAAAACATATTTGATTATGATTATGGGGATGAGTCCATGATCGAGGATTAGAATCCGTCTCAAATTTTCATCAATAAATCATATTTGAACAAAATGGGACTTCTTTTAAAAACCCTTAAAAACCCATGAATTCTTGTTATTGTTTTATTTAGCCACTTTGTTGGATGTTTGATTATGGGGTAATTTTGAGAAAACTTTGGCTATTATAATTTTATATTTCTCTCTTTTGCAAACTATAAGTTTCGTTGGCACAACCTGAGCCTCTAGTACAACCACCTGCACTATTGCTAATGGCTTACGGTTTCGAGCCAGCCTATGAATGCTTTAGGAAGCAAGCCCCACCTAGTTTTGAAGGGAAAGCCGACCCTATGGTGGCAAAAGATTGGATGAAGTTAGTAGAAGCCATTTTTTACCACATGGAGTTGAACGATCATCAGAGAGTTTCATGTGTAGCTCACCTACTCAAGATGGATACAAGAATATGGTGGGATGTGGTGAAATAGACTTGTGACTTGAACACTATGATCTGGGAAGATTTCGTTCAAGAATTTGGCAAAAAGTACTACAATATGTCTGTATTGGCAACCAGGGTGGATGAGTTCGGGACCTTAGTTCAAGGGAACTTTTCCGTTACCGATTACACTCAGAACTTTGACAGGGTGGCCAGGTTTGCACCCGAAATAGTACCAATCGAGGCCATACGGGTCCAAATGTTTACAAGGGAAGTTAAGCCTATGATTGCTAGAGATGTCAAGATGTCTAGTGCTAAGGTGGTTAATTACGCTGAGGTTTTGGAAAAGGCACTTGAAGTGGAGTATTTGGAGGACCGCATATGGAAGGACAATGCTGCAAGAAGGGAGGCCAACAAATACAAGGGCTTCCATCAGGGCAACAAGAGGAAGGCCCATAAAGGACAAAGAAATGGTAATGATAAGAGGCCTAGACCCCCGGCCATGAATGGCAATAATCACAACTATCATAACCACAACAGCAAACGAAATAGTCACAACAATGATCGTAACCACGGAAACAACGAGAATAACAAAGTTGAGCACCCTAGCTTGTAATGACCCAAAATTACTAATAGGGCCTTGATTAGTGTGTCGGGAGGGCATAATTGGTTTATGTGTGATTTAAATGATTTAATGCATGACTATGTGATAAGCATGCTTATATGGTTATAGGGATATATGAGATGCATGATTATGAATATTAGTATGCATGTAAGCCCCATTTATATTATAGAGGCATATATGTAATTTTGGCCCGTTGAGGACATAAATGTGATTAATTGCGATAAATTGTTGGGACCACATTATTATGTGGATATATTTGCAGCTTATGGCTCGAGACGGTCCTAGTGAGCGGTTTGGCAAAATAGCCACGACGGGGATTTATACTCGGCTCAGGGGAGCTTGTGGGTATTTTCAGGAATTTAGGAGATATATTGGAGATTATTATACATTGGATAAATAATTGGTGATTAATTTGACGATGGGATTTAAGTGGTAAATATTAGGAACACTTGAGGAATTAGTAAAAATTGGGGACAAATGACAATTATACCCTTAGATTAAGTTTTATGCTAGTTATGTTACGGGAGGGCAAAATGGTCTTTTCCTAGGACTAAGGATATACTCAACTGTTATGTTAGATTAAGGTAGAAGAGTGGAGAATACTCTAAGGAAAGAAGGGAAATCAGAATTTTCTCTCTCTCTCTCTCTCTCTCTCTCTCCCCTTCGCGATTTCTCTTTCCCTCTCACTTTGATGTTCATCCTTTTGGCTGTTGAAGAGGCTTGAAGTTTGGGAGAATTGGGCAGAAAACTAAGGAGAACTTAGCTGGTGTTGGAGCTGGAAGTTCAGAGGAGAAAACAGTTGAATTTGAGGTAAGGGTTCACCTGCATCTTTGAGTTTTGATGAATGGTTTAATTTGAAGATTAGGTTCTTGAGTTTAACTTAATGATGAATTGGGCTGATGGTTTGGGTACGAATTCAGTGGTTATGCTTGATTACTATGACTAAATTGAGGCATAATTTCTGTTTTAGTGATTAAGAGTATTAGATAAAAGAAATAGGTGAATATGGGTCTTAATTTGTAACTTGATTGGTGTTCAATTGGTGGAATCAAAGAGGGAAAATTCTGGGCTTGGTTAAGTGTTCTTGGTTGATAGAAGAAGGAGGAAAACCCAGATTTTCCCTGGGTTTGTAGGGCCTGCCCTGACCCAGCCTAGGGGGCACCGCGGCGTGTAACGGCCTTTGTGGTTAAAAGATTTTGGTCATAAAAGATACATTTCATATATGGGATCCCAAAAGAAATAGAGTTTAAGGACAATTTACAAAATTCTAGGAAATATACAACTACTGGCCACTCTAAGGGCAAAATAGACAGTTTAGGTTTTCCTGTCCCTACACCGATCCTCGGCCATGGCGACCGATCTGCTGACTAAGTACATTCATCCCCAGAGCTCTACAACTCAGGATACGGTCCACCTTGCCCTTGCCTTTACCTGCACCACGTAGCACCTGTGAGCCAAGGCCCAGCAAGAAAACTATAATGCATAGCATAAGCAACAACCGACAAACAGATATTTCACAAATCATCAATCAAATATACAACAAGTCATATTGCTCACATAAGCAATGATACCGACCTACAAGCCATTAATTAGTTATTCAGATAACAAGCTCGTCACAATCATTAGTTTAAACAACAATAAACATATCACACCAAAATCCAGGGTCGACGCCCTGAGGCCGCACTCTGATTATCCCACTGTCTCCAGCTCGCTTAGGCCAAGCTCAGTGATTATGTACTTAGCCTCAGTTACCAGTGGTCGAGCCGCGCCCTGTGCGCAAATATTGATTCTGGCACTCTTAGGTCATTTATCACACGTCCCCATGGCATAATATCATCTCATGACATCACATACAAATATAGGGAAATCTTAGCCCCAACATAATCACATAATCGGGTGCAGTTTCTTACCTTTGATTCCGAGTGCTTTGGTTAATTAAAACGATCCTCAAGCATAATCTTGTCCAAGCCCTAGCGTACACCTAGTCACAAATGTAACATAGAACCTTTATTAACATTAAATTCCATAACCTAACCTAGGGACCAATCCAGAGCCCTCGGGAAGCCAAAATTCCACCAAACGAGGTGGTGGAATCAAACTCCGAGCCCCTGAATGAAAACCCTAAGAAAATACCCAAAAATCCATTTCTGAAGGCATGGTAGCGCTACAGCGCCACAAGGTGGGCGCTACAATGCTACAGACAGAGACAAAATCCCCCAGGAAATGAGGCCTAGCACTGTAGCGCTCCAATGCTAGCGCTATAGCGCTACAACCAGCATGCAACATTAGTCTGGGTTCTTCCTTCGATTTTTCACGAGCCAAAACTCCCTAAAACACCTCCAAACCTCAACCACACTTCAAATTAAGCCTACCATCCAATACATCTCATCCCACATGGCCCAACAATATCAAACTTGCCCACATGCACCATCAAACACAGAAAAACAAGAATTGAGCTTGAAGCTCAAGAACTTCATCAGAAAAAACCAGAAACTACCTAGAAAATCAAATGATCAAACCCATAAATCCTTACCTTTAATGGAGAATCTGATCCTAGGTTTCCCTTAGTACCCTTCCAGCCTTTAGATCCTCAATTCCCCAAGCTCAAATCCTTGAATTCCCATCCAAAAACTCAAATTCAGAAACAACTCATCAAAGTCAGAAAATTTAGACCAAACTCTTTAACCTTTACCTTAATTGAACTTTAATTCCAGTAGAACTTCCTAGCTTCACGAAGGACCCAAGTTCCAAGCTCTAGCCTAAGCCTCCTCTAAGTTTACAACTTCAATTTCCAGAAGAAATGGTGAAGGAAGAGGAAATCGTGTGGGAGAGCAAAGAGTCCTTGTTTTTCTTCTTTCTTTCCTTACTTCAGTTTCTACTATTTTCTACAACTTCCACTAAGGCTAAATGGCAGTATAACACTTATCCTTTTTTAACCATCCAAAAGACCATTTTTCCCTCCCATTAAAACTTAAGCCTTTAAACATTCCAAGGGCATTTTTGTCACTTGTTCGCAATTCCCGCTAATTCCTCGAGTGTCCCTAATAATTACCCCTTAAACCCCATCACTTAATTAGTCACCAATTATTTTCCTCAATGTCAAATAGTCTCCAATATATTTCCCAAGTTCCCAGAAATACCCCTAGGCTCCCCCGAGCCGGGTATAAGTCCCCGCTGTGACTATTTCACTAAACCACTCACTAGGATCACCTCGAGTCACCAGCTGCAAATATATCCACATAATAATGGGGTCTCAACAATTTATCATAAATAATTACATTTATGCCATCAATGAGCCAAAATTACAAATATGCCCCTATAAGCTAAGCAGGGCCTACATGCATACTAATACTCACAATCATGCATATCATGTATCCAAATAATCATATAAGCATGCTTATCACATAATCATGCATTTAATCATTTAAATCACACGTAAACCAATTATGCCCTCCCGGAACACTAATCAAGGCTCTTAAGCCTTATTTGGTAATTTTGGGTCGTTACAACTATCCCCTCCTACTGAGAATTTCGTCCTCAAAATTTACCTGAATAATTCGGGCTACCGATCTCGCTTCGCTGACTCAAGCTCCCAGGTTGCCTCCTCAACCCTACTATTCCTCCTTAATACCTTAATTAGAGGAATCGTCTTATTTCGTAGAACGTTATCCTTCCGATCTAAAATTTCAACCGGTCATTCCTGATATTACAAATCTGTTTGCAATCCCAAGTTTTCATACTTCAACACGTGTCATATCTGAGATGTACTCCCGGAGCATAGAAACATGGAATACGTCATGAACTCCCAACAACGACGGTGGCAAAGCTAACCTGTAATCCACCTGTCCGATTCTTTCCAGGATCTCAAAAGGCCCGATGAATCTAGGGCTCAACTTGCCTTTCTTCCCAAACCTCCTCACCCCTCGCAGTGGTGATACTCGCAGAAACACACGATCTCCAATCTGGAACTCCAAGTGCCTACGCTTAGGGTCAGCGTAACTTTTCTGTCTGCTCGGTGAGGCAAGCATTCGCGCTCGGATCATCTCAATAACCTCACTGGTCTTCTGAACCATGTCCAGCCCCAAATACTTCCTCTCACCCATCTCATCCCAATGAATGGGTGATCTACATCTCCTCCCATATAACATCTCATAGGGAGCCACTCCAATCATTGATTGGTAACTGTTGTTGTATGAAAACTCAATCAACAGGAGATACTTACTCCACGATCCATCAAAATCAATCACACATGCTCTAAGCATATCCTCCAATACTTGAATCGTCCTCTCAGACTATCCATCAGTCTGAGGATGAAAGGTCGTGCTAAACTTCAACTGAGTCCCCATAGCCTTCTGCAAACTACCCCAAAACTTGGAGGTTAAGATAGGATCCTTGTTTGACACTATGGACTTAGGAACCCCATGGAGACGTACGATCTCCCTCACATATAACTCTGCATACTGATCCACTGTATATGTCGTCTTCACTGGAAGAAAATGAGCTAACTTGGTGTATCTGTCCACTATTACCCACACCAAGTCATGAAGCCCTACAGTCCTGGGTAAACCTCCCACAAAGTCCATCGTAATATCCTCCCATTTCCACTCGGAAATACCCAAAGGTTGAAGCAACCCTGCTGGTCACTGATGCTCAGCCTTCTCCTGCTAACAGGTTAAACATCTGGCCACATATTCCACCACATCCTTCTTCATCTCGGGCCACCAATATAACGTCCATAGATCTTGATACATCTTTGTGGTACCTGGATGAATTGAGTACAGCGTAGTATGCGATTCATCTAATATCTCTCGTCCGATCCCCACATCAGCTGGGACACAAACTCGCCCCTGATACCATAGCAAACCAACCTCAGAAATAGAATAGTCCTTAGCTACTCCCGCGAGGACATTCTCTCTAACCTCCTGTAGTTGAGCATCCACTAGCTAACCTTCCTTAATCCGCTCTAGCAGGGTCGATTGCAAAGTAATGTTGGCCAACTGGCCCACCACCAATTTTATCCCTACTATGGCCATCTCATCAGCTAACTCTCTCAAAATCTGGGTGGAACTATATAACTGACCCGGGCCCCTCTGGCTCAATGCATCTGCCACTATATTGGCTTTGCTTAGGTGATAAAGAATATCACAGTCATAGTCTTTTACCAACTCTAGCCAATGCCTCTGCCTCATGTTTAGGTCCTTTTGTGTGAAGAAGTACTTCAAATTCTTACGATCAATGTATATCTCGCACTTTTCCCATATGAAACGATCCCCAAGCACGATCCCGTTCAAGCCCTAGCATACACCTAGTCACAAACGTAACATAGAACCCTCATTAACATTCAATTCTGTAACCTAACCTCGGGACCAATCCCGAGCCCCCGAGTGAAAACTCTAAGAAAATACCCCAAAAATCCATTTTTGAAGGCAGGTAGCGCTACAGAGCCACAAGGTGGGCGCTACAGTGCTACAGACAGAGACAAAAAACCCCCATGAAATGAGGCCGAGCGTTGTAGCGCTCCAATGCTAGCGCTACAACGTTACAACCACCATGCAACATTTTTCTAGGTTCTTCCTCCGAATTTTCCCGAGCCAAAACTCCCTAAAACCCCTCCAAACCTCAACCACACTTCAAATTAAGCCTACCATCCACTACATCTCATCCCACATGGCCCAACAACATCAAACTTGGCCACATGCACCATCAAACACAGAAAAACAAGAATTGAGCTTGAAGCTCAAGAACTTCATAAAAAAACCATAAACTACCCAGAAATCCTTACCTTTAATGGAGACCCGATCCTAGGTTGCCCTTAGTATCCTTCCAGCCTATAGCTCCTCAATTCCCCAAGCTCAAATCCTTGAATTCCAAGCTAAAAACTCAAATTTAGGAACAACTAATCAAAGTCAGAAAATTTAGACCAAACTCTTTAAGATTTACCTTAATTGAACTTTAATTACAGCAGAATTTCCTAGCTTCACAAAGGACCCAAGTTCCAAGCTCTAGCCTAAGCCTCCTCTGAGTTTACAGCTTCAATTTCTAGAAGAAATGGTGAAGGGAGAGGAAATCGTCTGGGAGAGCAAGGAGTCCCTGTTTTTCTTCTTTCTTTCTTTCGTTCAGTTTCTACTATTTTCTACAACTTCCACTAAGGCTAAATGGCAGAATAACACTAATCCCCTTTTAACCATCCAAAAGACCATTTTTCCCTTCCATTAAAACCTAAGCCTTTAAACATTCCAAGGGCATTTTTGTCATTTGATCCTAATTCCTGCTAATTCCCCGATTGTCCCTAATATTTACCGCTTAAACCCCATCACTTAATTAATCACCAATTATTTTCCTCAATGTCAAATAGTCTCCAATATATTTCCCAAGTTCCCAGAAATACCCCCAGGCACCCCCAAGCCAGGTATAAGTGCCCACTGTGACTATTTCGCTAAACTATTCACTAGGATCGCCTTGAGTCACCAGCTGCAAAAATATCCACATAATAATGTGGTCCCAACAATTTACCGCAATTAATCACATTTATGTCCTCAACGGGCCAAAATTACAGAATTGCCCCTATAATCTAAACAAGGCCTGCATGCATAATAATACTCATAATCATATCTCATATATCCAAATAATCATATATGCATGCTTATCACATACTCATGCATTTAATCATTTAAATCACATGTAAACCAATTATGCCCTCTTGGCACACTAATCAAGGCCCTTAAGCCTTATTAGTAATTTTGGGTCGTTACACGGCGCGTGTGGCCCTCCTGGCCATGGGAGCTCTCTCACTTGGGGGCGTGTCGCAACTTGCTTGGCCAAGTCACGACCCGCCTCCCCTTGGTGTGAGTGCTTTCTCTTTTACTTGGGGCAAGTCGCGACCCGCTTGGGAGTTTTAGGTTTAAAGGAGTTCTTGGTGTTGCTAGGGCTTGGGGGTTCGAACCTAGGGGCTCAGGTCAATTTCTATTGCCCAGTTTAGTAGAAATTGAGGTCCCGAAGGATAATTTTGTTACCAAAGTATTATATTTCTGATTGGAAGTTGATAGATATCGATAATTCTTGTGACTAGGATTGTCGCCAAGGCTCGAGGCTAGGGATCGTGCTCGGAGTCAGTCCATCATTTCTGCTCGGAATCACAGGTAAGAAAATAGCACCCGGTTATGTGGTTATGTTGGGACTAAGAGTTCCCTATATTTATATGCAATGTCATATGATGGTATTATGCCATGTGGACATGAGATAAACATCCTAAGAGTGCCAGAATTAATATTGGTGCACATGGACGCGGCTCGGCCATTGGTACCTGAGGTTAATTATATAATCATTGAGCTTGGCCTAAGTGAGCCGGAGTCAGTGGGGTAAACAGAGGGTGCGGCCGAAGGGCGTCGACCCTAGATATTGAATGATATATTTGTTGTTATTAATCTGATGATCATGGCATGTTTATTACTTGGAGGATTGATTATTCATTTGCAGATTGATATCATTGATTACGGGAACTATGTGGTCTGCTGAGTATTTGATTGATGGTTTGTGAATTATTTGGTTATTGATTATTGATTATGCTCTATTATATGGTTTTCTTGCCGGGCCTTGGCTCACGGGTGCTACGTGGTGCAGGTAAAGGGAAGGTAAGCTGGACCAACCCTGATTTGGAGAGCTCTAGAGGCGGAATGTACATAACAGGCTACTCGGCCATCATGGCCGAGGGATGATACAGGGACAGGAGACCCTAAAGTACCTATTTTGCCATTATATTGGATTGTGGTTGTTTATACCCTTTCGAATTTTTTAAATTGTTCCTTAACCCTGTTTATTTTTGGGATCCCGTGTAACCAACATTTATTTGAATGAAAATTTGTCTTTTTTGACCAAAATCTTTTAACCCTAGTTCAATAATGGTTTAGCGACACATTTTCAACTAAATGACTTGATTAACAAGCCTTGCACATTTATTAACACATAGTGTAACGGTCTTGGTTATCCAGGGCGTTACAACTGGGTATCAAAGCGTCCTAGGTTTTAGGGTTCCTGAAAACTGGCTGGACATGTACATTCGCCGCTAAAGACGAGCTCGATATAGGGTTTGGTAAATGTGTATACATGTTTATATGCTTAAATGATTGGAAAAAACCATGATTGTTGTTATCTGTTTGATTAATAGGGAGCATGAGATACTGATAGGGCCTGGCCCTTGACTGCTGTGTGATGATATTGAGGCATGCTTATTAGCATTGTTGTGCATGTGGGTGAATATTTGGATGAATTGTTATGTCTTGACTGCTTGTGATTGGTTATGTTCCAATGGTTATGCATGGAAAGATTGTTACCCTATCATCATAGTATGACTGCCAAGTCATTGATTTCAGATTAATTTGGATAGCTATGCGTCCAAGATGATCTGTATGACTAGCCGGCACTAGGTCTGAGGCAAGGGATGATGACCACGGCCAAATCCCTCTGCTAGTCCCTGAGAACTGGCAGCAGATTATGATAGATATGCAAGCACGACTTCAGAGCCAAGATGAGCAGATTTGACTTCTAAGACAACAGGCACCGTCAGGGAGTGCTACATCCATTGTGCCACCTGCAGTGGCACCAGTTGTCAGCTAGTGGAGGTTAGGAATAGGTGGGAACCGTTGAATGAGCGGTTCAGGAGACAGCACCCTCCAACTTTTGAGGGGGGACCAAATCCAGTTAAGGTCCAACAGTGGATGAGTATGATTACTGCTATTCGAGACTTCATGAGGGTAGAGGGTCATGACAGGGTGGCCTGTGTTGCATATATGCTGAGAGAGGATGCCCGCATTTGGTATGAAGTGGCATCACAGACCAGGGATGTTAGTACCTTTGGTTGGGATGGATTTAAGGATTTTTTCAATCAAAAATATTACAATGTTGCTATCAGGGCAGTGAAGGATAATGAATTTTTGGGATTGGTTTAGGCAACATGACAATTACAGAGTATGCCCTGAAGTTCGATAGACTTGAGAAGTTTGCACCAGATCTTATGCCTTCGAATGCAGCTAGGCATGATAGATTTATCAAAGGGCTTAATGTTATGATAGCCTGAGATGTGAGAATTACAACAGTACCTGGGGGAATGACTTATGCCCAGGCTTTTGAGAAAGTTCTTACCCCTGAGGGAGCGGAGAACAAGATCTGGAGGGAGAGTACTGCAAGATGAAAGGGTTGCAAAGCGATGCCTCCATATTCTGGGTCTGGCAAGGGTGGAGTTCCCAGTGAACTGAAGAGGAAGACCCGTGACACTACGACCGTTGTTGGTCCTGATAGGAGGGGTCGGGGTGTTCAGGGTGGCCGTTAGGGAGGCGGTGATGCATGGAGGAGCTATCCAGAGTGCACGAGGTGCAGAAGATGCCATCCGGGCGAATTTCGGGCTAAGGCCTATTATGTGTGTGGGGTGGTGGGACACCTCAAGAAGGACTGCCCGATAGTGAAAAAAGGGGAAGTAGGAAAGGTGGACAGCTTGACTTCAGCTCGAGTGTTCACCTTGACGTTGGCTCTCCTTTTACTATATTGATTGACTCTGGTGCTACACATTCATTTGTTTCTAGTAAGGTATTTGATAGATTGTGTAGACCTAGTGAGTATTGCACTGCGGGATTTAGGACTATATTGCCTACAGGGGAACTGGTAGTTTCTAGGAAGTGGATTAGAGCACTACTAATGATGGTTGATGGTAGGGAGTTGGCAGTAAACTTGATTGATTTGGGTATGGAGGATTTTGAGATGATTTTGGGAATGGATTGGCTGGCTAGATATGGAGCTACTATTGATTGTAGGAAGAAGATGGTGACCTTTGAGCTGGAGGGCGAGGATCCCTTTGTTTTCATGGGAGCAGTATGTTGACCCCGCATACCCATGATATCAGTGCTGAGAGCCAGGGACTTTTTACAGGGAGGATGTATAGGCTTTCTGGCTAGTGTGATGGATACCACTAGGGTTTCGCCAACAGGACCGGGGGAGACTAGATTGGTTTGTGAATTCTTGAATGTATTCCCTGAGGATTTACCAGGGTTTCCGCCGCACAAGGAGATTCAGTTTGTTATTGAGTTGGCACCAGCGACATAGCCAGTGTTGAGGGCACCATATAGAATGGCACCGACAAAATTGAAGGAATTGAAGATACAACTACAAGAACTTCTAGATTTAGGGTTTATTAGGCCTAGCTACTCGCCATGGGGTGCTCCAGTTTTTTTTGTGAAGAAGAAGGACGGGACTCTAAGGATGTGTATAGACTACAGGGAGTTGAACAAGTTGACTATCAAGAATAAGTACCCTCTACCCAAGATTGACGACTTGTTCGACCAGCTACAGGGAAAGACGGTGATTTCGAAGATTGATCTTCGATTTGGTTCTCACCAGATGAGGATCAAGGATGAGGATATACTGAAGACGGCCTTCCGAATGAGGTATGGGCACTATGAGTTTTTGGTCATGTCGTTTGGTTTGATCAATGCCCCAGCAGCCTTCATGGACTTAATGACCAGAGTATTCAAGGACTTTTGGGATCAGTTCGTCATTATCTTCATCGAAAACATTTTAGTGTATTCTAGTTTAGAGGCAGAGCACGAGTTACATCTTCGATGGGTCTTGCAGAGGTTGAGAGAGCACCGATTGTACGCCAAGTTTAAGAAGTGTGAATTTTGGCTACCAGGAGTGACCTTCCTTGGACATATAGTTGGCGAAGATGGAATTAAGGTGGATCCATCTAAGGTGGAGGCAGTGAAAGATTGGCCGAAGCCAAGGAACGCCCCGAAGGTTCGGAGTTTCCTCGGGTTAGCGGGTTACTACAGACGGTTTGTAGAAGGGTTCTCGAAGATTGCTGCACCGATGACAGATTTGACAAGGAAGAATTTGAAGTTCGTCTGGTCAGACAAGTGTGAGAACAGTTTTAAAGAGTTGAAGTGATGACTTATTACTGCACCTGTGCTGAGTCTTCCTTCGAAGGGAGGAAATTTCGTGGTATACTGTGAAGCATCGAGGTTGGGTTTGGGCTGTGTGTTGATGCAGAACAGGAAGGTTATAGCTTATGCATCATGACAGCTAAAGGAATATGAGCAGCGGTATCTTACCCATGACTTGGAGTTGGCAACGGTGGTATTTTCACTGAAGGTTTGGCAGCATTATCTGTATGGGGAAAAGTACGAGATATACACTGATCATAAGAGTTTGAAGTACTTCTTCACGCAGAAGGATCTGACACATGAGGCAGAGGCATTGGCTGGAGTTGGTAAAGGATTATGACTTTGATATTCTTTACCACCCAGGGAAAGCCAACGTAGTGACAGATGCATTGAGTCGGAGGGGCCTTGGTCAGCTATTTAGTTCCACTCAGATTTCGAGAGAGTTGGCTGATGAGATGTCTAGAGCGAGGATAGAGTTGGTGGTGGGTCGGTTGGACAACATTACTTTGCAATCGACCCTACTAGAGCAGATTAAGGAAGGTCAAATGGTGCATGCTTAGTTATACGAGGTTAGAGATAATGTCTTAGCGGGGGCAGCTAAGGACTACTCTATTTCTGAGGTTGGTCTGCTACGGTATCAGGGTCGGATTTGTGTTCCGACTGATGTGGGGATTAGACGAGAGATACTAGATGAATCTCATACTACACCGTACTCACTTCATTTGGGTTCCACGAAGATGTATTAGGATTTACGAACATTGTATTGGTGGCCTGAGATGAAGAAGGATGTGGTGGAGTACGTGGCCTGATGTTTAACCTGTCAACAGGTGAAAACTGAACATCAGCGACTTGCAGGGTTACTTCAGCCTTTGGGTATTCCTGAGTGGAAATGGGAGGATATTACAATGGACTTTGTGGGAGGTTTACCTAGGACAGTAGGGCTTCATAATTCAATGTGGGTGATAGTGGACATATACACCAAGTCAACTCATTTTCTTCCAGTGAAGATGACATATACAGTGGATCAATATGCCGAGTTGTATGTGGGGGAGATCGTGCGTCTCCATGGGGTTCCTAAGTCTATAGTGTCCGACCGAGACCCAATCTTCACCACTAAGTTTTGGGGTAGTTTGCAGAAGGCTATGGGGACTCAGTTGAAGTTCAGCACAGCCTTTCATCCTCAGACTGATGGACAGTCTGAGAGGATGATTCAGGTGTTGGAGGATATGCTTGGGGCATGTGTGATTGATATTGAGGGATCTTGGAGTAAGTATCTTCCATTGATTGAGTTCTAATACAACAACAGTTATCAGTCAACAATTGGAGTGGCTCTGTATGAGATGTTATATGGAAGAAGATGTAGATCGCCCATATATTAGGATGAGATGGGCGAGAGGAAGTATTTGGTGTTGGACATGGTTCAGAAGACCAATGAAGCTATTGAGAAGATTCGAGCTAGGATGCTTGTGTCATAGAGCAGACAGAAAAGATACGCTGATCCTAAGCATAGGGACGTAGAGTTCCAGGTTCGGGACCACGTGTTTCTGCGAGTCTCACCACTGCAAGGGGAGAGGAGGTTTGGGAAGAAGGGCAAGCTAAGCCCTAGATTCATTGGACCTTTTGAGATCCTAGAGAGGATCGAACAGGTGGCTTACAGGTTAGCTTTGTCACCGTCGTTGTCGGGAGTTCATGATGTATTTCGTATTTCTATGCTTTGAAAGTACGTCTCGGACACAACACATGTGTTGAAGTATGATGATTAGGAATTGCATAAATATTTGTCCTACGAGGAGCGACCAGTTCAGGTCTTAGACCGGAAAGATAAGGTTCTACGGAATAAGACAAATCCTCTGGTTAAGGTGTTGTGGAGGAATAGCAGGGTTGAGGAGGTGACTTGGGAGCTTGAGTCAGTGATGCGGGATCAGTATCCTGAGTTATTCAGGTAAATTTCGAGGATGAAATTCTCAGTAGGAGGGGATAGTTGTAATGACCCAACTATTCTGAGTAATTGGGCTTAAGTGTCGGGAGGGCATAATTGGTATATGTGTGATTTAAATGATTTAATTCATGACTATGTGATAAGCATGCTTATATGGTTATATGGATATATGAGATACATGATTATGAATATAAGTATGCATGTAGGCCCTGTTTAGATTATAGGGGCATATCTGTAATTTTGGCCCATTGAGGGCATAAATGTGATTAATTGCGATAAATTGTTGGGACCACATTATTATGTGGATATATTTGCAGCTTATGGCTCGAGACGGTCCTAGTGAGCGATTTGGCGAAATAGTCAAGGCGAGGATTTATACCCAGCTCGAGGGAGCTTGTGGGTATTTTCGGGAATTTAGGAGATATATTGGAGATTATTAGGCATTGGGTAAATAATTGTTGATTAATTGGATGATGGGATTTAAGTGGTAAATATTAGGAACACTTGAGGAATTAGTGGAAATTGGGGACAAATGACAATTATACCCTTAGATTAAGTTTTATGCTAGTTATGTTATGGGAGGGCAAAATGGACTTTTCCTAGGACTAAGGATATACTCAGTTGTTATGTTAGATTAAGGTAGAAGAGTGGAGAATACTCTAAGGAAAGAAGGGAAATCAGAATTTTCTCTCTCTCTCTCCCTCACGAATTCTCTCTCCCTCTCACTTTGATGTTCATTCTTTTGGTTGTTGAAGAGGCTTGAAGTTTGGGGGAATTGTACAGAAAGCTAAGGAGAATTCAGCTGGTTTTGGAGCTAGAAGTTCAGAGGAGAAAACAGCTGAATTTGAGGTAAGGGTTTCAACTGCATCTTTGAGTATTGATGAATGGTTTAAGTTGAAGATTAGGTTCTTGAGTTTAACTTAGTGATGAATTGGGCTGATGGTTTGGGTAGGAATTCAGTGTTTATGCTTGATTACTATGATTGAATTGAGGTATAGTTTCTGTGTTAGTGATTAAGAGTATTAGATAAAAGAAATAGTTGAATATGGGTCTTAATTTGTAACTTGATTGGTGTTGAATTGGTGGAATCAAAGAGGGAAAATTATGGGCTTGGTTGAGTGTTCTTGGTTGGAAGAAGAAGGAAGAAAACCCAGGTTCCCTGGGTTCGTAGGGTGCGCCGCGACCCAGCCTGGGGGCACCATGGTGTGTGTGGCCCTCCTGGCCATGGGAGCTCTCTCACTTGGGGGCGTGCCGTGACTTGCTTGGCCAAGTCGTGACCCGCCTCCCCTTGGTGTGAGAGCTTGCTCTCTGACTTGGGGCAAGTGGCAACTTGCTGAGCCAAGTCGCGACCCACCTGGGAGTTTTAGGTTTATAGGAGTTCTTGGTGTTGCTAGGGCTCGGGGGTTTGAACCTAGGGGCTCGAGACAATTTCTAATATCTGGTTTAGTAGAAATTGAGGTCTCGGAGGCTAATTTTGTTACCTAAGTATTATATTTCTGATTGAAAGTTGATAGATATCGATAATTCTTGTGACTAGGTTTGTTGCCAAGGCTCGATGCTAGGGATCGTGATCAGATTCAGTCCATCTTTTCCGCTCGAAATCAAAGGAAAGAAAACTGTACCCGGTTATGTGGTTATGTTGGGACTAAGAGTTCCCTATATTTATATGCAATGTCATATGATGGTATTATGCCATGTGGACATGAGATAAACGGCCTAAGAGTGCTGGAATTAATATTGGTGCACATGGACGCGGCTCGGCCATTGGTAGCTGAGATTAATTATATAATCACTGCGCTTGGCCTAAGAGAGCCGGAGTCAGTGGAGTAAACAGAGGGTGCGGCCTAAGGGCGTCGACCCCGGATATTAAATGATATATTTGCTGCTATTAATCTGATGATCATGGCATGTTTATTACTTGGAGGATTGATTATTGATTTGCATATTGATATCACTGATTATGTGAACTATGTGGTCTGCTAAGTATTTGATTGATGGTTTGTAAATTATTTTGTTATTGATTATTGATTATGCTCTGTTATATGGTTTTCTTGCTGGGCCTTGGCTCACGGGTGCTACGTGGTGCAGGTAAAGGCAAGGGTAAGCTGGACCAACCTTGATTTGGAGAGCTCTGGAGGCGGAATGTACATAGCTGGCTGCTCGGCCGACACAGTCGAGGGATGATATAGGGACAGGAGACCCTAAAGTACCTATTTTTCCATTAGATTGATTTGTGGTTGTTTATACCCTTTGGAATTTTGTAAACTATTCCTTAACCCTGTTTAATTTTAGGATCCCGTGTAACAAACATTTATTTGAATGAAAATTTGTCTTTTCTGACCAAAATATTTTAACCCTAGTTAAATAATGTTTTTGCGACACATTTTCAACTAAATGACTTGATTAGCAAGCCTTGCACCTTTATTAACAAACAGTGTAACAGTCTTGGTTATCCAGGGCGTTAAATAGCTACCCTAAATGCTCGGGTCGACATTTGGGGGAATGTCAGGCCGGCACCAACAAGTAATACGAGTGCTGTCAGACATGAAATTTGAAGAAAGATTGCCCACAGTGAAATGCAGGAGCAGGACAGGGCAGTAACAACAATCTATTGCCAGCAAGAGTCTTTGCGTTGACCCAAAAGGAAGCAGCCAACAGTAACACTGTGGTCACAGGTCAACTCCCTATTTTTGGTATGATGTGTAGAGTCCTCATTGATTCTGGAGCAACTCGCTCTTATGTTGCTATGAATATAATTGACAAACTGGGTATTCCTTGTAAACTATTTGAGCATAGTTTTAGTATAATGTTTCCATCAGGAGACATTATGTCATCAACTAGGTGGTTACACTCAGCCTCTATAATAGTTGAGGGTAGAGAGTGCCCAACAGACCTCATAGAGTTGGACATACGACCTAGTCATTTTTCATGGGGGGCACCAATTATGTTTGTGAAAAAGAAGGATGGGAGTATGAGAATGTGCATCGATTACCGAGAACTCAATAAGGTCACGATTAAGAACAAATATCCTTTGCCCAGGACAGATGACCTCTTTGATCAACTAGAAGGGGCAGCAGTGTTTTCAAAGATTGATCTGCTATTTGGGTACCATTAGTTGAAAGTTAAGGAAGAAGATATTCCTAAAACAGCTTTCAGAACTCACTACGAACATTATGAGTTCCTAGAGATGTCTTTTGGAGTCACTAATGCCCCAGCGGCATTCATGGACATGATAAACAAAGTATTTAAGGATTAATTGGATAAATTTGTAGTGGTGTTTATAGAAGACATCCTTATCTACTCAAAGACTAAGGAAGAGCATGAGGAGCACATGAGGTTGACACTCTATAGACTACGAGAGCATCAACTATAGTTCAAGTTCTCTAAGTGTGAATTTTTGTTGGAACAAGTAACCTTCCTAGGGCATATAGTGTCAAAGAATGGAGTAGCGGTGGATTTAGCAAAGATAGAGGCCATTAGAGACTGGCTCCAACCCAAGAATGCCTTAGAGGTTCAAAGCTTCTAACAGTTAGCAGATTATCACTACAAGTTTTTCGAGGGTGTTTCTAAGATTTCCACAACCTTGACCAACTTAACCCGCAAACTCCAAAAGTTCACTTCGATGGAGAAGTGTGAAGAAAGCTTTCAGACTATGAAGGAAGTTCGTGGTGTATTGTGACAAATCCTTTGTATTCCACAGTGGGAAGGTAGTTCATGGTGTATTGTGACACATCTAAGAACGGTTGTGTGTTGATACAGAATGGGAAGGTGGTGGCCTATGCCTCAAGGTAGCTCAAGGACTATGAGCAGAGATATTCCACCCATGATCTTGAAGTAGTATTGATGGTGTTCACACTGAAAATATGGAGACATCACCTTTATGGGGATAAGTGTGAAATTTACACCGTTCACAAAAGTCAGAAGTACTTCTTCACTAAAAAAAGTTGAATATGAGACAACGGAGGTGGTTAGAATTAGCAAAGGACTATGATTGTGAAATTATCTACCATCGAGGCAAGGCCAATGTGGTGGCAGATACATTGAGTAGGCGAGGACATGAGAGTGTCTCAGCTCTGAGCACAATAGAGACACCTTTGCAGAAAGAGATTATAAATATTGATATTGAGTTAGTAATAGGAGGCTTAGTAAACCTCACTCTACAGTCCTCCCTATTGGAGCAAATTAGAGAAGAACAGACACTGCTACAAAATTGGACTATCCCGACACCCAACCACGGTAAAGTTGACTGTCGTAATTGCTCACAACTCTATGCCGACAGTTAAAAACTGTAGGCATGGGGACCAATGCTGACAACTAATAAATGTCGCAATTGCTTTCGACAGTTAAAAACTGTTGCTATTGACCCCAACGTCGACAGTTAATTTGAGACCAATGCTGACAGTTACAAATCGTCGTTATTGACCCCAACGCCGACAGTTAATTTGAGACCAATGCCGACAGTTAAAAACTATCTCTATTGACTCCAACACTGATAGTTAATTTGAGACCAACGCCGACAGTTAAAAGCTATCGTTGTAAATAGATTTTTAAAAATATGCATTAGTTAATAACTTTTAACACTAGATATTCTTTTGTTTTTAATTTTTTTAATTTTACTAACTTTTGTATTTATATGTTTTCATAGAATTATTATATTTAGATTTTATTTATAATATAAAAAATACGTCAATTTGTCAATATATTCATAAAATAAATATTAGTTTAAAATAATTTACTTTAGTGATTGGATAAACTTTGTAATAATTTTTAAAAACTCCACAAGTTTATTAGTTGTAATTTTTTTATGATTATCTTATTGTACTATAAAACATAACCGCGCTTCACGCAGTTTTTGTAATTATTAAAAAATATATATTCTTAAATATGTTTTTTGGAAATTATGGGGTATGCATTCATTTTCAAAAATAAAGTTAAAAATTTTGTTGTACATATTCTTTTATTTATTATTATTGTTGTTGTTATTATTATTATAAGTTTTAGGTGGTTATATATATATATAAAGCCTAAATTTTGTATGAGAAAATTTATGTTTTGTGGAAGGCTTATTTTCGCCGATTGCCCGTTTAAACCCTTTAAAAGAGAAAATATCAGTTTGACCCCTATGTTTTTCCCAAATACGCAATCGGCCCCTGTGTTTTGTTAAATGACATTTAGGATCATGTGTTTTACGAAATGGATCAAAATAGTACATTATTTCCAATTTCGGACACAAAAATTTCAAATATAATATTTCATTCTCAGCTCCTCGACCACTTTCTCCACTTCTTTTAACCCATCACATCACTAACGACCCGAGATTTGATCTTATTATTGAAAATATTTTGGCCAAAATTGTGTCTAGGGTACTATTTTGACCCATTTTGTAAAACACAATGTCCAAATTATCATTTAACAAAACATAAGGGCTGATCGCGTATTCAGGAGAAACACAGGGGCAAAATAGTATTTTCCCTTTTTTAAAATTAACTTTTAGACCTCGTGTTTTGTCAATAGGTTGAAAATAGGAATAGATAGATCGATTATTTGAGCATTGTATTTTGGTCGACTACGCGTTTTGGCCCTTTATTTTTAAAAATTAACCTTTGGAACATGTATTTATTCAAAAGGTTCAAAATTCCTTATAAAAATTAAATTATACACATTTATATAATTTATGTTTTCTGTAAGAGTTCACACCATTTTGAACCTTGTATTTTAGCTGATTACCCGTTGGAACCTTTATTTTTAAAAATTAACTTGTGGATCTTAAGTTTTGTCAAAAAGTTAAAAATAGAAATAGATAGATCAATTATTTATGTAACGTCCTAGGTAGCCAAGACCGTTACACTATGTATTTATAAAGGTGCAAGACTTGCTAATCAAGTCATTGAGTTGAAAATGTGTGACTAAAATCATTAATGAACTAGGGTTAAAAGGTTTTTGTCATAAAAGATACATTTCATATAAATTAACATTTTGTACATGGGATCCCAAAAGAAATAACGTTTGAAGGACAGTTTAAAAATTTCACGATATAAACAACAGCTAGCCACTCTAAGGGCAAAACAGACATTCAAGGTCCTCCTGTTCCCGTCCCTCCCTCAATCGTGGCGGCCGAGCAGCTAGTCATGTACATTCCGCCCCTAGAGCTCTCCAGTCAGGGCTGATCAGCTTACCTTTGCCTTTACCTGCACCACGTAGCACCCATGACCCAAGGCCCAGCAAGAAAACATCACATCATAGCACAAACAATGATAATAATCAAATAACTCCTTAAGCATGTTCATACATTTAGCAGTTCACATTAATCACATATTCATAGACATAACCAGGAAATCCACAACTAATAATCAACTATTCAGCATATCATATTCAATAGTTAACAATGATAACCAAATCACATGATAATCAAGGTCAACTCTTTGGCCGCACCCTCTGTTTACCCCACTGACTCTGGCCTGCTTAAACCAAGCTCAGTGAATTTTAAGGTGTCCTCAGCTACCAGTGGCTGAGCCGCGCCCTGTGCGCCAATGTAAACCCCAGCACCCTCAGGTTGTTGATTTACTAATCTCATGGCATAATACCAACTTTCACATGGCATAATACCAACTTTCATAATGCATACAAGAGTAGGGAGCCCTTAGTTCCGTTATTAACTCACAACCGAGTGCAGTTTTCTTACCTTTCATTCCAAATGCTTTGATTAGGAAAGACGACCCCCGAGCATGATCCTGCCCCGAGCCCAAGCGTACACCTAGTCACAACCATGATAAAGGATTCCATAAATAATTGTATATGGGTTTCTGGATAAGGTTCTAGCCTTTGGGACATCAAATTCCACCAAACATGGTAGTGGAATTGATCCCGGGCACCCTACTTTAGGTTCCTGCGCTTAAAAATTCCAAAAAGGCCAAGAATCCCATTAAGGGCCACGGCTCAAGCCTGCCATGCCGCAGCTTTCTCCCAACCAGAGGCCCCAGCCTCGCCTAAAACAGACATAGGCCGCGGCCCTACACTCCCCATGCCGCGGCCCGCCCTCCTTCTCCAGCACCATCTGTTCTAGAGGGTCGCGGCTCACCAAGAACTATGTCGTGGCCCGACCCCCTTCGAACCCAGAAAAACACCACTTTCATCCACCAAATCTCAACCAAACTCACCAAAAATCATCCCAATAACATAATCTAATTATTTCAGCAATTCAAGTATACTTCCACCAGCAAAACCCATAGGAAAACTAGCCTAAGGACTCATCAAAATCACATTTTAATCCTTGAAATTCAGAAGCTCATGCACCTCCTAGAACATCCATAAATTCATAGAATTCAAGGGCTAACCATAGTTAAAAGCTTACCTTTTTCTGAAGAGCAAATCCACTTAGAAGTTGTAGAGCTAATCCTCATGTTCCTAGCAATATAACCTAACAAGAATTCAGCTCAAATCCTCACCCAAAGCTTCAATTCAACTCTCAACATCAAAGACCCAAAAACACTTAGAACTCATAACATAAACATTAAAACCTTAATCCAAATCTTATCTCAAACTCTGCTTGAATCCATCATCAATTTCTGAGCTAATCTCCAATTCTAGATCTCCAATTCTTGTGAACCCAGCCCAAAAATCCCTTGGTTCCATGGATAGCTTAAGAGACTCCTTGAGAGGAGAGAGAGAGAGAGAAGAGGGAAGGGTCAGTTATGGCATTCTCTAAACACTTCTTTGCCTTTTGTCTTATCTAACTTAAGCCTCTTAGGTTAATCCTAAAGCTCGGGGTACCAAAAACAACCCCGAGGGAAAAATGGTAAAATTCCCCAGTATTCCCACCTGGGCTTCCTAACCTCAAATATATCTCCAATTATTTATTTCCATAACCCAATAACCCAAATAACTGTCTAATACCCAAAATACCCCTTGACTCGCCCCGAGTCAAGTATCGGGTCTCGTTGTGGCTTTCCCGCTACTTGCTCCCTAGGATCGCCTCGTGCAGAAAGCTGCAAAAAAACATATATATATATATATCCACATAATAATTTGGTCTCAACAATTTACCACAATTAATCACGTTTATGCCCTAACGGGCCAAAATTACAATTATGCCCTTACAGACTAAACAGGGCCCGCATGCTTATCTAATACTCATAAACATGCATTTCACATAATCATGCATTCTTACCATTAATTCACACAACTTCCAATTATGCTCTCCCGGCACATTAATCAAAGCCCTTAAGCCTTATTAGTAATTTTGGGTCGTTACAATATAAATACTATATTTTGGTTGATTACGTTTTGATCATTTATTTTTTAAAATTAACCTTTGGACCATGTATTTATTCAAAAGGTTAAAAATTCTTTATAAAAAGTAAGTTATATAAATATATATAATTTTCTATATAATTTATGTTTTTTATAAGGGTTCACACCATTTTGAACCTTGTATTTTAGCCGATTACCCATTTGGACCCTTTATTTTTAAAGATTAATTTGTGGACCTTGTGCTTTGTCAAAATGTTAAAAATAGGAATATATAGTTATATTATTTGAACCACGTGCATTTGGTTGACTACCTGTTTGGATCATTTATTGTTAAAAAGTAACATTTGGATCTCGTGTTTTCTCTAAAGGTTAAAAATACAAATATATGAATTATTTATTTATTTATTTATTATTATTATATATCAATAGATATGAAGATATTATTATAAATAAAAAAATTAATATCTTATTTAAATTTAAAATAATAATAGTAAATTAATTAACCACAAATAAATAGATAAAAAATAAGATGATTATATCAATTTTATTATTTTTTCTATTTTTTATTCATTTTAAATAATAATAGCAATTAAAAAAATATATAAATATTTTAGAACTTGCAATAGCTTCCACATTATTGGAGATGGTGGAAAATCTTTCGATTAATGATGCTACATAATCTATTTGAAAATTTATCGATTAACTTATACTTACTACTTTGTTAAAACTTTGATGTCTCTTTTTTCCTAATCACCTTCAACAATCTAAATATTACTCACAAAACATAAACATCTAAAACACGATAGAAAAATAAGATGAAGATGTTAGAATATGAAGAACAATAATTTAAAATAAAAACTTTAAAGATTAACAAACATTAAGAATTGAATAAATACCCAAACTTTAAAGATTAACAAATATGAATTGGAGATATGAATTGGAATTCATTGAAAATTGAAATTGAAAAAATTTAGAGAGAATAAGAGAAAAAAATAAGAAATTAGAGTAGAAGAAAATATGAGATTAATAAAAAATATTTAGAATATGTATAGATTTACAAAGATATATTTATCTATATTTAAATAATAATATCTTATAAATATCTCGTTTAAATTTAATAAATTACATTTATTATTATAATCTATAAAATGAATAAAAAAAATAGATTAAAGGAAAAAATAAATAGAGTGGTCTGAAGAGTTTTTAGAGTGTCACATCATCTCTTTGATGCTCTATTTTTTATATATATACATTTATTATTATTATAATCTATATAATGAATAAAAAATTAGATTAAAGGAGAAAATAGATAGAGTGATTTTAAGGTTTTTAGAGTGTTACATCATCTCATTGATGTTCTCCTTTATATATATAGATATATACATTTATTATTATTATAATATGTACAATGAATAAAAAATTAGATTAAAGGAGAAAATAGATAGAGTGGTTTGATGTTGGAAATGTGCCTTGAAAGCATATGTAGTAGACATTGTTTTTATGAAATAAATAAATAAATTGAATTTGTTATGCATATATTTTATGGACTATATTATTATGTGATAATATTAAGTAAATATCAGGAAAATTCCTAAGTTCATATATGTGATCTCGAACACGTATTGGTACGAGAGGATTGTGTTTGAGATAAATGAACTTGAATAGTTCGCAGTAAAATAAAGTTATGGAATCTTTAGATTAATTACTGCAAGTACGGTCCACTAGTATTATAAATACATGTGATCTAGATCCGGATCACTAGTGTGGTAGGACACTTTAGTGGAGGTGTTTTATATATTAGAGAATATATAGAACTGAACCATATATGTTTATTAATACTTAGTTAAATACCGTTTCGAAGTATTAATTAAATATATCAACTGATGATCATATACAAATAGATCCTAATCCTGAAGTTGCTATGAACTCCTGTTTATGTTATATGAGTTCTTTGATTCACTTGTTAGGGTCTGTCAGAATGATCAGGCTAGAAACTTTTGTTTTGGGAACTCATTAATATAGATGGCTGGGGACATAGTATACAGATATGGAATCTATGCCTTCTCGCAAGAGATTGAATAATGGTTCTCTTAAGGTTGACTTTTGGGACTGAAAGGTTATTGAGCTCAAATTCATAATTTAGTTATGAATTAACCTTCACTAGTAGAGTCAATGGTACTTAAGGAAACAAGAGATAATTAAAAGGGTAAAACAGTAATTCTATTCCCGAATAATTATGAACCATTATTAGAGGGTCAAATTGTATGCAATGATTATATCAATGGACGCTTTATGATTATAAAGTACTCAGTAAATGAAATATCTATAATTACAAGAGTGCAGTCTCATATTTATAGTGGAATAATCATGAGATTATTTAATTATAGAGTTTAATTAATAATCTCAAATTTATTGAAGCTTAGAATTATAGGTCCATAGGTCCCCATAGCGGCTCTATCAACACTGTTCAAGGTAAGAGTTGATATGAAGGGAAAATAGTTTAAAGACATATTTAAGAAGAAATTTGTTCTTCAGGCCAAATATGTAATTATATGATAATAGTGATTAAATAATTAATTACAAATTAGTTGTAGTTAACAAAATTGATCAATATTTAATTATTGTATAATTTTCGAAATAATATTAAATAATTAAATTAATTTAAAATTTTAATTAAATAATTAATTAATTATAATTTTCGAAATTATAATAAATTAAATATTTATTTTCGAAATTTTTTGGATTTAATTAATTGGTAGAATTAATTAAATATCTTTATTTGAGTTGGAGATAATAATCCGATAAGTTCAAATTGGATTTGAATTTGAAAGATTAATATTTATTCAAATAATTAATTATATTTGATAATTAATTTGAATTAGTTATCAGGTTGTTAGATCTTATCTGACAAAGTAATTTGAATAAATAATTAAATAAAAATTGAAAAACCAATTTCCCTAAAAATTAGGAAGCTACACATTCACACACAGTCCATGGACCGTGTGTGGCGTGTAGGGCATTTTCAGGGATGAATTTTTTTCATTTTTATTTATTTAATTAATTAATTAATGGATCATTCAAAAATTGGTTTTTGGTTTTTTTTCATTAATAGAATAATTAATTAATTAAAAAGTAAATTGTAAAATGTTTACATATATTTTTTTTTTAAATTTGAATATTTTCTTTTAAGTATGACTAATCAGAAAATTATTCAAATAAGAGAGAGTGTGTGAGACAACTCTGAAAAATTCGCTCTGTGAAAAATAGAACGATAGTTTTCTCTCCCTGAAAATAAAGAACCAATTCTCTGGCCTATTCTCTTGATCTCATGTGTTGAGTACATCAAGTAGAATCACAAATAAACTATCCTTCATTCTCTAAGTGCCCACACATTTCTTGAGGTGTAGAGAACGCTTTGGAAGATCTTGGTGTGAGTACGTGGGAGCGGCTTGGATAGGAAGATCGTTCTAAATACGAAAAGATAGCAAGGATACTTGATAAGCTTCAAGAGATATGAATTCTATCCTTATCTTGTTTATGATTAATGTATGTATATTAATGGATCCGCATATTTAAAGGTAGTTTAAATATGTTACAAAAAAAATTTGTTGTACACTCGGCCAACCACACCACCGTTCCGCTGCGTATTAGGAAACTCGTTCCTAACATTTGAAGAGTTTTTAGAGTGCCTCATTTATTTATATATATACATTTATTATTATTATATATATATAATGAATCAAAAAAATTAGATTCAATGAGAAAATAGATATAGTGGTTTGAAGATATTTTAGAGTGCAACATCATCTCGTTGATGCTCTCTTTTATATATATATATATGGGTAGTAACCATTGAGAACCATTGAGAAGTCTTCCATATTGAGAAATCTTCCATATATATATAGATATATAGATAATATATATAATGAATAAAAAATTAGATTAAAGGAGAAAAATAGATAGAGTGGTTTGAAGAATTTTTAGAGTGTCACATTGTAACGACCCAGAAATCACTAATAAGGCTTAAGGGTCTTGATTAGTTTGCCGGGAGAGCATAATTGGTTTATGTGTGAATTAAATAATTTAATGCACGATTCCGTGATAAGCATGCTTATATGATTATATGGATACGTGAAATGCATGTCTAAGAGTATGAGTATGCACGTAGACCCTGTTTAGCTTAAAGGGGTATATTTGTAACTTTAGCCCGTTGATGGCGTAAATGTGATTATATGTCATAATTGTGAAGACCACATTATTATGTGGATAAATCTGCAGCATGCGACTTGAGGCGATCCTAGGGAGCCGGTTAGCAGGAAAGTCACAATAGGACACAATACTTGGCTCGGGGCAAGTCAAAGGGTATTTTGGGTAATAGATGGTCATTTGGGTTATCTTGTTATGGAAATAAATAATTGGAGATATATTTGAGGTTAGGAATCCTAGGTGGGAATACTGGGGAAGTTTACCATTTTTCCCTCGGGGATGTTTTCGGTACCCCGAGCTTTGGAATTAACTGAAGTAAGATAACACAAAGAAGGAATTAGCTAGAAACATCCAAACCTACCCTTCCTTCTTCTCAGCTCAACTCTCTCTCTTTCTCTCAAGGAACCATTGAAACTAAGGAAGATTTGATGGGAAATTCACATGTTTGAGCTGGAATCTTGGGGGATATCTCAGTAGCAATCTGAAGGTTCAAACCAGTAATTTAGGTAAGTGCTGAATTGTGGTTTAGCTGATTAAATTTTGTAGTTTTGGCTGGGTTATAAGAGTTTCTGGGTTTTCAAATTGAAGACTGAATTGGGACTAAGGGCTTGGGAGTTAGCTCAACGATTGCTTGGTGGATTAGTTCTTCAATGGAGGTAAGCTCTAATTTATAGTTTAGCATCTGAATTCTGTGTTCTCTTGGCTGGTTTTAGTGTTCGTGAGCTTATGGGTTTCAAAGATTAAAGTGTAATTTTAATGAGTTTCTAAGCTAGGTTTCTGTTGGGTTTTTCTGCTGGAAACATGTTAGGATGTTTATGATAGTTGAATTGTATCATTAGGATGGTTTTGGGTGGATTTGAGTAAGGTTTGATTTTTAAAAATGGTAGGTTTTCTGGGTTCAAAGGGGTCGAGCCGCGGCTCAGTTCTTGGTGTGCCGCGGCCCTCTGAAGCAGGGCCGCGACATGGGGAGTGTTGGGCCGCGGCCCGTGTCTGTTATTTGGTGAGGCTTGGCCTCTGGATAGGGGCGGGCCGTGGCATAGAAAGCTTGGGCCGCAGCTCTTAAGGGCATTTTTGGCCTTAAGGAGATTTTAGGCACGGAAACCTAACCTAGGGTGCTAGGGATCGATTCCACTACCGTTTTTGGTGGAATTCGATGTTCCGGAGGCTAGAATTTGGTCCGGAAACCTTTATACAATTATTGATGGAATCCCTTATCTTGGTTATGACTAGGTGTAAGCTAGGGCTCGGGAAACGGATCGTGGTCAAGGGTCATCTCTCGTAATCAGAACACTTGGAATTAAAGGTAAGAAAACTGCACCTAGTTGTGAGTTCATGACGGGGCTAAGGGTTCCCTATTATTGTATACATTATGTAAGGTGGTATTACGCCATGTGAATAGTAAACAAACGGCCTAAGAGTGCCGGAGTTTACATTGGCGCACAGGGCGTGGCTCAGTCACTAGTAGCTGAGGACAACTTAATATTCACTGACCTCAGTTTTAGCAGACCGGAGTCAGTGGGGTAGAGTGAGGGTGCGGCCTAAGGGCGTCGACCCTGATTATTATGTGATTTGGTTATCGTTGTTAACTAGCGAATATGATATGCTGAAAAGTTGAGTATTAGTTTGTGGATTTTCTGGTTATGTCTATGGATTATATGATTGGTATGGATTGCTAAGCGTATGAACATGCTTAAAGAGTTATTTGATTACTATCATTGTTTGTGCTATGATGTTATGTTTTCTTGTTGGACCTTGGTTCACGGGTGCTTCATGGTGCAGGTAAAGGCAAGGGTAAGCTTGATCAGCCCTGACTTGGAGAGCTCTAGAGGCGGAATGTACATAGTCAGCTGCCTGGCCGCCACGGTCGTGAGTTGGACAGGAACGGGAGAACCTTTCATGTCTGTTTTTCCCTTATAATGGCAAGCGGTTGTTTATACCTTGAAATTTTGTAAACTGTCCTCCAAACGTTATTTCTTTTGGGATCCCATGTACAAAACATTATTTATATGAGATGTATCTTTTATGACCAAAACCTTTTAACCTTAGTTAATTAATGGTCTTAGCGACACGTTTTCAACTACTAGATTTGGTTAACAAGTCTTGCACTTTTATAAATACACAGTGTAACGGTCTTGGCTATCCAGGGCGTTACACACATCATATCCTCGATGCTCTCCTTTATATATCTCTTCTATGTAATAAGTGTGTAGAGAACGGAAATTCTTAGTTTTAACGATTTTTTATTTTTTCAATGTTAACTAGTTTGTAAACACTTAAACTTAAATAAAATAAAATAAATAATTAAAAAAATGATATTTTTGAGATATTTTACAATGATAATTATTTTAAAATAATAAATAATTAAACAAATGAAAATATGATATTTTTAAGATATTTTACAATGATAATTATTTTAGAATAATAAATAATTAAACAAATTAAAATATGATATTTTTGAGATATTTTACAATGATAATTATTTAAAAATAATAAAATCATATGTTTTATAACTTAAATAAAATATAATTAAACGTAAACCCAATTATTAGAATAATTTCATATTAAACATATAATATTATATACTGTGAATCAACAACAAATTATTTTTAAAAAATTAGCAAGAAACTTAAATTTAAAATCCATGTATAGTATTTAATATTACATCAAACATATAGTATACAATCTCTTGTTGTCACTCCAAAATTAAAAAACTAGAACAAACATCAACTTAAACAAAAATAAATAAATTATTTAATTAAAATATGATATTTATTTCAAAATTTATATGACATTGTTGATCCCAAAAGAGGGTGTTTTAATATTTAAACTCGCAAGTGTACGAATCGTTTCGGAATATAATGTTCATGTAAGTACGAGGTCGAACCCATGGGAGTTGACTAACATCAAAAGAAACTATTTCAAACAAAGCAAGAATATTCTAACCTAGTTCCAAATATTTGATGAGATTTTGTTTTAGAAAAATAAAAGACAAGTAATAACAAGATTTAAGATTAAATGGAAAAATGGTTTTCAAATGAGATATGTAAAATAAGATTATTAAGATATTAGAATCCACAAAATGCAAGTTCAATAGTATTTATAAGTATATTGATTCCCAAGTTTAGATATAGTTGAAATAAATCACACTATATTTTTTCAAAATACATTTTCTATTCAAGCACAAGTTACTTTAAAAAAGATAGGATTTTTCTTCACTTATATAAGATATAATTTCTAAGCATTAGTTGTGTTACAACCTAATGAAACTACAAAAAATCAAAGAGATTATGTTTAGGCAAAATATGATACTTATGCTCTAAGAATTAGATGTGAACAATTTAATGAAAAACATTTAATCAAAGAATATCATATTTTTGCATAATGAAGAACTAAGTGTAATATGCTTTAACAATCAATGATAGATGAAAAATGCATATCTTTGATAGAAAAATCCATAAACAATGTTGCACAAATGGGAAATCAACATACAACAAAAAATACTATCTAGTTATATTTTGCTTCATCATCATCTTAATAATCTTGAATAAAGATTAGAAGCTCATAACTAGATTAAAATAAAAATTACAAAATAACATACTTGACATGCTCTTCAAAAGATGATAATGGTAGAGAAAATAGTGAAAAGAAGAGGAAAAATATGTGTAGAAGATGTTAAAAAGATGAAGAAGAGCCCCCAAATGGTCTTACAAGACTCTATTTATAGGCAAAATATGGATATTAAATTAATCAAATTAAAATAAATAAATTGATTAATTTAATTGTGTTGGAAAGTGGTAGGATAAATAGAGTAAGTGTAAGAGTATTGGAAAGATGAAATGTTTGGTTGGGTAAACGATTAGTGAAAAGCTAGGGTAAAAAAATAAATTAGGAATGTTTATTTAGGTAAGAAAAATAGAGAAGAGTGAATTGATATTTGAGTGAAAGGAAAAAATATTGGGAAGAAAAATGTGACTTTTTGGTCTTTTTGGTGGCTGTTTGGTGCTGAAGGAGTGCTGGGCCGTGGGTGAAGTTGGGCCCGAATGCTGGAGAAGCTGCTGGACGCTTGGGCCTGGTGGAGAGGCAGGCCCACGGTGGCTGAATGTGAAGGGTTGAGTTGATGCTTTGGATGTTAGGCTGGCCCGTGGTGCTTTGCTGAGGCTGCTGAACGTGAGTGTTGAGATGTAGCTGAAGGAGCTTCATTGATGGGCAACATGGGAAGGCAGCTGGCGCCGTGAGAAGTCTTTAGGAGTGTTGGGCAGGTGGCTGATTGGGAGGTCTTGGAATGGGCCTGGGCCTGTGCTTTTCAGAAATGCCACTTTCCTTCTTTTTGAACTTTCGGTCATTTATTCCACTTCAAGCACAAAAATACAACATATTATCTACACAAAATAATATAAATTAAGCCATAATAAAATATTTTCATTTATAAAATAAGCCATATTAATTACAACTTAATTTAATTTAACATTTAATTTCAATAAAACACACATTTTTTTACTTCCCTAAACACAATAGCTTAAATAATTAACTACCATATTCTTACAACAAAATAACTATAAAAACACACAAAATCCATAAAATTAAAATAAGCCTAATAAATTCAAAATTACTTAAAAACTTAATAAATTATTTAAAAACTCAATAATTAAGCAACAATTAGCACATAAAAAGTGGTAAAATAACTCTATTTTATAGAGTTATCAAACATTAATATAAATTTAATAAAAATATTTAAGAAATTTTATAAATAAAACTAAGCAAACGTGCATTGCATATTCCTTGTATCTAGTATATATATATATAGATTTGTTGACTTAGTTATTTAAATTTGAAATAATTATTAAAAAATATACTTATAACAATAGTTAATTAAGATAGGAATATACCTACGGTCACTATCATTTGCTACCAAAAAATACACGGTAAAATAAACATTTTTTCTTTTGAAAAAAAATTAAAAAATAAACCGTACATTAAACTAAACTTAAATTCCTAAACTTAAGGCTCTTCTCCCGCGGCCCCTTATTCTTTCTTTTATTCTTCTTCCTCCTTTTCATTCATTCATTCTCTCTCTGCCTAACATGCATCCCCGACCGCCGTATCTCATCCATCGATCAGAGCTACTTTTGTCCGCAAGCAGAGAGAACCTTGAGCATTGACCCGTCCGACCGTGACCAACAGAAGCAATCGACCATGACCAGCAACGACACCCTTCTTGGTAATATCGAGTTGATTTTTTTGTTTTTAGATCTAAGCTTATTTGGCATTATTGCTTTACTCTATAGATAGTAGCATAATATATATATATATTTATTTCATTTTGATTATTCTTCTTATATGGTTCATTTCATTTCAGGGAGAACCCTTCTAACAATTTTTGTGGTCTACTATGTCTTGACCAAATGCTCCAACCACAAATGCTTTCAAGTAGTCATTGTAAAGTGGTAACTTTCTTCTTCTTTAATTGGTAAAACATTTTGTTTCTATTTATGTAAAACTTAAATCATTTGAAACTTGATTAAACTAACTAATTACATTCATAGTTACTTTAATTTAATGTCCATGGAAAGGAGTCTGATAACTACACGTCACAATATATAGCAGGGAGCAAGTTTATAATCCTAACTGTAATTTATATTATCTCTCATTTTATTTTAGATTATATTAATTAACCCAAAAGCGGAAAGAAAATATGTATAATGCTTTAGTCGTTATTTTTTTTATTCACTTATATTAAGTGCTTTAGTGGTTTCATTTGAAATTTGTCTTCTCTGGCTACTTTTGGATTTCAATGCCTTCCTTCGTTCTATTTTATTTTATCTTGTTGTATATGGAGAGTGATACCTGAGAGGGTATTATATAATTGTGCACTCTTTAATCGTTATTATTATTTTTGTTTGTGCATATGAGGTTTGATTGGAGAGCATAACAAATGATGTTAGAGAAGATTATGGGAAGTTGGGCTTATAGAGCTTGGAAAGCTTATCATGTAGCATATATAATATACATTTGGTATGTTTGGATGAGATTTGTACTTGTTCCTCAAGTCTAACTCAACTAATATTTATAAAATGCAACACTATTGGTAGGGTGCTCCCTTTATATAATATACATGCAGATATAGAGTGAGTGAGGGAGATAGCTAAGAATCATGGGTAGAAGTTTCATGTTGATGGGGATGCAACAATTGTGAGTAAACTTATTTATTAACGCTACAATAAAAATTTAGTTATAATTTTTCATATTTGGTGTATTAAAAGTAGCTTTTGGTGTATTATAATGTGATTTTTCATGTTTCAGAGATAATTTCATAAAGGAATTCATAGCAGCCAATCTGTACTTTGGAAAGACTATTTTGGTGACGTGGGTGATGAATGCAAGGGCAAGAAGAAGAAATATATGGTGTTTGGCAATAGATTTAGTGTTTATTTTGTTTGTGATTTTATTAGAGTAAAGGTTTTTATTTTGTGTTTAATTATTTACTTTATAAATCTAATTATAATTTTTTTTATGGTCAAGATGATTATGTTTATAGACTAGGCTATATAATCTTTGAGTTAAGATAATTGTGTTCTCTACATATCTATACAGGAAATAATTGATTAAAATTTTCATATTTGAGATTTTGGTTGTGATGAATAATATTTTGGTTAATTGTTTATTAATTTATTTTTTTCTAATGAATTAACGATCACTAATAACTGTCGGCGTTGCCAGCAACAACAATAGTTCTTAATTGTTGGTTTTGTTACCCCTACGCCGGCATAAGCAAATGCGACATTTAGCTGTTGTTGTTTCTCAATAGCGACAGTTAAAATTTTTCGGAAAAGCCCAATTTTGTAGTAGTGAGAAAGTGTATGAAGCCCTAATGAAGCAATAGACTTTGGTACATGAGAGTGGTAACAGCGACTTTACTATGTCTAATGGTGGATTGGTGTTATATAAAGATAGAATCAGTGTGCCTAACAGTAACGAGATTAATGAAAGTATTATGAAAAAGACGCATGCTACACCTTATTCCTTACATCAAGGGTTGACAAAGTTGTACCAAGACCTCAAAGCGCTGTATTGGTGGCATGGAATGAAGAAAGATGTTGCTGAGCTTGTTGCCAGGTGTTTGACATGTTATCAAGTCAAAGCAGAACACCAAAGGCCAACCAAGTTACTTCAGCCACTCTATGTTCCGGAATGGAAATGGGAAGACATAGCAATGGATTTTGTGGTAGGGTTACCTAGGACCACAAAACATCATGATTCTGCTTGGGTAATAGTGGACAGGCTCACTAAGTTCGTCCATTTTCTACCAGTTAAGACCACCTACTCGGCGGATCAATATGCAAAGTTATATGTGAGCGAGATAGTGAGACATCATGGGGTTCCAAAGTCGATTATTTTTTACCGAGGGTCAGTATTCACATCGAACTTTTGGAAAGGATTGCTAAAAGAAATTGGTACCAAGTTGAAGTTCAGTACCGCTTTTCATCCCTAGACCGATGGGCAGTCTGAGAGGACTATTCAGATTCTAGAAGATATGTTGAGATATTGTGCATTGGACTTTTCAGAGTCCTGGAGTTGATATCTACCCCTGATGGAATTCTTCTATAAGAATAATTATCAGTCCACTATTGGGATGACTCCATATGAGATGCTTTATGTAGATCTCCCTTGGACTGGGATGAGGTTGGGGAGAATAAGATTTTAGGCCCTAAGGCGGTTTGGGAAGCCAACAAGGCGATTGAGAAAATTCACCAAAGAATGCTTACATCTCAAAGTAGGCTAAAGATCTACACCGACCTTAAGATAAGGGACATTGAGTTTTCAGTGGGCGAGTTTGTGTTCTTGAGAGTCTCGCCAATGAAGGGTGTTATGCGTTTTGGGAAGAAAGGGCAATTGAGCACAAGATTTATAGGTTCATTCAGGATTTTGGATAGAGTTTGGCAAGTTGTGTATCGTTTAGCACTGCCCCCAGCATTAGCCGAAATGCTTAAGTTTTCCATATCTCGATGTTGGGTAAGTACGTGTGAAATCCCTCTCATGTTATGAGTTATGAGCCGTTACAGCTGAAGAAGGACTTGAGTTACGATGAGCAGCCAGAGCATGTCATCGAAACAGGAATCAAGGAATTGAGATCCAAAAGGATTCCATTAGTTAAGGCCTTGTGGAGGAACATCACGTAAAGAGAGGCAACATGAGAGCTGGAGGAAGACATAGAGAAAGATATCCTGAGTTATTTTGGTAAGAAATAATTTCAGGATGAAATTATTGATCATACAAGTGCTATGAAATGTGTAATTTCTATGTTTTGATGTGAAGTGTGACACATGTGCTTGTATGATGAATGAAAAGAAAATGTTGCTAGCGTGCTGAACGCGACGCAACAAAGGAGTTACTAAGGATATAACATAACTCAAAGGGCGGACGCGCTGAGGTTATTCAAGGACTTGAGTTCCTATTTACCTCATAGAGGAGGTCTTACCAGCCTATGTTTTTACTGGTTACCTCAAGATGTGACATGGACAATAGGGGTGCCATGATCACAAAGAGTATGTTTATGATGTGTGAATGTGATGTATGACTAATATTACATTTATGATTATAAACTATGTGTATGAAGATGATATGTTTTTCTCTGATTTACGATACATGTTCTTCTTGCATTTTTCTTTGATATTGTGGTATTTGTTATACTTCCTTACTTGGCTTTTAGCTCACCCTCTTACTTTCCCCCTTTTAGGTAAACAACAAGATTTCTCCTTGGCACGCACAATTATGTGGGGAGTTTTGACGTCTGAGTATGTATGGCACGGGGTGTCTTATGAACGAACAACGATCAAGATGACCGCCAAGAATAAAAGAACCTATATTATGATTTTTATTTCAATTACGCCAGTGGGCATTAAGCTTTTATTTCATTTCTAAATATTGTATAAAGACACATTATTTTATTTTTCAACTATTGGGTCCAAACTTGCATGTTTTATCAAGGCCCTACTGAGTTTTTCCTTAAAGTGGTATTTTTCTAATAACTATGACGAGAGCGACGTTTTTATAAAAGAATAGAATTAGGGCGCCTTTACAGGTACTCCGTCCAGTCTCACAATTTTTTCTATATATATATATATATATATCTACTAACATATCCATAGAATAAGTTATTTTAATTGGTTGGAAATGCTGCAATTTAGTCAATCTATCCATGATGACCCAAATCGTATCCTGCCCTTTGGGAGTGGTTGGTTAACCTAGGACTAAATCCAACGTAATTATCTCCCACTTCCACTTGGCTATTTCAAATGGTTGTAGTAGTTCTGCTAGCCTCTAGTGTTCCTCCTTAGTATGTTGGCATGTTAGACAATGTTTTACGTATTCCACTATCTTCTTCTTCATTTTCGGCCACCAGAAATACTTTCTTATGTCCTGGAACATTTTTGAAATGCCCAGGTCCATGGCATAGTGAGTATCATGTGCTTCATAAAAGATTTATTTCTTGATTTATGCATCTTTAGGAACACAAATTCTACCTTTAAACTCTAGCACCTCATCTTCTAATATATGAAATCCCAATTGCATGTCTTTCCTCACCTCATGCTTCATCCTTTCTAACCATATATCAGTCATCTATCCTCCCTGAATAGCTTCTATGATGGTCGGTTGTGGTGACAAATTTAATAATTTACGGACTACTATCTTTGTGTCTAAGGTGGAGATGTCGTTTCTTAACTCTAAAGAATTTTTTTTCACCGCCATCACATAAAACCATGGGTTGTCGACTTAGGGCATCCACCACCTTATTCGCTTTTCTGGGGTGATACAGGATGTCACAATTGTAATCATTAAATAGTTCCAGCCATCGACACTGCCTCATGTCTAATTCCTTCTGAGTGAAGAAATATTTTATGCTTTTGTAATTGGTATAAATTTTGTAATGTATCCCATACAGGTAATATTTCTTGATTTTGAGCGCAAGAATCACCGCCACCAACTCCAAATCATGCGTAGGATAATTCTTCTCATAATTTTTCAATTGTCCTGACACATAAGCAATCACCTTGCCAAGCTGCATTAACACAACTCCTAGTCCTTGTCATGCTGCATCGCTATAAATTGTGTATCCCTCCGCACCATTAGGGATAGTCAGTACTGGGGTGGTCATCGATTTTGTTTTCAATTCTTGAAAACTCTTCTCACACTTGTTTGTCCATTTGAACTTCACATTATTGCGATTGAGAACGGTCATAGGGGTGGCTATTTTAGAAAATCCTTCCACGAATCTCCTACAATATCTTGCCAGCCCGAGAAAACTCCTAACCTCGTAGGTATTCTTTGGAGGTTTCTATTGGTTCACGACCTCGATATTGGTGGGATCCACCGATATTCTGTCTTTCGACACTACATGTCCTAGGAAATTTACTTTTGCTAAACAAAATTCGCACTTTGAGAATTTTGTGTATAGATTTTTTTCCAGCAAACGTTGCAGAACCAGCTCCATGTGTATTGCATGCCCTTCTTGGTTTTTCGAATATATCAAAACATCGTCAATAAACACAATGATGAACTTATCCAAATACTCATGAAATAATCCATTTATGAGATCCATGAATATCGCAGGTGCAGCTGGTTGAATAAGTCGTTGATTCAGGGTAATGGATATCAGTTCCTTATGGTCACTTTATCCATCTCCTGATAATCTCTTCACATCCTTATTGTACCATCTTTCTTTTTCGCGAATAAAACTAGAGCTCCCCACAAAGAGTGGCTTGGTCATATGAACTTCTTGTCAAGCAGTTCCTATAGTTGCATTTGCAGTTCCTTATGCTCGACAAGTGCGATCCAATACAGGGATTTTGAAATTGGTGTCATTCCTAGAGATAACTCGATCCTAAACACTGTCTCTCGATCAGGGGAAATTCCTGGAAGATCCTTGGGAAACACTTCAGGGAATTTGCATAAGACTGGTACATTCGTTGGCTGTGATTTCGTCTCCTTTCTTTTGTCGATGATACTTGCTAGGTATCCAATGCATCCATCATCCAACATTTTCTTCGCCTTCAATATTGAGATGATCGACTTTTTCTTCTCTCAAGACGTGTCTTTAAACTTGAAAAATTCTTCACCTACCGGGGAAAAATTACCCTCCTACTTTTGCAATTTATAGCGGCCCAATGTTTTGTTAACTCAACCATACCAAATATGACATCATATTCATGTAAATCGAGTACTAACAGATCAACTATTAGCTCGTGCCAACTATCCTTACGGGTATGGAACTAATCCAAAATCGCACTATCATGTCCCCTCCCGAAGGAAAAGATACACCACACATGTTCAGCATGGGTTCAAGCATTCTATCTAGTTTTTCAACAAAAGCAGTAGCTACTAACGAATGTGATGCTCTATTAGGAATTATGCCCTAAAAGCATGTAAATATATTTTATTGATTTAAATAAAAGTACAATTTTATTATATTTAAATGTTAAAATTATTATTTGAATAATTCATATGAATAACAAGCCACTGCGCCTTGTGTCCCACGCCCCCGAATCTAGTGTCAGTGCCCATGCGTATGGTGCACCCAAGAGCCTATCCACGCCCCTAGAGCCTACCATCTGCGGCCTGCATGCGCACCAGTGAGCCCCTCGGCCTAGCTCCAACCGCCATGAGCCACCTAAGCTCCTTGTGTCGTCGACCCTAGTAATCTAGGGCACTAATCATTGGTGCCCAAGAAAGATCTTATTTTTGCGCCAATTATCTTTTATTTAATTGATTTTTTTTAATAGTTTGAATTTGAAAAATTAATTATCTTATCTTACTTTTGTTAGAAGAATAAAATATATTTTAGTTGGTTAAAATCTTATCGTAAGTTTAAATAATTATTTGAATTTGATTCTTTTAATTATTTAAATTTATCCAAATTGAAAAGATGACAAAAATGGTTATTTAATTAAAAAGTTAGTATTATTTAAATAAATTAATTAGAAAATTAGTTTCTAATTAATTGTTTTGGCCTAATAAATTCTAAGAATTCTAAAGATGGGCCAATATGAGAATAGAAGCATTCTTGGAGTCTTGCAAACAACTAAAGGTCATTATATAATTTTATTTCTATTTTTTCAAAGGGTTGTAAATTTAGAAATACATAATAGTACTCAGTTCACAATTTATTGTTTATTTATTTAAATAAATGTTAATTAATGTTTTATTGATAACATTATCATGCACTAGGCAATTACATTCAATTCATGAAACCCCACACAATGTTCATCCATCATGCATCTTTTAGAAACATGAATATATAGGATTTTCCTAAGTATTTATATGAATTGTTTTAGAGAAATCAATTGTATGTAAACTGCTAAATCTTAAATTAGTTAAAACTTGGTAAATCACACCATAATAAAAGAAATAGTTTTTATAGGCCTTTAAGATAGCCAACTTTATTTACAAAGTGTTTTATTAAAGTGAGATGAATGTAATAGATAATTATCTAGATCACATTAATTGTAGAAACAAGCTCTTTTATAATTAAATGTATTTTGTAATTAATTACATTTATAGGGTTATCAATAAACTAGTAACTAATTTAGAATTAATTGATTAGTTTTAATAAACATATTTATTCTAAAATAGTAAGCCAGACAAGTTGAACATCTCAATGTGACCTATGGTCTCCATGAAGTCGAAGAGAGAGAAATCATATAGTTCAAGAAAGCGTTGAAGAAAGTCCATTTATTTTATAGTTCTTTAGTTTTATTAAAAGAGAACTATTTTTGTTGTTTTGAACAAATCTTTTAGAATTTTAATTTGATTTTATTGCATGTATTGACTTTAGAATATTTTTTATAATTTGTTTATTCTTAAATTTTTTTAGACATGCAATTGAATGTTCGGACTTTAACGCTTTCTTAAAATCAATGGTCGCTAAATAACTCATCATTATTTAAAGTAGCTAAACCAAAAGGAAACAAAAGACAAAAGGTTTCAAATGAGGATGCACATATCTTTGTCATCTTAGACTTATTCATATAAGACTAGACAAGATAAATTGGTTAACAAAAGATGAACCATTGAGAGAACTTAGAGTTAGAACGCTTCCTATTTGTGAGTCTTGTCTAGAAGGAAAAATTACCAAATATCATTTCTCAGCAAAAGGCAATAGAGCTAAAGAGCCTTTACAGCTTGTAAACAGCGAGGTCTATAGTCCAACTAACGTACAAGCTAGAGGTGTAAATGAGTATTTTGTCACATTTATTGATGATTACTCTAGATATGGTCATACTAACCTAATGCTTAGGAAGTTTGAAACCTTTGGTAAGTTTCAATAATTCAAAGTTGAGGGTGAGAAGCAATAAGGTAAAATTCTTAAAACACTTCAATCAGATCGAGGTGGTGAATATTTGGATTTGGAATTCAAAAGATTTCATGCAGGAGCATGGTAATCTATCCCATGTCACAGCACCTGGAATGCCACAACAAAATGGTATTTCAAAAAAAAGAAATAGGACCTTGTCGGACATGGTCAGGTCTATGTTAAGCTACTCTTCATTTCCTCTCTCATTTGGGGATATGCACTTCAAACGGCGACTTACATTTTGAATGTAGTCTCATCTAATGTAATTCCCTAAACTCCAGGGACCGTTACGATGTGCATTTTAAACAGTGTTAAACTCGCTAACTGAGTCATTTGGCCATAATAATGTAACTAAGTATGATTAATGGTTTAGGGATTAAAAATTTTGGTTAAGATATAACGTTTCATTATAATGTTTACTGTATACATTGGGATCCCAAAAATATAATTTAACGGCTATTACAAGAAAATATTTACAACCGGCCGATCTAAGCGGCAAAACAGGATTTAACCCTAGTTCCTCTTTCAACCCTCAGCCGTGGCGGTCGAGCAGCTGCATATGTACACATCGTCACCCAAGCTCTCCAACTCAAGGATGGTCCAACTTTCTTTTTCCTTTACCTGCACCACAAAGCACCTGTGAGCCGAAGCCCAGCAAGAAAACTCAATATACTCATGATCAATCACATCATGTCGTCAAATCATATCTGGCATGCCTAGCAAATATTGCTTTATTCAAGCATGCAAATCAATTCATATAATGTTGGGGAATCTAGGATAAGAAATACTGCCCTCCTAATTGGATGACTATTAAGTCAATTCTAATCAAATCAGTGATTTAACACTGGAGGTTCTGGTAAACCATACTGAGTGACTGACAAGCAAGTCACCATGGGGTTCAGCACCCACAACCATGCCAATGATGATCATTATGATCATACAGAGCTTATAGCCCTGAGCAGATGACTTAATATCACTTTTAGGTTCTATTAACCATAATGAGTGACTGACAAGCAAGTCACTACGGGGCTCGGCGCCCATAGCCGTGTGACGAAACCATCACCTAGGCTTTACGGTATTGGCTATAATCAAATGAGTGAATGCTGGGTAAGTCACTCGGGCTCAACACCCATAGCCATGTGACTAAAGAGTCACTGGGGCTCTCTAGCCCTGGCTCTAAGTGACTAGCCTTTGCTAGACAAGCGTTTTTAGTTTTCATCGAACTTGAGGTCAGTCCAGCATTAATGCTCGTTTGAGTCATTCAATGCAGATATCGATTAGATCTAATCTTTATCGGCTTGCATTAAACACGCTAAGGCCATCCTTGACTTATTAGTTAATACCAGGTGACCAGTACTCAGTACTACTGCGAACTTTGACAAGTAGGTCACAACTTCATAGTTAATACTGACACCATTGCAAAATCTGACTAGTTAGTCAGTGCCACGAACAAGTAAGCAGTGCTACCAGGCATATTGTTGGGGTATTATGCCCTAATTAAAACTCAAATTCTTTGTAATCTCATTTTATTATTAATAAAAGAATAGAAATCATTTTTTGACTTGGTTAATCACTTTGCTCACATGTTTTATTTTCATGATTATTTGTTTAATATAAACTTCTATTAAATCCCGAGCATATAACTAATCTTATTTATAGTGACGTATTCACAGTGGAATATAAATATGATTATATGTTCAAAATAAGTTAGTACTAAGATTAGTCAGTGCACCAGATTTACACTGACTTTCCAATCTACGATATGATCTACTTACACATTACAGTGTTATGTTCTTTCCAGAACATTAGCAAAGTAGATAAGATCAGATGTATTTGTTACATTGGATTGGACCGATATTGACAGTTGATAAGATAAGTAAACATAGTGTTATTGTCTATTCTAGTCATATCATATATTTGACCATAGGTTAATTCAATCTTAATTCTAAGTGGTTAGTATTCTAACTGATTGTATTATTTCAGTTCTTTGACTTGTTCGTTACCAGCTTACCCTACGAACTAGCCCATACTTACATCTTGGGAACTCGGTAGTATAATTGAGTGGGAGTGTTAGTCATAGATATGAACATCTATAACTTCTGATGAAGAAGTGAAATGATGGTTTCCTTTTAGTTTGGTTCAAGGTGTTAAATGATAGAGATCTCATTTCAGTAATTAAATTAGTTTACTGAAATATCATTTACAAGGAACTAAGTGTTTTAAGGATAAAATACAATGAGGGGTAAAACAGTATTTTAGTCCTATCTCATTGTAGACCGTCTATAGAGGATTGAGTGACAATTATGGTCGTAACAATGGATAATTAAGAGCGTATCTATATTTGTTATAGAGCGTTTTATGAATTCAATAGTGCAATTCCGAGTCTATAGTAGAGTCAGGAGGAATTAATAAGTTAGTAAACTTACTTGTTAGATTTATGATAACTTATTGGAGCTTGATTTCATAGGCCCATGGTCCCCATTGTACCTTGGATAAAATCATCTAGATAGTCTCAATTAATTGATTTAATCATCAATTAGAATTATCAAAGTTGACCAGGTCAATTTTGGATAGTTTCACAGAGTTGTGTAATTTTGAGAAGAAAAGATAAATTATGGCAGATTTATTAATTAAGATAAATTAGTATCTAAATTAATAAATAAGTTTAAATCAAGGTTCAAATTATAAATAATTAATTTGATAAAGGATTTCAATAATTATTTAATTAATTAAATCAATAGAAAATAATACATGCCTTGATTTTAAGTCCAATGGGCTTATAATCAAATGAGAAATTTCACGGGCCTATAGCCCATGATAATTTCGACCTAGGGCTTCAAAATGGCTGTTATTTTATTGATTTTTTAATTAAATTAAATGGCCTAATTGAGTCTATAAAAGGAGTGCTTAGAGAGAAGTCAAAACATAAGTCACAAGTCAGATTTTCTGATAGTTTTAGATTCTCTCTAAACACAAGTCATTTTCTAAACCTCTTTGTTATTTTCTCTTCTTCTCTCTATATCTATCTCATGTGTTGAGAATTGCCCACACTAGTCAAAGTGATTCTAAGGATGCATTGGAAGGTTGTGAAGAAAATAGAAGATTGGTTCAGTTTCTTGATAATACTCTGCGATAGAGAGGATACAAGAGTTAGAGAAACTGGAGGAAGGACTCTTTAATTCCGCTGCGTATACTGTAAGTATTCTATTATTTGTTTCTCTTTGAATTCAATTTTAGAAACATATTTTAGGCTATCTCGTATTAATTTGTTTAATATTAGATATACATGAAAATAAATAACGATCCTGTAAAAGCTAATCCAACAACTGGCCTCAGAGCCTTTGGTAATCTTTATTTTCATGCATGAACATGTTTAAAATTTGATTATTTGATACGTTTGAATAGTTGGATGGTTTTCATGTTTTTATGAAGCATATTGATTTTATGTGAATGTTAGCAATTTTTAAGTTATTTTGTTGTGTTTTTTATGCTAATAATTTTATATATGTTTTTTTGTGTGTAAAACATGTTAAAAATTAATTAGAAAATTGTTATGGTTTGAAAAATTGCACAAAATTTTTTTTTTTTTAAATTTTTGCCTGGCTGCCATGCGCGTGCGCGCACGCCCGCGCACATGCACGCGATGAACAGTAACCGGTGAACAGTACCGCGAGTACTATTCATCCATTTTTTTTTAAATTAAAGAAAATTAAAATTGTTGAAATTTATTGTTTATAATCAAAACTAAAAATATCTTTTTTCTTTTATCATTTAAATTTGTTATTTTAAATAAGATATTTTTGTTAGTTGAGATTTAAATAATTAGATATTTTCTACAAGGATTCAAATTTAAATTTAAAAATAAACTAACAACTTAATTTTAAATCTTTTAATATATTAAAATATTAGAATTAAGATATGAGATATTTAAGATATTTTCTTTTAAATTCTTGATATTTTTATCAAATCTTTATTTGAAAATATAAATATCTTTTTTATTCTATACTTTTTAATATTTAAATTATTTGAAATTTGAATATTGTTAGTTAGATATTTTTATGGATATTTGAATTTAATTAATTGTTTCGAGATATTTTTGGGTTGCTATAACTATTTATATTTTATTTTTTTAAATGGTTAAAATATTAGCTAATAGTTGTAATAACACAAGATATTTTTGGAAAATAGTTAAGATATTGATTTTAAAATTTAAAATTGGTTAAATTTGTAAAAATATCATTTTTTCGGCCAATTAATAAAATATATTTTTTTAATAAATGGGATTTAAATTAAATTTGGTTAATTGTTGATAAATCCTATTTAAATTAAATTAATATTTTTTTTCAAATTAACCTAAACCAAGTTGATTGTTGATAAATGAAATTTAAATTAACTATTGTTAATTGTTGATAAATTTCATTTAAATTGACTTATTTTTTGTAACAAATTAATTCATTTGAATTTTTTGATAAATTCTAGATAATTAATTGTGGTATTTTTGCATAAATTCATAGAATTGCTCATATAGTAACATGATTAGGCCCATCCAATTATAACATGTCTGTTTACACTATATGTGGTGTTTTTGCAATAGAGCTTAGATGCATATAGTGGCCCATATATTTGTTAAATATATGGTATTTTGCCAAATAAAATATTCATAAAATAATATGTTTTATTTGGGCCCATTAGAAAATGTAAAGTTTAAATTCCTCTCTTGTGGGTGATTCCACTTGTGAAGGCCCATTTGCTTTGCATAACTATAGTGGGCCTAATCAATTAATAACAATTAATAAAACTAATGTTTAAATTCATGTCTTTTGGACCTTGTATGGAAGATAGAGATCCTTTGTAGTGGGAACGACATACTGGACCCAGCCCTCCTCCATACAAGCCCAATTGTTAAGGCCCATTTACCTTAGTTGGACTTAATTGTATAGGTTCATTATATTAGTTAAACCTAAATATTGATTAGCAACAAATTAATTCTAAATTAATTGAATTTGTTTCAATGTGACACTTTAGAATTAATAAGAAATTATAGGACTTTGGTTTTAAAAAATTTAATCTGTTTATTTTTTTTTTTGGAAAACCATAGTCATTAATTTTGTAAAAATAAATAATAAAAATACTATTTTTAATTTTATAATGAGCTTATTTTACGAATTTTATTCGATCTCCACCGTTGGTTTAACATAGTCAATAGCTTAATGGGGCCTCGAGGCGCTTTGGTTCGTCCCCCTACGGAAGGTGTTCATTAGTTATTTTGACAAGGTTAGATTTCGAAAGATAGATAATTATAGGTCAAATTCTACTAGACTCACCCCTACGGTGACTACTAGAACTAAATCTACGATTATTGAAACTGTGGGTCTAGCTCATAAAATAAGAGATTTTGTTTTCTTATTTTGATCGAATAGTAGGTTGTTAATAGTGGTGTCCATTATTAAATGATTTTACAACTCTATTTAACTAGTGGTATTTTTTACTCTCGCCAACAAGGACAAGGATATCATAGATTAGTTAAAAACCTAAAGAAATAGAGATATGATTGTTTTTGGTATTTTTTCTCATATCTTACATATTTTTGGTATATGTTGTGCTATTTCTTGAAATTTGTGTGAATAGAAGTTTTATTGAGAAAATGTCATTGATTTCTATTTTATTGATAATTTATAGTTTTAAGCTAAGTAGTGTTTGTGTCTACTCCCATGCTTTCTCAACTTTCGATGGAGAAACTCACCGGAGAAAACTTCCTTAATTGGAAGCAGAATATCAACATAGAGTTGATTGGTGACAACTCTGAGTTCGTCATGATTAAGGAATCCCCAGAACGAGCATTGTGTCCGCATGTTCATGATGGCACCGTTAATGCTCGTGATGGCACCGAAAATACTTGGATAGCACCATCTCCACACGTTCGTGATGGCACCATAAATTCTTGGAAGGCACCGTGTTTGCACGTTCGTGCTCAACCCAACTATGGTCTGACGCAGCTCATGAACGAGCTTTAGATAATTGAACCTGTCATGGGTGGACCTAGTAAGGAAGTGAAAATAAGACTACTGATGTTGCTACTGATCTAGCTAAGGTTGAAGCTAACCCAGCTTCGTCTTCGAAAGTTGGAAACAAGAGCAAAGGTGGACAAAACAACAACCCCAAGCCTGCAAAGGCTGCAAAGACGAGTGCACAACCATGTGCACAGACGCCTAAGGGGAAGAACATGAAAAACAAGAAAGGTAAAGATAAGTATTTTCACTGCAAAGAGAAGGGGCAGTGGAAACAAGATTGCCCCAAGTTTCTAGCAGATAAAAACAAAGGTACTGATTATTGTTCATTTATCTTGGAAACATGTGTTTTAGAGAATGATAACTCAGTTTGGATTATTGATTCTGGATCTATTAACCATGTTTGTAACTCTTTACAACTTCTTGAATCGTGGGAGGATGTGAACGAAGGTGGCTTAAAGCTTAGAGTTGGGAACTGATCGTTCATTGCGGTCCAAGCTAGAGGAAGAGCTTGTCTGAAGTTTGGAAATAAATTTTTAATTTTAAAAGATGTATTTTTTATTTCGGATTTTAGTAGAAATTTAATTTCAGTATTCATGTTGCAATTAGAACGATTTGTTATGACTTTCACAAGTTTTAATATATCTATTTCTTTCAATGGATTACAATTGTGTATTGCATGTTTGGAAAACAAGCTTTATATTCTGCGACGTAACGAACCCCTCGCTCTTAATAATGATTTATTCAACGTAGCTAAACCTAGGACCAATAAACGTCAAAAGACCGATAACAATAATATGACGTATTTATGGCACTTGAGACTATGTCACATTGGCTATGATAGGATTCAAAGACTTACAAAGGACGAACCTTTGAGGGAACTCACCTTAGGTGAATTACCTGTCTGTGAATCTTGTCTAGAAGGCAAACTGACCAAGCGTCCATTCTCTGCAAAGGGTGATAGGGCCAAAGAACCACTTGGTCTTGTGCATTAAGATGTTTGTGGACCTTTGAATGTACCAGGCAGGGGTGGTTTTGAGTATTTCGTCACTTTCATTGACGATTAATCTAGACACTCATGTCTTTACCTAATACATAGGAAATCAGAAACATTTTCAAAGTTTCAGGAATTCCTAGCAATGGTTCAGAACCAATTAGGTAAAACATTAAAGATCTTGCGATCTGATAGGGGTGGAGAATATTTGGATATGCAGTTCCAAGATCATTTAACTGAACTTGGGATTTTATCACAACTTACTGCCCCAGGTACTCCACAACAAAATGGTGTAGCGGAACGCCGAAACAGAACTTTATTGGAAATGGTTAGATGCATGAGTTACTCAACTCTACCAACTTCGTTTTGGGGACATGCAATTGAAACCACGAATGACATTCAAAATGTCGTGCCGTCAATGTAGAGTCCAAGAACTTTACTTAGCTAGTTAGATAGTAGTATTATAGTATTTATAGCATTATCTTTGTAACTGTGGATTTTTGGTTCAGACCGGAAATTATTTGGACACTCATAGTAGTACTTGTAGATTTTCTAAGTTTAACCTATAGTTTAAGAATATTAATGTTAACCTAAGGTTTGATTATATGACTGATATTAAGGATAATATTTATTATACTATAAGGTTTAGATAAGGACCAATAGGATTTTAAGCACATGTTATGTATGGATGATTAAGGATTAAGTATTTTGAGGATTAAATTTAATAAGGGTAAAAGTTTGAATGCAATAAGGTCAGTCAGCAGCTTTGAATACGTTGAGGGCTTAGTCAAGGTTGTTTACTCCATTCAAACTTAGCTAAAAATGTGTAATTTCGTGTTTAAATAATCAGCGTGTGCCGATATATCGCAGCTATAGGGGGAGATATATCGCAGAACGTAGATATGGAAAACACGAGACGATGCACGACAGCCTCGAGCATACTGGCCCAGGCGATATATCGCCTACAGGGGGCGATATATCGCCTCCTTCAGCATATTTTGAAACATTTTGAATTTGTTTTCCATTCAGCCATTCAACCTCTTGATAAGTCCATCACCTTTTTGAACGAGTCTTCAGCCTCTGCTGAACGATTATTCAAATTATTTTCACCTAAAAAGCTATTATTTTTATTCAAGTAAAATTAAGATCCTTTCATTCCTAAACTCTATAAATAGGACCTAGTACCCAGCCATTATTCACCTTTTACTCTAAGTTCAGAGGCTTCAAGTGCTAGGAGAGTGTGAGAGTTAAACACTTGGGTGGGGAAATCATAAGCTTGATCATCATAAGCTTATCAAACACTTGGGGAAGTAAGGTTTCATAGTATTTCGGTTCGAGGTTTAGATTGGTCTACAAGTCTTCAAGGTATTTCTATACCCTAGTTCATTGGTATTATGTTATTTTCTTTCTCATAGTCTTCTACTCAGTCTTCTAACCTTATTCTTATTTTGGTTAGGAAATCTAAGAACTTGCACATAAGTTTTTGGTAAGTATGTTTCTCCAAGGTTTAGTCCTTCCATTCCTTTCATTTCTCTTTTTCTTCTATAGACTCACCTTTTCTTAATGGTTATTAGGAGTGTTCCAAAAGTCCCAACGCTGTCCTCTTATCCCGGTAACTTTGGTAAGGAAAATAGGATAGAAATGCATATGTTATATGTTCTATATGTTATCTTATGTTTCTTATGTTATGATAAGTGTTATGATATATATATGTTTGTAGGCTTGGGCATATGACCCATATGACTAACAAGACCCCAAATAGATTATGGGCATATGACCTACTTAGCTAGTAGGACCCCACTAATCTCATGGGCATATGACTTGTTTAGTCTATGGGACCCCAAGTAATAATGGCCATTATAGTATGTGTATGTAATAAGTGTTATGTTATGTCTTTATGTTTCTTACAAAATTTATGTATATGAAGTATGTGTTAGATTTTCCTTGCTGGGCATTAGGCTCATTCCTTTTTTTTGTTTTATGTGCAGGAAAATAGCTTTAGTGGCGGTAAGGTTCGTGGGTGCTTGGGATTGTGTATCGGCGGTGAATGGATTCAAGGAGTCGAGAGTTCGATTTTCGAGGATGTAGTCTTGTTTTTTTTTTATGATCTTTACATGTATTTTCCGCACTTCTTATGTAATTCCTTTCATTTTAAATAATGTTTTGTTTTTAAAGACAATGGGATCCCATATCCTACTTATTTTATGAAAGTAACTCTTATTTTTACAAGTTTCCTAATAAAGTTATGGTATTTTCACAAATGTAAGTTTTATTAAGGATTAGTATGTATAGTTTCGTTAATGGTCCAAAAGTCTAGAGTAGTTGGGTCATTACAGTCAAAATCTATCCCCAAAACACCTTTAGAACGTTGGAATGGTCGTGAACCTAGGGAAAGCTAGAACCGCGAACTGAAGTTTGCATGTTTGTTGGCTATCCTAAAGGTACTTGGGGTGGGCTTTTCTATAGTCATTCAGAAAAGAAAGTGTTTACTTCTACAAATGCTACTTTTCAAGAAAATGACTATGTCCAGAACTTTAAACATCGCAACAAAGTAGTTTTAGAGGAGATGGTTAAAGAATTAACTCCAACCAATGTTCCATCATCATCAGCACGAGTTGATGATGAAATTCCCACTCTTCACGTCCAACTGACGCAAGTCGATTTAAATGAAGAAAGTACCACTGTTCCTGAGCAAATAGTCACGAAGCCTCGTCGTAGTGGGAGGGTTTCTAGGAACCCAGTTTGCTATGCGTTGGATGGTGAAACCAATATGGTTGTTGGTGACACTAGTGATGATGATCTGTTGTCTTTCAAACAGGCAATGGCTAGCCCTGAAAAGGAACTATGGCTCGAAGCCATGAAACAGGAAATGGAGTCCATGTACTCAAATTTCGTCTGGGATCTTGTGGAAGCACCTAGTGACTTTAGGGCCATTGGGTGCAAGTGGATCTACAAGAAGAAACGAGGTGTTGATGGAAATATCGAGACTTATAAAGCTCGATTAGTGGCAAAGGGTTATACCCAAAGAGAAGGTGTGGACTATGAGGAAACTTTTAGTCCGGTAGCCATGCTCAAATCCATTCGCATCCTCCCATCCATAGCAGCCGCTCTCGACTATGAAATCTGGCAAATGGACGTCAAGACAGCTTTTCTTAATGGAAAGCTTGACGAAGTCATTTATATGGATCAGCCAGAAGGATTTAAAGTATCTGGACAAGAAGGAAAAGTTTGCAAGTTGAATAGGTCCATCTATGGACTTAAGCAAGCTTCTCGTCCCTGGAATATTAGGTTTGATGAAATAATCAAGACCTATGGATTTGAACAAAATATTGATTAGCCCTGTGTTTACCAACTGAAGGAAAATGAAATAGTGGTATTCCTGGTTCTTTATGTAGATGATATCTTACTCATTGGAAACAATGTTAAGAAATTATCAGATGTGAAGAATTGGCTGAGCACTCAATTCCAGATGAAGGATTTGGGTGAAGCAAGTTATGTTCTAGGTATCCAGATCATCAGGGATAGAAAGAACAAAATCTTAGCTTTATCTCAAGCAACTTACATAGATAAAGTGCTTGAACGTTTCTCAATGACAAATTCCAAGAAAGGGCGTCTATCGTCCTGCCATGGAATTCATCTTTCAAAGAAGCATTCTCCCCAGACTCCTGAAGAGGAAGATGCAATGAGAAAAGTTCCTTACGCATCTGCAGTTGGAAGTCTGATGTATGCCATGTTGTGTACTAGACTAGATATCTGCTATGTAGTGGGAGTAGTGAGACCAGAACATTGGATAGCAGTTAAGCATATCCTGAAGTATTTGAGACGGACTAGGGATTATATGTTAGTCTACATGGGTGGTGTTCTGAACCCTGTAGGCTACACCGATTCAGATTTTCAGACTGATGTCGATGACAACAAGTCTACTTCTGGAATGGTGTTTACTCTTGGGGGTGGAGCTGTGATTTGGAGAAGCGTAAAGCAGTCTGCAATCTCAGATTCCACCATGGAGGCTGAGTACATAACCGCGTCAGAAGCAGCTAAGGAAATAGTCTGGCTAAAAAAGTTCTATTCAGATCTTGGTGTTATTCCAAAAATGGATAAACCACTTGTGTTGTTTTGTGACAATACAGGAGTGATAGCCAACTCAAAAGAACCTCAAAGTCATAAGAGTAGTAAGCATATAGAAAGGAAGTATCACATTATTCGAGAATATGTGGCCATGGGAGATGTGAAGGTTATGAAGATTGCAACTGAAGACAATCTTGCTGATCCGTTTACAAAGACATTACCAGAAGCTACATTTGATAAGCATATCAAGGAAATGGGATTAGTAGAATTCAGGCATTAGTTTCAATTAGTGAAAGTGGGAGTTTGTTGGGGTTTATGCCCTAATTAAAACTCAAATTCTTTGTAATCTCATTTTAATATCAATAAAAGAATATAAATTATTTTTTGACCTGGTTAATCACTTTGCTCACATGTTTTATTTTCATGTTTATTTGTTTAATATAAACTTCTATCAGATCCCGAGCATATAGCTAATCTTATTTATAGTGACGTAATCACAGTGGAATATAAATATGATTATATGTTCAAAATAAGTTAGTCCTAAGATTAGTCAGTGCACCGGATTTACACTATCTTGCCAATCTACGATATGATCTACTTACACATTACAGTGTTATGTTCTTTCCAAAACATTAATGTAACGCCCTACTTCCTTAGAGTCGTTACTAAGTGAGTTTAAAAACGTGCATTCAACTCGCTAATCGAGGTTTTAGGTCAAATAGTGTAATTAAGCCATAAACAGAGGAAAAACTTTAGAAATAATTCCATTTCATTGAAAATCCTAAAAGTTTAACACTTGGGATCCCAAAATACAGTTTAGAAATATTTACAACATATAAACTGAACCAAGTCGACTAAACGACAAAATCTAGGTTTATTTACAAACATCTCCCAAAATCCACTGGCTGTGGCAGCCAGGCTGGCCAAACATATACACACCACTTCACGCCTGCTACACTCATGGTTGGTTGGCTTTCTCCTTGCCCTTACCTGCACCACAGAGCATCTGTGAGCCGAAGCTCAGCAAGAAAACCCACAAACAGATAACATATGCAAAACATACACCAAGTTTACAAACTGGCCACCAGTAGGCTAACACATACGACCTAGCCGTCCCAAGCGCTTTACCAGGCCCTAGGTTCGTGGTCCACACCGTGAGGATATCCCAGGTATCCTTTTAGGGACCCGCCCTGGCAACTCGCACTCCACATGCTCAACACTGCTCCCAGCCCCTTGCCGAACTCGGCCTTGCACTCAACGTGCCTAACGCTGTTTCCGGCCCTTTGCCGTTCTCGACCCCTGCCGACCTCAGCCTACACCGTTCCCGAGCCGATCATTCACATAATTGCACTCATAGCATATTAAACAAGTACAGAACACTAGCAAATACAATCAAAGGGCTACGCCCTGCAATTCAAACCCATTGGGCTCAACCCTGCACACAAGCTCTGTGGGAACAAGGGTTTTCTTACCTGAGTCCCGAGCTCTCCGAGCACCGATGTCCCGAGCACAGTCCTCTAACTTAAGCCTCGCCGAAACCCTAGTCACAACACATTAACAATATCCATCCATCAAGTTCTAATCCAATAAATAACTTTGAGCCATAACTGTAACGCCCTACTACCTTAAAGCCGTTACTAAGTGAGTTCAAAATGTGCAATTAACTCGCTCATTGAGGTTTTTAGAACAAAAGTGTGATTAAACAAAAAGACAAGGCTGTAATCTTTAAAAGTACTCCATTTCACTAAAAGTTCCAAGAGTTTAACATTTGGGATCCCAAAACGAGGTTTGTAAAATATTTACAATTCAAAATAGATTTATAGATGACCAATTATCAAAACACAGTTTAGTACAGCCATTTCTCAAAATGCCCCCAACTAAAGCAGTCGGGCAGGCCAAACATGTACGCGCCGCCCCCATGCTCTCAGTACTCATGGCTGGTTGACTTTCTCTTTGCCCTTACCTGCAACACAGAGCACTCGTGAGCCGAAGCCTAGAAAGAAAACTCTTACAGCACATAACATATGCATATCATACAATCATTATACCAGATAACTCATATCTAATCAAACAGTCCATAAGATTTAAACACATATACGGCCATGCCATCCTAGAAGCATTACCAAAGCCTGGGATCTCGGTCTACATCGTAAGGATATCCCATGTATCCATTGGGGTCTCACCCTAACCACAAGCACTCCATGTGCTAAGTGGTATTCCTGGTCCCACTGTCATTCTCGGCCTTCGCCGTTCTCAGCCCTTCGCTGTTCTCGACTCCTTTTCCGTTCTTTTTGCTATAACCACATTTAGCATTCTCAAACAACAATCAAACATATAATAATTCATTTAAAGCTACATCCTAGCAATGAAAAAATCTAGGGTTGTGCCCTGCAACCACACTATGGGCCCATGCCCTGCTCTACGGGTGCTACAGTTTTCTTACCTGTATCCCGAGCTTTCCGATGCACCAAGGTCACAAGCACGGTCCTCTATCATGAGCCTCTCCGAAATCCTAGTCACAACACATATAAAACACTTTTAATACTAACCAATCCAAAAACCACTTCCCGGGACCAATCCCGCGCTCTCGGGACCTCTAATTTCCTAGAACAATGTATTGGAACCATCCCCCGAGCCCCCGGGCAAAAGCCCTAAAAATGCAAAATTACACTGTCAAAATTTGCCTAGGGCTACGACACTCCCATCAAGGGCCTAGGCGCCCAGAAACTTTTCCTGATCCTGATGCAAGCCTGCGCCGCGGCACCAAAGAACAGGGCCGCGGCGTCCCTACGCGAACCTAGATTTCTGGGTTTTCCCCTGCATTTTTCCCGAGCCAAAACAACTCCAATTCAACCCAAACAAGTACCTAATCCCCAAAATCAATTTAAAACCCCAAATGAACCCTTTAACAACCTATAAACATAAAAAACAAACTCAATTGCACAATCACATCAAAATCCACTCTTGAGTTTCAAATTTCAGAAACTCAAACCATGGCTTCTAAGACCTAAACCAGAGCTTGAAAAATATAATCCATGCCTCTAAAATCTCAAGTCATACCAGATAAGAAATTCAAACATTATAAAAACCCTTACCTCAATCAAGAATTTAGCTTGAATTCACCTCAATCCCAACTTCAAGCCACTCTCCCCTTGATTATCCAAACTGAACCTTCCAAGCCAAACCAGCCATATTTCCTTTAAATTAAGCACTTAATCTCTGAAAATCAAACTTAAATTTAAACAACAACAGTGAATAACTCTTACCTCTGAATAATCCCAGCTTAAGCTTGATTTTGGTTGCCTCAAACCCCTTGTTTCTCCTCCTAGGTCTCAAATTCAACTTTCTCCTTTTTCTTCTCTTTTCTTCTAGCTTCCACTTCCTAATTCCAACATAAACCATCTATAATCAAGTGTAATACATAATTCCCCTTTCCTTCAGCTGAAGTTTTCTATCCTTGCCTAATGACCACTCTACCCTTCCATAGAATTCTTTCCTAACTAAACCTCAAGGGCACTTTTGTCAACTTACCTCTATTGTAATTCTACCATTTTCCTATCACAGCTTGTTACTCTCAGCAGTTACTAATGGTTACTCAAGTTACTCAATTAACAATTACCATTAACTCATAAAAACTCAATTTACAAAATCCCTAAAATACCCCCAGGCTCCTCCCGAGCCGGGTATCTAATCCTGTTGTGACTTTTAAACTAATTAGCTCCCTAGGACCGTCTCGGCACGTGCATCACAATAATATCACCACACTCACGTGGTACAAACCACATAATACAATTATCACATTTATGCCCTCAACGGGCTAAAATTACCAATTTACCCCTAGCATACAAACGGGGTCCACATGCATAGTTATACCACCTAAACATGCATTCTAATCACATACTCATTTAAATTCATATATTATCATGTTAATTCACTTATTGCCCTCCAGGCACGCTAATCAAGGTCCTAAACCTTATTAGCAACTTGGGGTGTTACAATAACCCTAACCTCCGGGACCTTGAATTCTATCCATCCGGGTGATAAAATCCATCCCGAGCCTTAACCATTGAGTTCCCAAGACTAAACACCCTTAAAAACACAAGCTGGTACTAAGAGTCGCGTCCTTACCCACACGCACCGCGGCTAGCCTCGAAACAGAGGCTAGCACCCCATTGACACCCACACGGGCCACGACGCGCATCAGTAAGCACTGCGGTGCGCATGAAGCTTCTCGACCTCCCATGGCCGCACGCGCACACAGGCCGCGACGCTCCCCTCCTCGGGTTGCGGCACTCACCTCCAAACCCATATTTCTCACCCTTTTTCCTGCATTTTCTTCAAACCAATCCTTCCCAAAACTAAACTAACAACTCTAGATAATCACCACAAGATTCTAGCCCAGTTTTAACATCAAAACCTGTCAAGAACCAGCCCCCAAAACTCAGCCTAATAATCAAAACTATCCTACAACCCATACCATGCATACTCAAAGAAAAACAGCAGAAATTCTAAACTTAAACTCTGAAATTAGAACTTACCTCTGCTGGATTGAACCTCAGAACTAGCTCCCTATGCTCCAAGCTTCACTCTCCCTAAAGCCCCAGCTGAATTCCCTTAGCCTCTAGCTAACTTCACCAAGTTTTCCCTTAAGCCTCCAAAGGAAAGAAAACCACTTCAAGAGAGAGAAGAGAAGTGAGTCGGTTTCCTGAGTGTTCTATATAATTCTAAGGTTTGTTTTATTCAACTTAAGTCTATGTGGTTACCTCAAGGCTTGGGGTACCAAAACGTCCCCGAGGGCAAAATGGTAAATTTTCCCAATATTCCCTCCTAGACATTCTATCCTCGAATATATCTCCAAATATTTATTTCCATAACCCGATAACCCCATATAATAACTAATACCCAAATTACCCCTCAACTCACCCCGAATTGGATTCTCAACCCCGTTGTGACTTCCTGGCTAACCGCTTCCCAGGACTATCTCGAATCGTGCTGCACAAACATATTACATATACATAGTATTTATCACATATATACCCCTAACATCCAGATGGGACCCACATGCACATTTAACTCAACTAAACATGCATCATTATCATATATTCACATTAATTCATATATTCACATAAATTCATGTATCAACATATTAATTCACTTATTGCCCTCCAGGCACACTAATCAAGGCCCCTAAGCCCTATTATTAAATTTGGGTCGTTACAATTAGTAAAGTAGATAATATCGGATGTATTTGTTACATCAGACTAGACCGATATTGACAGTTGATAAGATAAGTTAACATACCGTTATTATCTATTCTAGTCATATCATATAGTTGACCATAGGTTAATTCAATCTCAATTCTGAGTGGTTAGTATTCTAACTGATTGTATTATTTCAGTTCTTTGACTTGTTCGTTACCAACTTACCCTACGGACTAGCCCATACTTACATCTTGGGAACTCAGTAGTGTAATTGAGTGGGAGTGTTAATTATAGATATGAACATCTATAACTTCTGATGAAGAAGTGAAACGATGGTTTCCTTTTAGTTTGGTTAAAGGTGTTAAATGATAGAGATCTTATTTCAGTAATTAAATTAGTTTACTAAAATATCATTTACAAGGAACTAAGTGTTTTAAGGATAAAATACAATGCGGGGTAAAACGATATTTTAGTCTTATCTCATTGTAGACCGTCTATAGAGGATTGAGTGACAATTATGGCTGTAACAATGGATAATTAAGAGCGTATCTATATTTATTATAGAGCATTTTATGAATTCAAGAGTGCAATTCCGAGTCTATAGTGGAGTTAGGAGGAATTAATAAGTTAGTAAACTTATTTGTTAGATTTATGATAACTTATTGGAGCTTGATTTCATAGGCCCATGGTCCCCATTGTACCTTGGACAAAATCATCTCGATAGTCTCAATTAATTGATTTAATCATCAATTAGAATTATCAAAGTTGACCAGGTCAATTTTGGATAGTTTCACAGAGTTGTTTAATTTTGAGAAGAAAAGAGAAATTATGGTAGATTTATTAATTAAGATAAATTGGTATCTAAACTAATAAATAAGTTTAAATCAAGGTTCAAATTATAAATAATTAATTTTATAAATGATTTAAATAATTATTTAATTGATTAAATCAATAGAAAATAATACAGGCCTTGATTTTAAGGCCAATGGGCATATCAAATGGGAAATTTCACGGGCCTATAGCCCATGATAATTTCTACCTAGGGCTTCAAAATGGCTATTATTTTATTGATTTTTTAATTAAATTAAATGGCCTAATTGAGTCTATAAAAGGAGTGCTTAGAGAGAAGTCAAAACATAAGTCACAAGTCAGATTTTCTGATAGTTTTAGATTCTCTCTAAACACAAGTCCTTTTCTAAACCTCTTTGTTATTTTCTCTTCTTCTCTCTATATCAATCTCATGTGTTGAGAATTTCCCACACTAGTCTAGGAGATTCTAAGGATACATTGGAAGGCTGTGAAGAAAATAGAAGACCGGTTCAGTTTCTTGATAATACTCTTGCACAGAGAGGATACAAGAGTTAGAGAAACTGAAGGAAGGACTCTTCAATTCTGCTACGTATACTGTAAGTATTCTATGCTTTGTTTCTCTTTGAATTCAATTTTAGAAACATGTTTTAGGCTATCTCGTATTAATTTGTTTAATTATTAGATATACATAAAAATAAATAAAGATCCTGTATAAGTTTTCCCAACACATATATCATATGTCAAATATCCAAAAGTAGGGCATTCAGCATGCTTACTTAACAGTTGCTAGCATAATTATGATCATGCACAAACACAGAGACTCAAGCTCTGATCATTCTCATATTTAACATTCATGGTATGTCCTAATCACATGTTTCTCGTGCATCACACGCATCACATTTAAACATCCAACATGCATCAAGAATAACCATGCATGTCACATATGGGGTGCAGTTTTCTTACCTCGGGTTCGAGCAAGAATTAGTAAAAGAACGACCCTTGAGAATGATCAATCCTTTGATCCTTTAGCGGACACCTAGTCATAACCAAATATGGAATCTCATCAATAAAATAAATCATAAAATGGTTTATAATCTAAAACCTCACTCCCGGGATCCATCCTGCACTCTCGGGACTCCCAATCACCCAAACGGGGTAGTGGAACCATCCCCCGAACCCCAAAAATCATCCAAAACCCCAAAAATAGGTTTGCTGGAAAGTGCACTAGCGCTGGGGCACTGTCCCAAGTCAAAGAGGTCCAACTCCCTGCCCTGCCTAGCGCTGGAGCGCCAACTGCAGACTAGAACATTTTCTGGTTTCCTTCCTTGCGACTTCCCCTGAAAACCAAGCTCCCAAACCAATCCCAAACATCAAATTCAACCCCTAAACTTCATTCCTACCTCAACCTCATCAAAACCCAAGCAAACTTCTCGCAAAAACCTCATTGAATTCTCAACCTATCACTTCAAAATCCTGAGCTGAAAACTAAATGAAAAAAAGAGTATAACCAGAATTCGTGGCTAAATTCTTACCTCAAGCTTGAATTGAGTCCTCCTCAACGGTTAAACTAAGGTTTTAAGCTCCAAACCTTGATTTCCTAGCTTGGTTCTTCAAGTAGAGTTCAAAAATTTGAAAAGGAAAAGAAGAGAAGGAGAGGTACGGGAGTGAGAGATGAGATAGGATGATGATGCTCTGTTTTTCTTATATTTTCTACAAGTTTCTTGTTTTATATCTATCCTTTGCCAATTGACCATATTTTCCCTAGGTTTAAATAAATCCCTTTATAGTCTAGCAAGGGCAAAATCGTCGTTTTCCGGCTATTTCCTTAATCATAATTAATACCCTTAAATTCCCGCTATTCTCGATATTCTCCAACACCAATAATTCATATCCAGTTACCCTTTAATTACCGGCAACGTTCTAATTACCAAATTACCCTGAGACTCACCCCGTTAAGACTAGACCAATAACTTGCATTCCATGATCGTCTCATGCCAAATGGCTCGAACAAATCCACATATAATGTGGGATTATTTGTAATTCATCCACATGCATGAAAATACACAATCACGCCCTCAATGGGCCAAATTACCAAATTGCCCTTATAATAAAATGTGGACCCATATGCATGCATTTTTCATCATATAATAATATAATTCACATAAACATGCATATAATCATTTAATAACATAATAAATCAATTATGGCCCTCCCGGCCTCCTAATCAAGGTCCTAAACCTTATTAGGAAATTTGGAGCATTACATCTAAGGACATAAGCAAAACGCTACTAGATCTGTGGAATGGTAAGAAACTTAGTTTGCACCATTTTCGCATTAGGGGTTGTCCTGCTCATGTACTTAGACATAAATTAGGGAAACTTGATTCGAGGTCTGAAGCATGCATTTTCGTGGGCTATGATTCAGAAACAAGAGGTAGTTACATCTATAGTCCCAAGGACCAAAAAGTATTTGATTCAACAAATTAGACCTTCCTTGAACACGACTACTTGAATAACTATAAACCTTAGAGCAAGTTTGTTTTGGAGGAACTCACAAGAGATAAGATTCCATCACCTTCTTCATCATCATTAAATGATAAATGACAAACCAAGGAAACCAGTATTCCTGAAAAGGAAACCCTAGTGGAGCGTCATAGTGGGAGGATTGTGAGACAACTTGTTCGCCAAGAGCATGTGACACATGTCTTTGTTTCTGATATAAAAAAGGATGATCCATTAACCTTCAAAGAGGCAATAGATGATCCTGAAAAAAGGAGAAATGGCAAGAAGCCATGAACCAAGAAATGGAATCAATCTATTCCAATTCTGTCTAGGAACTTGTAGACCCAGTAAAGATGTCAGGTCCATTGGGTGCAAATAGATCTTCAATAAGAAAAGAGGTGTAGATGGGAAAATAGATACTTTCAAGGCAAGGCTAGTAGCCAAAGGATACACTCAGAGAGAGGGTGTTGATTGTGACCATAGCCATTTAGAAAACCTATCCTGTGACCATGTTGATTTGGGAGTCTAATGTACGCTATGTTGTGTACTAGGCCCAACATATGTTATGCTGCAGGGATAATAGTAAGTGATTATCAATCAAATCCTGGTTTGGAACAGTATATTACAGTAAAGCACATTCTCATGTATCTTAGGAGAATGAGAGATTATATGCTTGTATATTCAGGGGGTGAGCTAAACCCTACTGGATACAGTGATTCTGATTTCCAATCAGACAAAGACAGTCGTAAGTCAACGTCTGGATCAGTGTTCACTCTTTATGGAGGAGCTATAGTCTAGAGAAGTATTATACAATCCATTATTGCAGATTAAACCATGGAAGCTGAATATATAGCGACTTGTGAAGAAGCGAAGGAGGCGGTTAGGCTTAGAAAGTTCTACACTAACCTGGAAGTAATTCCAGATATGGAGAAGCCACTAATCCTGTACTGTGAAAACATTGGAGTAGTAGCTAACTCTACGCAACCTAGAATCCATAGGAGAGGAAAGAATATATAAAGGAAATACCATCTAGTTAGAGAGATTGTGCACCGAGGTGCTGTGACTATTATAAAGATAGCATCGGAATAGAACCTGGCAGACCTATTTACCAAGACACTTCCTGCAAAGTCATTTATGGGTCATGTATGCAACATGAGAATAGGGGAGATGCCTAACTTTCTTTGAGGGAAAGTGGGAGATTGTTAGGATTTATGCCCTAAAAGCATGTAAAGATATTTTATTGATTTAAATAAAATTACAATTTTATTGTATTTGAATGTTATAATTATTATTTGAATAATTTATATGAATATCAAGAAAATTCCATATTTATTTATAAGGATATGATCTTGTATTAGTATGGGAGAATTAAGATCATATACAATGAATAAAATAGTCAGTAACATATTAATGTACGAAATCTTTAATGAATGGTTACTAGTACAATTTACTAAGCATACGGATGCAAGTAGTCTAGATTCGGATTATTGAAATGGATATACATCTTGGTAAAGGCACTGTATGTAATTGAGATTATCTATGATAGGACCGATATGAATTAACTATCTTTATAAACTTACTGTTTGCCATAAAGATTTAATTTTTATCATAAGTGATGATCATTTATAGAACAGTCTAAATCCTGAGTAGTCATGAATTCCTGTTTGTGCTTATTGAATCTTTTGATGCACTCGTTAAGGTTTCTTAGTATAATGGGGCTAGTAACTTTTGTTTTGGAGATTCAATATCATGAATGGTTGGGAACATAATTTACAATATTGGAATCCATACTATCCTAATGGATTGAATATTGGCTACCTTATGGCTTAATTCTGGAACTGAATAATTATTGAGCTCAAATCTATAATTTTATTATAGATTAATTATTCGCTAGTGAATTAATAGTACTAAAAGAACAAGAGGTAATTAGAAGGGTAAAACAATAATTTTGACCAGCTCTAATTAACAAACCAATAATTGGACACATAACTACATTTATTGGTTATATTAATGGACTACAAAGAAAACTCTGTAAATATAATTCTATAATTACTTAAAGTGCAATTCCATATTTATAGTGGAGCAATCATGAAATTAATAAATAAGATTATTAGAAGAAAGAGATTAATTAATAATCTGGTTTATTGAAGCTTCGTATTTTAAGATATTTATAATGATAATATATTTATTTACTTATTTATTTATTTATTTAAAACTGATATTTTATGATTAAGTTTATTTCGAATTAACTGATTTTTATTCTGAGATAAATCTATTATCTTAAATATTAATTAAATAAAAAATGAGAAAATTAGGGAGATCCACTAAGTGGCGTCCCCCAGGGATATTTTTTATCACTGGGATTGGAATTTTTAATTTAATATTTATTTGTTTATCTAATTATATTTCATTATTCATTTTTAAATATTAGTTAAATTAAATTATTAAATAAGTTGAAATTAATAAGTTTTTATTTTAAATAAAATAAAGATTTATTAAATTAGTAAATTATCTTTATAAACTTTAAAGAAGTGATACTTTCAAATTAAGTTTTTTTTAAAAAAAATTTAACTATCAGACCCTCTCAAGAAAACAAACGATAGAATTTCCTAATCCTAAAATTCTAGAAATTTCTATAGCCTCTCTCTTCTCATTCCTCTCTAGATCTCATGTATAAGTACATCTAGAGAGTCTAAATCATCCTTTGAATTTGACGTGCCCACACACATCGTTGTGTGTTTGAGGATTGGCATGGAAGGCTAAGGTGTGAGCTATCAGAAAGGATAGAAAAATCGTTGATATATACGAAAAGATTCAAGGACACTTGATAGGCTACAAGAGGTAATTTCTATTGGTTTTATGTATTATTTAATACATCTATATGTGTATGATCATGGCTGATATTAATAAATGTTTAAAAGATTCCATTCTGCTGCGTATTCTTGATTTTTCATATTTAATATCAACATGCTCCAGTGTCCATTAATGCATATGTGGATGTTTGAGCGATAAAATCTTACATGAAAGCATCTCAGATGGTCCGGCCCCTTTGTCTCCTTATGTAAGGGCATAAACTTGTGACGCGACTCCTATCCACTTTTCTTATGAGTCTCATCATTCTTATTGGGCATTGTGCCCTTAAAACAATGAAAGGAGTTCATTGCTTATGAAATTTATAAAAGAAATATTTTTATTAAATTAATGTTTATTATTATTAAATAATATTTAGATAATATCAGATGTGGATGCCAAACATCCACACTTAAAAAAATACATGATCCCGCGTTGAAATGAGTAAGGATCTGCGAACATGAAAGAATTGACCCAACGAGCAACACAAGCTAAGTTATAGAGTTCGGTTTAGCATAGAGCCTAATGCCTTAATGCTCGAATGAGGATGGGCCACATTGTGCAAAATGACCTCTGTGGAAGCCAAAAGAAAACGTAACACACGCCAGAGGTAGTCCCAAGAGAACACGGGTCAAATGATGGAACCTTCGATCCTCACGATCTTCGCTGCATCCTAGACATGCTCGTCACGCACATATGCACCATGCTGCACACGCCTCGATGGAGACCCCATGGTCTCGCGCCCAGGTGTCACGCACCTATGGGCCTTGCCAAGGTGTCGTCTCGTGGAAGTGCTCCAACCGCCTCGTGTCTCACGCAGCCACGACCCCCACCTCGCTCAGGTGCAACGCACCCAAGCGACTTGCGAAGCCACCTGTGCACCTTGCCTCGCCCGCCTCAATGGATAACCCATGGTCTCGCGCTCAGGTGTCACACACCTACGGGCCTCGCCCAGGTACCGTCTCGCGCAAGTCTTTCAGCCGCCTCATGCAACCACGACCCCTGCCTCGCCCAGGTGCAGCGCACCTAGGTGCCTCACGAAGCTGCCCGTGCACCTTGCCTCGCCCGCCTCGATGGAGAACCCATGGTCTCGCGCATGTACGGGCCTCGCCCAGGGACCGTCTCACGCTCAAGTGTCGCACATTTGCGGGCCTCACCCAGGTACCATTTCGTGCATGCATCTCGCGTCCCCCAAGCAACCTCGACTCGATGGTCTCACGACCCCTCGCACCTGCGCCTCGCGCATGGGTACCACGGGGCATTTGTAACGCCCCAACTCCAGGGACCGCTACATTGCACATTGCAAACAGTGCTAAACTCGCTAATCGAGTCGTTTGGCCATAAACGTGTGACTAAGTATGATTAGCGGTTTAGGGGTTAAAAACTTTGGTTAAGATGAAACGTCTCACTAGAACATTTACTGTCTACATTGGGATCCCAAAAATATAATTTCAGAGTTTATTACAAGAAAGTGTTTACAACAGGCCGTTCTAAGCGGCAAAACAGGGTTCAGCCCTAGTTCCACTTTCAAACCTCGCCCAAGTATTGGTCGAGCAGCTGCATATGTACACGTCATCACCTAAGCTCTCCAACTCAAGGATGGTCCAACTTCCTTTTTCCTTTACCTGCACCACAAAGCACCCGTGAGCCGAAGCCCAGCAAGAAAACTCATATGCTCATAAACAGTCATATCATGATATCAAATCATATCTGGCATGCCTAGCTATCATAGCTCTATTCAGCATGCAAATGAGTTCAAACAGATGCTGGGGTATCCAGGATAAGAAATCCTGGCCTTCTGACTGGAGGACTATCAAGTCAATCCTAATCAGATGAGTGACTGCCAAACAAGTCACTAACCAAATGGAAGAGTGGCTGCTAGGTTAGCCACAAGCCTTCAAGCGCTTATGATATTCATCAAATGAGTGTCGCAACACTTGAGGTTCCGATAAACCATGCTGAGTGACCGACAAGCGAGTCACTAATTCAAATGGAAGGGTGGCTGTTGGGTAAGCCTCTAGCCTTCAATAGGTTCTGGTAAACCATACTGAGTGACTGACAAGCAAGTCACTAATTCAAGTGGAAGGCTGGTTGTTGGGTAAGCCTCTAACCTTCAATAGGTTCTGGTAAACCATACTGAGTGACTGACAAGCATGTCACTGATTCAAATGGAAGGGTGGCTGTTGGGTAAGCCTCTAACCTTCAATAGGTTCTGGTAAACCATACTGAGTGACTGACAAGCACGTCACTAATTCAAATGGGAGAGTGGCTGCTAAGTAAGCCACTAGCCTCCAAGCGCTTATTTTATTCATCGACCCTCGAGGTCAGTCTGGCATTAATGCTCTTTGAGTCATTCAATGCTGATAGTCAAATAGACCTCATCTTTGATGGCTTGCGTGATACACGCTAAGACCATTCTGACTAATTAGTCAGTACCATGCATAGGTAAGCAATGCTATCAATGTGTATCGTATGCCAATTATCCAAGAATAGGGCATTCAGCATGCTTACTAAACAGTTGCTAGCATAATTATGATCATGCACAAACTCAAAGACTCAAGCTCTGACTAATCTCATACTCATCATTCATGGCATGCCCTAATCACATGTTTCTCGTGCATCACATGCATCACATTTAATCATCCAGCATGCCTCAACAATAATCATATGCAAATGGGCAAGATTGCTAAGCATTCGTTATGCTATCAATGTTTACATTTAAACATTCAACATGCATCAATCTTAACCATGCATGTCACATATGGGGTGCAGTTTTCTTACCTTAGGTCCAAGCACAGGTTACCAACAAATGAGCCACAAGCACGATCCTGATCCAAGCCTCTAGTGTTAACCTAGTCACAACCAAAAATGATGATCCAATGAGTTCAAGTTCTAAAACCAACCCTTGAACTAAAACTTAGCCTCCAAGGCATCAATCCTCACTAATCCGGGTAGTAGGAATGATCCTGAGGCCTAAAACCATGTTTCCGGGGTCAAAACGAGCAAACGGGGTGAAAACAGGGCAAGGGCTGCGACCCTAGCACCTTGGGCCGCGGCCTCCAGGGTTCTCTGAGGCTAGGGCCGCGGCGCCCAGCAAGGCCAAATCCTGACACCTGCTTCTTCGAGCAAGGGCCGCGGCGCCCAAGAATAGGGCCGCGGCCCAACTTCGGGGCAGCCATTCTTCCTTCGTTTTAACCTTTTAAAACCTCCCAAAAACATGTCTAAACATTCCCAAATAATCAAATCAAAGTTCCCAAACTCCCCAATGGTCCAAAACCACCAAAACCCGAGGTTCAAACAAACTAAAAACCCAACGATTCACAAAGTCCAATTCAAGCTTAAAAACTTTTAAAAACTTAAAACTTAAACTTGAATTACCTCCGATTGAGTTGTTTCCAACTAAATCCTCTGGCTAATAAGCTTCTAATTCTCCTTAGGATTGCTATGCCTCGATCTTCGCTTGATTCCGAGTCCTAGAACTCAAGATACCTTCGAAAATGCGATCGGGAACGAAAAGGGAACTTTAGGGAGAGAGAACGTCCAGAACGTTCTTTTTATTTTCTTAAAAGGTTACTTCAAGCTTAAGTAGCTTCCAATAAAACCTAATGCTCGGGGTCCCGAAAACACCCCCGGGGACATTATAGTCAAAACTTCCAGAATTTCCCCCTGGTCTTACTAACTCCCAATTTATCACCAAATGTTAATTCCCATTACCCAATAACCCGGTAATGCTATGAATACCCCTTGACTTACCCCAAGTCAAGCTTAAATCCCGTTGTGACTTTCCCACTAGCTTACCTCCTAGGATCGTCTTGTGCTGGGTAACCCTGGCATAACCAGATAATAACAAAGCACCACGCCCATTTCACATATACGCCAAAAATGCCCGAAATGGCCAAAATATGAAAATCACCCAATTAATCACAAATGGGTTCACATGCATATTTAATACACCTAAACATGCATATTATCATTAAATAGCATAATAAAGCAATTATGGCCCTCCCGGCCTCCTAGTCAAGGTCCTAGACCTTACTAGGAAATTTGGGGCATTACAGCATTGGTCTCGCGAAGTGATATCATCGACTCATGCATGGGCATCAAGTCTTATCGCATACGTAGCAGGCATTGTTGAAGAGGCCTTATCTCTCTCCCTGAAATAAGCGCCATTAACGAGGGACCTCTCTCCCTGTGGGTTTCACGGGATGTGAAGCCAAGGACCTCTTTAACACGCATTAAAGGAAGGATAGGGAAGGCCTCACAATGATCTGGTACGAAGATAGAAGAGGTACAGAATGCGTTTACAAACCAAAGAGAAGTTAGAGTACGGACACGATGTACACACCAAACAAGTAGTGGTCGTACGAGTGAGGTACTTGTTGTAGTCCTCACCAGCCAATCTCTGACATCTGTATCATACATGTAGTGGTGGTACAAATTAGTACGAAGAGTGGAGGCACTACTTGCATGCCTCTGACCCTATACCAGAGCCGACAACACAACCTACTACACCACTACGTCTAGTGCCACCATCCTGACAATGTACTTATGTGTAATTTTGTCCCCCGGGACCACAATGTATCAGGAGCCATTAGAGCTCCGCTATAAATAGACCTTCACCCTTCCAGCATAAGGGTTGGAAAATTCATTTTATATGAAGGCTATTAAGCAATACACGAATGTTAACTCCATTGTTGATCTGTGTTTATTTTTCCTTAAGCTTATTCTGAGCTCATATCTAGCCATCTCCATACTTAACTTTGAGTTTTCCAACCTAACATCGTTGACGAGTTCTCACCGTCAACATCAAAAAATTCCTAATTCATTAATGTAGGTATAATCTTGTATGTGTATGAGAGGATTAAGATTATAGATAATGAATTAGATAGTTCGCAGTTTATATTAAAGTTATGGAATCCTTAATCAAACACTGCTAGTAAGGTCCATTGGTATTATGAATACATATGTTCGAGATTCGAATCACCGAAGTAGATAGACATCTCAGTGGTTGGGCTTTATATAATAATGATTATATAGGACTTGCCCCGATATGCATTTCACTCTTTACTAAATATCATTTTTGTCATATAAACTATTGATATGTGAAACCTTAAACAGTTATAATCATATCACTCGATGATCATAAGCGAATCGATCTAAACTAAAACGTTATCATGAATTCCTATTTATGTTATTTGGATCCTTTGATTCACTTGTTAGGGTTTCTCAGAATGATCAGGCTAAAAGCTTTTATTTTGGGGGCTCATAGATGTAGATGGCTGGGGACATGATTTATCGATATGAAATCCAAGCCTTCTTCATAAGAACATTAAATAATGAATCCCTTAAGTGTTAATTCTTGAACTGAACAGTTTGGGGACTCTAATTTATATAAAAGGTTTGAAAATTAATTGGTCACTAGTGAATTAATGGTACTTAAGGAAACATATATAATTAGAGGGGTAAAACGGTAATTTAACCTAATTCTAATTATGAGCCAATTTTTGGAGGATTGAATTGCATGAAATGATTATATCAATGGATACTCAATAAAGTACTTTGTAAATATATGTCTATAATTTCAAGAGTGCGATCACATATTTTTAGTGGAATAATATTGGGATTAATAAATAAGATAATTATATAAAAGAGTATAATTAATAATATAAATTTATTAGAGCATGCAATTTCAGGTCCATAGTCCCCGAATCTACAAACAATGTCAGGATAATAGTAGCAATAGAGAAATGGGAGGACATTACTATGGATTTTGTGGGAGGTTTACCCAGGACAGTGGGGTTTCATGACTCGGTATGGGTGATAGTAGATAGATACACCAAGTCAGCCCATTTTCTATTGGTGAGATCGACATATACTGTGGATCAGTATGCAGAGTTGTATGTGAGGGAGATCGTACGTCTCCATGGGGTTCCTAAGTCTATAGTGTCAGACCGGGATCCTATTTTCACTTCCAAGTTTTGGGGTGGTCTGCAGAGGGCGTTGGGGACTCAGTTGAAGTTTAGTACGGTCTTTCATCCTCAGACTGATGGACAGTTTGAGAGGACGATTCAGGTATTGGAGGATATGCTCAGAGCGTGTGTAATTGACTTTGAGGGTTCATGGAATAAGTATCTTCCGTTGATTGAATTTTCATATAACAATAGTTATTAGTCAATGATTGGAGTGGCTCCCTATGAGTTGTTGTATGGGAGGAAGTGTAGATCACCCATTCATTGGGATGAGATGGGTGAGAGGAAGTATTTAGGGCCAGATATGGTTCAGAGGACAAGAGAAGCTATAGAGAAGATCCGGGCTAGAATGGTCGCTTCTCAGAATAGACAGAAAAGCTACGCTGATCGTAAGCGTAGGGACGTGGAGTTCCAGGTTGGGGACCATGTGTTTCTTCAAGTTTCACCATTGCGAGGGGTGAGGAGGTTTGGAAAGAAGGGCAAGCTAAGCCCTAGATTCATTGGTCCATTTGAGATCCTGGAAAGGATTGGTCAGGTGGCGTACAGGTTAGCCTTGTCGCCATCGTTGTCAGGAGTTGATGACGTATTCCACGTTTCTATGCTCCGAAAATACGTCTCAGATGTAACTCATGTGTTGAGATATGAAGATTTGGAATTGCAGACAGATTTGGCTTATGAAGAGCAACCAGTTCATATCTTGGATCGGAAAGATAAGGTATTATGGAACAAGACGATTCCTCTTGTTAAAGTGTTGTGGATAAATAGTAAGGTCGAGGAGGCAACCTGGGAGCCTGAGACAGCGATGCGGGATCAGTATCCTGAGTTGTTCATGTAAATTTCGAGGACAAAATTCTCATTAGGAGGGGATAGTTGTAACGACCCAAATTCGCTAATAAGGCTTAAGGGCCTTGATTAGTGTGCCTGGAGGGCATAATGGGAATTATGTGACTTTAATGAGTAAACTGCATGATTATGATCTAAAGCATGTTATATGACTATTTGAATATTCGAGATGCATGACTATGTGTATTAGTATGCATGTAGGCCCTGATTAGGTTAGAAGGGCATAATCGTAATTTTGGCCATTATGGGCATAACTGTATTTATATATGTGATAATTGTTGAGACCACATTATTATGTGGATATATCTGTGATCTGTGACTCGAGACGATCCTAGTGAGTAAATTAGCGAAAAAGTCATGGCGGGGATTTATACCTGGCTCGGGGCGAGCCTTGGGGTATAAATGGGAATTTAGTGAGTATATTGGAGTCTATTTTGACATCGAGTAATATAATTGGTGATTAATTAGGTATCGGGAGGTAAACGGAAAATATTAGGGACACTCGAGGAATTAGCGGGGATTGGGTAAAATGACTAAAATGCCCTTAAGTGGATTAAAGGTTTAAAATTATAAGGGAGGGAATAATGGTCATTTGGCTGTTTAGAGATAGGTATTACTGAGGCTTTATGCTCAGTGGAGTTTGTAGAATGTAATAGAAGTCTGAAAAGAAAAGAAGGAAAAGAAAGGGAAGAAAACAGAGCTGTTTTCCTAGGAGTCGGTTGGTGATCTCCTTCACCATTTCTGGGTGTTTTCTTGGAGCATAACTCAGAGGGGAGCTAGGTTAGGCTGACCAATAAGAATCCTGAGCTAGGCTTGAAGAGTTGGAAGGGCTTGGCAAGAACACACCATCACTTAAGGTAAAACTTTGTAGTTCCTTCAGTTCTTGTTTTGGTTTTTAACTAAGGTATCTAAGCTGTGTTGATGGGGAATTCTAGGGAAGTTGGAGCCAAGGGTTGCGGAAGATCAAGCTAAGGAGGTCTAGAGGCTAACTTGAAATTGAATTTCCATCAAATGTATAAATTTTGAGCGTTTAACTTTGATGTTTGGACTGGTTTATGCTGAGTTTTGAAGTCTAGAAGTGGCTATGGTGAATTTTGAGATTAGGGATGCATGTGCTTGGGTTTTGAGTATTTGGGATGCTTGGGATGAGTGGAATGTGTTAATAAGCTTGTTTTTGAGTTTAGTGAAGGTTTGGAGAAGTTTTGGATAAGTTTGGCTCGAGGAAATCGCAGGAAGGAAAAATGGGTTGTTGGCTGTCTGTGACTAGCGCTACAGCGCTAGCCTTTGGGCATTGTAGTGCTAGACCATGCTTTCTGGGGGATTTTGGTTCTTCTTGTAGCATTGTAGCGCCCTCCTATGAGCGTTGCAGCGCTGCCCTGTTTCCAGAAAGGGATTTTAGGGTTATTTTCAAGGGTTTTTGACCAAGGGTTCGGGGTTCGATTTCACCACCTTGTTTGGTGGAACTAGGACTTCTCGGGGGCTCGGGATTGGTCACGAGACTAGGTTTTGGACTTAAGGTTTGGTGATGACTTTGACCTATGGTTGTGATTAGGTGAGCACTAGGGCTCGAGAGTGATCGTGCTCAAGGAGTCAAGTGATCAAAGCTAGCGAATCTAAAGGTAAGAAAACTGCACCCGGTTATATGTTTGTGATGGGAATAAGTGCTCCCGATATTTGTATTATGTCAATGATGGTATTATGCCATGGGACATGTGATAGCGGCCTAAGGGTGCCGTACACAATACTTGCGCACAGGGCGCGACTTGGCCATTGGTAGCCGAGGACAACATAATATTCACTGAGCTCGGTTTAAGTGGGCCGGAGTCAGTGGGATAACGGAGGGTGTGACCTGAGGGCGCTAACCCTAGTTATCATATGTGATTTGGTGTATGTTGTGAATTAATATGTTTAGTATGCTAAATTCTTGACTATTCTGATTATTGATATGATTAAGAATATGTGATGCAATATGAGATAGTGAATTGTCTATTGATTGCTTATGCTCTGTTGTTGTGTTTTCTTGCTGGGCCTTGGCTCACGGGTGCTACGTGGTGCAAGTAAAGGCAAAGGCAAGTTGGATCAATCCTAAGGTGGAGGGCTGTGGGGTGGAATGTACATAGCCAGCTGGTCGGTCGCCATGGCCGAGGAGTGGATCAGGACAGAGATTGCCTAGTTGTCTGTTTTGCCTTAATATGGCTAATATTGTATTTCGTCCTTGAATCTTTTGTAAACGGTTTCAATATTAACATTTTTGGGATCCCGTGTAAACAGGAAATGTTTCTTTATGATAAATGTGACTTTTGAGACCAAAACATTTTAACCCTAGTACCTTGATAGTTTCAGTAACACGTTCTTAATTAAATGACTTGATTATCAAGTCTAGAACTTTATAAACACACAGTGTAACTGTCTTGGCTATCCAGGGCGTTATAACTTAGAAAGTGGAAGTATACATTCCAAAAAACAATCACCATATTCAATTGTTTTCTGGTTTATGGTGTGTTGATTTTCACTACAATTGATCAAATATATATGATCATTAGGATTGTATTATTATTATTATTATTTAATTCATTTTCATTGGTGCATTTTTCAAAATTTGATCTCATTCACTAAAAAAACAAAAGAAAACACTTTCTTAAATCTTAATTATAAGGAAGATCAATGATCTGGGTTTTTGAAAGACAATCTTCAGGATTACATTGACTAATACAATTTAAATTATGAAAAGCACAGCTAGGGTGTTCAGTTTTCTTTCCGAATTTTGAGACAGCTCCCAAACTCTTTTCACACCAGAATTTTATCCATACAAAACTCATTCTACATCAATCAATTGTACTAAGACTATCTGGTTTGTGTTAAGATTAGTATCATTGATAGAACAGATGTATTAAGACTATCTGGTTTGTGTTAAGATTTGCAGTAAAAAATAAGCAGCTAAATTCAACTGGGGGTCAGAAACTCTGAATTTGGAAGATTAATTAGAGACCAAAATAAAAAAAAACTCAACAACTATTATATTGTTTTTTAGAAAAAACAAGATATGGAATCATGCATTACCTCTCAAGAATAAGGCAAAAGACGTAACATTTATGGGCTAACCAGTTTAACAATGAACTAAACTACTCATGAAAATCTATATATTAAAAAGAGTAGAGCAACGAGACCACAACAGGGTAAAACTAATGAAATAATATTTAATCAATTAAAAATAGAATCTAAAGTCATTCTTCCAAGAACTAGCAATCAAAATAATATATCAATACTGATAGTATCATTTTAAAGCCAACTAATTTTTTTTGGGTAAAACTAATAAGTAACTAAATGAAATAATAGAACAAAAATAAAAAATCAAGTAAAAGAATAAATAAAATAAAGTGGCATGTTACAAAGAGTGCCAACGTACATATTTGATTAGCAGTTGAAGCAAAGACAACAAAAACATGACTTGCAGTATCTATATATAGCTCCTTTCCAAGACACAAAATACTTAGTACAATCTTTTGATTCAATCTGCAATCATTTTTCAATATAAGAAATTAAAAGTAATTCAGATATAGAAACCATAGTTTATGCATGAATGTATATCTTTAATTGGGACATTGTTACAAACAATAAAAAAAAATGCAGAAATAAAGACATGACTTAATAACTTATAGTTTAGATCATTATGTAGTACATAATATTTCAGAACTGAATGCCATCAAAATATTTTACAAGTGTCAATCACCTCAATCCAAATAAACATATAACATAAAGTTGAGTAGCATCATATGAATAATATAGAAAAAAAATTGAGACGCATACTCGCCATATAAACAAAGCAAGAACAACTAAACAATAAATTTTTCAGAGGAAAAAATATAACAGTGTCTGAACTACCTGCCTGAAACTCATAGCAACCACATGCAACTTATAGCACAAATAAAAGAAAATACACTAAATCCAAATCCAATATACCACTTGATCTAGACATACAAACCTGAAATCCAAAAATGTAGTGCAGAAAATCAAGAACATCAGCTTCTCTTGTAGCAGGGATGGGAAAATCCTCGGGCAATTTTGGCAGTCCCCTATACTTTAAGACTGAGATTGCTACTTGAACCTGTTCATAAATTTCTTGTTCTATTCATAAATTTTTTATTCCAAAAGGTGGTACAAACAACAAAATTTTGGACTTGAAACATAAACTGTTAAACTAATTACCTCGAGGAAAAACCCAATACGATTTGTTGGGCTAGGAGCATCAAGTGGAATAATATTATAAGCAATTAAGTCGTCCGTCATAGCTGCATCAGTTTCCATCACACGTCTTAGCTGCATAAAACAAACCAATTGAGAGATGCAAGATTAAATAGAATGTGTCCCATTTATGTTAGTTTCAACTTTCAATGAAGAAGCTCAAGCAGAAACATATCCCTCCTTTGTAGATACATATCATGCAATTTTTTCCATATATTTAGTCACTAATTCTTCACATGAATTTTTTTAGGGACTCAACATAAATGCTTCACAAGATTTTGGATGTTAAAAAATAGTGATAGTAAATCATTACGACTGATGACAAAGTCATACAATCAACCTCATCAGGAATTTCCTCAGTCAGCTGCTGAAGGACTGTGCCTAGAACTTTTAAAGTAGCAAAAACTCTTTTCCTCTTAACTGTCTTTCTCTCCAACCTGGAAAAAGTAATAAATAAATAGATCAATATGATGGCCATGAAAGAAAAACTGAGAAAATACCTTTAACACCAAAGATAAAGGGCTGGCCAAAAAAACAGAGGAATATACAAATCAAACTTTTCCTAATAGTTAAAGGAAGGTTTTCAAATTAATAATAAACTAAGGGACAAAAATAAATAAAAGGAGAAAATTGAAAGTCACATTCACAGAATTATGTTTTTCTCCTTATAGGTAGATTAGAAAATAAAACTACAGTATTAGCATAAACAGAACAAAAGCAAATAAATAAAAGTGCCATCTATTTGAGTTCAAATGGGTGAAATACTTACTCGCCCAAGTCTCCACTAAAAGCCCCAGTCTCCCTGAAATTCAACTCTTCTTCTCGTAACTTTTCCACGTCATTCTGTTCTCGATAGAGTTTGTAGAAATCTTGCAAAAGAGCAATGTCTTGGCTTCTATCTATAATTCCTCCCTCATTTTTTGCAAGTTTTTGCTAAAATTTTGGAAACAATAAAAAGTAAATATATGGAAAATATAATATTATTGTCGAAGTGTATAGAATGCAAAACAAACAGACTAAAAATCTGGAAGTGAAGTTTATCCATTTCAAACTAAGCGCACACCTTAATGACAGACATCAATCAAGTTTTAAATTTTAGAACTCCTCTTCCTTCACTGTCAGGATCCAGATTTTGAGCCAAAGAATAAGCATGTTCACACACTGTAGGTATACAAAAAAAAACCAAGATATTCACAATGCTGTAAACTGACAAAATTTAGCTTAATAAGTACTCAGTTCAGTTTCTTAACAACTCAAAATATGATAGAAAACCATGATAGCATATAAATGAGTTCCAAATTGTACAGCCAGGAAAAAAGAAAGGGGGAAACATACAGCTTCTGAAGACATTTGGATTCTTATTTTGGATCTCATTTGCAGCACGTAGAATTTCATCAATATCACCATTGTTTGCAAGGGAAGATGGAACATTTCCTGCGATCCCATCAACAGGCTGCCCATACGCATCCTTCCCAGTCCGTTCTCTTTTCAATGCTGCACGAACTAGACGCTCCCATAGCTCGTCAACTTGAGACATTTTCTATAATAGAAGCACAGAAAATATGACAAAGTGTCAAACTAAGAATTAAAGAGAGAGAGAGATGATGCCAATCTAAATTAATTCTAATGCCTATTCACCTATAAAAAGAAAGCTTATATATGAATTCTACAACCAGAACAACTTCAACATCAACATATACAAGTTCAATTGGCAACAACTATTTTGCCAAATCAGCTCACAAGAGAGGAATAAAAACTTATAGTAGTGTACCCTAAACTCGTAGCCATGCAGCAATTACACACTTTTTCTTGTAATTTTTAAAAATAAAAAGTGATTGTTGAAACTTCTAAGGAAAAACATTTAATTTATGTTACAACCATATATAAAATTAAAAATGATTTACTTAACCCAACTCTCAATTTCTCACGCTGGTACCTAAACCTCATATACAGAAAAATCTCAATACATTAACTGAGCTAGTGTGTTCGTGCTTGCATATCTATTTCAAAGTTCTACAAATTATTTGAATTTGCATCAACTAAAATAAATTCAAAGTTTCATAAATAGCAACTAATTCACTACATAAATTATCAAATAGCTTTCTGAAAAAAGTACACAAATTAGGTTAGCTGGCTACTGCAACCGCATAAAATCATAATAACGCAACTTCAACTCTCTGAAGTACATTTCTGTTCAACGATGTGTTTGGTCAATAAGAAAAAAAACATAACCAATGTGTAATCAAATTAAGCACGAAACACTATATCGTAAGCAATGTGTAATCAAATTAAGCATGAAACACTAAAGCTTTCAAGTTATCCGATTAAGTTAGCATATCGTCCGAAACAGGAAACAAAACAAAAGACGAGCAAGGATCCGATAATCGAACACTCCATTTTCGAAACATGAGAATCTCAGGCAACCTAAGAAGAAGAAGAAGAAGAAGAAGATGTACCTATAACTAAACCAAAAATGAAGAAACCCTAGAGACCGAGTGGAATCGTTCTTCAAGCTCGGACGAAGAAAGTGGTATCTCTTTCAAAACAAGCTCCTTTCCTTTCCTTTCTTTAATGAAAAAAGAAAAAGAAAAAATGGAACGAAATGAGAAAGAAGATGTTTTGAAAAGGGAAATATTGAATTGAGAAGAAGAAAAAGGCTCGGGATTCTAATTCTATTACAGAAGAGTGAAGGAGAGAGGTCTGGTGGGAGAAAGAGATCCGAGAGAGAGGAGAGAGAATGATGAGGAAAAAGGAGAAGGAATTGAAGGAAAAGAATTGGGTCTCACCGTCTCACAAATTTTCAGGTCTCACAAATGAAAAGAAATGCTAAGTGGCGGGATGGTGAAATTATTACCGCCCTTTTTTCATAAAGTGGCCTCAACATAGTACTCTATCATAATACTTTTGATTAGTATTATATTCACGTGTTATGGAAATGGGTATTTGGTGTAGTGATAGTCATACATCACATTCATTCAACACAAGCATACTCTTTGTGATCATGGCACCTCTATTGTCCATGTAACATCTTGTGGTAACCAGTATAACTAGGCTGGTAAAACCTCCTCTATGAGGCAAACAAGATCTCAGGTCCTTGAATAACCTCGGTGCGTCTGCCCTCTGAGTTACGTCATATCCTTAGTAACTCATTTGTTGCGTTGCGTTCAACACGCTAGCAACCATCTCTTTTCATTCATCATACAAACACATGTAATCCATTTCACATCAAAACAAAGGAAATACATGTTGCATCACGCTTGTCATATCATTTCAAGATAGAATTCCATTGTCCATATCACACGGTTTGTCATCAAAACATAGCATAAGCATTTACATAGCGCATTATCTCTTGTAATATACATGTCTTACCATTTCATAGCATAAACATAGAAATTCTATCTAACTTCCTTACCTCAGGTCCGAGCAAAGCAAAAATGAGAAAAACTTCACAACAAGCCTATAATCATAACCAAACATCGTCTCTTAGAATCACGTAAAAATAATCATGCTCAACACATATACCCCATGTGTGCATAGGCCATGCACACGTGGTACAAGTTGCCCAATATTTCCAAACATACATATTTTCACATAAAATCATAAAAGAATAATGCTAATTCTACCAAATAACCCTTCATGGTTACAAAGCAAAAGCCATGTGTTTGAACAATAGGCATATATTTGAATGTAAAAATGCATCTGCATGTGACATGCGTACGTGGGAGCGTTTGTAAAATTTAGAAAAACAATTCCTACATGCTTATTACTTGCCTCTTCAAACAAAATTCACTACAAAAAAATTGACATTTAATGACTCTCTATAATGACTTACACCAATGGTGTAAGACATTAAAAGTATTTAGGGATATTTCAAGTCTAAGGGTGTAAGTCATTAAAAGTTATTGTTTATGACAAAGTGGGTAAGTCATTAAAAGTAGTGGGAGATGTTATTTATTATAAATTAAAAATCGAAATAAAATAATTAAATGTCTCACCATGGGAGGCCTCTAACGTCTCCCCTGGGAAGACGTCCGATGTGGCACGTCTTCCTAGGGGAGACGTTGGAAGTGTGCACGTCTTCCCAGGGGAGACGTTGGATGTGTGCACGTCTTCCCAGGGAAGACGTTAGGAGCCTTCCCTATATATATAAGTTCCTATCACCGTCTTCCCTGAGCCATACATGAACCAAAGGCGAAATCTGGGCAATTTTGGGCGAATTTCACATCCGGTTTTGGCTGATTTGCTCCTCCCAAAGTTAATTTCATGTATGTTTTTAAGTTTAATTAATGTTTAATAGTTAGAATAATGTTTTTTTATTTATTTTGTTTAATTATAATGGGTTAATATTGGGATTTTTGGGTATTTTGTGGGTTGCGGTTTTGGGTATTGTGGGTGATTTTGGGTGAAGTTGATACAGATTTTGGCCGATTTTCTCCTCCAAAAACTAATTTCAGGTATGTTTTTAATTTTAATTAATGTATAATAGTTATGATAATGTTTTTTTATTTATTTTCTGTAATTATAATGGGTTAATATTGAGATTTTAGGGTATTGTGGGTTGCGGTTTTGGGTAATCTTTGTTCGATTTCAAGAAGATTTGAGATATGATTTCATTATTAAAACAATGTATTATAGTTAGAATGATAGAAATAATTATTTTTGTGCATTTTTTTTATGATTTGTGAGTTTATTATAAATATTTTTTAAAAGTTTGAAAAATGATTTTAATGAAGATTTGAGATACATAATTGGGATTTAATAGCTATACCACATTATTTACTATTTTTAAAAAAAATTTTTTTACTATTTAATAAGAAAATTGTAGATTTTTTAATTAATTTTTTAGGTTGATTAAGTATATATATATATATATGTCTAAAATAAGGAAAATAATTTAATTTTAATTTACATACTAAATTGCATGTATAAAAATAAGTAATTTAAGTATATAAGTTTATTTACCCTAAAAATGATTGCTGATGATGTGGCAGGGATTTCTCACACGTGGTTGACACGTGGCAGAAGTGCTGTTCGACTATCGATCAGAAGCACATCACTTCGTCAGGCTTAACTTTTAGAAACGACTACGCTGGTCGTATAACTTGATTTGTTTCCTTCTAAGTTGTAATCTTATAATAATTGCATTGAATATTTCCTCATTATTACCTTGATATGCGGTTATTAAGGGAAGATATGGTCCATTGGCCCATGTATCCCTCCTTGAGCCAATAAATATACATGAAATAGCTCAAGGAAGGGACTTTTTGATCACTGAATTTCTTTGCTAAGATAGAGAGAGAGAGAGCTATAGTGCAATTATTCACCGTTTCATTGTATTTCTTCCAGGTTTGTGAATTTCAAGAACCCTAGTTCTTTGATCACTACTTTGAGATTCAATCTTAATAATAGCACTAAGTGGACGTAGGTCAATACCATCCTTTGGGGCTGAACCATTATAATTCCTTGGTGTTTTCTTCTTTTCCATTGGATTATCTTGCTTAATTGTCGTTTTATCTTTTGTCGTACATTTGACGCCGTGTCGTTGGCCAAATCAAGGGTCAACATTCTGGTGCTTTCATTGAGAGTTTGACAAAAAAAGTGTGAAAAAATCTAATGGAAAAAACATCCAAGAAGACTGGACAGGCTGTTTGCACTGCACCATCCCAACCTGCTCCCCCAAATGTGGTTGAGAATGAACCACATTTGGAGTTTGATGAAGAGAAGTTAGATCCCGAAACATTGAGGGCAATGCTAGGAGTGTTGCAGGATGAGTCTGAGGGCCAATCAGGAGAATGCTACGAAGACAATGGCGCTGCAACAAAGAGAAATAGAACGCCAGTGCTGCAAGTTGAGTGAACGACAGGCAGAAATGGATCATCGGCAGAGAGATTCCATGACCACCCTTGAAGCATCCATTCAGCTAGCTAGGAGTCAGGCTGTGCCAACCTCCCAGCCAGATCAGCCACCAAATGCGCCACCTCAAGGAGGTCCCAATCCAAGCCCTCTGCTCCAGCTGGCAAGCCCTCAAAGGCTGGAGCAGCCGCCTGTGGCTCAGGATAATGTCCCACCTAGGGATCCTGAGCAACACCCTCCATCTTAGACTGGTCGAGACAATCCCCAATGCCCGAGGCAAAATAGCGCTGGGCAATCGCCCCACAGCCCTAGATGCCCCGGGGATGAAGGGCCAAATCTAGCAAGCAGGGGGCAGCGTCCTTCTGCCAACAGGAGGAACACCGAGTCAAGCTCTGCGGTCAGGGCCCCCCCATGGAATAACAATGCACGGGGACCCAACGACCAGCACAGGCCTGCCCTTGATGCTCGGGAAATGCCAGCCCGAGGAGGAAATAGCGTGAACAGCCGGTCACACCATAATTAGCCACAATTCAGAGATGGCCATGAATATAATGAAGCCGATTTCGACACAAGAAATGCTGGTCGGAGAAATGAAGAAAGAGGTGGAGGCAGAAGCCGCCCACCTAGAGAAAATAGGCCAGCTAGCCATAACACTATGGGGCAACCCAGGCAGCAAAATGTCTTTAGTCGGCTAGGAGCTAGCGAGCAGAGACATAGAGACGATGATTTAAGGGACCTACTTAATGACCGTCGTGAGAGACACGACGAGTACGCTCCCCCGGCACCGGCGGCCCCAGCAGTCCCAGAAGCTGTTTAGAGGATTGCTGCGGCCGAAACCCCCAGTAAGTTAAAGATGCCAACATTGCCAAACTTTGATGGGTACGGAGACCTAGTATCTCACGTTGATAAGTTTGAGATACAAATGGATATAAAGAAAGTGTCGGAAGATGCCCGCTGCCGGATCTTTCCAGCGACACTGTCTGACACCGCCCAAGAGTGGTTCTTTAAGTTCCCTCCTACTAGTATAGTATCTTGGGAGATGTTCTTAAAGGAATTTTATGGACAGTTCTACGTGGGTCGTGTACACCCCACAGTGGCCAACCATCTGGTCGAGATACGCCAAAAAGAGGGAGAGCCCTTTAAAGAATATGTCCAACGCTTCATGCGAGCAGCAGCTGGAGCCAAGATAGTGGGCGATGGGGGTAAGATGATGGTTCTAACTGCTGGGGTTAGGCGCCATTCACCCCTCTGGAGTAGCCTCAGAAAGAATGGGGTAAGAAGTACCCAAGAGTTTTTGTATCGGGCTGATCGATATATCAAGCTCGAAGACGCGATTGCCAACGAAGGAAAATCTCCAACAAAAGACAAGGGGCCCAAGGAAGAGCCCGCCAAAGTCACCAACACGTCAGAAAAGCCCAATGGCAACAGCAAAGACAACGGGAATGGCAGTGGTAGGAACGGTGGAAAACGGGCGAACAATGAACCCTCAACTTCTGAGAGTAAACGCCCCAAAGGCAATCAATACGAGCCGAGATTCACCAACTACACGGCCCTTGTCGAAAGTCGAGCTGAAATCTACCAGGCGACCAGCTCAAGCGTCCCTTACAAGCGACCTGTAGCTGTAGCTATAAGGAAAGATATCTCCAAGAGAGATACGACAAAGTTCTGTTATTTTCACAACGACTACACGCACGACACCAATGAATGTAACCAGATGAAAGACGAGATTGAGTTCCTGATCAGGCAAGGACATTTAAGGTGACAGTGGGAAGGCACAGAAGGGTCTCAGCGAGAGGCTCAAGGTTACAACGAGCAGGCGCCTGCATGCCAACGTTCGCCACCTCTACAGCCAGCTCCTTTGGCAGGCACTTTACTCACCATCTACGGAGGCCCACATATTGCAGGATACAGTGGGAAGGCAAGGGAACAATACACTCGAACCCTACGCCACGACCGGGATATCGAGATGATGAGTGTGGAGGATCGAGCACCAAAAAAGGCTCGAACAGAGGAGGAATTGATAAACTTCTCTGAAGACGATGCCCAGCACGTGCGATTCCCACACTCCGATCCGCTGGCCATAGATGTACAACTTGCCAACATGATGGTGAAGAGAGTGTTGGTCGACACAGGAAGTTCGGTCAACATCCTGTGCAAGTCTTCGCTGGAAAGAATGAAGCTGTCCGTCAAAGGCCTAGAGCCATGCAACCAATCCATTTATGGTTTTTTCGGTGAAGGGCTCGCCCCAACAGGGTCGATTAGGCTTCCAGTTACGGCATGTATTGCACCTGCTAATAGGACATTACTCACTACTTTCATAGTAGTTGATTGTCCTTTAGCATACAATGTTGTAATTGGGAGGCCAATTCTGGTCAACCTACAGGCCATCACTTCAATATGGCACCTCGCCATGAAATTCCCGACAGACACAGGGGTAGGATGCATATTGGAAAATACACAGGAAGCAAGGGAGTGCTACAATGCCTAGATCACTAAGACAAAAAAGGGTGTATCGAGAGATGTTCCTGGAAAAGAGTTGCAAGTGGCAATTGATGCTCAGGCCCACTAAGGTGATAATGTCACCAAATAGGGCATTGCCCAAAGTGATGATAGAGATTTGGATCCTCACTTTGGGGATTTTGAGGAAGAAATTGGACCCATCGAGGACCTTGAAGTGGTCCAACTCGATGAAGAAAATCCGACCAGGGTTGTGAAAGTCGATAAAAACTTAGAGACAACAAAAAAACAAGCACTGGTGGAGTTTTTAAGGAGGAACAAAGAAGTCTTTGCCTGGTCGCACAAAGACATGGTCGGGATAGACCCTGCAGTCATCAGCCATGTCCTAAACATCGACAAGAGTTTTCCACTGGTGCAACAAAAAAGAAGGCTACTCGAGAAAGATAGATCAAGGCCTTAAAAGAATAAGTCGAAAAGCTGAATGAGAATGGATTCATCAGGGTGGCATTTTCTCCGTCGTGGGTCTCTAATCCCGTGCTAGTTTCCCAGCTAAATGGAAAGTGGCGCACGTGTGGCTTTCACAGACCTTAATAAAGCCTGCCCCAAAAATTGTTTCCCACTCCCAAGAATCAACCAGCTGGTCGAGATTCTCTCATTCATGGACATACTCCGAGTATAATCAGATTAGTATGCATCCCCTTGATGAGGATCACACTAGCTTTTGGACTGATACAGGGCTTTACTGTTACAAAGTAATGCCTTTCGGTTTGAAAAACGCTGGTGCGAGTTACCAGCGACTAGTCAACCACATGTTTAAAGAACTGATTGGCACAAACATGGAGGTCTACGTCGATGACATGTTGGTCAAGTTGAAGAAGGAAGAAGGGCATATAAAGGATTTGCAGGAGTGCTTCAACGTCTTGAACAAATTTAAGATGAAGTTGAATCCCCTTAAATGCTCATTCGGAGTAGGATCTGGGAAGTTCTTGGGATTTATAGTTAACTCGAGAGGAATTGAAGCCAATCCCGAGAAAATTAAAGCCCTGATCAATATGAAATCTCTAGAGAAGATTAAGGATGTTCAAAGTTTGACCGGAAGAATTGCCGCTCTCAGTAGATTCATTTCGAAGTCAATAGATAAGTGCGTTCCATTTTTTAATCTACTTGGAGGCAACAAAAAGGTTGAATGGAAGGAGGAGTGAGAGCAGGCTTTTCAAGCATGGAAAACTCATTTGGCGCAACCCCCGGTCCTATCGAAACCAGTTGATATGGAAACTTTGTTCATCTACCTGGCGATCACGGAATATGCTGCTAGTGCTGTTTTAGTAAGGGAGGAAGAAGACGTGTAGAAGGTTGTTTATTATGTAAGGAAGAGGCTAATTGGAGCGGAGCTGTGGTACCCACCTATTGAAAAATTAGCATATTGCTTAATTTTGGCCTCCAGGAAGCTGCGTCCTTACTTTAAGGCTCACCCAATCGTTGTTTTGACCGACCACCATCTACGGCAGGTCCTGCAAAAACCAGAAGCTGCGGGTAGATTGTTAAAATGGGCAGTCGAACTTGGGCAGTTTGATATATCTTATTTGTCGCGAGCAACGATAAAAGGGAAAGCCCTGGCTGACTTCATTGCAGAGTTCACTGAACTTACAGATAGGAAGCAGACTGAAAAGTCTAATGAGCCTAAGTCTCAAAACCAAACTCCCTCGTGGAAATTATTTACAGATGGTTCTTCTAATGAGTGCCACGCTGGAGCAGGAGTGATATTGATAACGCTGGAAGGGCATCGATTTCACTGCGCAATCAGGTTTGACTTCACTCCTTATAACAATGAGGCCGACTATGAAGCATTACTCGCTGGGTTTCGTTTAGCTAGGGACATGAATATAAAGGTGCTCAACATCTACAGTGATTCTTAGTTGGTAGTGAATCAAGTCATGTGAGAATACTAGGTGTGAGGTTTAAAGATAGTTTCCTATTTAAACAAAACAAAGGATCTATTGGCTCAGTTCGACAAAGACACCCTCCAGCAAATACCTCCCGACCAGAATTCCAATGCTGATGCTTTGGCCAAGTTAGCAAGTGTGAAGGATGCTAATACTCTGAATATAGTACCGGTTGAGCGGATGTCTATGCCAAGCATCCGAGCAAAAGAGACCACTATGGTGATCCAGATGGCAGATACATGGATGGCACCATATATAGAGTATCTGACGCAAGGCATGTTACCAACAGACAGAAACAAAGGTAGGACCCTTCAGTAGCAAGCTGCTAGGTATATCCTGGTCAATGGAATCTTGTGCTGAAGTGGATACTCCATGCCACTCCTCAGATGTATTTCAAAAGAAAAGGCCAAAGAATTAATGAAAGAGGTACACAAAGGCTTTTGTGGAGACCACGCTGGGGGGCAAAGCTTGTCAAACAAGATCCTGAGGCAAGGATACTTCTGGCCCACGATGAATGAAGACTCGATGGAGTTTGTGCGGAGGTGCGACAAGTGCCAGAGGTTCTCCAAAATCCCACGAGCAGCCCCTAATGAGCTTAAACAGATGCAAAGTCCGTGGCCGTTTGCAGTTTGGGGCATAGATCTAATCGGATCTTTGCCCATAGGAAAGGGCGGCGTCAAGTATGCTGTGGTTGTCGTCGACTACTTCACTAAATGGGCCGAAGCCGAGCCACTCGTAACCATAACAACCAAGAAGGTGCTGGATTTCGTGATCAAAAACATCGTTTGTCGCTATGGATTGCCAAGGAAAATTTTCTCGGATAACGACACCCAGTTTGATAGTGATTTATTCATGGACTTTTGCAAATGGCATGGTATTATCAAGAGCTTTTCTTCAGTCACTCATCCCCAAGAAAATGGACAAATCGAGGCAGTCAGCAAAATGCTAAAGGATACACTAAAGAAAAGATTGGAAGAAGCTAAGGGGGCATGGCCAAAACAATTGTCTGAAGTCCTTTGGTCGTACAGAACTTCCCACCAAACAACAATAGACCATACTCCATTCTATTTAGCTTATGGGTATGAGGCTATGTTGCTTGTTGAGTTAGATCCGCCTTCACATCACAGAATAACGTACGATCAAGGCTTAAACAGCCAACTACTGATGGAATCCCTAGACTTGGTCGATGAGAAGCGTGAGCAAGCCTAACTCCGAGTAGCTGCGTACCAACAAAAAGTCGCCCGGTATTTCAATTCTAAAGTGCGAGAAAGGAAATTCAATGTTGGAGATCTAGTACTTCGAAGAGTTTTCCAAAACACCCGCGACCAAGCTGCTGGAGTACTTGGACCTAATTGGGATGGGCCTTACCAGATTGAAGAAGTCCTCCATCCAGGCGCAAGTACTATCAATGAACAATCCTTCTTAAAGGATTGGCTTGTATTAATTTTATTTTTTACAAGTTATGAAAAAGGGTTGGTCATTTTATGTGACTAATCGCTTATAAGTGTAAGATCTTTTTGTTCACTCGTACAGACACGTTTTGTCCATTCATTACAAGAATTATAAGGGACTGTGCGCAGCCAGTCATTCATGCCAATTATTGTATTTTATACAAGTATTTGCTCATTACGTGTGTTGTCTTGTTGTATTACAATTTTAATTATTTTGTTCCGGGCAATATTGTTCGAACAGGTTTTGGTCAAGGCAAGTGACCAAGGACCTAAAGCTCCTCGATCACTTGGGGGCACATAAGGTATCTAGTAAGCAAAGCATAATGAAAGGTATGTAAACACATGAGCAAAATAAGTTAAAGCATGCTAGGGTACTTAGAGTATTTTTCAAAATTTTGTATTTTGTTAAATCAAACCAAAGTACTATGCTAAGTTCGGTCATGCGAACAGATGTTATAATAAGATGCAAATATATTATAATATCAAAATGTATCCTTTTACACCGCGAGCAATCGCTGCTCGGATGTAATTGTTCAATTAAAAGTAAAAGATGCCCGTGCAGCAATAAATATTCAACTGGAAAATAAGTGTCTTTACATCACGACTCGTAGGCCGTGTACTTGAAAAATTAAAGAGAAAGAAAAATAACAGACTACGAGGCTGGAGGATCTTGAGGGGTGCCCTGGTCGACGACAGTTGTAGCTTCATTGTCCGCCCCGTCCACGCCAGTGACCAAGGAGATTTCGAGCGAGGCACGTACCCTTGCCCTCTCTTCTTCTACCAATCAAGCAATGCAACGAGCTATCTCAGCATGCCTTGCGTGCTAGGGAAGGTAGCTGAAATCAGCCTCTTGGTTGTGTTTCCAGAATTCATAGAAACACTTAACCGTGGCATTCTTGTACCTTTCCAAATTCCTGGCGTTGGCTTTTTCAAGCTTCCCGATCCGACCCTCCAAGGTTGTAGTCTCTTGTCTGCTCGCAATCAAGTCATGCTCTAGCTTTTTAGCCTGATGATAGTTGACGCGGTTAGACTCCTTGAAATGGTCTCTTTGCTCGACGACCTTGTCTAGAGCAGTCTGCTTCTCCCTTAACTCCTCAGCCAGTTTGTTCTTCTCCTTGAGCACTGGCTCAAGTTGTTCAATGTATTTCGCTTTGGCTACTTTGTGTTCTTCAACGTGCCGTTGCTCTAAAGTCCTGGACTGCTCGGTGACAGCACCCGAGCGGAGCCGGCCGGTAGTAAGGTTCAGCATTGCCTGCGATCAGAGCGAAAGTTAGACTGACTATAAAGTATAAAGGGCTTTCTCCACAAAAAAATAATAATAATAACTTACACTAGGAAACTCATGCAATGCGCAGGTTAAGATCTGGTCGACGTCCATCATCTCTGTCGAAGGCATCGCCTCTCGGCAACATTTGTACTTCAAAATTTTGGCCACCCTGTCTTTGACCGATCTTAAGGCACGACTTGATATGTCGCCGCCTCTGGAGGCAGGGGCAGCCTACTGAGTTTGGTCGGTTGGGGCCGATGGAGAAGGTGTCGACCCGGCAGGAGCAGGGGGAGTTTGCTGCTCGAGATGAGAAGGAGGTGGTGTTACATTTGTTGAAGGTCCATTTGCCAGAGGGCCAACCATACGAGTTTTCTTGGCCTGAGGTGATTTACTACTTTCCCCGAGATGCCTCTTGCTCGAGGGAGCTTCAGGAGCCTCGAGGGCACTGTATATGTCGAACACATTCTCAGAGTCCATGTATGTAAGAAAAGTAGAATAGAAAATACACGAACAGTGAGATAGTATAAACGATTGAGTATGTTATGTGAGGAAAAGAAACAAATAAAATTGTAAGTGAAATACCCGAGCTATCATTACTGGTCGCTACATTATATACTATACTAGTGTTACACTCACTCTCTGGCATGAAGAAGTCTGAATCTAAATTGGGAGCGTACTTAAAATTGTTGTCCCCGTCAAATAAGTGACAGGGAATTGGCAAACTATCTAAGAGCGAGAGATCAGTACCGTTCTCATCTGAGGATTCGTTGAGGGGCTCGAGAGGTTCGGTGGCTTTCTTTTTTCCCTTTCCCGTTGGGGCGGGGGGAGCAGCAGCCCGCGGGGCGCTGGAGGGTTCCCTGATTGTCACTCTAGTTTCCCTCTTCGGAGGGTGTTGTGACACATCTGGGTGCTGCTCGAGAACCTCTCCACCAGTGGCACTCCCCGATGTTGACTCTCTCACATCCTGATGAGGGGCCAAAAGGCCGACCAGCCTCAGATTGGCCTCTGTGACTAGTTGTTTGACACTTTTCTCTATGTCAGTCATGCTGGCCAGGAGGGCTTATCGGATCTCCATGTCCGGAGTAGGCTCTGGTCGCAACCATGGGCCTGAAACGCACTAAATTTCTAAGGGAAATGCAGCGAAAATTTGAAGAAAGATAAACGACCAGTGGTACAAAGACTTTACCTCCTTGTGTGAAGGCCAAGTTGTTCGCAACCATCTCTGTCGTTAGGAAATACTCCATATGGTACTTCCCTACATTCGAGATATAAGTGGTGTCAGTCAGGAAAGTGCGACCTGTTTCCTGGTGACAGAAGTAGATAAACCCCGTGTTTTCTTTGTTGGGGTTAGATTTTAGGTCGAATAGATAGTTGACCTCATGTGGTGTGGGGACGGGCCATTTCTTATGGCTACAGAGGATATAGAGTGCAGCAAGCATTCTATATCAGTTGGGAGTTATTTGAAAAGGGGCGACCCCGAAGTAATTGGCCACCCCCTGGAATAAGGATGAAGAGGCAGGGTCGCTCCTGCCTCGATGTGGTACCTCGACCAGGGGCTGAAAGCGCCTCTAGGCAAGTTCGTTGGTTGGTCCGGAGTGGGTTGGACTAGTGTCACCCCAGGAAGTCCATATTTTTTAATATAATTAGTGATCATCCTGATCGTTACCCGGCTGACAGGGGCGATGTATCATTCAACATCTGGTTGAACAACGTTTCGAGGCTGAGCGCGAGTTTGGATGTTGGGGTCAGGGATATTTCTTTCCCGACCGCTGGTCGAGGGAATTCCAGCCTGAGGAGTAGGCTGATTTGAAGGGTTGGAAGGTTTCTTTTTCTGGGCAGTGGATTTTACTCTACCCATGGCTGGAAGGTTTGACTGAGGTCTATTGGGTGAGGTTCGAGAAAAAGGAATTTCTGGTATCAGCAGCGACGGTTGCTCCTCGTCATCAAGTAATTGGGCAAGTAAGTCATCGTCGATAGGCCTTTCACCTCCCCACGGATCTTGCATGAAAAGTTGCGAACAGAGAAAGGGGGAGGTGAGAACGTAAAGCCTAAAAATCTGTGTTGAGAGTTAGAATAACTTTGCTCGCGTATAATGGTTAAGCTTTTATACGGCCAGTAGTATTCTAGCAAAAACACTAAGTTCTATACGAGAAGTTTGAAAAGCAGATTGAAAAGCGGAAGTAAAAAGTTTTTCAGGAAAAAAGCTTTTTCGACTCCGAAGGGGCGGGAAAAACCCAGTTTTTCAGCTAGCCTAAAAATTGAATTTTTACTTCGATTTTATGCCCTAAATCTACAATCTCGACTACCAAACTCGCTCCTAACTCCTACAAAATGTTACTTCACTACCCTATCAAACATCTATTGATATATACACAATCCCCATAACAGTTTCAGCCAAGAACATGCAAAATTTCAAAGATAAAAATAAGTATGAAATAGTTTTGCATGGCAACTCAAACGTCTAATAAGTTCGTGAAACTTACATAGATGAAGAACAAAGTCTGAACACGGAAGCTTTCGAGCGTCCGGATGAGAGTTCCTGGGAATTTCTGGGCTCTGAAGACATAATTCCTTCGATGTTCTTGGAGAGAAGATGGCAAGTGAAAAGTAAAAAGTAAAATTGTGAATTTGGGGTATCACTTATAGTGACTGAAACGCAGTAAAACAAGTAATCATGAATTACCTTTTTCAAAGCATGGGGAAGTGTAATAGCCATCAGACAAGTTATTGGGAAACTGAAAAGACTTGATTGGACATGATTGATCACCTTTTTTCTAGAAAGCATGGGCGGCTCTGATAGATTTCGTGGGGTATTCGAAGGGTCAGTTTCCTAAGTTTACTTATTGCTGGTCACAATAAATAAACTTGGGGGGAAAATGTTTACCCTAAAAATGGCTGCTGATGACGTGGCAGGGATTTCTCACACGTGGTTGACATGTGGCAGAAGTGTTGATCGACTATCGATCAGAAGCACATCACTTCGCAGGCTTAACTTTTAGATACGACCAGGCTGGTCGTATAACATGATTTGTTTCCTTCTAAGTTGTAATCTTATAATAATTGTATTGAATATTTCCTCATTATTACCTTGATACGCGGTTATTAAGGGAAGATATGGCCCATTGGCCCATGTAACCCTCCTTGAGCCTATAAATATACATGAAATAGCACAAGGAAGGGACTTTTTGATCACTGAATTTCTTTGCTAAGATAGAGAGAGAGAGAGAGAGCTATAGTGCAATTATTCACCGTTTCATTGTATTTCTTCCAAGGTTTGTGAAACTCAAGAACCCTAGTTCTTTGATAACTACTTTGAGATTCAATCTTAATAATAGCACTAAGTGGACGTAGGTCATTACCATCCTTTGGGGCCGAACCACTATAATTCCTTGGTGTTTTCTTCTTTTCCATTGGATTATCTTGCTTAATTGTCGTTTTATCTTTTGTCGTACATTTGACTCCGTGTCGTTGGAAAAATCAAGGGTCAACAATATTATTATATTATTAAAAAATTATATATATATTTGCATATATTTTAAATATTTTATTTACATTTAAGTAGGTTGATTATATATATTATGTTTTATTTATTTATTTAGTAATTTTTTATTTATTAGTTAATTTAATTTTGTAGGTTGTGGTTTTAACTAGAGAGATTTTTGCCTCAAAATTTATATTTCAAGCACACAATTGAGTTTTTTAAGTTACTAAAATTGCAAGAATAAATTATTGTTGATCCAATTATTTAGTGATATTTGTTTAGTAATTATTTATTTATTAATTAATTCAATTTTTTTATTGTGAATTTAATTGCAAAGTGCATTGCAAAGTGAAGTAAATTTTCTAGCTAGAATTATTAATTGCAAGATGTACATACATTATCTTATCTCTTGTTTTAGTATTATTAAATTTTTGTTAAAGGATTTTGAGTATCTTAAATATTCATACATGGTGAAGTAGGTTCTGAGATTAAAATTGTATGTTGCGGTGATAATAGAAGGTTGAGAACTGTGTGTTTTAGTGAAGTAGGTTATGGAAAATTTGTTTATGTGTTGTGGAGCTATAAGGAAGAAACTTATTGTGTGATGTTTGAATTGTTTGACTTGTTGTTAACAGATGGATAGATCACTATTGTATGGGAAATGATGTCCGATTTTGTCTAAAATGGATGTGCAGTGATCATTGGATTTTGATTATATTGGCCCCATATGCATATTACGTTTGTTGTTGTGATCCGGTGAACTCAGAACTGGAAAATCGTGAAGAAATTGTGGCAGTAATAGTCAATGCTTTCAATCTTTTTTTGACCAGTCTACCAAAACCTCCCGAGATTCCAAATAAAATAGAAATTGTGCAACTGAAAGTAAGTAACTACAATTTAATTATTTTGAAAATTTATACTTCAATTTTACTAATATTCTTTATATTAATTGCTTGACATTTTATTTAAATATTAGTGTCCACACCAACTAGACAATGTGACATGTGGATATTATGTGAAGAAAGAGGTATGTATATAAATTTATACAAAGCTAACAATTTTTTTATTATTAAAGTATATATAATCAAATAATAATTAACTAATATATCTTACTTTGTATTTTTTGTAGCTAAACACTACGCCATATACACCAGCACAAATTAACCAAATACGACAACACTGGGCGAACCATATGCTACCGATAATTCAAAGTCATCGTCCCACATATTAGGTTTTTTTTTACTTTTTCTTTCTTACTAAATGTTTAGCTACCTAGTGTAATATTTGTTAATTTTGTATGTTTAACAAAAAATATTACAATTTTGTATATCTAGCTAGCAAAAATATATTATATACACATTTCAGTTTTATTAATGAAAATTCACAATTTATATTTGCATATAATTTAGATTTTTTAATTAATATATTTAATTCTATTAATTAATATACTGAAAATAATTATTTAATAATTTTTTATAAAAAAATACAAAAACTAATGACGTCTCCCAGGGGGAGACATTGAATGTCTACAAAGTCACCCCATGGGAGTCATCATAGGGCCACTTTAGATGGCTCCTGCAACCACGTCTCCCCTAGGGGGAGACATTAAATGTCTACAATGTCTCCCCCATGTAGCCACTAAATGTCTATTTTGTTGTAGTGATTCAGCAACATAAGTCAATTACCATTATTTATTTTTTAAATCCCAAAATTTCTTAAACAAATTTTAATACATCATATTTACTTAATAAAATAATCCATTAACACTTTTTTAATTTCTCATAAAATTATAATTTCATTTATTATTTAAATAGCATAAAAAAATTGTGACAAATTTTGTAGCTATTTAGAAATACTTAATAAGTTTTTTGTTTTCTTTAGAAAATAAGTATACTAATCTAAAAAAACTACATGTGTTTTTAATGTGAAAATTTATAGATAAAGTGTGAAAAATCACATTTTCATAAATATTATTTAACACTTAAATTATTGAGGTGTAGGACTCATGGATCTTAAATAAAATAATTATTTTATCTTAATAACCCAAAGTTTGAGCAACTATTATTTTGTTTAAAAATCACAAATGAATTTAAACCATAATCTTTTTCACATTTTAAATTAAAAAAGCTGCACATAATTAATAATGTGAAAACTACATATTTACATTTTTAATATTTATCATATACATAGTTTAGTGTTTAATTTATTTGATGCACTAGCTTTATTTATCTCACGTAGAATACTTTTCTTATTTTTAATCCAAAAAGTTCAGCAACTATTTATTCAATCAAATTACAAACTTGGAATAAAACTATATTTTCTTTTCATAAAATTCACAAAAAATCTGCATGTATTAATTTGACAAAAACACCATTGACATGTGAAAAATATGTGCCATTTTATTTACTTAAAATAAAATACCACTAGAGGCATCACATGTGCATTTCAAAACATTGTTTCACCATTATACTCACAAATTATAAAAAAAAAAACAGCAAGCATAATTAACATAAAACCCACTTTTAATCATGTTTAAACAATTGCTTAGACCAAAACTTCATATACCAATTAGATCATCATTTGTAAGCAACTTAATACCAATTTTCAATCTTAACAAAATAACCTAACATGTTTCTAATGATTATATGTGACATCAAATTAAAAAAAACAACAAAAACATGCAATGATAATCCCTATAGGCCAAAATCCACATGAACAATAAACATAAAATGTCAATAATCCCATTTACATTCTCATGAACCCTAGCATGTTCCTATTTCCCAAATAACATGACCAAGTTCATAGAAACATAAGCAAACTCCACATGCATTCTCTACACAGGCCTTGGCCGAAACCTACATTGTAACGCCTACTACCCAGGGACCGTTACGGTGTGCATTTTAAACAGTGTTAAACTCACTAACTGAGTCATTTGGCCATAATTGTGTAACTAAATGTGATTAACAGTTTAGGGTTAAAATTTTTGGTTACGATACAATGTTTCACTAAAAGGTTTACTAAATACATTGGGATCTCAAAATATAATTTAAAGGTGAATTACAAGAAAATATTTACAACTAGACGACCTAAGCAGCAAAATAGGGTTTAACCCTAGTTCCTCTTTAAACCCTCAGCCGTGGTGGTAGAGCAGCTGCACATGTACACATCGTCACCTAAGCTCTCCAACTCAAGGATTGTCCAGCTTTCTTTCTCCTTTACCTGCACCACATAGCACTCGTGAGCCGAAGCTCAGCAAGAAAACTCCATATGCTCATGAACAGGTAAGAACATGTTACTAAATCATAATAGGCATGCCTAGCAATAATAGCCCTATTCATGCATGCAAATAAGTCCAAATAATGATTGTGGGCCCTGCCCTTTGTATAGATGACTTATGGGCCCTGCCCTCTCTATAGATGCTTTATGGGCCCTGCCCTTTGTATAGATGAGTTTCATGTCATAATGAGAATAAATAGCTAATGTGTCCATTTAAATTAAGTGACTCAAATAAGTGACAATTAAGTCATGCACTTGGGCTCTAAACCCTAATCAGATGAGTGAATAACACCTTATGATTTTGGTAATCATACTGGGGCTTGTAGCCCTAATCAGATGAGTGATTAACACTTTAAGATTCTGGTAATCATGCTGGGCCGTGTGGCCCTAATCAGATGAGTGAGTCACACTTTGGGCTCCGCACCCTAATCAGATAGGTGACTAAAGAGTCACACTTTGGGCTCTACTCCCTAATCAGATAAGTGACTAATGAGTGAGTCACAAACTTGGGCTCAGCACCCATAGCCATGTGAGGTTGCAGTCACCTAAGCCTTTTGTCCCTTGCTCTAAGTAACTAGCCTTTAGACTAGACAAGCATTTTTAGTTTTCATCAAACTTGAGGTCGGTCAAGCATTAATTCTCATGATGATTCATTCAATGCTTATGTTGATTAGATCTAATCAGTTCGGCTTGTGTAGAACACATCAATGTCGTTCTTGGCTCTTAAGCCAAAACCATACGACTCGTGCCGATTTCTGACGCATGGGTCAGTGCCATACACAAGTAAGCAATGCAACCAGGCATATATCATATGTCAAATATCCAAATGTAGGGCATTTAGCATGCTTACTCAAAAATCACTAACATAATTATGATCATGCACATTTACAGAGACTCAGGTTCTGATCAATCTCATATTCAACATTCATGCCATGCCCTAATCACATGTATCTTATGCATCACATGTATCACATACTGGGTGTCGTTTTCTTACCTTTGGTCCAAGCACAGGTTACCAATAAATGAGCCACAAGCACGATCCTGTTTCCAAGCCCCTAGCAATAACCTAGTCACAACCATAATATAAAACCTCATCTAAATGAGCAAATAAATACTTCCAGACCCAACCCAAGCCTCCGGGATGTCAAATCCTGCTCAAATGGGTAGTAGGATCAATCCCAGGCCCTAAGAGTTAAGTTCCCATTACTAAAACCAAATTTGGGCAATTTCCCTTAAGCGTTGCGACCCCCCCAAACCCTATGTCGTGGCCCGCCTCCAGACAGAAGCCAACCTCTTCTCTGACTGTGCCAAGCGTCGTGGCGTACCTATCCTATGTCGCGGACCTACCGGCTCAACAGCCAGCCTCCTCCTTCTTCAAGCATGGGTTGCAGCGCCCAAGAACAAGGCCGCGGCCCAACCATGAACCCAGCCAAAAACCTCATTTTCTCCATTTAAAAACCTATCCAAACATATCCAAACCCCAAAATCAAAGTTCCCGAACATCCCCATGATCCAAAACCAACAAAAACCCAAGCCTCAATCAAATCAAAAACTCATCTAAACACAAAATCCAATCCAAGCTCAAAAACTTTAAAAACTTAGAACTTAAAACTTGAATTACCTCTGATTGAGTTGTTTCCCAGCCAAATCCTCTGGCTAAAAAGCTTCTAATCTTCCCTAGAATTGCTATGCCTCGATCCTCGCTTGAATCCAAGTACAAAACCTCAAGTTTCCTTTGAAAATGTGATCGGGTGTCGAAAATGGAACTTTGAGGAAGAGAGAACGTTGTGAATGTTCTTTTTATTTCTTAACAGGTTACTTCAAGCTTAAGTAACCTCAAGCAAATCCTAATGCTCGGGGTCCCGAAAATACCCCCGGGATAAAATAGTCAAAATTCCCAGAATTTCCCCCTGATCTCACTAACTCCCAATTTATCACCAAATATTTATTCCCATTACCCAATATCCCGGTAATGTGCTAAATACCCCTTGAATCACTCCGAGTCAAGTGTAAATCCCATTTTGACTTTCCCACTAGTTTTCCTCCTAGGATCGTCTCGTGCTGTATAACCCAAGCATAGCCAAATAACAATGAAGCACCACACATATACCACATATATGCCAAGTATACCCAAAATGACCAAAATATGAAAAGTTCCCAATTAAACAGAAATGGGCCCACATGCATATTTAATACCCCTAAACATGCATATCTAGTCATATTATTATATAAGTCACATATTCACATAATGATACACATAAATATCACATAATCATATAATTCCATAATTTGCTATCCTGGCCCCCTAATCAAGGCCCTAAGCCCTATTAGGAAATTTGGGTCGTTACATACATAGGATTTATACACTTGAATCCAAAAATTATAACCACCTAACATGCTTCTCAACAAGACATCATCACAACTCATGCATTCATTATACCAATAGTGCAAAACATACACCAAAACTATTATTCTTCAAGGCCAAAATAATAAAAAAATTAGCTTTCATTCAAATCATGATTTTCAAAAACAACCATCAATAACAAAGCAAAAAAAAACATGATAATCTTTCCGAGACACCAACCCACATTCAAACCATAATCTCACCAAGAAATCAAAAAACAATCCAAAGATTGAGGGAGGAATCCAATACCACTCTTGATTGCACTCAAGAACCCAAACTATGGCCACCACCTTGCACAAGCCCTAAGGATTTTCTAACACCACAAGAACAAGAGAAGAGAAATCAAACACTTAGAAATCAAAGAGAGGATCTAAACTCAAGAATCAACCAAACCAAGAAATGCCATACCTATAGAGAGATTTGAAGCACTCTCTTTTCTTGTCCCTCTTCTTCTTTCCTTCTCTCCTTCTCTCTTCCTTCACGTTCTTCTTTCTCCTTCTCTCTCTAGAACTCGGGAGCAACTAGGGTTCTCACTCTCCCATCCTCCTATAATAAGCCCTCTTTACCGAACCCTAGAGCTAGGAAAAGAAAAGGAAGTTTGCAAATTAAGTCCCTAATTGTTCCCTTGATTCCTTCCCCTTTCATCCCATTATTCCATCATAAATCAATTCCCATAATTCTCAAAACAATAAAAGAAACTAATATACACTCACACGACTATCAATTTACCAAGGTAAGCCTTTCTTCCCTTTTCTCCATTCACAGACACACACTCTCTTCCACTCTCTCCTATACGAGGCTAGCACACACACTCACACGACTATCAATTTACCAAGGTCTACTAACCCAATATAGCTAAAAACAACTAATCTCCCTTAATTATTTTATTTAAAATACAAACTAGAAAGGAAAAGAAGACCATTGCTTTCTCACTATAGTCCACACACCTATCACCTTATTTACTCTTCTTTTTATTTTCTTTTTAATTCTTTAATTTATTTAATAAATAAAATAAAAGGAAGTTAAGTGTAGAAAATAATAATGAATGTTCACAATGCATTCTATGCAATTGCACACACCTAATTGCTCAAGTGCATCATTACTTACCATGCACATTGGTGTATTCAACCAAAACTCATTTTCTTACAAATTAAAATAATTAAATAAATAAAACAACTAACAATTAAATTCACATAATTCCTAGCAAACAATTCAAACAATTAAAATAGATTTCTAACACTTAACATTTCATAATAAAACAAAGCACAAAATATATTAATCTAATTATTTTTGGTGCACTACAGACATGTCCTCACCTAATCGCGAATCGATGTCCTCCTGTTGGTCGACCTTTTTATCTCCTTCTTGAGGTTCTTCCGCCCCATAGATAACTTCCATTGCTTGGGGCTCCTCTCCTCCCACGACTATGACCATTGTTTGTTGCCCGAGTTGTGATTTTTTCCTCATGGCAATGTTTTAGCATTCTCTGGCAGAGAGCTGGTCTCCCTTTACGGTACATATACCCGAAGTTGAGGGAAACTTAATCGTCAGGTATCGAATCGAGGTGATGGCCACAAAAACCATCAATGTCGATCGTCCCAAAATCGCGTTATACACTGCTAGACAATCGATTATGATGAACTCGAGTATGTTAGAAACAGTTCTTGTATCATTTCCTAGCGTAACTACCAGTCCAATTGTCCCTATGGCTATTGTTCCTTCACCTGAGAATCCATATAGTGTCATTGGGGTCGCCATGAAATCGGTTAAATACAATCCCATCTTTTCTAGGGTGGAACTGAATAGCACATTTACTGAGCTCCCGTTATCAATCAATATTCTTCTCACCCTTCGAAGTGGGTCATTATGTGGGAACTCAACGTGTCTAGCATCGTCTTCCGTGAAAATGATTGGTTTTTTTCCAAACACTGTTGTTTTGATAACCATTGCTCTAGGATAAATTCAGCGTTGTTTTGATTTTTCATCTCTTGTATATAATTCTTTTGGGCCCCATTGCTCGTGCCCACCAAATGGGGTCCTCTAGGAATAGTGATTATTTCTCAACTATTGGAGGAGGGTCAACTTGGTTCCCCTGATCTGTCTGAGCTCTGGGTTGACCAATCGGAGGTTCCAGAGGTGGACGAGAATTTCGCCCAGTTGGTTGAATGGGAGTGACTCGATTTCGGGCATACTGGGCTAACAGTCCAACCCGAATGAGAGTCTTGATTTCATCCTTCAATTTTTAGAAATCATTAGTGTTATTGTAATTCATGTGTCCCATCCATCAATGATTTTGAATCTCCAAAACAAAAGTCATTAGCCTCATTATTCTAAGAGACCTTAACCAGTGAATCAAAAGATCCAATAAAAACAAATAGGAGTTCATGAATACTCAGGATTTAGAATGATATACAAATGATCATCTATTATGATAAGAATTAAATCTTTATGTCAAACGAAAAGTTTATAAAGATAATTGGTTCTCTCGGTCCTGTCATATATAATCTCTATTATATACAACACCTTTACTAAGCTGTCTATCCACATTTGTAATCTGAATCTAGATTACTCACATCTCGTATGCTTAGTAAACCGTACTAGTAACCACTCATTAAAGATTCCAAACTTTAATATGTTACTAGCTATTTTATTCATTATATATGATCTTAATTCTCTCTTACTAGTACAAGATCATATTCTCATTAATGAATAGATAATTTTCTTGATATTATTATATAATTAATTCAAACAATAATTATAACATTCAAATATAATAAAATTTTACTTTCATTTAATACCAATATAATATCTTTACATGCTTTTAAGGCATCAATCCTAACAATCTCCCACTCGCCCTCAAAACAGGTGACACATCTCTAATATTGCGCATGTGACCCATGAACGACTTTGCAGGAAGTGTCTTGGTAAATGGGTTAGCAAGGTTTGATCACAGCCCTATGCTGATTCCTTTCCTCTGTCTGAGGCAGTCTTCTTACCTGAAGGTATTTTTGATCACAGCCCCATCTTAGTTTCTCTACACCAAGATGTTGTTTGTGGGAAAAAGCCTTTCAGGTACTTTAGTATGTGGAAAGGTGCAGACAATTTTGATGCAAAAGTAGCTCAAAGCTGGAATGAAGGAGCTGTTGGAACTGAGATGTTTAAACTGACCATGAAATTGAAGAGGTTGAAGCAGGTTCTCAAGAGTATTAATAAGGAGGGTTTTAGTGATCTGCAACAGCAAGCACTTGAAGCTAAGAATACATTACTGGAGCTGCAGGGCATAATTAATATTGATCCCCTTAACAGTCACCTCCTGTTAGAGGAACAATCAGCCAGGGAGAAGTTTATTAAACTGTCTAAAGCATATTCTCTTTTTTTAGCTCAAAAAGCTAAAATTACTTGGGCTAAAAATGGAGATGATAATACAGCCATATTTCATGCTTCTTTGAGGGCAAGGAGGATCCATAACCGTGTCTCTTCCTTAGAGGATGCTCAGGGTAATTGGTGTGATACACCAGATAGTGTCCAACATGCATTTCTGCATTTTTTCCAGCAATTGTTAGGCTCTCAAATGCATCAAAGAATCTCGGTTAATCAGAGTATCATCGACCTTGGACCAAAAATCACAGATAGGCACATAAGTATTCTCCAAGCAGATTATTCAGCTCAAGAAGTAAAGGATGCAATCTTTGCTATTCCAGGGCTGAAGTCTCCAGGTCCTGATGGCTTTGGTAGCAGTTTCTATCAAGATAACTGGAACCTTGTAGGAGCTGAAGTTGAAAAAGCTGTGCTATCTTTTTTGAATACAGGAAGAATCCTTAAGGAAATCAATGCTACCGCAATTACCATCATTCCTAAGAGTAGTTGCCCACGCAATGTCAGTGATTTCCGCCCTATATCTTGCTGCAATGTCATCTACAAAGCTGCCTCAAAAATGATCTGTTCGAGATTGCGGAAAATTCTACCTGACTTAATTGCTGAAAATCAAGGGGGTTTTGTTCATGGACGCTATATAGCTCACAACATTATGGTCTGTCAAGATTTGGTGCGACTGTATGGGCGGAAAAATTGTAAACCTAGTTGCATGCTCAAAATAGACTTAAGGAAAGCATATGATACCATTGAGTGGGGTTTCATAGAAGAGATGCTCAAAGCCTTTGGGTTTCCTCAGAAGTTTACTGATCTGGTTTTGACTTGTATCCGCACCCCTAAGTTCTCATTACTACTTAATGGATCTCTTCATGGATTCTTTGAAGCAAGGAGAGGTCTCAGACAAGGGGATCCTATTTCCCCCTTGTTGTTTGTACTTGGTATGGAGTATTTGACTAGGATATTGACTAAGGTGGGATCTCGGCCAAGCTTCAAGTATCATGATCGATGCTCCACATTAAAGCTAAATCACTTGTGTTTTGCGGATGACCTCTTGCTTTTTTGTCATGGAGACTACCCTTCAATCATTTTGATGCTGAGAGGTTTGAAGCTCTTCTCTAAAACTTCAGGTTTATGTCCTAATTCATCTAAATCTGCGGTTTACTGTCATGGCATGATTGAATCTGATGTAAATCGGATACTTGAAACATCTAGCTATACTCGCAGTTATTTCCCATTCCGGTATCTTGGCATACCAATTTGCTCTAAGAAGATTTCTGCAGCTGAATGTACCAGTATCCTTGAGAAAATGACTGGCAGAATTCGCTTATGGAGTACCAGGCACCTCTCATATATGGGGAGAGTTACGTTGATTAACTCATTTCTAATCTCTATACATTCTTACTGGGCACAGCTTATGATTTTACCCAAAAAAATTCTTAGAGATGTTGAAGCTCTCTGCCGAGCCTTCCTTTGGAAAGGGTCTTCGGATACTCATAGTCATGGCCTCATTGCATGGGATCACCTCTGTTTATCAAAAACAGCTGGAGGCTTAGGCTTTAGATGAATTCTGGATTGGAATGAGGCTGCCATAGGGAAATATGTTTGGGATATTGCCAAGAAAAAAGATAATCTGTTTGTCAAATGGATTAATAGTGTTTACATAGCAAACAGGAGCTGGTGGGATTATTCGTGCCCTCTGGATTGCAGTTGGTATTGGAAACGAATAGTTGCTGTGAAAGAACGTCTTAAGCATAAAGTCTCACTTGGTTCATTTGTATCTCAGCAATATAGCATCAAAAGAGGATTAGAACTGATGAGTGTTCCTGACAGTAAAGTTTCTTGGAACAGGTTTGTTTGGGATAGGTTAATTACTCCTAAACATAGATTCATAATGTGGTTTGTAATGTGGGAGAGATTGAATACAAAGGATCATATCATCAAATATAACTCATCTCTAGATTCGGTATGCCTACTCTGTGGGGAAGCAGATGAATGCATTGAGCATCTGTTTTTCCAGTGTCTATATAGCAGGAAGTGCCTCAGCATTATTAAAAATTGGCTCAACTGGCATCCTCAATCTATTAATCTGGTGCGGCTGCTGAAATGTATTTCCCATACTAAGGCATCAAGTATATACAAGAGCATGTTGATGACTATACTTGCCGCTACTGTGTATTATATTTGGAGGGCAAGGAATGATGTTCTTTGGAACCAGAAACTCTGGCACTATAATCACACAGTGAGTAGGATTCAAAATGAGTGTAAATTGAGATTACTTAGTGTACTACCATGTAAAGCTTCAAGTAAAGATAGAGAGTTCCTGGATAGATTATAGCTGAGAGTGTATAGGGGATTGATTGTATAGAAGTTAACTACTATAGCTGATACTGTTGTTTTGTTCCAAGTCTGTTCCCTTTATGGAATTACTTGGTTTGTTTTGTACATGGAAGTTAGAGCAATATAATGACCTTATTCATCAAGGTTTTGTTTTGACGCTGTCTTCATAACAGTCACATCACCTCAATGTACAATCTCTCATGCTAGATGGTATTTCCTTTCTATATGATTTCCTCTCTTGTGGTGTCTCGGTTCTTTGGAATTAGCTACTGCTCCATTGTTGTCAAAGTACATGATTAGTGGATTATCCATATTTGGAACTACTTCCAGATCATTGTAGAAATTCCTCAACCAAGCCGCCTCCTTTGTTTCTTCACAAGCCGCCATGTATTAGGCTCCCATGGTTGAATTAGCTATGCTGGATTGGTTAATGCTTCTCTAGACAACAACTCCTCCGAAAAGAGTGAACATTGAACCAGATATCGAATTTGATTATCTTTGTCTGATTGGATATCATAATAAGTGTATCAAGTGAGATTCAACTCACCCCCCGAATATACAAGCATATAATCTCTCGTTCTCCTAAGATACTTGAGAATGTGTTTTACTACAATCCAATTTTCCAAACCAGGATTTGATTGATAACGACTTACCATCCCATCTGCATAACATATCTTGTGCCTAGTACACAACATAGCATACATAAAACTCCCAATCACTGAAGCATAGGGATAATTTCTCATATCCTCTTCCTCTTGAGGGGTCTTAGGACATTGTTGCTTGGAGAGAGAAATTCCATGTCTAGTCGGTAACTGACCTTCCTTGGAATTCTCGATAGAGAATCTTTCAAGCACCTAATCTATATAATTAGCCTAAGAAAGTTCTAAGAGCTTGTTCTTCCTATCCATTAGGATTTGGATTCCTAGAACATAGCTCGCCTCGCCCAAATCTTTCATTTGGAACTTTTTGGCTAACCACTTCTTCATGTTTGACAATGTCTCTACACTACTCCCAATAATCAAAATGTCATCAACGTAAAGAACTAAGAAAACCACCACTTTTCCTTTGATGTATTTATACACACATGATTCGTCGAAATTCTATTCGAAACCATATGTTTTATTTGTTTCATCAAAAGTGATATTCCAAGATTAAGATGCTTGCTTTAATCCATAATGGATTTCAGCAACTTGCACACCTTTTGATCTTTCCCATTCTTTATGAACCCTTCTGGTTGTACCATACAGATAATTTCATCAAGATAACCATTTAGAAAAGTTGTCTTTATGTCCATTTTCCATATATCATAATCATTGCCAGCTGCTATGGATAAGAGGATGGGAATAGATTTCAGCATGGCCACAAGAGAAAATGTTTCTTCATAATCAACACCTTCTCTCTGAGTTTAACCTTTAGCTACTAGCCTTGCCTTGAAAGTCTCTTCTTTCCCATCTACACCTCTTTTCTTCTTGAAGATCCATTTTCATCCAATGGGCATGCCTTCTTAAGAGTCTTACCTAATTGCTTCTCAGCCTCAGCTTTGAAATCTTCAAACTTGCCAAAGGGTTTAGACTTCCTAAGCATTAGGTAAGTATGACCATATCTAGAATAATCATCAATAAATGTTACGAAGTACTAATATCCACTTGTAGCTTGTACATTGATTGGACCATAGACATTGCTGTGTACAAGCACTAAAGGCTTTGTAGCTCTATTACCTTTCGCTGAGAAAGAACATTTGGTCATTTTTCCTTCTAAACAAGACTCACAAGCCGGAAGATTTCCAACTCTTAGTTCTCTCAATGGTCCATCTTTTGTTAACCAATTTATCCTGTCTAGTCCTATATGACCAAGTATAAGATTCTAAAGATATGTGTCATCCTCATTTGAAACTCTTTGTCTTTTGTTTCCTTTCGTTTCAGCTACTTTAAATAATTCTGAGTTATTTAGTGATCATTCAATTAATGAAAGCATTAAAGTCTGAACATTCAATTGCATGTCTAATGAAAAATTATGAATAATCATATTATAAATTAAATATTCTAAAGCTAATACATGCAATAAAATCAAATTCAAAATACTAAAAGAAATAAACTAAAATAATTGTTCAAAACAACAAAATAGTTTTCTTTTAACCTTTGGCTACTAGTCCGAACACCTTCTCTCTGAGTGTAACCTTTGGCTACTAGCCTCGCTTTGAAAGTCTCTAATTTCCCATCTACACCTCTTTTCCTCTTGTATATCCACTTACAATCTATGGGCCTAACATCTTCAGGTGGATCCACAAGTTCCCAGACAGAATTGGAATACATCGATTCAATTTCTTAGTTCATGGCTTATTGACATTTCTCTTTTCCAGGATCATCCATTGCTTCTTTAAAGGTTAATGGATTGTCCTTGTTTGTATCAGAAACAAGGACATGTGCTGTAACGCCCTGGATAGCCAAGCCGCTACATTGTGTACTTATAAAGGTGCGAGACTTGCTAATCAAGTCATTTGGTTAAAAACGTGTTACTGAAACCATTAATGTGCTAGGGTTAAAAGATTTTGGTCTCAAAAGGTACATTCCATATAACTAAACATTTTTACACATGGGATCCCAAAAGGAACAACATTTAAAAGTTAGTTTACAAAATTTCCAGATTACAAACAACCACTAGCAACTCTAAGGGCAAACCAAACGTTTATGGTTTTCCCGTTCCTGTCTCCCCTTCAACCGTCGTGCTGAATAGCTAATCATGTACATTATGCTCTCAGAGCTCTCCGAATTAGGGCTGATCAAGCTTGCCCTTGACTTTACCTGCACCACAAAGAACTCGTTAGCCAAGGACCAACAAGAAAATATAACATTATATAACAAACAATGATAACCATTGAATAACCCTTTAAGCATGATCATACACTTAACATACCACATTAATCACATAGCACGTAGATACATCCAAAGATTCAGCCAATCAACAATAATCAGGGTCGACACCTTAGGTTGTACCCTCTGTTTACCCCACTGACTCTGGCCCGCATAAACTGAGCTCAGTGCATAATAAGCTGTCCTCAGCTACCAGTGGCTGAGCCGCGCCCTGTGCACTAATGTAAAATTCGACACTCTTAGGCTGTTTGTTTACTATTTACATGGCATAATACCATCCTTCTTAAAGCATACAAAACAGGGAACCCTTAGTCCCATTATAAATCCATAATCGGGTGTAGTTTTCTTACCTTTAGTTTCAAGTGTACTGGTTACGCGAGATGCCTCTTGAGCACGATCCATTTCCCGAGCCCCTAGCTTATACCTAGTCACAACCAAGATAAGGGTTACCATTAATAATCATAAAAGGGCTTCTAGATAAAGTTATTGTCTCCGGAACATCGAATTCCACCAAACACGGTAGTAGAATCGATCACGAGCACTCTAGGTTAAATTCTCTTGCTTAGAATCCCAAACTCCCAAATTTCCTTAAGGGCCGCGGCTCAAGATTCCTATGCCACGGCATGGCCCCCAAACAGAACCCATCCACGCTCAGAACCAGACACGGGTTGCGGCCCTACAAGCCCCATGCCGCGACCCGCCCTCCTTCCTCAGCATTCATCAGCCTCAGAGGGTCGCGGCTCACCAAGAACTATGCCACGGCCCAACCCCTTCGAATCCAGAAAAGCCTCCATTTTTAACTCTCAAACCTCACTCAAAACCATCCAAAATCATCCCAATAATATACCACAATTATCAAAAACATTCCTGCATGATTTCAGAAGCACAAGCCAGCAGAAACCTAAGCTAAAATCTCATCAAAATCCCTTTTCAATTTCTGAAACTCACATGCTCAAGAACACTAAAACCAGTCATAAAACTCAGAATTCAAGCATTGAAACATGAATTGGAGCTTACCTTGATTGAAGACTCAATCCTCCTAGCAATTACTGAGCTAACACCGAAACTTTCTTCCTCAATTCAACCTTGAAGTTAAGAACCTAGAAACTCTTAGAAACCAGCCCCAAAATTATATAATCAACTGATCAAGAATGCATATTAGTGCTTACCTCAGTTCCTTGTTAGATTCTTTAGCTTCCACTGAGCTAATCCACCAAATTCTCTGTGTTCCAGCCTAATTTCCTTTAGTTTTTCTGAAATTTCCTTGAGAGAGAAAGGAGAGAGAAAAGGAAGGATCGGTTTATCCTTTTAATTCTAATGTTTTCTAAAGTTTCCTAGTCTATCCTTAAGCAATTAAATCAATCTCGAGGCTCAAGGTGCCGGAAACGTCCCTGAGGGAAAAATGGTAAAATTCCCTAGTATTCCCACCTAAGCTTCCTAACCTCAAATATATCTCCAATTATTTATTTCTATAACCCAATAACCTAAATAACCATCCAATACTTGAAATACCCCTTGACTTGCCCAAAGTCAAGTATTAAGCCCAGTTGTGACTTTCCTGCTAACTAGCTCCCTAGGATCGCCTCAAGTCGCATGTTGCAGATTTACCCACATAATAATGTGGTTCTCACAATTATAGCATATACTCACATTTACATTCATTTAACCATACAAGCATGCTTATTATATAATCACGCATTAAACTAATAAATTCACACATAAACCAATTATGCCCTCCCGGCACACTAATCAAGGCCCTTAAGCCATATTAGTGATTTTGGGTCGTTACATGTGCCTCATGTTCGTAGTGAACAAGTTGTCTCACAATCCTTCCACTACGACGTTGCACCGAGGTTTCTCTTTTAGAAATTGTGGTTTCCTCAGTTTGTGTTTATCATTTAATGATGAAGATGATTGTAATGGGATGTTATCAGTTGTGAGTTCCTCCAATACTACCTTGCTCACAGGTTTATATTTATTCATATAGTCATGTTCAAGGAGGTCGCATTTATGGAGACAAATACCTTTTGATCCTTGGGACTATAGAAATAACTGCCTCTTGTCTCTAGAGCATAGCCAACAAAAAATTCACACTTCATACCTTGAATCAAGTTTCCTTGATTTAGGTCTAAGAACATGAGTGGAACATCCCCAAATGTGGAAATGGTGGAAACTAGGTTTGTTTCTATTCCATAGTTCTAGTGGAATTTTCTAATGGTCTTAGATAGGACCACATTCAAAATGTAAGTTGTCGTTTGAAGTGCATACCCTCAGAATGAGATAGGAAGTGAAGAGTAGCTTAACATAGACCTGACCATGTGCAACAAGGTCCTATTACTTCTTTCAAAAACACCATTTTGATGTGGCATTCCTGGTGCTGTGAGTTAGGATAGAATACCATACTCTAGCGAAAAATCTTTGAATTCTAAGTCCAAATATTCTCCACCTTGATCAGATCGAAGTTTCTCAAGAGTCTTACCTAACTGCTTCTCAGCCTCAACTTTGAATTCTTGAAACTTACCAATGGTTTCAGATTTCCTAAGCATTAAGTTAGTATGACCATATCTTGAGTAATCGTCAATAAAAGTGATGAAGTATTCATACCCACCTCTTGCTTGTACATTGATTACTTTGTCAATAAAAGTGACAAAGTACTCATATCGCAGACATCGCTATGTACAAGCTCCAAAGGTTCTTTGGCTCTATTACCTTTCACTGAGAAAGGACGTTTGGTCATTTTCCATTCTAGACAAGATTCACAAATTGGAAGAGTTCAAACTCTTAATTCTCTGAAAGGTCCATCTTTTGTTAACTGGTTTATCCTTTCTAGACAACTTTTCTTCTTGTGGTTTTGCTACTGTAAATAATTATGAATTATTAAGCATTCCTTCATTTCAATGAAAGCGTTAAAGTTCAAAATATTCAATTCCATGTCTAAAGAAAAATTAAGAATAATCAAATTATAAATAAATTTTTTTTAAGTCATTACACACAATAAAATTAAAAAATAACTAAAAAGAAAAATAAACTAAACATTGTTCAAACAACAATCACTACAAGAAAAAATGCTTTTAATAAGACCAAAAATGTGCTATCAAAACATACCATAACACTTTTTGACGTGTTAAGACCGACTATGTTATCGTAGGTCAGGGTACTTTACATAACACTTTATCATTATTATACAGATGTGTTATTATACTGTCAACGATAATACACTTTCTGTGTTATTTTAATAAATAGATAGGTATTTAATTATATTATTTATAGTCGATTATATAACACATTTCAATACTTATAAATTTGTGTTATACTACACTTTAGTATAACACATTTTTTGTGTTATATAACAAAATTCTTTACTTATAAAAAGTGTTATTGTAATAGATATTATAACACAATTTTCGTATTATTTTAATATTTAGATAAGTTTAAATTCTCATTATATATTCATTTATATAACACTAATTTATTCTATTATATTTTTATTTTTTATATATATCATTAAAATTAGTTTTCTAATATATACTAGCATCATCAAATGAACTTGATTTTCAAATAACAACAAGTAAAAACATTCAACATTATATTAACAATCCACAAATTAGTTTAAAACATTCAACACTCTCATCAACAACAAATGTTCTTTAAGTATTCAAGTAGTCTTAAATATTCAACATATTGAAAAGTTACTACCTTTAGCACAAAATATTCTACAGCTGCCCAACACAAAGCCTTCAAAATTAAGTATCCTTTTCTATTTCGCTTGTCACATCTGCAAAATAAACAAAAAAATATTTTATTGTTATTATCTAGCATCACAAATTACTTCAAGAAAAATGCTATGGAAATTATTTCCAAGAGAGGACACCACATACAAAATAATGAATTCACAACTACACCAAAGCAAACAAAGAAACCAAACACTAAATTATTAGACATTGGTTCTTTTTTGAGTATGAAAATGTACCTCTTGGAATAACTTTTTTAGAAGGCCATGCAACTGTGGAACCAACTGCTTCTTGTATTGTAAGCATCGCATTATTAGAACGAAATAAGTAAGATTCTGGTACAATATCAACATCAACCCATACTCGCATAAAGTCTGGTCCAAGAGGCTTTCCATGTAAAGTTAACTTTGGATCACTAGAATCCCAACGGCCTTCAGCAACAATTACTTCTGCCCAGTCAAGCAAGTAGCAAGCATTCTTCGCTTCTGTAAAGTTATGTCTTTTTTCTAGTGCAATACTCTACCAAATTGATTTTAAAGATAATATATTTGTTCTTCTAAAATGAATCATTAAAACAATAACAACTTTGATAATTTACCTTAGGGGAATGAATATTGTTTGACTGGGGTACATTGCGAGACTGTCCTTCGCTTGGTGTCACTTTACCACCAACCTAAATATAAAACCAAGATAAGTTTTATTGGAAGAAAAGAAAACTAAGGTTTATAAGTGCAAGATAGAATTACCACCAAGTGTTCATTAAGTACATTCATCATTTCAGTCATTTTGAGCTTCATATTCTATTGCTCTTCTTCTAACTTGGAGATCTTGCTATTACACATATTAACAACAGTTAGCTTCGACCTTGTTATGCCTCTTCTGTGTCCGATTAAACGACCAGATTTTGGGTTACCAAACAATTTTGTCAAGGCATCCTCATCAGCGTTGTCTGTAGTTCCAGATTTTGGGTCTTCAAGAAGAATCTCATTCAATGAACCCTGCATATAAATTAGTATAACTAATGTATGCATTATGGAAAATAAATATAAAATCACAAAAATATCAGATGCCGTTGGGTTTACAGGTTCACCATTCTTCTTGGTATGGGCTCTCCGAAACGCATCGATTCTAGATATTTTAACATCCTCATTTTCTTTTTTCTACACAATACAACAATAGAGATTATAAAATAGAGACTACAATAATGGAAGCAAAAATACAAACAGTAAAAAAATTAATTATTACCATATCATCGATTGTTCGAGCATATCCTCTTCGACTTAAGGTGTGTGGAACAACTTTCTTTCTTCTCTCTTGGTATTTGGACCTTATATCCTATTTAATAAATAAGTAAAAGAGGCATAACAATATTTGATTTAACACCAATGGAGATAAAAGAGGCAGCAACATCACTTCTTACATCATATTTCTTACCAAATGTTCTTTACTAACTTTTTGGGCAACAAATGCTCTCCATTCTACATCACTTTTTATGCAATCCGGCTTTAACACTAGTCATTCACTCTCATTTTTTGCATTGATAATATCCTTTACAAGTCTAGATTTCCTAGATCTCCATAGTTCTGCCATCATTTCAAAGCACATCTTTTTTTGCCAATCATCATGTAAGTCATATTATGCCTACAATAGAATATAGAATAATATATTATATGTTTAAGTGTAGAGCTGAATATATAAAAAAAATACAGTCATAAAACTTGTAATTCTACCTTAATAGATGCCCAAAGAACATCTCTCATGAGTGGTGAAACTTTCTTCCAATCTGAAATAGTGTAAGGAACAACCTCTTGCACAAGAGCGCAAACAAAAGTTGTAATTGTTTATAACTACAACTGTTAGGCAGATACATGTAAAATAAGATTTTAATGACCTCACTTTTAATATTTTCCGATACTAATGCAATATATGAATAAAATAATAATATTTTTGGCTATCACTAAACAAATAAATGAATTAAAATACAATAGTACATAAATGATAATTATTTTTTGTTGGAAGGGGCATAAAAATGGTTCAACTTTGCTCCATGATTGCAAGTTGCTGCAAATGCATGGCTGTTTTGGAAAATAAATAAAGAAGCTATTTGATTAATTATTTATGTACAAGTCTTCAATTTTAACCATATATCCATAAGAAACTGAGAAAAAGAGCAACAAAAACAGAACACAGCTACTAAAACCAATAGCATGCAAAACCTAAGGGTGTGGTTCGTGTCCGTAGCCACCACCAAAAAAATAAATAACAAAACAACAGACTAAACACATCTTGCAAGGGAGTTTGATTACCCAACCTTGACAACTTTGTTGTGGGCTTTTACGGAAAAGTCACCCAAACACTAGAGGTTTTCTTCATTATATAAAGTTTTAGCCTTTTTTTAATCACTAGTTAACTCTTACAATCACCATTTTACTGAAGCCCGCGGCAACCAACGAGAATCAACAACTATAAAGACAAAGTAAAGTGGCCAGTACATGAACAGAGAACAAAACACCAGCAGAAAAGCAAACAAAGAAGAAAAACTAAGAATAGAAACAACAAGCCAAACCATGAGACTGAGGGGTCTCTCTACGCAAGTCTATTCTAGAAACTTAGTTAAGGCACACACAAACACAAACTCGCACACAAGTGTGGAGGTGAAGTAAAAGAATATGTGTGTGGGGGCAAAGTGTGAGATGGTTACAGGAAAGCCTCTTCCAACCTTATGGAACTCTACTGTGAGCAGTGTCTTATTAGTAAGTAGGGTTTTCTTTTACCCTTTATTTTTCCTTCTCTTCCAATCAAAAGACAATCTTCAGTCTTCTACAACCATTATTCAAATATATATAAATGAAGAGCATATATGGCACTAATGGGCCATTGATTTTGTCTATTCAAACAAAGTAAAAAAATTCACAACTTAAAGCAACATATTTGTCATTTATTTATACAGGTCTCTTAGAGTCATTTAAACGAAAACATTATGTGAAAACAAAGAAGAAAACTACATATATATATGAACATAAAAACCATACCCATTTCACTGAAAGCAAACAAAAGAGACAGAGACAAAACAAATGACAATAAAAAATCACTAACATAGACTAAATCAATATCAAACAGATCTAACACATTTATTTCAGCATGCCAAGAGACCCATTTAAATATAATAAAGGAGTGTCCTTGAGTATGAATGAGTCTATGATAAAGACTAAATTAACCACGTAGATTTGCAACAGCAACAACAAAAATTTCATTCATTATTGTTCCATTACCAGCAGATTACGTATATGCCTAATGGTATGCCTAATGTGGGGATACTCCAGTCAACACATTAGGCATACCATTTAGTTTAAGGACACCAAGGTATTTCCAATGAAACCCATGAACAGAATTAGAACTTGTAGGTTTTGTTATATTAGTGATGGTAGTACACATATTAAAATCAAAATAAAATCCATAATTTATCGATGGCCTAATAATTGTAACTGTTGCATAACACAGATGCATTCAGACAACAATGATCATTACATGAGCTCATCGTATATGAGTATAAGTATATAATTTTTAATAAAACCCAATATAAAACTGAAAAATGATCCTATAGTTAAAATGCACCGCACGAAAATAACAATATAATTGATAACCAACATGAAAAAACCAGCAGCTTTTTCAAAACTAGTACTCTTGGGGCAAATCCAAGAGCACGAAATGCATGCAAAATATTAAAGTAACTTGTGAACACATCAAATTGATATGAGAAATAGAACCTAAAATGGGAGAACCACCTTCAGTGTTAAATTATTATAAGACTATAAAATTTTCAAACAAATGAGTAATGAGTGCAGATGACAGGAGAGGGTGCTTTTTCAATCTCAAAATAGACTGATAACATTTGTGAGAACCACATACAAATAGACAAAGTAAAATAAATCTCCTCAATTGGAGGTAGTGCTGCTCTCAATTTTATTCCTTGAATATTGAAATTCTGCTCCATGTAAATAATGTTACATGATGAAACATTTGTGGGTGTTTCAAACAAATGAGTAATGAGTGCAGATGACAGGAGAGGGTGCTTTTTCAATCTCAAAATAGACTGATAACATTTGTGAGAACCACATACAAATAGACAAAGTAAAACAAATCTCCTCAATTGGAGGTAGTGCTGCTCTCAATTTTATTCCTTGAATATTTAAATTCTGCTCCATGTAAATAATGTTACATGCTGAAACATGTGTGGGTGTTTACAATTCAGTCTCATAATTGTATTTCAAACCAATTGGAGATTCAGTCATAGGAAAGCTTTGTATGACTAAAATGGTTTCAAACCAAAGAAAGAAAGAGATAATGATGCAAAATGATTGACAATATATATGAAAAAATAAATTACTTCTTGGATGTATGAACTTTGACTCTAACAATATAATATAACTCTCAGTAACTGAGCTTAAATAAAATGAAAAGTCATTTTTATTTAACCACTCCAACTCTCTATATATGAGCTTAGATATATATAGTTTGGTTTCTTATATTCCTTAGAATACATAGGCATATCATATATTTCCCTTCACTGATACAAGGAAATGATTAAGCATATAAGCATCTTATATATAAAAGCAAATCAAATGCACAAAAATAACGAACATGTATATGCAAGCTAGACTCAACAAATTGCAAGACCGTGACAATGCTTAGAGAAATATACAGGGGTTAGAAGCAAGACAAGGTATGAAAACAGCTTTCACTGGCAATAAAATATATGAATTACATGTTAAAAAAATTGCAGGGAGAAGAAAGATTACATGTCTTATGGTAAAACAGATGAATACCATACCATACATAAAGTAGATCTGGGTCCACTCATTCTCTCTTATGGTGCTGACCCAACTTGGGCCAAGTGGCACTGCTCCAACCACATCCAAGACCTTTGTAAGGGAGTTTTCACAAAATTACTTGTATAATTGCAACTATTAGAATCCTAGTAAATGAATGCACTGAACTTATCACTGACTCATTATAAAACACAATTTGAACACTGAGTCAAAAATAGCAAGGACATATTACCTATAACCGCTCTGTGAATATTGGGCTAACAATTCGGAGAAAGCAGGATGACTTCTAAGCTACAAATGGAATTAAAAAAAAATAGAGATATTATGCTACCTAAAATTTATGAAAAACTGAAAGAAAGTGAACAAGTTCCAGTTAAGATTTTAGTTAAAATGAGTCCTCAAAGAGCTTAATACTTCACAATTAATTTAGGACAGCATGCCTGAACTATTTATCTAAACTAACTATAACAATCTTAAAAGGGAAGCAGCAAACCTTTTTAGACATGTTGCTCATCTTTTGAAGTATTGATATAGATAAACTTCCAGTATCACCAGTAGCTAATTTCTCAATCAAATGCACCGTGACTAAACTGGCAGAAACCTGCATATATTTACCATATAAATTAACTTAAAATACCAATAATTAGTAATCCGATAGGACCATTGACAAAATGGATGGAAAAATCGGTGGTGTGGTGTGCCTATGGTGATGGTGTTTCTTTCATAATAAAAGAAAAAGGAATAGTTTGGTGTGTGCAGATGTATAGAAAAAGAAATAGTTGGGTGTGTGCACCTAGTGAAAGCTAATGTAGCTGAGGTAACCCCGTGATGAACTGGTTGGCGACTGAGTGAGGAAGGGAGGTGGGAAACGACATCGTGTGGTGTATGAGACTGATAAACTGAGCTGAGATCGAGGCCAAGGTGGAGGGAGTGAGGCCTCAGATTGAAAAAACCCCAGCAATCTGCAAAATCTAAAATTAATTTTGGAAACCACAGATTTTATAGATTCTATGAGATTCAAGCTGATAAATTTAACATCTACAACTAAATATACTTACCTAGCTTGCCAAGACCGAAGAGAAGAACGAATCCGAGAAGCCCAACGACTAGAAACGGATTGACAGAGAGATAGAGAAAGACGAGAGAGAGAGAGAGAGAGAGAGAGAAAGAGGAGATTTGAGGGATGGAGGAGACCGAAGCAGGGATTGAGTTCGGAGACCATACATAGCCGAAGAAATGGGTCACTGTTCTTTGTGTCTGAAATGTTGAAGGAAGTCTGAAGAAAGAAAAAGCTAAGTGGCGGGCTCACTAAACAAATTACCGCCCTTTTTTCATTAATTTTCCAAATATAATACTTTTTTATTAGTATTATATTCATGTGTTATGGAAAGGGGTATTTGGTGTAGTGAATAAAGTTTTCATTTAAATAAAACTAATGAATTTTAAATAAATTGACTTTCTTCAAAACTTTCTTGAACTAGATGCTTTTCCTCTCTTCCTTTCCATTTTTTTGTCTCCATCTACAATTTTCTCTTGATTGCTCAAATGTCTATAAAGAAGAACAAAAATTTGATTAGTGGTTTCTAAATCAAATATTCAGAACGTTATATATCATAATCCACTATTAAGTCTAAGGTAAAGGTAAATCATGTCTACTTTTTTCGCAATTTTGGTCTTGTCTGTATATCCTCATAGACAGCGTCCCACAAATCATGAGCATATTCCATGTGTTCGAACTTTTCCCTTAGCTTCTCTCCCATGGTACTAAGACAGTAAAATCTCGCCATGTGATTTGATCTCATCAAATCAGCATATTTCTCATGTTTCTCTTTCCTTGCATCCCATGATGTTTTAGGAGGAGGCTTTCTATCATTATAGACATGTTTAAGCTTTTTGGCCAAAAAGACGAATAAAGTTGAATTTACCCATCCTCCTTCATTCTCTTCAGTCAGTTTTACTTTACTTATATGATCATCATTCATTTGATGCATTACAGGACACATAATAAGAAATTAATTGGGTGGCAACATTTTATGACTGAAAATAAAATACAATAATATTCTCATTTTGAAAAAATATCATTGCTTTGGAAAGTAAGCATGATACATGAATGCAACAATTAAAACACATAAATTAACATTTACTTTTCCACGATAAAACTACCCAACAAATAAAATCCCGCCTTAGGGTCGGTCAAGTTAAATTCAGATAGCTTATAAGACAATCTTATCTTTATAATTTAAAACTTAAAATAACTCTTTATTTTCCCTTTTAAATATAAAGTACCATTGGTTTGTTCAAGATACAATTATCCACCGCAAAAGCTTAATTGTATCTTTGTAAGCGTAATTTATTTATTCAGAATTCATGACTTCACTTAGAGAGTGCCACCTTAGGGCCATCAAAACAAAGGAAATACATGTTGCATCACACATGTCATATCATTTCAAGATAGAATTCTATTTTCCATATCACATGGTTTGTCATCAAAACATAGAATAAACATTTACATAGCACATTATCTCTTGTAACATACAAGTCTTAACATTTCATAGCACAAACATAGAAATTCTATCTAACTTCCTAACCTCCACTACAAAAAATTTCACTTTTAATGACTCTCTATAATGACTTACCCCAATGGTGTAAGACATTAAAAATATTCATGGATATTTTAAGTCTAAGGGTGTAAGTAATTATAAGTTATTGTTTATGACTAAGTGGACAAGTCATTAAAAGTAGTGAGAGACGTTATTTAGAATAAATAAAAAAAAATTGGAATAAAATAATTAATTTATATATATTTATCAGACATTGGGAGACCTCTAACGTCTACCCTGGGAAACGTACACCCTATGATGACTCCCAAGGGGAGACGTTGAATGTCTACAAAGTCTCCCCCTGGGAGTCATCATAGAATACCTAAAACGTCTCCGATGTGGAGACTTGTATACATTCAACGTCTCCCCCTGGGAGTTATCGTAGGGTGTAAAACATACACCCTACGATGACTCCCAGGGGGAGACGTTGAATGTCTACAAAGTCTCCCCAAGGGAGTCATTGTAAGGTCATTTATGATGTCTCCTTCAAAAACGTCTCCCCTAGGGGGAGACATTAAATGTCTACAATGCCTTCCCCATATAGCCATTAATGCCTATTTTGTTGTAGTGGTCATGTCCGAGCAAAGCAAAAATGAGAAAAACTTCACAACGTGCCTATAATCATAACCAAGCGTTCATCTCTTAGAATCATGTAAGACTACTCATGCCCAACATACATAGTCGACATGTGTATGGGCCATGCACACGTGGCACAAGTTGCTCTATAATTTCAAACACACAACATTTTCACATAAAATAATAAAAGAATAATGTTAATTATACCTATTAACCCTTCATGGTTACAAAGTAAAAGTCATGTGTTTGAACAATAGGCATATATATGAACGTAAAAATGCATTTGCATGCGACATTCATATGTGGGAGCATTCTTAAAATTTAACGTTTTAAAACGATAATTCCTACATTCTTATTTGTCGCCTCTTCAAACAAAATTTAGCAACATAATTTAATTACCATTATTTGTTTATCTTAATCCCAAAAAATTTTAAGAAAATTTTAATACATCATATTTGCTTTAAAAAATATTCCATTAAGTCTTTTCTAAGTTCTCATAAAATAATAATTCCATTTATTATTTAAATAGCATAAAAAATGTGACAAAATTTGTAGCTATTTAGAATAACTTAATAAGTTTCTTGTTTCCTTTAGAAAATAATTTTACTAATCTCAAAAACTACATGTTTTTAAATGTGAAAATTCATAAATATAGTGTGGAAAATTACATTTTCATATATATTATTTACAACTAAAATTACTGAGGTGTAGGACTTATTCATATTGAATAAAATAATCATTGTATCTTAATAACCCAAAGTTTCGGAAATTAATAATTTGTCTTAAAAATCATAAATAAATTTAAACCATAATCTTTTTCACATTTTAAATAAAAAAAACTACACATAAATAATAGTGTTAAAAATACGTATTTACAGTTTGAAATTACCACAATTATCATATACATAGCTTATAGTTTAATTTTATTTTATGCACTAGTTTTATTTATCTCATTTAAAAGACTATTCTTACTATTAACCAAAATTCATGAATTATTTATTCAATCAAAATCACAAACTTGGACTAAAACTATAATTTTCTTTCATAAAATATACAAAACAATCTGCATGTATTAATTTGATAAAAAAACAACATTAACATGTGAAATAATATGCCATTTTATTTACTTAAAATCAAATACCCTTTGAGGCATCACATGTGCATTTCAAAACATTATTTCACCATTATCATCACAAAATATATAAAAAAAACAGCAAGCACAATTAAAAGAAAACCACTTTTAAACATGTTTAAACAAATGTTTAGACCAAAACTTCATATAGCAATTAGATCATCATTTGTAAGAGACTTAAAACAAATTCCCAAATTAACAAAATAACCTAGCATGCTTCTAATGATTATATGTGACATCAAATAAATAATAAAAAAAAAACATGCAATGATAACCCCTATAGGCTGAAACCCACATGAAAAACAATCATAAAAAATATACAATAATCTCATTCACACTAACATGAACCCTAGCAGGTTTCTACAAATCTATTATGCAATTTAATAATACCATTAGCATGTAATAAAAAAAATAAAACCATCATAAATCTTACACTTAAGGCCGAAAAATTCATAGCACCAATCATGAACACAATACCAATAAACTCATTCCAAAATCCTCATATCATGACCCCTTCCATCAACATCCATCAAAGCATGACCAAACCCAAAATACAACCAAATCACAAGGCTAGAATTCCCTATCATTCAAGGCCAAGATCCAAAATCAAACCACCATCAATAATGAAATACTTAACAAAACAATAATCAAGGGTAAGATTTACTACCTCGTTGTGATGATCAAGACTCAAAATATGGAAAGATGGTAATCACCCTCTTCGTACACCTAGGGTTTTTCGAACCCAAACAAGAAGAAAAAGAAAACCAACAACAACCAAGAGCTAAAACTTATAAAATCAATAGAAAAAAATGAGGAGATGAACTAGAGAATCAAAAATACAAAAACTCAAACACATACCCTAGGATTCGAATTCCGTTTCTCTTTTCTTTTCCTCCTCCTTTCTCTTCTTTCGTTCTTCCCTTTTGTCTAACCCTAGAGATAGTACCTAGCCTAATGGGAAAGGGAAAGTTTCCCAAACCTAATCTCTTTTTCATTTATTTGTTTTATTTGATTTTCTTAAATTAAGGAATTTACAAATAAATTAAAAGAAGAAAATCCTTCTCTGTCCCAATTTTTCTAGCCATCATCAACTTAATCCATTTAAAACTCAAACCAAGTAGGAAAAGGAGACAACCCCTTTCCCATTGTCTTAAACGTCCAACTCTCTATTTTCCCTCTTTTTTATTTTCTTTTTAATTCTCTTAGATCCTTTAATAAATAAAATAAAAGGAAATTAAGTGTAGAAAATAATATTGCATGCTCACCATTCAATCCATTCACATGCACACACTTAATTGCTAAAGTGCATCACTACTTTCCATGCACCTTGGTGCATTCAACCAAAACTCATTTTACTTACAAATTAAATTAATAAATAAATAAAACAACTAACAATTAAATTCACATAATTCCTACTAAACAATTCAAATGATTAAAATAATTTCTAACACTTAACAATTAATAATAAAATAAAGCACAAAATTAATTAATCTAAAATAAAAATTTGACGCGTTACAATATACCTTCCTTGAAATGAATTTCGTCTCGAAATTATTTCTTACCAAATAACTAGGGTATCTTTCTCTCATGTCTTCCTCCAGCTCCAATGTTGCTTCTCTTTCCATAGCTATTCTTCCACAGGACCTTAACTAATTGAATCCTTTGGGATCTCAGTTCCTTGATTCCTTTTTCGATGATACACTCTAGCTGTTCATCGTAACTTAGGTCCTGCTTCAGCTGTAACGACTCATAACTCAGAAAATGAGAGGGATCTGACACATACTTACGCAACATCTAGATGTGAAAGACGTTATGTGTTTCGGCTAGTGCTGGGGGCAGTGCTAAACGGTATGCAACTTGCCCTACTCTTTCAAAAATGTCAATGGACCTATAAATCTTGGGCACAACTTCAATTTCTTCCCAAAACGTATAACACCTTTCATCGGCGAGATTCTCAAGAACACAAACTCGCCCACTGAAAACTCGATGTCCTTTCTCTTAAGGTATGCGTAACTTTTTTTCCTACTTTGAGCTGTAAGCATCCTTTGGTGAATTTTGTCGATCGCATCGCTAGCTTCCATAACTGCCTCGGGCCCAAATACTTGTTTCTCTCCAACCTCATCCCAGTGCAAGGGAGATCTACACTTGCACCTATAAAGCATTTCATAGGGAGTCATCCCAACAGTGGACTGATAGCTATTGTTATACGAGAACTACATCAGGGGTAGTTATCGATCCCAAGATTCTGGAAAGTCCAATGCACAACATCTCAACATGCCCTCTAGAAAATATATAGTCCTTTCAGACTGCCCGTCGGTCTGGGGATGAAAAGCGGTATTGAACTTTAACCTTGTACCTGTGGCTTTCCGTAATCCATTCCAAAATTTTGAGGTGAATACCAACCCTCGATCAGAAATAATCAACTTTGGAACCCCATCAAGTCTTACTATTTCGCTCACATACAACTCTGCATACTGATCTGCTGAGTAGGTGGTCTTAGCTGATAGAAAATGGGCGGAATTAGTGAGCATGTTCACTTTTACCCAAGCAGAATCATGCTATTTGCTTGCTGGAATATTATTTTATTTAAAGAAAATGTGTGTTAAATAAGATGGGTAAGATGGGTGCTCTAATAAATTAAGTCCTAGACCTTATTTATGAAAATTGGGATTTTTCTACACATAAATATGAAACTTTTTAATCAAATTAGTGCAGTTTTTTTTAAAATTTTTAAAATAAAGAAGACCTTCCAACTTAATTAAAATTTTGATATTCATGAAAGGAATATGGTAATCTTGAAAATATCATATTTTTTTTCAAAAGTTAACTATTAATTATTTATTTATTTTGGTAAAGGGAGTGACTATCAAATAGCCTTGTGTTTAAAAACTAATTCACAATTAATTAATTTTTATTAAATTAATCAGTTTTGTGGGAAAAATAAATAGAAAGAAGATGTCAATATTCTATTGTTTATTTAAAATATCGATACGATTTCTCAACTTAGCCTTGCGACATAAATTAAATCGGTAAATATTTTTCTTAATAAAATCTTATGCGATTTATAAGGATTCAAGAGATTAAATTCTACCAACTTCTACGCACTTTCCAACGTACTCATGTTGCACGCATGTTAACTATGAATTATTTAGTTGAGTGAGTGTTTGTGGTTTGGCATTCATTTAGGCCCAGATAGTAAATTGTGAATTTTTCATTTATGAATTCATGTATGATTTTCATACATTTTGGAATCCATAAGCTTACTTAATATTGAGACGAATATTTGGGTTGTAATTTTAGGCCCATTGTGAAGCATCCCGCTATTTAATTTGCTTCGACTTGAGGGAAGGAAGTTAGATAGAATTTCTATGTTTATGTTATGAAATGGTAAGACTTTTATGTGACATGAAATAACGTGTTATGTAAATGTTTAAGCTATATTTTGATGATAAACCATGTGATATGAAAAAATCGAATTCTATCTTTATATGTTATGACGAGTATGATACAACATGTATTTTCTTTGTTTTGATGTGAACTGGATTACATGTGTTTGTATAATGAATGAAAAGAGATGGTTTTCTAGCATGCTGAACACAACGGAACAAAGGAGTTACTAAGGATATGACGTAACTTTGAGGGTAGACGTGCTGGCGTTATTCAAGGACCTGAGATCTTGTTTACCTCATAAAGGAGGTTTTACCAGCCTAGTTATACTGGTTACCTCGAGATGTGACATGGACAAAGAGGTGCCATGATCACAAAGAGTATGCTTATGTTGAATAAATATGATGTATAACTATGTTTCATTTTGATTATGAGATATGAGTATGATGATATTATGAATTGTTTTGTTACGCTTCTTGTCTTATCTTTAATTTTGTTGTACTTCCTTACTGGGCTTTTAGCTCACCCCATAACTTTCCCCCTTTCAGATAATAAATAGGGTTTCTCTTTGGCACGCGCTGTGATGTGGGGAGTTCCGACATCTGGGTGTGTATGGCGTGGGGGTTTCCAATGAAAAAATAAACGATCAACATAAGTGCCGAGTTTTTATAGATTTATGTTATGGACTTTATTTTTAAATTTTCCAGTGTGACTTATACTTTTTTTTTTTGTTTTCTTAAACATTGCATATGAACACTTTATTTTTATTTTAAACTATTGGGCCCGAATTTGCATGTTTTATCAAGGCCGCATTTAATTTGTCTTTTAAGTGGTATTATTCTAATTTTCTTTGAGATAAGTGACATATTTACAAAGTAATAGAATCAAGCGCTTTAAAAATGGTATCAAAGACGATCATTCATGTTTCCAAGAACCCTCCCAATACACTCAAAAGACAGGAAAATCTCACCTCACCGCGTCGTAAGTACTTGTTATAAGTGTTATTTATATTTTTCCAACTTTTAAGTTTTGTAGTTTTGTAATTGTAGTATAGAAAGATGTCTCCTATTTTTAGAACCACAGAGAAACAATTACTTAAAGAGATTCACGCGATACCTAAGGTTCAAATTGACGAGGATCACGACGATTGGAGGATCGCCATACTGAAAACAGCAGTGGTAGTTTCAAATGTATCCAAGGAATGATTAAGAAAATTGGAGCATTTCTATGGTGCATAGAGCAATACTGGTTGCTAAGGAAATCACTATCTACATATTTGGAGGCTCTCCTCCACTTGACCATGGCATGGCACGATGCCGTCCACGAAGATTTGGATTTCAGCACGATCGAATACACGATTTATGACCTTGTATACAATTATGATTTTAGTCATTTGGAGTTGGGCATGGTAATGAAAGATGATGGAGGGATGGAGGAATGATTCAAGATAGTACATGATCTGGAAGGAAAGAAGGCGCGTCAAGAAGTAGTGCACGCCATACCAAAAGTGAGCGCTAGGATGAGGACATTGGCTACCGCTCTTGATTTCTTCCACTTATCGGAAGACGTCTTTGACTACAACTCAGGGGACGAGTCCACGATTGAGGACTAGAGTGCATCTCAAATTTCCTCCCAATAAATGTTAACAAATAATATGAGACTTTTTCTTAAGAACCCTTAAGAACTTATGGATTTTCTTATGGTTATTTAAACACTTTATGGGATGTTTAAGTTTTTGGAATAATTTTGAACAAACTTTGAATATTATTGTTTAATATTTTCTCTCTTGAAAATTCCAAATGGTGTGGGTATGGAATGTATGACAACTTTTGTGAATTTCTATAAGTAACCAAATCATTATGTGATTTATCCTCATATGACTTTCTTTTGGTGCCATATAATTTCATAATGTCAATGAGAGGAAAAGGAGCAAGATGAGGCAGGGGAAAAGGGAGAGGCCGAGGAAGAGGTGCCTCTACAAGTCCCAACCCTTCAGAAATTCCTGATATGGGAATGCCACCAGCCCAACCCGTATCCCTAGCTCCACCGACTGTGGATTTGTCTATAGAAATAATGAGGTTGAGGGAACAACTGAGGCAGAGGGATGAGGAGTTGGCTCAAGCCAGGAAAGTACCCCAAGTGCCCCAAGTACCGGTGGCACAGCTTGAGCCTCCAGTACCACCACCTGCACCACTGCCTATGGCTTATGGATTTGAGCCAGTCTATGAGCGCTTTAGGAAGGAAGCCCCACCTAGTTTCGAAGGGAACACTGACCCTATGGTGGTAGAGGATTGATTGAAATAGGTAGAAGCCATCTTTTATCACATGGAGTTTAACGATCATCAAAGGATTTCATGTGCAGCTTACCTACTCAAGTTGGATGCAATAATATGGTGGGATATGGTGAAGTAGACTCGTGACTTGAATACTATGACCTAGGTAGACTTTGTTCAGGAATTTGGCAAGAAGTACTACAGTGCAACTTTGTTGGCAACCAAGGTGGATGAGTTCGTGACAATGGTATAAGGGAACCTTTCTATTATAGACTATGCACAGAAGTTTGATAGGTTGGCTAGGTTTGCACCTGAGATGGTACCAACTGAAGCCATGCGAGTCCAAAGGTTTATGAGAGGACTGAAGCCAATGATTACTAGAGATGTCAAGATGACCAGTGTTGAGGTGGTCAGTTATGCTAAGGTGTTGGATAAGGCACTTGAAGCATAATACTTGGAGGACAGTATATGGAAGGACAATGTTGGAAGAAGAGAGGACAATAAAAACAAGGGCTTCCATGAGGGCAATAAGAGGAAGGCCCATGGAGGACAGAGCGATGGCAATGTCAAAAGGTCTAGACCTTCATCCAAAAATAGCATCAATCATAACCACCACAACAACCGTAACAGTCACAACAATGATAGTAATCGCGCAAACCACTAGAACAACAAAGTTTAGCACCCCAACTACACTAAATGCTCGTGATGATACTTGGGAGAATGCCAAGTCGACACCAACCAATGTTACAAGTGTGGTCAAGCAGGCCATCTGAAGACAAATTGCACATAATGGATAACGGGGCAGGGCGCTAACAACCTAGAGCCAGCGAGGGTTTTTGCATTAACCCAAAAGCAATCATCCAACAGTAACACCGTGGTCACAAGTGAACTCCCTATTTCTGGTATGATATGTAGAGTCCTTATTGATTCTGGAGCAACTCACTCTTATGTTGCAAGGATTGTGATTGATAAACTGGGTATGCCTTATTAACTGTTTGAGCATAGTCTTAGTATAATGTTACCATCAGGAGACATGATGTCGTCAACTAGGTGGTTACAGTCAACATCTATAATAGTAGAGGGCAGAGAGTGCCCGTCATACTTTATATAATTAGACATACCAGAATATGATGCCGTACTTGCCATGGATTGGTTACCCAAATATGGAGGCGACGCTTGAATGTTGGCAAAAGACCGTGGAGTTCAGAGGAGAGGAAGGAGAGCTCTTTTTCTTTAGGGGATAAGTGATGGGCTTTCGTACACCCATTATATTGGCACTGGAAGCTTGGAATATGATGCAACCTAGATGTTCAGCATATTTGGCTAGTATGGTGGATAAATATAAGGAGGTATAGTTGAAACCAGAGAATGTCCACATCGTTTGTGAGTTTCCGGAAGTGTTTCCCGAGGAATTACAAGGTTTACCCCCGAATAGAGAAATCAAATTTGTGATCGAACTTGCACCAGAAACAACACTAATATCTAAAGCACCCTACCGAATGGCACCCATAGAGTTGAAGGAACTCAAGACCCAACTACATAAATTATTGGATAAGGGGTTGTTCATAAAACCTAGTCATTCTTGAAGGGGGCACCAGTCCTGTTCGTGAAAAATGAAGATGGAAGCATGAGAATGTGCATCGATTACAAAGAAATCAATAAGGTCACCATTAAGAAAAATATCATTTGCCTAGGATAGATGACCTTTTTGATCAACTACAATGGGTAGCAGTGTTCTCAAACATTGATATATGATATGAGTATCATCAGTTGCAAGTGAAGGAAGTAGACATTTCTAAAACTGCTTTCAGAACTCGCTACGGGCACTATGAGTTGCTAGTGATGTCTTTTGAACTCACTAATTCCCCAAGTATTCCTTAAATACTCTATTCATCATATCCATGAATGCTGCTGGGGCATTAGTGAGTCCAAAAGACATCACTAGAAACTCATAGTACCGGTAGTGAATTCTGAATGTTGTTTTAGGAATATTCCTTTCCTTTACCTCTAGCTGATGGTACCTGGATTGCAAATCAATCTTCGAAAACACTGCTAGCCCTTGCAGATTTCAAAAAGTTCATCTATCCTATGCAAAGGATATTTGTTCTTAATGTTGACCTTATTGAGTTCTCGATAATCGATGCACATTCTCATGCTTCCATCCTTATTTTTCACAAAGAGGATTAGTACCCCCTATGGCGAATGACTAGGTCCTACGAACCCCTTATCCAACAATTCTTGTAGTTGGGTCTTGAGTTCCTTCAACACTACAGGTTCCATTCGATAGGGTGCTTTAGTTATTGGTGCTGTTTCCTGTGCAAGTTCGATCACAAATTCAATTTCTCTGTCCTGGGGTAAACTTGGCAAATCCTCGGGAAACACTTCTGGAAACTCACAAAAAATGTGGACATTTTATGGTTTCAACTCTGTCTCCTTAGATTTATCCACCACACTTTCCAGATATGTCGAAATCCCATGCTGCATCATATTTTGAGCTTCTAGTGCTGATATAATGGGTGTACGAAAACCCCACGTTTCTCCCTTAAAAGAATAGAGTTGTCCTTCCTCTGGTCTGAACTCCACGGTCTTTTGTCGACATTTTATTATCACTCCATATTTGGATAACCAATCCATGCTGAGTATGGAATCATAGTCTGGTATATCTAACTCTATGAGGTCTGCCAAGCACTCTCTTCCCTCTACTAAAATAGATGCTGACTGTAACCACCTAGTTGACGACATAATGTCTTCTGATGGTAACATTGTACTAAGACTATGCTCAAACAATTTACATAGCATACTTAGTTTATCAATCACATTCCTAGCAACATAAGAGTGAGTCTCTCAAGAATCAATAACGACTCTACATATCATACCAGAAATAGGGAGCTGACCTGTGACCACGGTGTTATTATTGTTTGATTCCTTTTGGGTCAATACAAAAACCCTTGCTGGCACTAGGTTTTTTTTACTACCCTACCTTCCACTGTGAGCAATCCTTCCTTAGATGGCCTACCTAACCACACTTGTAACACTTGTTGGTGCCTCCTTGACACTCTCCCAAGTGTCGTCACTAGCATTTAGGGCAATTGGGGTGCTCAACTTTGTTGTTCTGGTGATTTCTGCGGTTCTGATCATTGTTGTGACTGTTACGGCTGCTGTGGTTGTTATGATTGTTGCTATTTTTGGCTGCGGGTATAGGCCTCTTGTCATTGCCACTGCTTTGCCCTTCATGGGTCTTCCTTTTATTGCCCTCATGGAAGCCCTTGTTTTTATTTGCCTCCCTTCTTGCAGCACTGTCTTTCAATATATGGTCCTCCAAGTATTCCACTTCAACTGCCTTATCCAACACTTCTGTATAATTAACCACCTCAGCTCTGGTCATCTTTACATCTCTAGAAATCATTGGCTTAAGTCCCCTCATAATCATTTGGACCTGCATGGCTTCGGTTCGTAGTATCTCAGGTGTAAACCTAGCCAGCCTATCAAACTTTTGTGCATAGTCGATATTAGAAAGGTTCCCTTGAACCAATGTCACGAACTCGTCCACCCTGGTTGCCAAAACAGCTGCACTGTATTACTTCTTGTCAAATGCTTGTACAAAGTCTGCCCAGATCATAGTATTCAAGTCACATGTTTGCTTCACAACATCCCACCTTATTCTTTTGTCCAACTTGAGTAGGTGAGTTGCACGTGAAACCCTGTGATGATCGTTCAACTCCATGTGATCAAATATGGCTTCTACTGACTTCAACCAATCCTCTGCCACCATAGGGTCAGCTTTCCCTTTGAAACTAGGTGGGGCTTGCTTTCTGAAGTGCTTAGAGACTGGCTAAATCCATAAGCCATAGGAAGTGGTGCAGGTGGTGGTATTGGAGGCTCAGGCTGTGCCACCGGTACATGAGGTGCTTGGGGTACTTGCTTGGCTTGAGCCAACTCCTCATCCCTCTGTCTCAATTATTCCCTCAGGAATTTCTGTAGCGTTAGGACTTGCAGAGGAACCTCTTCCTCAACCTCTACCTCTTCCCCTACCTCATCTTGCTCCTCTTGCTCTCCTTAACATTATGAAATTTTAAGGCACCAAAAGAAAGTAATAAGAGAGGATAAACTGCAAAATTGTTTGGTTACTTATAGTAATTTGCGAAAGTTGTCATACATTCTCATATCCACACCATTTCGAGTTCACAAAAGAGAAATATTAAACCATAATATCCAAAGTTTGTTCAAAATTATTCCAAAATTCAAACAACCAATAAAGTGTTTAAATAACCATAAGAAAAATCCATAAGTTCTTTAGGGTTTTTAAGAGAAGTCCCAATTTATTCGTTAACATTTATTGAGGGGAAATTTGAGATGGGCTCTAGTCCTCACTCATGGACTCGTCCTCTGAGTTGTAGTTGAAGATGTTTCCCAGTACGTGGAAGTAATCAGGAGCGCTAGCCAATGTCCTCATCGTAGTGCTCACTTTTGGTTTGGCATGCACTACTTCCTGATGCGCCATTTCCCCTTCCAGATCATGCACCATCTCGAGTCGTTCCTCCATCTCTCTATTGTTCTTCTTTACCATGACCGGCTCCAAATAACTAAAATTGTAATTGTCTACAAAGTCGTAAATCATGTATTCGAATGTGCTGAATTCCAAATCATCTAGGACAACATCGTGCCATGCCATGGTCAACTAGAGGAGACCCTCGAGATAATGAACAATGATTCCCTTAGCACCGAGTACTGCTCTATGGGCTACAACAACACCTCTCTTTTGTTAATCAATCCTTGAATACGATCGCAAACTACCGTTGTCATTTTCAGTACAGCAATCCTCCAATCGTTGTGATCCTCATCGAGTTGAACCTTAGGTATCATGCAAATCTGTTTGAATAATTGTTCCTAAGTGGTTCTTATAATTGGAGGCATCTTTCTAAACTACAATTACAAAACTACAAAATTTAAAAGCAAGAAAAATAAAGATAACATTTAGAGCAAGTACTTACGACGGGGTGAGTTGAGATTTTCCCATCCTTAACATGTATGGGGAGGGTCCTTGAAAACATGAACAACCTGACTTTGATACCATTTGTAAAGCATCCTATTCTATTACTTTGTAAAAACGTCTCTTACCTATAAATAATTAGAAAAATACCACTTAAAAGATAAATTCAGTGGCACATTGATGAAACATGCAAGTTTGGGCTCAATAGTTTAAAATAAAAATAAGCGCCCATATGCAATGTATAACGAAAATAAAAGGTTTAAGTTGTTAGGAACAAATTTCCTAATACGCAGCAGAATTGTGTGATGGGTTGTCCTAGTGTACAGCAAAACAAGAAGAGAATAAACATGCTGATCCATTAATATACATACATTAATCATAAACAAGAAGAGAATAAAGAACATACATCTTGATGCCTATCAAGTGTCATTGCTATCTCTTCGTAAAATAAATGATCTTCCTATCCAAGCTGCTCCAAGGTACTCACACCAAGATCTTCTACACCTCAAGAAGTGTGTGGGCACTTAGAGAATAAAAGAAGGTATATTTCTGATTCAACTTGATGTACTGAACACATGAGATCAAGAGAATATGCTTGAGATTGGTTCTGTAACTTTTTCAGGAAGAGATGGAAAGTTTTGTTCTTTTATTTTAGAGCGAATAATTGAGTATATTGTTATTTTCTCATAAATATAAAGAAAATATTTAAATTTAAAAAATAAATATGTAACCAATTACAATTTATCTTTTAATTAATTAATTATCTTATTAATGAAAATGTCAAAACTGTCTTTTGTAATATTTCATCAATTAATTAATTAAATAAATAAAAGTGAAAAAAATCAACTACTTGATTTCTATAGCTGCACACCACACACAATCCAGGGACTATGTGTGTCGTGCAGTACCCCATAAAATAGGGGGCTTTATTTTCTCAACCATTATTTAATTATTTTAACAATGTAAACATCAAAACTAACTTTTGACTTATCCATTAATTAATTAATTAAATAAATAGAAGTGAAAATTCCAATCTTGATATTTTACTATACTACATGCCCAAGTAAGTCCATGTGACTCCTTGGTGCGTGTACCTCCTTACAAAATAGGGTCCAAGATTTTTTCCATAATTATTTTTTCAAACTACCTTATCAGATAAAATCCAACAACTTGATAATTAATTCAAGAATTTATTATCTTTTTAATTAATTATCACATATAATTAATTATTTGAATAAGTATTAATCTTTTAAATTCAAATCAAATTTGAACTTGTCTGATTATTATCTCCCACTCAAATAATGATATTTAATTAATTCTACTCATTAATTAAAACCAATTTTAATTAAGTATTAATTTTGAAAATTTAATGTTTATTTTATTATAATTTAAAAAATTATAATAAATTAATTATTTATATAATTTAAAAAATTACTCAATAATTAATTTTGATAATTACAACTAATTTGTAATTAATTAATTAATCACTATTATCACATAATTACATATTTGGCCCGAAGAACAAATTTCTTCTTAAATAAGTCTTTTTACCACTTTACCCTTTATATCAACTCTTGCCTTGAATAGTGTTGATAGAGCTGTTGTGTGGACCTATGGACCTATAATTCCATGCTCCAATAAATTTGTGATTATTAATTAAACTCTTTAATTAAATAATCTAAATTAGTAATCTCATGATTACTCCACTATAAATATGAGACTACACTCTCATAATTATAGACATTTCATTTACTGAGTACTTTATAACAATAAAGTGTCCATTAATATAATCATCACATACAAATTAAACCTCTAATAATGGTTCATAATTAAGCAAGAATAAAATTACTGTTTTACCCTTTTAATTATATCTTGTTTCCTTAAGTACCATCAACTTTACTAGTGAATGTTACTTCATAACCAAATTATGAATTTGAGCTCAATAAACTTTGAGTCCCAAAAGTCAACCCTTAATAGAACCATTATTCAATCTCTTATGAGAAGGTATGGATTCCATTTATGTATACTATGTCCTTAGCCATTTACATTAATGAGTTCCCAAAACAAAAGTTTCTAGCCTAACCATTCTGACAGACTCTAACGAGTGAATCAAAGAACTCATATAACATAAACAAGAGTACATAGTAACTTCAAAATTAAGATCTATTTGAATATGATCATCAGTTGATATATTTAATTAATACTTCGAAATTATATTTAACTAAGTATTAATAAACATATCCGGTCCAGTTCTATATATTCTGTAATATATAAAGTGCCTCCACTAAAGTGTCCTACCACACTAGTAATCCAAATCTAGATCACATGTATTCATAATACTTGGACTGTACCTGCAGTCATTAGTCTAAAGATTCCATAACTTTATCTTATTGCGAACTATCCAAGTTTATTCATCTCAAACACAATCCTCCCGTACCATTACATGGTTGAGATCACATATATGAACTTATGGATTTTTCTGATATTTACTTAATGTTATCACAGAATAATATAGTCCATAAAATATATGCATAACAAATTCAATTTATTTATTTATTTATTTATTAAAACAATGTCTACTACATATGCTTTCAAGGCACAATTCCCAACATAAGTCCCATTGGCATATTTAAAAATATAGTCCATAACATAGTTCTTTAAAACTCGGCGCTTATGTTGATCGTTTATTCGGTGATAGGAAACCCTCACACCATACACACTCAGAAGTTGGAACTCTCCATATCATAGCGCGTGCCAGAGGGAAACCTTATTTATTACCTGAAATGGAGAGAGTGAGGAGGTGAGCTAAAAGCCCTGTAAGGAAGTACAACAAAATCAAAGACAAGACAAGAACGACATGAATAACATAACATAACAATTCATAATATTACCATACTGATATCTAATAATCATAAATGAAACATAATCATACATCACATTTACTTCAACATAAGCATATTTTTTGTGATCATGGCACCTCTGTTGTCCATGTCACATCTTGAGGTAACCAGTATAATTGGGCTAGTAAAACCTCATATACTAGGTAAACAGGATCTCAGTTCCTTTAATAACCTCGACGCTTTCACCCTTTGAGTTACGTCATATCCTTAGCAACTCTTTTGTTGCATTGCGTTAAGCATGCTAGCAACCTTCTCTTTTCATTAATCATACAAAAACATGTAATATGTTTCACATCAAAACAAAGAATATAAACGTGGCATCATACTTGTCATAACATATCATGATAGAATTCTACTTTTCCATATCACATGATTTATCATCAAAACATAGCATCATCATTTACATAGCACATTTTTTTCGTAACATACAAGTCTTACCATATCATGACATAAACATAGAAATTCTATCTAACTTCCTTACCTAAGGTCTGAGAAAAGAAAAAAATGAGAATACGTCACAACGAGCCTTTCATCATAATCAAACGTTCTTCTCTTAGAATCACATAAGACTACTCATGCCCAACTTACATACCCACAAAAAATTGCATGTGTTTTAAATGTGAAAATTCATAAATATAGTGTGGAAAATCACATTTTCATATATATTATTTACAACTTAAATTACTGATGTGTAGGACTTATTCATCTTAAATAAAATAATCATTGTATCTTAACAACCCAAAGTTTCGACAACTAATAATTTGTCTTAAAAATCACAAATAAATTTAAACCATAATCTTTTTCACATTTTAAATAAAAAAAACTACACATAAATAATAGTGTTAAAAATACATATTTACAGTTTGAAATTACCACAATTATCATATACATAGCTTACAGTTTAATTTTATTTTATGCACTAGTTTTATTTATCTCATTTAAAAGAGTTTTCTTACTATTAACCAAAATTTATGAATTATTTATTCAATCAAAATCACAAACTTGGACTAAAACTATAATTTTCTTTCATAAAATATACAAAACAATCTGCATGTATTAATTTGATAAAAAAACAACATTAACGTGTGAAATAATATGCCCTTTTATTTACTTAAAATCAAATACCACTTGAGGCATCACATGTACATTTCCAAACATTATTTCACCATAATCATCACAAAATATATAAAAAAACAGCAAGCACAATTAAAAGAAAATCACTTTTAATCATGTTTAAACAAATGCTTAGACCAAAACTTCAAATACCAATTAGATCATCATTTGTAAGAGACTTAAAACAAATTCCCAAATTAACAAAATAGCCTAGCATGATTCTAATGATTATATGTGACATTAAATAAATAAAACAACATGCAATGATAACCCCTATAGGCCGAAACCCACATGAAAAATAATCATAAAAAATATACCAATAATCTCATCCACATTCACATGAACCCTAGCATGTTTCTACACCTCTTTTATGCTATTTAATATTACAATTAGCATGCAATAAAAAAATAAAACTATCCTAAATCATACACACAAGGCCAAAAATTTCATGCACCAATCATGAATACAATACCAATAAACCCATTCCAAAACCCTGATATCATCACCCCTTCCATCAACATCCATCAAAGCATGACCAAACCCAAAATACAACCAAATCACAACATGGCTAGAATTCCCTATCATTCATGGCCAAGATCAAAAATCAAACCACTATCAATAATGAAATACTCTACAAGACAATAATCAAAGTTATGATTTACTACCTACTTGTGATGATCAAGACTCAAAATATGGAAAAATGTTAATCACCTTGTTAGTACACCTAGGGCTTTTCGAACCCTCACAAGCTGAAAAAGGCAACCAACAACAACCAAGAGCAAAAACATTGCAAATCAAAAGAAAAAAAATGAGGACATGAACTAGAGAATCAAAATACAAAAACTCAAACACATACCCTAGGATTTGAAGTCATTTTCTCTTCTTCTCCTCCTCCTACTTTCTCTTATTTCCTTCTTTCTTTCTCTCTCTATCTCACACACACACTCTCTCTCTTCTCTCCTCTAGCCATGGGTACCAAGAGCCAAAATGGATCTCTTCTTTCTTTCTTCCCATTTATTTATCCCTAGAGATAGTAGCTAGCCTAAAGGGAATGGGAAAGTTTCCCAAACCTAATCCCTTTTTCCTTGATTTGTTTTATTTGATTTTCTTAAACAAAGAAATTCACAAATAAATTAAAAGAAGAAAATCCTTGTCTTTTCCAATTTGTCAAGCTATCATCAATTTAATCCATTTAAAACCCAAACCAAATAGGAAAAGGAGACCACCCCTTTCCCATTATCTTACACGCCCAACTCTTTATTTTTCCTCTTTTTTTATTTTCTTTTTAATTCCTTTAATAAATAAAATAAAAGGAAATTAAGTGTAGAAAATACTATTGCAGGCTCACCATGCACATGCACACACCTATTTCCTCAAGTGCATCACTACTTACCATGCACCTTGGTGCATTAAACCCAAACTCATTTTACTTAAAAATTAAATTAATAAATAAATAAAACAACTAACAATTAAATTCACATAATTCCTACCAAACAATTAAAATAATTTCTAACACTTAACAATTATTAATACCTTAAAGCACAAAATTTATTAATCTAAATAAGAATTGGTGGTGCGCTACATTCTCTCTCTTCTCTCATCATCTCTTAAAGAAAAATCAAGAACAAAAGGAAAAAAAGATTGAAGCTTGAACCCAAGTTTTTCTTCTTTCTTCTTCCTTCTTCTCTTGGCTCAACCCTAGGCTTACCTATACCCATTAGTTTATGAGTTTGTACGCACTCAAAGGCAGGTTTTAGAAGCTTAATGTCTTTCATGAAAGTTTATTCAAAGGGTTCATAGTCTATGCATGTGTTCTAGAACACTCAAACATGTAAGCCTAGCTCAAATTCATGTTTTTCTTGGCTTCCTTTCCATCTTTTCTTAAGTCTATGAGTAATCTAACATATGTAATGTTGGGGAAGTGATTTGAAGGTAGATGAAAAATTTATAAGAGGTTGAACAGGCTAGGGAAAACCAAAATCGAAAGCTATAACACCATAGATAATTTTTTTGTCATTTTATGCTTTGAGGATTAGGAATAATCTGAGTTGCATGTATATTTTGTAGTATTTAATCTCTTTATGATGATGTAATAATTTATATTATTATGTTTGATGATGCATGCATGTTGGTTGTGATGATTTTTAGTTGAGGAATCTAAAGTTCCTCTAGGGTCTGTGTAGAAAGCATGCTGTCAATGTTTAAGTCTTAACTTCCAAAGGGTCAAGCATGTCTTGAACGTGCCGTTTCTATAATTTGTTATTACTATTGTATTTTTTAGGAAGAGCATATGATTTTAGACTCTTAAAATGTTTATAAATATTTTGTATTTACAAATGTATGGTCATTTTAAAAATATGGTGCAACCGGGAAATTTTTGTATTTCCACTTGTAGGTCCAATTTTTGAATAGTAATTTAACCAAGAGAAAATACTCATTTTTACCTAAAATTTGACAAGGAAGTTCATGATATACTCAAGATTGACTCAGGAAAGTTTTACAAAAAAATAACAAGGGGTATAAAATTATAACATGCCAAAGTTGGTAAGAAAATCTGGACTTTGAAAATTGGTCAGTTTGACCTATGAATTTTAGACATGTTTCACCAAGAAAATATGATATTTTTTACCTAAAATTTTGTGAGAACATTATTAATATAAGAAAATTTTGGTAAATAATTGACTAGTAAAGTTTAACACATGTCTTACCAAATTTAGAGTTTTAGACTAAAAATAAAAAGTTTTTACACTTGGTAAAAATTATATTTTTGACACTTCAAGTATACAGTGAGTTTATGATTAATATAAACTTTTTAAAGATTTAAAATTATCACTTAAGAAATGGTTAGGATTAATTTGGAAATTAAAAAATATATTTAGTAGCTAATTGATTTATTTTTATTGAAAAATAAATGGTGTCCAAAGTCCTAAAATTTAAAGAAAAAAGTTGAATCAAATTTTATCTTTTCTAAACGTAATTTTAGGACATCAAGAATCAATTAATTTATAATGACGTTGTTTTAAGTTATTTTTCCTAATTAATTAAAATTTACTCATTTTCTAAAGTGGGCTAAAACTTAAATAAAACTTAGAATTTTTTACTAAATAAACATTTATTTTTCCTCAAAAGAAATTTAAAAGATTAATTAGTTTTTCTAAATTAATAAACAACTAAAGTTTTGATAAAATTCACCGACCGTTAAGTAGAATTCGACTAGGACCGAAACTTTAGTGAGCTATATGGAAAGTTAAAAGCATAGTCGAGCCTAGGTATCGAGGCCATAGGATAGGTCTTCCCGAGACTTAGAATAATAGTCTCAGGATCGTAACTTCAGATCCATTTATTAGTTTAAACTCAGTAAGGATTTATATCCCTACTAAATTATTAGTAGTGACTTAAATGCCCAAAAATTATAAATTAATCAATGTATGCTATATGAATAAGTAAAATATTGGCTAACCGAAATGGAAATACAATTGGATAAGGGAAATCTCGTTTTGCGCTAAGGAATCCAAGTAACTCAACTTTTATTTTGCTGGCTACAACATAAAATTACTTGTGTAATGTGTGTTAGAATAGGGACATGTGGATGCTAAAAATTCTATACTTGTGAAAAACCCAAATCTCGTGCCAAGGTCTTGTGAATGCCTAAGTACCTACATGCGCATACACCCCTAGACGAGTGTTGGGCAGCCTCCCTAGGCGAAGCCCTGTTAGCCACATGAGACCCCCGTCTCGCGCACTATGCGTTCGGCCGATGCACATCGCGAGGCCCCCCATCTCGTGCCTCATGCGCTCGGCTGATGCACCTCGCGAGGCCTTCATTAGGCACCTCGGGCCACAGGCCCCTGCTGCGCGCCAACACCTCGCGAGACACCATCTCGTACCCTAGGCCTTCGCCTCACGACCGCGCTTCGCGCCACAGGCCCCAGCCACGCGCCAACGCCTTGCCAGGCAGCATCTCGTGCCCCAGGCCTCTGCCTCGCGACCCCGCCTCATGCCACAGGCCCCTGCTGAACGCCAACGTCTCGCGAGGCATACCCTCGCACATGGTCCTTCCCCCCGTGATGGGCACCTCTTGGCTCTAGCCTCCCATGCCTATTGGGATCGTGTCTCACATGATGACCCATAAAGACTTCAACACTTAAAGGTTAAAAGAGCAGGATCCATTGTGAGGATAAGAAAACCTATGAATGACTCAAAGAGATCATACGGAAATGAAGTACGTAAGGGGGTACAACCCCGAAGACCCCAGGTGTCTGACCCTAAACACCACGCCAGACAAGTAGTGGTCATACGAGAAAGGTACCTGATGTGGTTCTTCCCAGCCAACCTATGACGTTCGTACTAAACAGATAGTGGAGGTACAACTAGGTACTATAGTGGTGGTGCTCCCATAGACCCTTGGCATGTACTGGAGTTTACCACCACGCTCCTGGCACCACTATGATAACTCTAGAAATTAGAGTTATTTTACCACATTTTTTTAAGCTAAAAATGATTTAGTTCTTAAGTTTTTAATTAAATTATTAAGTTTTAATTACTGTTTGAATTTATTAGCTTTATTATAATTTTATAGATTTTTGTGTATTTTTATTGTTATATTATTGTAAAATGTTATGGCTTAATTATTTAAAATTAATATTGTTAAGTTAGGAATAAAAAGATGCAATTTTGAGCTTAAATGTTTAAGTAAATTAAATCTTAATTAATATTTTCATTGAACTTTTATTGTATATTTCATTATTGAAAATATTTAGTTTTAATTTAATTTATGTTTGTTTTATAGGGAATTTTTTGTATGTTATTTGCTCTTGAAAAGCAAGAAGAATGGTGAAAAAATGGCATTTCTATAAAGAAAAAGCAAGGAATGTGGCATTTTTCTCCAGGCCCAAGCTAGGCCCACGCAAGCTCACCAGCCCAGGCTCGCCTGCTACAGTACCGCTCCTCACCAGCCAAGGCCCGGTTGCCTCCAAACTCCACCAGCACCCATCCACTTCACACATAACACCTCAACCAAAGCACTCTTCCACCATTCTCCTCGTCAGCTGGCACCACCTGAAGCCTCCAAAGCTCCAACGCCAGCCGTGTATCTCCATCCCATCCTCAGCTCTCCTCTCCACAAAGCAGCCAGCAGGCCCGCCTGGCCCAATCTCCTCCACATGCCTCACCAAAGTTCCTTCAGCACCCAGCCGAGCATCACTCTTCTCCCTACCCATTCGGCCCAATGACAAGCCTGAATCCAGCAACTTCAACCACAGCCCAACACAGCTTGCCTCTTCCAATCACAGCCAAAACGCAAGGCCCATCTGCCTTTTGACCAGTCCAAAGAAAAAAAAAAACTAGTATTTTTCTGAATTAGTCAAAATCACCAAATATCCAAAAATAACATTTTTCTTCCGAATGTCTTTCTTCTTTCACTCAAATATCAATTCACTCTTCCCTATTTTTCTTACCTAAATAAACATTCCTAATTCATTTTTTTTACCCTAACTTTTCACTAATCTTTTACCCAACCAAACATTTCATCTTTCCAATACTCTTACACTTACTCTATTTATCCTACCACTTCCCAACACAATTAAATTAATCAATTTATTTATTTTAATTTGATTAATTTAATCTCCATATTTTGCCTATAAATAGAGTCTTGTAAGACCATTTGGGGAGCTCTTCTTCTTCATCTTTTTTTCAACTTCTTCTACACTCCATATTTCTCTCTTCTTTTCACTATTTTCTATCTACCATTTTCATCTTTTGAAGAGCATGTCAAGTATGTTATTTTGTAATTTTTATTTCAATCTAGTTATGAGCTTCTAATCTTTTTCAAAGGTTATTAAGATGATGATGAAGCAAAACGTAACTAGATAGTATTTTTTTTGTTGTATGTTGATTTCCCATTTGTGTAACATTGTTTATGGATTTTTCTATCAAAGATATGCATTTTTCATCTATTATTGAGTGTTAAAGCATATTACACTTAGTTCTTCATTATCCAAAAATATGATATTCTTTGATTAAATGTTTTTCATTAAATTGTTCACATCTAATTCTTAGAGCATAAGTATCATATTTTGCCTAAACATAATCTCTTTGATTTTTTGTAGTTTCATTAGGTTGCAACACAACTAATGCTTAGAAATTATATCTTATATAAGTGAAGAAGAATCCTACATTTTTTAAAGAGTAACTTGTGCTTGAATAGAAAATATATTTTGAAAAAATATATAGTGTGATTTATTTCAACTATATAAAAACTTGGGAATCAATATACTTATAAATACTATTGAACTTGCATTTTGTGGATTCTAATATCTTAATAATCTTATTTTACATATATCATTTGAAAACCATTTTTCTATTTAATCTTAAATAATTTTATTACTTGTCTTTTATTTTTCTAAAACAAAATCTCATCAAATATTTGGAACTAGGTTAAAATATTATTGCTTTGTTTGAAATAGTTTCTTTTGATGTTAGTCAACTCCCATGGGTTCGACCTCGTACTTACATGAACATTATATTCCGAAACGAATCGTGCACTTGCGAGTTTAAATATTAAAACACCCTCTTTTGGGATCAACACACTACCATCTATAGACTGCATATGCAGAGTTGTGTCCCCAGGGACCACCATGTACAGTGAGCCAATAGTGCTCTACTATAAATATAACCTCCCTTCACCTGAGATGTGGGGAGATTTTTTGGAGAATTTTGGAACCAGTTATTGTTAATGAAAAGAGATATTGAACATTCTCTCCATTTTTCATTCTAGAATTCCAGCATTTACATTTGATGTTCTTGAGATTGTAAGGAAGTTTGCCTGAAGTTTAGTGAGTTTAAAGTTCACTTCTTTTACAACTCCAAAAGTTCTTGATCTAACTTTCTTGACGAGTTCTTACCATCAACAGTTTGGCGCCGTATGTGGGATGGAAAAATGCCAAGCCACTGTTCTTCTATTGATTCTGGTAGAGAAAGATGCCAAGACGTTCTAAGCATCCGAGAGATCACGAGAGGTTGAGGTCCACCTCAATGGAGATCAGTTGAAGACCTCCACGATGAATCCTCTGCCACTCAAAAATGTGGATGCGCCAAAGGAGCCCAGGGTTCCTAAAGATGAAAGGGAGGCTTCGTCCCCAGCTGTCCAGCCTGATGAGAACCGTCTGAGACCAGTGCCTGCTCTCGTGGGAGATGCCGAAGAGTTTTTACCCCCAAGGCCACCGCAGGTGCCAAACTCTGGCTGGAAAGATCCGGGTCCATCAACTCGCAGGCCTGACAAGAGTCCTCGAGTACATTCCATAAGCTTGAGCTCTAGGTCTTGATTTTACGAAGAGAAAATACGCGAATTACACCAGAAGAACCAAAGATTAGAAACCACCTTAGAGAATATGCAAGAGGTGTTGAATGGCCTGCTACAAGGAAAATCAAGCATGCCACTTCCTAGACGAAAGGAGAAAGGCTTAGAGGGTGGAGAAGCTACAGTCCCTGTGGATGATGGGAGGAATCGACTCTCCACTAGTAATACCCCTCGGACAAAGCAGCATGAACGTCCCAGACAGGCGAAGCAGCCCAAGAGGCAAGAGCGGAAGAACAACACTAACCCTCATAATGAAGTCGAAGTCACTTCAAGGGAAACCCCCTCGGACTTAAGGGAAGAACTCAACAAGAAAAGAATGAACGAGGGGACTACACCTCCTATGGCTCCCCAGGAAGACAAAAGGAAAGGAAAGGCCAACCCATCCAACTTGAGAGACTCATTGAACAAAAGGAGACAAGACCTAGATACCGAAATGAGGAGCTTCCAGAGAAAGATAATCACCGCATCTGGAGGGCACGCTGTTGAGGATGAGTTCGACTACGAATCACCCCTTAGGGAAATCCAAGCCATTCGGCTCCCAACCAACTTCAAAGAGCTTCACATGACCCCTTATGAGGGAAATACGAATCCCAAATACCATCTAGATGCGTTCAATGACCTAATGAAATTGAGAGGAATTAATAGCAAAGCCAAATGCTACTGCTTTGCTGTCACGTTAAAGGGACCTGCGTACAAATGGTTCAAAAGGCTCTGGCCAAGGTCCATCAGGTCCTAGCAACAATTTTCTGATGAATTTGTCCAACAACATCACGCTGTGCATGATTACACTATGCTAGGCACCAACCTCGCTAATGTAAAACAAGGAGAAGACGAGAGCCTAAAGAGCTATATCCACAGGTTCAATATGGAGGCATCCAAAGTAGAAATCTTAGCCCGTGGGGAGTAAAAAATGGCCATTATGGCTGTAGTGTGCCCAGGTAGTAAGCTGTGGGATAACATGCTTAAGAGGGAGGTCACTTACTTAGATGATTTCTACTAAGGGGCACAGAAATACATCCGTGTCGAGGATGGTCATGGAAGCCTTAAGGCCGGAAAAGGCAGGTCACCTCCAAAACCCTCAATCCGTGAAGCCTAAGTAGTGCAAAGAAGAAGACGGTCTACGAAGGGTCGAGAGATGATCAGCCTCGGAAGCCCCAACACATGGATGAACGTAGACATACCCTCTACACCTTTTACATTGACCTAATGCACGCTAGGAAGCATATCTTCGTCACGAATGAGAATCAAGTCCCCTCCAGGAGACCCCCGCCAACGAAGAAAGATCGATCAAAAAGAGACCCCAGTAAATATTGTCAGTATCATAAAGATATTGGCCATACCACCGCAGAATGCACTCATTTCAAGATAGAAATCGAAGACCTTATACGCGGGGGACACTTGGGTAGATAAGTTTGCAAAGAAAACCAAAGACTGGAAGAAGGAGTTCCCTCACCATGGGCACGAGATATAGCCCTGGAGGTGCAAGGAGAAGTTAGGACCATCTTTGGAGGGCCAGCGTTTGAAGGCGAATCGAGGAAGAGGTGAGATAAGTATGCTAGGGAAGCCAGGCGAAGTCCACCTCCATGCATCTTAAGTTTCGAGCAACGCCCCCCAAAGAGTTTTAAGGGGGAGAACGACTCGATAACCTTAACCAAAGAAGATGCACGGGGTGTGCATTTTCCTCACAGTGATCCCTTGGTGTTGACTGTACAACTTGCTAACATGCGGGTGCATCGGGTCCTGGTGGACAATGGTAGCTCCGTAGACATCCCGAATTGCCCAGCTTTAGAGAAGATGGGATTGAACATCAGGCACCTAAAGCCCTGTAATACCTCCCTGTATGGATTTACAGGAGATTCGATACAACCCATAGGCACAATTGAGTTAGCCCTCACCATGGGAGAATAACCCCGACAAACCACCATAATGACAAACTTTTTCGTGGTACACTGCGCCTCGGCCTTCAATGCAGTATTAGGGAGACCCTCCCTAAGAGAATTGAAGGCGATAACCTCAATATATCACTTGTCCATAAAATTCCCGACTTCTGGGGGAATATCGAGCATGAAAGGGGAGAAAAAGGAAGAGGGGGAATGTTATAGCACATCCCTCCGCACAGCCATAAAGCCGTCAGTGCCTATGGAAATGGTAGTACATGGAAGCGCAAACCCGCACGAATTAGACCCATGTTCCACAGAAGAGCCCAAGGCCAAGCCAGTAGAGGAGTTGGAAGAGGTCACAGTTATGAATGAGCCGTTGAGGAAGTTGAAGGTAGGGAGAAAACTTCCGGATATCGTGAAGGTAAAGTTGGTAGAATTTCTAAAATTTAACCTCGATGTGTTCACCTAGAGTCATGAGGACATGGTGGGGATAGATCCATTAATCATGTGCCATCACTTGAACATCGACTTCAAAGCAAGGCCTGTGAGGCAAAAAAGGAGGGCGCTAGATCCAGAAAGATACGCAGCCCTGAAAGAAGAAGTTGCAAGTTGAAGGAAAATGGGTTTATCTGAGAAGCATTCTACCTAGTATGGGTATCCAACCCAGTTTTACTCCCAAAGCCCAATGGAAAGTGGAGGACTTGCGTGGATTTTATTGACCTCAATAAAGCCTGCCCAAGGAAAACTTCTCGCTTCCTAGGATAGATCAGTTGGTAGACGCCACGATTCGGCACGAGCTACTCAGCTTCATGGATGCATATTCTGGGTACAATCAAATACCCATGAACCCAGCTGATGAGGAGCACACTTCATTTATAACAGACAATGGGCTTTATTACTACAAGGTGATGCCTTTTGGGTTAAAAAATGCAGGTGCTACTTATCAAAGGTTGGTAAATAGAATGTTTGCAAATTGGATAGGAAGAAATATGGAAGTATATGTAGATGATATGTTGGTAAATACATGGAGGGTAAAAGAGCTCACAAGCGACATCGGTGAGATGTTTGACACCCTCCAAAGATTCAGAATGAAGCTAAACCCACTCAAGTGCACCTTTGGAGTTTCGTCAGGGATGTTCCTCAGTTTTATGGTGAATTCCCGAGGTATCGAGGCCAATCCTGACAAAATTAGAGCATTATTGGAAATGAGCAAACCACGAAACAAGAAGGAGGTGCAATGCTTGACAGGGAGAGTAGTAGCTTTCAACAGGTTCATTTTCAGATCCACCGACAAGTGTCTCCCCTTCTTCAACATCCTAAAAGGGAACAAAAGGTTCACTTGGGATGAAGATTGTCAGGAAGCCTTCACTAAGCTAAAGGAACACCTCAAAAAACTGCCCCTTTTGGCTAAGCCAGAAAAAGGGGAAAGATTGTACCTGTACTTAGCAGTGTCAGAGCATGTCATAAGCGCCGCCTTAGTCAAAGGAGAAAAGAAGCATCAATAGCACGTATACTATGTCAGCTAGCTGTTGGTAGACATAGAAACCTGGTACCCAGAAATGGAAAACTTAGCATATGCCTTAGTAGTGGCTTCACGAAAGCTAAGGCCCTATTTAAACGCTCCTGCTATTGAAGTGTTCACCAACACCCCTTTGCGTCAAGTCTTGCATAAACCAGAGACTTCAGGAAGGTTGCTAAAATGGTCAATTGAATTAAGTCAGGTTGACATCATTTATACCCGAAGAAACTCGATCAACGGGCAGGTACTTACAAATTTTATAGTCGAATTTGCCTACCAACCCCATGAGGGAGAAATAGAAGAAAATGAACTAACTTGTGGAGGGGAAAAGCAACCTGAAGAATGGAGCCTCCATGTAGACGGGGCGTCCAACAAAGGAGGAGTTGGCGCTAGCATAGTAATGACAGGACTTGAGGGACATAAGATGTATTGCGCATTAAGATTCAGATATGGAGCTTCCAACAATGAAGTAGAATACGAAGCACTCCTGGCTGGCCTGCGACTAGCCTAGGAGCTGAAGGTAACGCATTTGCATGTCTTTAGTGACTCACTGTTAGTAGTATTTCAGGTGAAGGGCGAATATCAAGCTAGAAACCCAAAAATGGCTGCATACCTGGCCAAAGTAAAAGGGTATTTGGATTAGTTCGAAAAGTACACCATATAATAGATCCCAAGAGAGAAAAACACGAATGTCGATGCTCTCGCAGAACTCGCCTCTACCCGAGACGAGGATACGCTTGAGTCCATCCCTGTCGAATAACTTTCCACGCCAAATATAGCAGAAAAGGAGTTTCACATGGTCAATACTCCTGAGGAGTCATGGTCCACACCCATCTCGAGGTACTTAAGTGATGGAACGTTGCCTTTGGACAAAAAGGATGCCCTAAGCTAATTTACAAAGCTGCCCAATACACCCTAGTAGATGGAGTATTGTATAAAAGAGGCTCCCCCCCCCCCCCCCCCTTCACTCCTACGGTGTATAGACAAGGATTAGGCTTCGAAGGTTCGGCAAAAGATACACGAAGGAGAATGTGGAAATCATGCTAGGGGGAAATCCATGACAAAAAAGGCCATACAACAGGGGTATTATTGGCCTACAGTGGAAAAGGATGCAAGCGATTTCGCGAGAAGATGCGACCAGTGCCAACGACATGCGAATTACCCCAGCCAGTCACCAAATAAGCTGGTGAGCATGACTAGTATGTGGCCCTTTGCTGTGTGGGGAATCGACTTGATTTGCGCGTTACCAACAGGAAGAGGGGGAGCGAAGTGCGTTGTTGTAGTAGTCGATTACTTTACTAAGTGGGTTGAAGCAGAGCCTCTAGTCAATATAATGGCTAAGCAAATCACCACCTTTGTCAACAAGTTTATCGTCTGCAGGTATGGAGTACCCTACAAGATATTCTCTGACAACGGGACCCAGTTTGAAGGGGGATTATGCGACGAATATTGCAGAGAAAGGGGGATCAAGAAGAGTTTCTCTGCTGTATTACACCCGCAAGCCAATGGTCTAATGGAGCCCATCAACAAGATCCTAAAAAGGAACCTGAAAACAAAATTGGAGAAGTTGAAATGAGTGTGGGTTGAAGAACTGCCCAATGTGCTTTGGGCCTACAGAATCACCCCCCGTTCCACTACTGGAGAAACGCCTTTCACCTTAGCCTATGGGTACGAGGCTGTTCTTCCAATAAAAATGAAAGCCAACTCCTTTCGTATACAAGCATATGATGACAAGACTAACCATGCAACATTGGCTGAAAATTTTGACTTGTTTGAGGCTAGAAGAGAAAAGGCACAACTGAGGTTGGCAACGTACCAGCAGCAGGCCGCAAGACACTATAACTCAAGGGTGCGAGAGAGGACGTTCAGGGTCAGAGACCTCGTGTTAAGAAAAGTTTTTCCAATCACTCGCGACCTAAGGGCGGGTGTACTAGGGGCGAACTGGGAAGGACCCTACCAAGTTGGTCAGGTGGTGCCCCTTAACACCTACAAGCTTGCACGTTTGGATGATACGATGGTACCCAGAGCGTGGAACGTAGAGCACCTAAGAAAATATTATCAGTAAGACCTCCATATCTGTGGAAAGAATATTATTGCTTTGACTAAACATGAAATTTTAAGTGTAATAGCTATGAATTAGAGGGGTAACTTAGATGCCCAAGTATGAAGTAGGAAGATTGTTGCCATAAATACCTATGTACTCTCCTCATTTTGAATGGATATGTTTCTTATCGGCATGTTACACTCCTCACATCTAACTCTTGGGCACCTATCCCCAATTGAAATTCTCAAAATGCATGAGCAAAATGATCAAAGTGCCCAACGAGATAAATCTCGCCAACCACTTGGGGGGCAGAGCATATAGTCGAAAAAGGGTACTGAAAGAGACCCTTCTAAAAAAAAGAGAAATAAAGAAGAAAACCTTGCAAAGCATCTCTTTAATTCACAAGGATTAGCTACCCATATGAACATCAAAAGAGTCAAAAGGTCCTACAGGAAAAACCTCCTAATAAAGGCTGATACCTCCACGAGAGGAAAGACCTCAGGGAGAGCATCCACCAATTAGCCCCGATTGGCCACTATGTCGCCTAGCCAAAAAGGGTCCTAAAAGAAGCCCTTGTAAAAATAGTACTATGCATAACGACGAGAAGGACGCTTCTTGAAAGAAATAACAAGCACGCACAAAAATATATAAAAGGATGGCTAGAATCCAAAGGGTCAACATATCCTTACAAATACAATCAAGGTGCACCAAAGAGACCATCACTACCAATCCAAATAAAGTATCGACGAGTTATTAGAAAAAAGAGAGACCTATCAAACCCCTTTGAGTGAGCCCAAAAGGACCTCAAGCATAAAGAAAAAAGAGAGACATATCGAACCCCTTTGGTGGGCTCAAAAGGACCTCAAGCATAGAGAGACAAAAACAAATGATCACATATAAAGTCGGCATCAGCCACAGCAGAACTTAGAAAAGTTCATGAAGAAAATAAAATCAGGAGAAACCTCTCAAGTATAATAAGGTTCGAATAAGCATACAACCAAATCGAAGTGAAACATAAAAATTGTAGAAGCGAAATCTTAAGGCCTCCCGCCGCGAGCATTCCACTCGGCCACCTTGGCAACAACATGGTCACCAAAGGAGAAGAAATCAGAGCTAGGATTCTGCCTCCACATTCCATACAGGGTGCGCTCTATGGACTTATACTCAACGTCTGCCAAATTAGCCTCAAAGAGAGTGATCCTCTCCCGCAACACCTCATCCTTAGCTTCCACTCTCTTCTTCTTTTTTGACGACGAAGAGGCTTTAACCAGGGCTTTCTCTAGCTTGAGGTTGACATCGGCAAGCTATCCCTTTCGACATTGGATGAAGATAGGCCCTATGCCAAGTCTACAAAGTGTTAAGCCACCATAGAATCCTGCAAGGAAGGAAAAAGTGGGCAAACAAGGAGCCCAAAACACAAAAAACACCAATGTAAGACGCATGAACTCACCCAAGTTGTGGAGCGCAGGAGGGTCTCCCCAAACTCCACCATGGTAAAATTCTCGAGACCTCTTCACTCAATCTTTGGAATACCCTCGGCAACTTGGGCATACCTTTGCATGAAAGGGGCTGACGTGCAACCCACCCAGGATGTTCCCTCCAAATCAGGAGCGCAGGAACGTTATGATCCCTCCAACTTGAGCAGGGATAGATGACCCACTCACCAAGGGAGGAGGAGGCGTAGGAACATCGAGTAAAGGGTACCCCAAGTGGGCATGACTAGGGGGAATCTAAGGAAGATTATCAAATTCACCAGAGAAAGGCAGAACGAAGCGCCCTTGCATGATCTGTGGACCGTGGGAATGAGAAGTCATGTCGCGGTCCATAGGAGAAAAAGTGGGACACTCTCTGGGGGATGGAGATAGCCGAGCTGGACGTTTAGATTCGGGGGAAACCTCCTCAGGCACCCATTCAATATCACCCTCTTCCGAGTGAGGTTCTGCCAGAGTTACCTTCTTCTTTCGCTCGAAAATGTGCCATAGCAGGCCAGGCTCCGAAACCCTGGATGGACCATAGTTATTGAGGTTTGCCACAGGAAAGAGATGGACAACCATTTTCATTGCAGGGTCTGCATCAAGGAAGACATCTACCGGCATCACCTCCAACTCAGAAACGTCGGGGATACTGAAGCTCTATGAACAATCAACTCAGTTATCAATATGAGTATAAGTTCCAAAATAGCAAACTCAATATAAAAGGAAAGACTTGAAGTACTTACTTGGGGACGAGCGGAAATGTTCTTGGATAGAAAAGGGAGCCTTCACAAAGAAAAAGTCCTGCTTCCAGGAACCCGTGTTAGACACAGAACCCTCTATCAAGGAGACCTGAAAGTTGGCTTTCTGTAAGAAGTAGAAGCCTTTGGATTTAGGAGTGGGCATGAGATTGTACATAAAATGCACCTCCTGGGTCATGAGAGCATGACCGTTAAGCTTCACAAACACCATATATAGGTAGTTAAGGTCAACCAGCTGTTAGGTGCCAGCTGAAGCGGAACAAGGTCGAAGTGATTCAGGTCCATGACGAAGAATGGGTGTAAGGGAATGGTTCCACCCACCTTCAAGATATGTTCGCTCATAGAAACATAGCCCTGGGGGGATTATCAACCCGACACTTGTTGGAGGGTACATATAACTTGTACTGTATGCTAATGTGGTACTTCTCGGACAACTCTAACAGCCTATTTTCTGACACATTGGAAATGATGGTGGACGCAAATAAAGGACCAAAGTCCGGCTTCTCGGGAGCCACTTGCCGTCTCATTCTCTTTGACATGTCTGCAAAACCAAAGGAAAAAGGTGAGGACAAAACAGGGCACTTTACCCTCCATTTTTTTCTTCTTGCGTGAGTTTTCCATCGAGGCATTGAGTGTGGAAGCATCGAACATGGGTGGATTAGGGACAGGGGTTGAGGGGAACCAGGGGTGACCTTGGGGCTACTATAGGGAGAAAATGAGGCAGGAGATTCAGAAGGGAGTTTTTCCTCCATGAAATCCATCTCCATTTGTAGATCAAAAAGGCTCACTCTAAGGCTTGCAATGTGATAATTAAGGTCAAAGGAGAAAGGGACTCCATCAACCCTCAAAGCCGAATCTATCTCGCTCTCCACCACCCAGATTTTACGCCTAAGCTTGGCCATTCGTTCAAGGTGATATATACGGGCCCTCCTCAAGGTGTCATAGTTTTGGTAAGGGTTGTTTTTGGGGGATCCAGAGTCTGAGGATAAGTCTACAAAATCAACACCCAGAGAAATGCTAAACGACCCCCCGCATGCCATAAAGCCGCATCTTGTTGGTAATAAGGGTGCACGTGTAGGTGGAAAGGTTACTAAAAAGCACAAAGGAATAACCTCAAAACCTCTAGACACAAGTGCTCGAAACAACCAACTACGGGGTACAGGGGAGGGTATATCTGCAAATGGGTGCATATACATGAATTAGCTCACGAGGAACTCTGGCCGAGACAACCCTTCCCAAGTAATGCTAATTTAAACCCATTAAGCATAAGAAAAGGTGGAAGCATACGAAGCTCAAACTCATCCTAGCCGTTGAATCCAATGCTTGATCTATGGAGAAAATGAAACCAAACACCTACATGAAACCAAAAATGAAAGCCAAATGATAGGCTCACATTCAATCTCAAGGGATCATGAGGATCACCACCTCCAAAGTGTGTTTTTATATACCACCTAAGCAAAGAAACACACTAATGCAACCTATGCTTTGAAGACACCATGGCAAAGAGTCTACCAGAGCGCCTAAAGGCCCTCTCCTAGACTGGGGGGCAAGTGAGGATGCTAAAAATTCTATACTTGTTAAAAACCCAAATCTCGTGCTAAGGTCTCGTGAATGCATAAGTACGTACATGTGCCTACACCCCTAGACAAGTGTTGGGTAGCCTCGCCAGGCGAAGCCCCGTTAGCCACATGAGACCCTCGTCTCGCTCACCGCGCGTTCGACCGATGCACCCCGTGGGGTCCCCTGTCTCGTGATTCACGCACCCAGCAAATGTACCTCATAGGCCTTCATCAGGCGCCTCGGGCCACAGGCCTTTGTCGCGCACCAACACCTCGCGAAAGACCATCTCTAGCCAAGGTCTCCGCCTCGCGACCCTGCCTCACACCACAGGCCCATGCCGTGTGCCAATGCCTCGCGAGGCACCATCTCATGCCCAGGCCTCCACCTCGGGACCCCACCTCGCGCCACAGGCCCCTGTCGCGCACCAACGCCTCACCAGGCACAATCTCGTGCCCCAGGATTGCGCCTTGCGACCCCGCCTCATGCCACAGTCCCCTGGCCCACGCCAACGTCTCGCGAGGCATACCCTCACACATGGTCCTTCCCCCTGCAACAAGCACCTCGAGGCCCTGGCCTCCCATGCCTGTTTGGATCGTGTCTCCCATGATGACCCTTAAAGACTTCAATACTTAAAGGTTAAAAGAGTAGGATGCATTGTGAGGATAAGAAAACCTATGAATGACTCAAAGAGATCATATAGATATGAAGTACGTTCGAGGGTACAACCCCAAAGACCCTAGGTGTCTAACCCTAAACACCACGCCAGACAAGTAGTGGTCATACGAGCAAGGTACCTAATGTGGTCATTCCCAGCCAACCTCTAACATTTGTACTAAACAGATGGTGGAGGTACAACTAGGTACTAAAGTGGTGGTGCTCCCGCAGACCCTTGGTATGTACTTGAGCCAACCACCATGCTCTTGGCACCACTACCATCTATAGACTGCATATGCAGAGTCGTGTCCCCAGGGACCACCATGTATAGTGAGCCAATAGTGCTCTACTATAAATATAACCTACCTTCACCTAAGCAAGGGGCGGGGGGGAGATTTTTTGGAGAATTTTGGGAACTAGTTATTGCTAATGAAAAGAGATATTCAACATTCTCTCCATTTTTCATTCTAGAATTCTAGCATTTACATTTGATGTTCTTGAGATTGTAAGGAAGTTTGTCTAAAGTTTAGTGAGTTCAAAGTTCATTTCTTTTACAACTCCAAAAGTTCTTGATCTAACTTAGTTGACGAGTTCTTACCATCAACAGGACACAAGCACATGTATACACTTGGCGTAGAAGGTTTACTAAGAGACCATTGACCTAGTGGGTGCTTTTTATTGTACAGTTTGATTTCACTTATGATTGTTGTTTGAGTTTGCCTATCATTATTGTTGTATCCCAAATTAAATACGAACTGAAGCACTCAGCACGGGGAACAATTAGCAGATAAGCACAAGGAGAAAGCGTGCAGATAGAATATCTAGTTAACTCTAGAGTGAGCTGCTCGAGTTGAACTTGACAGCTTATGATGACCAGATAATCTTTATATGGCCTCTTGCGCCAAAAACCTAGTTCGAGATGCAAGATGGACAGATTTCCTTCATTGGAACTCTGAACTTTGTCTGTATAAGAATAAGTTAGTTTTGAGGCATTCAACTCAAAGGAAGTGACCAGATCGCTGAAGCTTGGTCACGTCGCACAAGGAAGGATCCTAAAAGATTCGGAGATTCCTTATACACTCATTAATGTCCGAATTCCTTATCCCTATGTAAATGGGAGGTTATCCAAATTTATTATTTACCATATTTATGTATGCGGTTACCCAAAGTTGTCCTAGAAAAAACTCTTTAAATACCAGGGGAATGGATAGAAAAAGGGACTGATTCTTAATATACAAAAACTCTGTTGAAATTGTCATGAACAATTTCATCTAGAGCCCTAAAAAGGTTAATAAGATTGTGTCGTGGACTAGGTGGATTTTAACCATTGAACCATGTAAAAGTGAAAGCGTTTGTGATATCTTTCATTTGTTTAATCACGGTTTAGTAAAAAAATCCTAATATCTCTATTGTCGGATTTCTTAATCCATTCTTGGCAAAAAAAACTACGTTAACAGATTGGTGCTTTCGTTGAGAGCTTATTAGTTCTTAATCTCCCACGCAAGTTTCACCCAACAGCCACCATGTTGGTCACCCAGACTATGTGTGACAATGAGATGGAACAACCTGATGATCAGGAGATGCATCGTGTAGTGGTCCCCGCTGGAGAAGGCCTAATTGCTCAACATCATCCTAGAAAACAACATTCGGGCTAAGACGATGCTGGGAGCATAACATCACGTCCACAAAATCCCCATTCGAGGTATCTGACAACCATCGCGATGGAAAATGCCTAGTTAAGGAGCCATCTCGCTAAGGCTAACAAGAAGATTGAGGAGATCTTGGCTCGATTACCCCCTCTCACAACTGATGTTAGCATTGGAAGGAGGCAAAGTAGGTCCTATAGGTCCCACAGGAATAATCAACCCAATCTTAGTCACTATGTCAGAGCTGCAATGTCGAGGTCCACACCTTCAGAGCGGAATCAATGAAATCACGAACCTGACAATACTCATATGAATCATCGATCTAATGTCAGCCGATCTGTTCGAACTGTGACACCGAGCTTCGTGCCTTCTGAACAGATCCCACATAATACTCAGCCCTACCCAACAAGGCAAGCTGGGACCAATTCAAGGAGGTGGATAACCCAAGCAAATCCATCCGTGCCATGGTCAGAAACTCCAACACGGAGGAATGGACCGGTCCTACCTCCAACCCGGGAAGTTGGGGTAGATTAGGGATGAGCTAACGTAGTGCACTCCGATGGGTCAAGGATAGATTCACCAATAAGACATCTTCCATCACCAGTTCGACATCCAATGCCACCTCGATGCCAAGGATCCAATCCTCGAGCGACTGGCCTTAATGGAAGAATAGATTAAAAGAATCCTATGTGAAAAATGAGTCGATGATTGTGATTCTGATGAGGAGCTGGAGCCTTTTGCTAAAATCATTATGGCAGTTCCGTATCTTATTAGCTTTAGAATGTTGACCATGCTCGCATATGACAGAAACACTGACCTGTCCAACCACCTCAGGACATTCAACACATTAATGATGGCATGTTGGGTTCGACTTAAGATGTATCTTGTTCCCCGGAACTCTGACTAGACTAGCCTAATTGTGGTTTAACAAGTATAAAAAATATTCAATCACCTCGTGGAAGAAATTATCTTCCAAATTTAAGAGATAGTTCCGAGCTTTAAAGGAAGCTCGCATTGAGGCTGATTCACTGGCTAACATAAAACAATAACTTGTTGAGTCGTTGAAGGCATATCTAAACCAGTTCACCAATGTAGCAACATGAGCTAGGGATGTTGATGATAGCATCAAGCTCATGGAAATAAGGATAGGAATCACACTAGGAGATGATTTATGGTGAAAGCTTCAGCGGAAAGGAGTAAAGACTAGATGAATTCTTGGCTCGAGCTCACGAATGGATAAATCTGGAGGATGCGTGATCTGCTGTCGCAGGAACGAGCCAGACCTTTGTTCAACTTGCTAGAGTGGTGGCGGATGTTACAGCTACGACTCAACCCACTACCCAGAATAACCAGGAGGGGAACGATAAGTGGAAGGGGACTAGTGAGAGCGACCAAAATAGAACCAAAAAGAACAAGACTGTAGAAATGTTCAAGCCCATCTACACCAACTACACTGATCTGACTGATAGACAAGAGCATATTCTCCTGGTGAACTCTAATCACCTTCCATGGAAGAAGTCGGAGCCTTTGAGGCACCAGAGGGCGAAGAGAGACCTAGCTAAGTTCTGCCGATATCACAACGACATCGGCCATAATACTAATGATTGCCGTCAGCTAAAGGACGAGATCAAGACTCTCATCCGGGCTGTATCGTTTGCTTAATATGCCTGAAACTGAGTAGTTCCTAATCAGCTAGCCAGGAAAAATATTCATCCTGTTTTAGAAAATCTAGTCGGCCAACCTCGGGCTTCAAAAGATCAGGGGAACCAGATCGTTCCCCCTCCACTAGAAGGGGGGGGGGGGGGATATAACCACTTTCGCTGGAGGACCCCATTTGGCGGGCACGAGTAATGGGGCCCAAAAAAGGTACATATAGAAGTTAAAAACCCACAATGGTACTGAATTTATTTCGTAGCAAAGGATATCAAAACAACAGCAATTGGAGAAATAACCAATAATTTTCATGGAAGAGGACACTAGCCACGTCCAGTTCCTGCATAATGACCTCCTGGTGAAAACCGTTCAGCCCACCAATCGAAGAGTACGGAGGAGATTGATTGATAATGGGAGCTCAATAAATGTGCTACTTATGTCCACCCTATAAAAGATGGGGTTGTCCGTATCAGATCTTAAGGCGATCTCGATGACCCTATAAGGATTCTCAGGAGAAGGAACAACAACCATAGGGACGATTGGGCTTGTAGTTATGCTAGGGGAAGATACACAAACTATTTATAAAATATTCGAGTTTCTCGTAATCAATTTTCCAGCCGCATGTAACACAATTTTGGGATGACCAACGTTGATGAATTTTGAGGCTATCACATCAATCCGACATCTAGCGATGAAGTTCCTCTCGACCTCAAGTAAATTTATTGTAAGAGGAGATCAGCTTGCTACTAGAGAATGCTATAGCATTGCCATGAAGGGAAAATCACAACCTGGGCAGCAAGAAATGGTCATTATTGAGGGAGGAGAGGAACCCTGGGTAATGGAAATTTTCCGTGGGGTGGAAGAACCGTAGGAAGGAGGTAACGAGGTCGCCCAGGAACACAAAATTGATCCAAGGTTAGGCAAAGAAAGGTCTGAGCTCCAAGCATTGGAAGAGCTCAAGGAAATCAGTATTTACTTGGAAGTACCTTCGAGGGTAGTAAAAGTTGGGAAAAATCTTGGAACAGAAAGGAAGATGGAGCTGGTCGGCTTTTGAGAAATAACTTGGACATCTTTGACTAGTCACGTGAAGATATGGTGGGAATCAGTATGAACATCATAATGCATACTCTGAATCTGGACAAAAATGTGCCTGCAAATGTACGAAATGAAGGCTTTTGGGGAAGGAGCGATCAGAATCTTTAGAAGAAGAAGTAGCTTGCCTACTTAAGTGTGGATTCATCAGGGAAGCAAAATATTCCACCTGGATTGCTAACCATGTTTCGGTCCCAAAACCAAATGGAAAGTTGAGAACTTGCATTGACTTCTCTGACCTCAACAAAGCTTGCCCTAAGCATCATTGTCCACTACCTCAAATCGATCAATTGGTAGACACAACAGCTGGTCACGATCTCATGCCTTTCATGGATGTATATTCTTGATATAACTAGATCACAATGAATCCTACAGACCAAGAGCACAGTAGCTTCATGACTGAGCATAACGTATACTGCTGCAAGGTTATGCCATTTGGGCTGAAGAATGTTGGTGCAACGTACCAAAGGCTAGTCAACAAAATGTTCATTAACCAGATCGAGAAAAATATGGAAGTGAATGTCGATGATATGCTCATTAACAAGGACTTCTAGTAAACATGTATGCGACCTGGAAGAATGTTTTGCCATGCTAAGGAAATATGACATGAAGCTAAACCCTTAGAACTGCACCTTTTGGGTTTTGTTGTGAAATTTTTTGTTCTTCATAGTTAACACAAGGGGGATAGAGGCGAACCCAGAGAACATTAGGTCATTATTAGAAATGCCCTCGCACAGGTCGAGTAAAGAAGTACACAACCTAACTAGGAAATTAGCGGCCCTAAACCGCTTCGTTTAAAAATCAACTAAAATGTGTCTCCCGTTTTACAACTTTCTTAGAGGAAATAAAAAGTTTGAGTGGATCGAAGAATGCGACCAGTGCCAGCCCCACTAGATTTGAAGGTGCCCTTCAGATCCATATCTTCGCCTGCAAAAGGATGAGCAAAAAATTCAGATCCAAGAAATGATTATTTAGGGTAATACAAGGAAAAGGAAAGAGCAAGAACCCTACCCTCCGAGCTAGAGGAGGAAACTACTATGATTGGTTTTTTCTTACGAACCAGGCTGGGTAAAACCTCTATCTCTTGGACTATCAGAAGTTAGGGGGACTCTAATATTATTACATTTTTGGACCTATGGGGTTCAAGCTCCTGATTTGAACTATACTCAAGCTCGACCTGCCTAATACCCGAGGAAAAAATACCTTGGTGGAGGGAAGTCCGCGACGAAAGGTTTGTAGCGTATCCCTAAAAATTGTGGATCTAAAATGAAGGGCGTTATCTACCACTACGGTAAATCAGGGGTAGCTATGGTCATAGCGTACAGCCAAGTGATGCACACACTGAAGAAGGGTCACGTTCAGGTCCGGATCAACCAGATGTTGTCGTGGGTTGAATCAATCTAGTCTAAGACTAACAACAACTCAGTTTTATTCTCTATATGGATTACCTTGGCCGGAGCTACCGGTTGCTTCCCCTGATTCAGCTCGGCCTTGGTTAGGATGCTGTCCATCTTTAGAGACCTTTCTTTTGCACACCAGCTTTGCGACCTCATACTCTTCTTCAATGTCTTGAACAATAGGGATGAGTTCTTGAAAAGGAGGGAGCTCGGGGGGAGGACCTCGAGCTCTGATGGCCAGTGTCTGACCTTTTTAGATCAGTTTGCAGGCCACCATGGTAGTGTCATTAACTACAAACTGGAACTCCTTTTCCTTGGCAAGAATACGAGCCAACGTCTCATATTGACCTCTGAGGGTCTCCTACTGGCCTGTTCTCTTCTATATGGCTGCACAAAGTAACAACTCGATTAGAATATATTTAAACTTGATTGAATAGGAACTCAAGTGCAAAGTTCAAGGAGTTGAAAAACTTATGAGGCCGATTGAAATACCAATGGGTGCAGTTTTTGGATGCATTTGGCACATAGAATTGATCCTTGTAGTGATTCAGATGGCTTGGGAGGTCGATGATGGAGGTTGATCTAGTGAGGTAGTAGAAGTCGTCACCTCATCCCTTTGACTCTGGATTGGCCTTGAGACAAAGGAAGCTAGAATGGCGCCAGCTTGACCTAGTTCAAAAAATCTACGACGTACTAGTCCAAAGGGAGAAAGGCACCTGCCTTCAGATGCTCATCTCTCCAGGCCCCGAAGTCATTTTGAAGTGGTGTGCAGCTTTGCTCTTCTTCCAATGGAGGGCGGGCAACAAGACCCTCGGGCCACAATTCAATCCCATGACTCAGCAAAATTTTGTCAACCTTGCCCTGAGTCTTTATCCAGGACTCGATGAGCACAGCCTCAAAAAATGCGTTGGGATCAACTACGATCTCCCTATCCACTACTGGGCCTAAGTGGGGAATAGGGGCTTAGATGAAATCTGCGTACCCTTACTCTTACTTTGAGTAGAAGAGCTTACGAATGACTTATTCTAGTGGGCCATGAGTTAGCTTGCCTGGTGACAAAGCGGCCTGTTAGACACAACCTAAGATTAAATTTGGCTACGGTGATAAAAGTATGGCAACCCGAGGGTTTGAACACAATCTATTCGACCTAAGACATATACGAGCTAAGATTTCCCCTAGCAAAATCACGTATGTCCATGCAAATTCAATAACCATGCGCTGTAAACTACGGAAATCCTTTGATACTTCGAGATCCGCGTGTTAGACCCAATACCATTTTGGAAAGCGATTTAATGCAAAACCGCTTGAGAAATCATAACCCTTAAGCTACCCAGAACTAAACCTAAAAACCCTCAAGTTTTTACACACATACTAAGACGATCCTCTTTCAAAACCCAAAAAATTACTCATTTCTTTATGCAAATTATTTCTAATCAGACCTAGTACTATTGTTTTTGGCCTAACAAAAATCCATATTAAACTCGAACATGACTAAAGTAAGAAGTTATAGTGGAATTTTTTTTAAAACTTATTGAAAAATAAGAAGATAAAATTTAAATTGGATATAGAAATACTTACATATTGGATGTTTGGTAGAGGGAAGTGGTGACAGCCCCAAAGATAGTAGCCTAAAAGATTTTGGAGAATGAGGGAATGCCGAAGGTCTTGAAGGAGTTTTGAGAAGGAAAAGGAAATTTTTTCGCAAAGGTGGTGAGGTCCAAGTCTATTTCTCCTATTTAAATTTAAAGTTCGGGAACCAATCTGGATCACCCGATTCAGCCAGTTTGGGATCCAACGACCTATATTAAATAACACCTGCGGCGGGAAAAATTTGATAGGACAGTTGTCAAATGACTCGAACCCCGAGCAGGTACCTATTATAGACTAACCCGTGTTTCACACTCGACTAGTGGGCGGGCATAATTTTACATAGTAGAAGTCTAAAAGCCCTATGTGCATGTTAGATGTAACGACATGCACGAGTAAGATCTTGGGGGCAAATGTTGTACCCCAAAATAAATACAAACTGAATCGCTCAACATGAGGTACAACTGGCAGATAAGCGCATGGAGAAAGTGTACAGATAGAATATGTAACCTTCTCTTTTCATTCATCGTACAAGCACATGTAATCTAGTTCACATCAAAATAAAGAAAATACATGTTGCATAATACTTGTCATAACATATCAAGATAGAAATCTACTTTTCGATATGACATCGCTTATAATCAAAACATAGCATCATCATTTACACATCACATTATTCCTCGTAACATACAAGTCTTACCATTTCATATCATAAACATAGAAATTCTATCTAACTTCCTTACCACAGGTCTGAGAAAAGCAAAATTGAGAATATGTCACAACGAGCCTATAATCATAACCAAATGTTCATGTCTTAGAGTCACGTAAGACTACTCATGCCCAACATACATACCCACAAAAAACTACATGTTTTTAAATGTGAAAATTCATAAATAAAGTGTGGAAAATTACATTATCATATATATTATTTAAGATTTAAATTATTGAGGTGTAGGGCTTATTCATCTTAAATAAAATAATTATTTTATCTAATTAACCCAAAGTTTCAGCAATTAATAATTTGCCTAAAAATCACAAATAAATTTAAACCATAATCTTTTTCATATTTTAAATAAATAATAAATTGCACATAAATAATAGTGCGAAAAATAATATCACAATTAACATATACATAGCTTAGGATTTAATTTTATTTGATGCACTAGTTTTATTTATCTCATTTAAAATACTTTTCTTACTATTAACAAAAATTCCAGCAACTATTTTTTCAATCAAAATCACAAACTTGGATTAAAACTATATTTTCTTTCATAAAATATACAAAAAAATCTGCATGTATTAATTTGATAAAAAACACCATTAACATATGAAATAATATGCCCTTTTATTTACTTAAAATCAAATACCACTTGAGGCATCTCATGTGCATTTCAAAACATTATTTCACTATTATCATCACAAAATATATAAAAAAACAGCAAGCAAAATAAAAGAAAACCACCTTTAATAATGTTTAAACAAATGCTTAGACAAGAAATTCATATACCAATTAGATCATCATTTGTAAATGACTTAAAACAAATTCCCAAATTTAACAAAATAACCTAGCATGTTTCTAATGATTATAGGGGACATCAAATAAATAAAAAAAAAACAATATGCAATGATAACTCCTATAGACCAAAACCCACATGAAAAACAATCATAAAAAAATATACCAATAATCTCATTCACATTCACATGAACCATAGCATGTTTCTACACATCTTTTATGTATTTTAATATTACCTTTGGCATGCAATAAAAAAAATCAAACCATCCTAAATCATATACACAAGGCCAAAAACTTCATGGCACCAATCATGAACACAATACCAATAAACCCATTCCAAAATCCTCGTATCATGACCCCTTCCATCAACATCCATCAAAGCATGACCAAACCCAAAATACAACCAAATCACAACAAGGCTAGAATTCCCTATCATTCAAGGAAAATATCCAAAATCAAACACTACTACAAAAAAAGCTTTTTAGGAATGGATCCTCGCGAGTCCTCTATTTAAAAGCCTTAAAGATTGTGGTTTTTTAGGACTCGTGTTGCGAGTCATGAAAAGTTTTGTTTTTTATTTTTAAAAAATTAGATGGTAGCCAAAATTCCTGCCGGAGCTCCGACGATAACGGCGGTGCCACCACCCCACGGTGGTGGTTTGGTACGATCCCTTAGTGGGTTTTGAAGCCCAAAGCACAAGGAATGCAGTGGTGGTGGTCATTTGGCTCAGGGTGGCTCGAGGTGGTCAGAAAATGCTCAAAACATTTCAGAAACCCACATGGTCATCAAACTTTGGGGGCTTTGTCGACTAGGCTAGGGGACGCATGAGGCTATGGGCTCGCAGGGCTGGGGGTTTTGGGGCTGGGGAACACCTTGGACCGGCGCATGTAGGTGGTGGGTGGCCGGAGAGCCGCCGTACGTGGCTGGGCAGTGGGGTTTCGTGAAAGAAACCCACAAAATTTTCTCAACTTTGGAGGCTCCATCAACTAAGCTAGGTGGCGCATGAGGCCATGGATTCGTAGGGTTGGGTGTTTTGGGGGTCAGGGAACACCATGGGTCGGCACGTGTAGGTGGGGGTGGCTGGCAATGGGATATTGTGAGTGGGAAAGAGAATGAGAGAGAAAAGGGGGAAGAATGCAAGGAGAGAGAGAGAATGGACTGTTGTTTTTTTTTCTTTGAGATTTGATATATAATCAAACTTTAGTTAAAAAAAAATTCAAACTTTTAGGACACATATAAGTTTTTAGGGCTTGCGTTGCGAGTCCTAAAAGAAATTCTTTAAGGACACTCAATGAAGAACTTTTGTTAAAAGAAATTCAAACTTTTAGGACATGCATCAGTTTTTAGGGCTCACGTTGTGAGTCATAAAAGAAATTCTTTAAGGACTCGCAATGAGTGTCCTAAAAATTCCAAGAGGTGTTTATTAAAAAAATCAAACTTTTAGGACACACATAGTGTTTAGAACTCGCTCTACGAGTCCTAAAAAGCCCAGGAGTTGCTTTTAGGACTCGAATCTAGGTGAGTGTCCTAAAAAAGTGTCCTAAAAGGGTGTTTTTCTAGTAGTGAAACCACTATCAATAATGAAATACTCAACAAAACAATAATCAAGGTTAAGATTTACTACCTCCTTATGATGATCAAGACTCAAAATATGGAAAGATGGTAGTCACCCTCTTGTCACACCTAGGGTTTTTCGAACCCACACAAGGAAAAAAAGAAAACCAACAACAACCAAGAGGAAAAACATAGCAAATCAAAAGAAAAAAAATGAGGAGATGAACTACAGAATCAAAATACAAAAACTCAAACACATACCCTAGGATTTGAAATCCTTTTCTCTTCTTCTTATCCTCTTCCTTTCTCTTCTTTCCTTCGTTCTTTCTCTCTCTATCTCACACTCTCTCTTTCTCTTCTCTCTTCTAGCCGATGGGTCCCAAGAGCCAAAATTGATCTCTTCTTCCTTTCTTCCCTTTTATCTAACCCTAGAGATAGTAGCTAGCCTAATGGGAATGGGAAATTTTCCCAAACCTAATCCCTTTTTTTCCTTTATATGATTTATTTGATTTTCTCAAATACAGGAATTTAAAAATAAATGAAAAGAAAAAAATCCTTCACTTTCCCAATTTGTCGAGCCATCATCAATTTAATCCATTTAAAACCCAAGCAAAATAGGAAAAGGAGACAACCCCTTTCCCATTGTCTTAAAATAATTTCTAACACTTAACAATTATTAATAAAACAAAGCACAAAATTAATTAATCTAAAGAAGAATTTTTTGGGCGATACATTCTCTTTCTTCTCTCAAGGAAAAATCAAGAAGAACAGGAAAAAGATATTGAAGCTTGATCCGAAGCTTTTCTTCTTTCTTCTTCCTTCTTCTCTTGGCTGAACCCTAGGCTTACCTATATCCATTAGTTTCTGAGTTTGTACTCACTCAACGGCAAGGTTTAGAAGCTTAATGTGTTTCATGCAAGTTGATTCAAAGGGTTCATAGTCCATGCATGTGTTCTAGAACACTCAAACGGGTAAGCCTAGCTCGAATTCGTGTTTTTCTGGGCTTCCTTTCCATCTTTTCTTGAGTCTATGAGTAATCTAACAGGCTAGGGACAACAAAAAACTAAAGCTAGAACACCAAAGAATTTTTTTTTTTGTGATTTTATGCTTTGAGGAATGTATTAGGAATAATCTGAGTTGCATGTATATTTTGTAGTATTTAATCTCTTTATTATTGTAATGCACTGGTTAGCCAAGACCGTTACACTATGTAATTATAAAGGTGTGGGACTCGCTAATCAAGTCATTTAGTTAAAAATGTGTCACCAACATCACTAACAAACTAGGGTTAAAAGGTTTTGGTCATAAAATATACCTTTCATATAATTAAACATTTTGTACAAGGATCCCAAAAGAAACAGTGTTTGAAAGTCAGTTTACAAAATTTCCAAAGTACAAACAACCACTAGCCACTCTAAGGACAAAATAGACATTTATGGTCCTCCTGTTCCTGTCTCCTCCTCAACCGTGGCGGCTGAGCAGCTGATCATGTACATTCTGCCTTCAGAGCTCTCCGATTCAGGGCTGATCAAGCCTACCCTTGCCTTTACCTGCCCCACGTAGCATCCGTGAGCCAAGACCCAGCAAGAAAATATGACGTTGTAGCACAAACAATGATAACAATTGAATAACCCTTAAAGCATGTTCACACACTTAGCATACCACATTAATCACATAGTCCATAGACATAACTAGAGAATCAACAAACCAACACTCGGCTATTCAGCATGACAAATCCATCAACCAATAATAATAATCAAATCACATTATAATTAGTGTCGACACCCTTACGTCGCAGCCTCTGTTTACCCCACTGACTCTGGTGCGCTTAAACCGAGCTCAGTGAATAATAAGCTATCCTCAGCTACTAGTGGCTGAGCCACACCCTGTGTGCCAATGTAAACTCCAGCACTCTTAGGACATTTTCTTGTTATTCACATGGCATAATACCATCCTTCATTAAGCATACAAAACAGGGAACCCTTAGTCCCATTATAAACACAACCGGGTGCAGTTTTCTTACCTTTAATTTCCAAGTGTACTGATTACGAGAGATGCCTCTTGAGCACGATCCGTTTCCCAAGCCCTAGCTTATACCTAGTCACAACCAAGATAAGGGATACCATTAATAATTGTAAAAAGGTTTCCGGATAAGGTTCTAGCCTCCAGGACATTGAATTCGACCAAACACGGTAGCAGAATCGATCCTGAGCACCCTAGGTTATGTTCCCGCACTTAAAAACTCCAAAAGGCCACAAATGTCCTTAAGGGCCACGACCCAAGCTCCCTATGCCGTGGCATGGCCCTAACCAGAGGCTCAACCTCACCCAAAAACTGACACGGGCCGCAACCCTACATACCCCATGCCGCAACCCGCCCTCCATCTCCAGCACCCATCAGCTTCAGAGGGCCGCGACACACCAAGAACTATGCCACGGCCCGAACTCTTCGAACCCAGAAAAAGTGCAATTTTTAACACTCAAACCTCAATCAAAACCACCCATAACCATCCCAATAATATACTACAATTATCACAAGCATTCTAGCATGTTTTCAGTAACATAAGCCAGCAGAAACCTAATCTAGAAACTCATCAAAACACCATTTTAATATCTGAAACCAACACACTCAAACACTATATCACAAATTGGAGCTTACCTTCACTGAAGAATTAATCCTCCAAGCAATTACTGAGCTAACTCCCAAGTCTTTATCTTCAATTCAACCTTAAATTCAAACCAAAGAACTCTTAAAATATAGCCCCAAAGCTTCATAACCAAATGATCAAAAGTATAATTCAATGTTTACCTAAGTTCCTGGTTAGATCCCTTTTCTTCTACTGAATTAAACTTCCAAATCCTCTACTCAATTCTCTGAGTTCCAGCCTAGTTCCCTTAGTTTTTCTGTAGTTTTCCTTGAGAGAGAAAAAGAGGGAGAGAGAAGGGTCAGTTCTTGGTGTTTCTACCACTTTCTAAGTTTTGCTTAGTCTATCCTTAAGCAATTAAATCAATCACAAGGCTCGGGGTACCGAAAACGTCCCCGAGGGCAAAATGGTAAAATTCCCTAGTATTCCCACCTAAGCTTCGGTAACCTCAAATATATCTCAAATTATTTATTTCCATAACCCTATAACCCAAATAACCATCTAATACCCGAAATACCCCTTGACTTGCCCCAAGTCAAGTATTTGGTCCCGTTGTGACTTTCCCGCTAAGTAGCTCTCTAGGATCGCCTCAAGTCGCATGCGGCAGATTTACCCACATAATAATGTGGTCCTCACAATTACAACATATAATCACATTTACTCCCTCAATGGACTAAAATAACAAATTTACCCCTTTAAGCTAAATGGGGCCTACATGCTTACTAATACTCATAGACATGCATTTTGCTTATACATTCATATAACCATATAAGCATGCTTATCGCAGAATCATGCATTAAAATACTTAATTCAAACATAAACCAAACGTGCCCTCCCGACTCACTAATCAAGGCCCTTAAGCCTTATTAGTGATTTTGGATCGTTACAATTATGATGTAATAATTTATATTATTATGTTTGATGATGCATGCATGTTGGTTGTGAAGCTTTTTAGTTGAGGAATCTAAAGTTCCTCTAGGGTCTGTGTAGAAAGAATGCTGCCAATGTTTAGGTCTTAACTTCCAAAGGGTCAAGCAATTCTTGAACGTGCCGTTTCTAGAATTTGTTATTAGTATTGTACTTTTAGGAAGAGTGGATAATTTTAGACTCTTAAAACGTTTAAAAATATTTTGTATTTACAAATGTATTGTCATTTTAAAAATATGGTGTAATTTGGAGATTTTTGTATTCCCAGTTTTAGGTCCAATTTTTTACTAGTAATTTAACCAAGAAAAAATAAATTTTTTTACCTAAAATTTGGCAAGGACATTCATGATATAATCAAGATTGATTCTGGAAAGTTTTACGAAAAAAAAAATAAAAGCGGTAGAAAATTGTAACATGCCAAAGTTGGTAAGAAAATCTAGACAATGAAAATTTTTCAGTTTGACCTCCGAATTTTAGAGACATGTTTCACCAAGAAAAAAATGATCTCTTTTACCTAAAATTTTGTGAGAACATTATTAATATATAAAAGTGGTAATCATAAAACTTTGGTAAATAGTTGAGTAGTAAAGTTTAACATATGTCTTACCAAATTTTTATCCTAGACTAAAAATTAAAAGTTTTTACACTTTGTAATAATTATATTTTTGACACTTAAGTAAAGAGTTAGTTTATGTTTAGTATAAAAGTAACGACCAAAAATTCACTAATAAGACTTAAGGGCCTTGATTAGCTTGCCGTGAGGGAATAATTGGTGTATGTCCCTTTAAATGATTAAAATGCATGATTATGTAGCATGCATGATCAATATGATTATATGGATATATTATATGCATGTTTTTTAGTACTAGATATGCATGTGGGCTTTTTATAGCTTATAAGGGCATAACTATAATTTTGGCCCGTTGAGGGCATAAATGTGATTATTTGTGATAAATTGTTGAGACCACATTATTATGTGGAAATATTTGCAGCATATGGCTCGAGACGGTCCTAGTGAGCGGATTAGCAAAACAGTCACATGGGTGTTTAATACCAGGCTTGGGGGAGCCTAGGGGTATTTTTGGGAATTTAGAGAATATTTTTCGAAACTATTAGATGTTGAATAAATGTTTGGTAATTAATTAGACATGACAAGGTTGATTGGGTGATATTACGAACATTTGAGAAATTTTTGGGAACTAGGGAAAATTACTATTTTACCCTTTAAGTACCCTTGGAAGATTAGTAAGATTAGATGGGCATGGGGGTCATTTGCTTAAGCTGGGGATAAGCTCAGTAAGTCCTAGGATGTAACCAGAAACTTAAGGGAAAATCTTCTCAAACTCTCCTCTTTCTCTCCCACGTATTCTCTCTCTCTCTTACTCTCCCTTGTGAAGCAAAGTGAAGCTTGAAGAATGAGGAGGTAACAAGTTGGGTGTTTTGTTGAGTTTTAGCTAAGAAACATTGGGAATCAATCTCTGGAATTGAAGGCTTGAAGCTAAGGGGAAAAGCATAAGGAAATTTGGGTGACCAAGCAAGGAATACTCAGAGAAATTGTGAGGAATTCAGTTGCCACTTGAGGTATGAATTCTTCTTAGAATCTCTAAATTATGTTGAGATTATGTTAAGGATTAAGCTTGCTTAAGGTCTAGTTTTGTTAGTTGGCTCTGGGTTGAATTTGGGTGATAGTGAGAGTGTGAATTGCTACAGCTTTGGGCTTGAGGTTTTGTGTTTAAATTAGGTGAGTTAAGGTCATATATTTGTAGCAATGTTTAGCTGTGGTAGTGGGGTTTTGCTGGATTGGATTGTGGGAAAATTTTGGCGGAAAAGGGTTGGAGAAAACCCTAAATTTCTGGGATGGAAGGGGGCGCGTTGTGACCCAGCTCTTGGGCGCCACGACGCATGTGCCCATCAGGCCCTGGGTGTGGTCTCTGCTTGGAGGCGTGCCGCGACCTTGGGGAGCAAGTCGCGGCCCGCCTCCCCTTAAGGTTTGGGGGTTTAGCCTCTGACTTGGGGGCAAGTGTCGAACCATGGGACCAGGTCGCGACCTGCCTAGGGATTTTTTCCTTAGGATGGTTTTTAGGTTTGGTAAAGCTTGGGGGCTCGAACCTTGGCCCTCGGGACAATTTCTACTACCTTGTTTAGTAGAAATTGAGGTCTTGAAGGCTAGTTTTCATCTCCTAAGTATTTATTTGGATTATACATTGATGATTACCCATTGGCCACTGTGACTAGATTTATCGCCAAGGCTCAGGACTGAGGATCATGCTCAGGATCATTCTATTATCTTCGTTCAGAATTCAAGGTAAGAAACTATACCTTGCGTGGTTGTGAATGGGAGTGAGATTCCCAATTATTGGTTGCTTGTAATATGTGTTTGTAAGATTGATTTGTCATACAAGAATGAGCGGCCTAAGGGAGCCAGGGCTAATGGTAAGCATACTGAGCACACTGGGGCCAACTATATCTATAAGGGGCTCGGCCTAAGGGTGCCAACCCTGATTACTTGAGATTAAGTGATTGCCATTGATTAATTAAATATCTGTACTCTATTTTATGATTATATGAGATAAGCTTGATTGAATATCCTTATTGCTAGATGTGATTGTTGTTTTGGTTTTCTTGCTTGGCTTTGGCTCAATGGTGCTACGTGGTGCAGTTAAAGGCAAGGGTAAGCTGGATCAACCATGATTTGGAGAGCTCCGGGGGTGAGGTGTACATTGTCAGCTACTCGTCCACCACGGCCAAGGGAAGTACAGCGACAGAAGTCTAAAACTTGTATTTTCTCATTAGAGTGGCCACTGATTGTATATCATTTTGAGAGTTTGTAAATTAACAATTAAACCCTGTTTTTGGGATCCCATGTTTCAAACATCTTTTTTAATGAAACATTAACCGTTTATGATCAAAATCTTGTAACCCTAATCAAATTGTTGACCTTAGGATCACATTTTTAATAAAATTACTTGATTAGCAAGTCCTGCACTATTTTAACTACACTGTGTAACGGTCTTGGTTGTCCAGGGCATTACAACTTGGTATCAAAGGGATCTAGGATTAAGGGTTCATGAAGACTGGCTGGACATGTACACTCACCGCTAAAGACAAGCTTGACTCAGGGTTTGGTAATTGTATATATGTGATTATATGCTTAAATGTTTGAATGGAATATAAATGCTTTACTACATGATTAATAGGGAGCATGAGATATTGATAGGGCCTAGCCCTTGACTATTGTGTGATGATATTGAGGCGTGCTTATTAGCATTGTTGTTGCATGTGAGTGAATATTTGAATGATTGTTTGCATCTTGATTGCTTGTGGATGGTTGAGTTCCAATGGTGGACTATGGAAAGACTGTTAACCTGTCATCATTGCCTGACTGCTGAGTCGTTGATTGCTGATAAACTTGGATAGCTATGCATCCAGCGAAATCTATACGACTATCCAACACGAGGTCTGAGGCTAGAGATGATGACCAGGGCCAGAACCCTCCACCAATCCCTAAGAATTGGCAGCAGATGCTTGCAAAGATGCAAGCCCGGTTACAGAGCCAGGAAGAGTCAATTCGTCTTCTGAGACAACAGGCTCCATCAAGGAGTGTTGCACCTATTGTGCACCTATTATGGCACCAGATATACCGACACCTGACGTTGGGAGCAGGTGGGAGCCACTGTATGAGCGGTTCAGGAGACAACATCCTCCATCCTTTGACGAAGGACCAGATCCATTGAAGGATGAACAATGGATGAGTATGATTACTTATATCTTGGATTTCATGAGGGTAAAAGGTAATGACAGGGTGGCTTGTGCCACCTATATGCATTGAGAGGATGCCCGTATTTCGTGGGCAATGGCTTTACAAACCAGAGATATTTCCACTTTAAGTTGGGATGGGTTCAGAGATCTATTCAACCAGAAGTATTACAATGTTTCCATCAGGGCTGCGAAGATAAATGAATTCACAAGACTGGTACAGGGTAGCATGATAGTTACAGAGTATGCCTTGATGTTTGGTAGACTTGCGAAGTTTGCATCAGATTTGGTGCCTATAGATGCGGCCAGACATGACAGATTCATCTGGGGGCACAATGCTATGATAGTCTTAGATGTAAGGATTACATCGGTACCTGGGCAGATCAATATTCCCATATGGTTGAGAAGGCACTACTGCTGAAGAGGCAGAAAACAAGATCTGGAGAGAGAGTGCTATGAGACGGGATGTTCGCAGGGCAGTGCCTCCATCCACAGGGTTCAGTAGGGGCGGAGGCACCAATGATCTGAAGTGGAAAACCCCTAACACTTCGACCATTGCTTGTTCTGATAGGAGCGGTCGGGGTGTTCAGGGTGGCCGCCAGGGAGGCGGTGAGACATGGAGGAGTTACCCTAAATGCACGAGGTACGGGAAGCGCCATCTGGGTGAATGTCAAGCGAAGGCTTTCTGTCTGTTTGGGGTGGTGGGACACCTCAAGAAAGACTGCCCAACAGTGAACAAGGAATCAGGGAAGGTGGACAGCTTGACTCCAGCTTGAGTGTTCACCTTGACGCAGGCCGAGGCCGAGGCTAGTCCCTCGGTAGAGACAAGTCAGTTTTCTAGCTCTGGCTCTTCTTATACTGTGTTGATTGACTCTGGTGCTACACATTCGTTTGTTTCTAGTAAGGTAATTGATAGATTGTGTAGACCTAGTGAGTATTATACTATGCAATTTGGGACTATATTGCCTACAGGGGAAATGGTAGTTTCTAGGAGATGGATTAGAGCACTGCCAGTGATTGTAGATAGTAGGGAACTATCAGTAGAATTGATCGAGATGAGTATGGATGATTTTGATATGATGTTGGGGATGGATTGGCTAGTCAGATATGGGGCTACTATAGACTACAGGAAGATGATGGTGACTTTTGACCATGAGGAAGAGGATCCCTATGTTTTTTGTAGGTGCGGTGCATGGACCCCGCATACCCAAGATATCAGCATTGAGAGCTAGAGACCTATTATAGGGAGGTTGTACAGGTTTCCTAGCTAGTGTGGTGGTACTACTAGAGTTCTGCCAGCACGTTCAGGTTGTACTGCTAGAGTTGTATAGGTTGTCAGCACGGCCGGGAGAGACTAGATGGGTTTGCAAGTTCTTGGATGTGTTTCCTGAGGATTTACCAGGGTTTCCACCACACAGGGAGATTCAGTTCATCATCGAGTTAGCGCCGGGGACAGAGCCAGTGTCCAGGGCGCCATATAGGATGGCTCCAACTGAATTGAAAGAGTTGAAGATAAAGTGGCAAGAGCTTCTTTCTTTATTTGGGATATATCAAGCCTAATTACTCACCATGGGGTGCTTTAGTTTTGTTTGTGAAGAAGAAGGATGGAGCTCTAAGGATGTGTATAGACTACATGGAGTTGAGCAAGTTGACAATCAAGAATAAGTTCCCTTTACCAAGGATCGATGACTTGTTCGATTAGCTGCAGGGAAAGACGGTGTTCTCGAAGATTGATTTTCGATCTGTTTATCACCAGCTGAGGATCAGGGCGACGATATACCGAAGATGACCTTCCGAACGAGGTATGGACATTATAAGTTTCTGGTCATGTCGTTTGGTTTGACCAATGTCCTAGCAGCGTTCATGGACTTGATGAACAGGGTGTTCAAGGATTTCTTAGACCGATTTGTAATTGTCTTCATTGATGATATCTTAGTTTACTTTAGTTCAGAGACAGAGCATGAAAAACATCTCTGATAGGTCTTGCAGAGATTGAGGGAGCATCGGTTGTATACCAAATTTAAGAAATGTGAATTTTGGATACTAGAGGTAACATTCCTCAGACATATTCTTAGTGAAGATGGAATTAAAGTGGATCCAGCTAAGGTGGAGGCAGTGAGGGATTGACTGAGACCAAGGAACGCCTCAGAGGTTAGAAGCTCCCTTGGGTTAGCAGGTTATTACAGACGGTTTGTGGAAGGGTTCTCAAAGATTGCTGCACCGATGATAGAATTGACAAGGAAGAATTTGAAGTTTGTCTGGTCAGACAGGTGTGAGAATTGCTTCCATCAGGTAGCGTTGTAACACTGCTCAGCTCTCAAAACTTGGTTTTTGGGTACTATTTAGGGATTTTGCTTGGGGTCTTGGGGGACGGTTTCACCATTTCTTTTGGTGAAATTAGAGGTCTCGAGAGCATGAGTATGGTCCCAAGATTGTCCTTTGGAATTTAAACTCATTGAAGTACATTTTATGGATTATGACACGGTGCATGATAGAGCTCGGAACGGGATCGTGCTCGAGGGTCGTCTTTATTAACCAAAGCACTCATAATTAAAAGTAAGAAAACTGCACCTGTTTGTGTGGCTATGTTGGGACTAAGGTTCCCTATATTTGAATATAAATGATATATGTTTACGATATGCCATGTGAGCATGAAATAAATGACCTAAGATTACGGGAATTGATATTTGCGCACAGGATGGAGCTCGGCCATTGATAGCTGAGGTTAGCTAAATAATCACTGAGCTCGCCCTAAGAAAGCCAGAGACAGTGGGTTAAACAAAGGGTACGGCCTTAGGGCGTCGACCCTGAGTATTATATGATATGTTTACTGTTGTTAATCTAATTATTATAGCATGTTGAATACATGGATGATAGATTGTTGATTTGTAAATTATTATCACTAATTATGTGAATGTTATGGCAAGCTGAATATCTGGTTAATGTCTTGTGAATTATTTGATTATCGTTATTGTTTATGCTCTATATTATGGTATTCTTGTTGGGCCTTAGTTCATGGTTGCTACGTGGTGCAGGTAAAGGCAAGAGTGGATCAACTATAAGTTAGAGAGCTCTAGGGGCAAAATGTACATAGTCAGCTGCTTGGTCGCCACGGCCGAGGGATGGTACAAGGACAGGAGAACCTAAAATGCCTATTTTGCTGTTAGAGTGGCTTGTGGTTGTACATAACTTTTAAAATTTTGTAAAGTGTCCTTTAAACCCTGTTTTTTTGAGATCCCATGTATCAAATGTTTATTTAAATGAAATTTATCTATTTATGACCAAAATCTTTTAACCCTAATTCGATTATGGTTCTAGTGACACATTTTTAACTAAACGACTTGATTACCAAGTCTTACACCTTTACAAACACACAGTGTAACGGTCTTGGTTATCCAGGGCGTTACAACTTGGTATCAGAGCGGTCTACGTTTAAGGGTTCCTAAAGACTGGCTGGACATGTACATTCGCCACTAAAGACAAGCTCGACTCAGGGTTTGGTAATTGTACATTCATGTTTATGTTCTTAAGTGTTTGGAAAGAGATATGAATGATGTTATCTGTTTGATTAATAAAGAGCACAAGATACTAATAGGGCCTGACCCTTGGCTACTGTGTAATGATATTGAGGCGTGCTTATTAGCATTGTTGTTGCATGTGGATGAATATTTGGATAATGTTATATTTTGATTGCTTGTGATTTGTTGTGTTTCAATGGGGGATCATAGAAAGATTGTTACCCTGTCATCATAGTCTAACTGCTGAGTCATTGATTGTAGATTAACTTAGATAGCTATGCATCCAAGGAGATCTATACAACTAGCTGGCACTGGGTCTGAGGCTAGAGATGATGACCAGGGCCAGAACCCTTTGCTAGTCCCTGAGAATTGGCAATAGATTATGGCAGACATGCAAGCCTGACTTCAGAGCCAGGAAGAGCAAATCCATCTACTGAGAACGCAGGCTCCGTCAGAGAGTGTTGCACCTATTGTGCCACATGTTATGGGACCAATTTTATAGACACTGCAAGTTGGAAACAGATGGGAGTCGTTGTATGAGCGATTCAGGAGACAACATCCTCCAACTTTTGAGGGGGGACGAGATCCACTAAAGGTCGAACACTGGATGAGTATGATTACCGCTATCCTAGACTTCATGAGGGTAGAAGGTCATGACAGGGTGGCCTGTGCCCCATATATGCTGAGGGAGGATGCCTGCATTTGGTGGGAAGTGGCATCACAAACTAGAGATGTTACTACTTTGGGTTGGGATGGATTCAAGGAATTGCTCAGTCAGAAGTATTACAACGTTGTCGTCAGGGCAGCGAAGGTGAATGAATTTGTGGGATTGATACAAGGCAACATGGCAGTTACAGAATATGCCTTGAAGTTGGATAGACTTGCGAAGTTCACACCATACCTTTTGCCTACTGATGCAGCTAGGCAGGACATATTCATCAGAGGGCTTAATGCTATGATAGCACGAGATATGAGAATTACAACAGTACCTGGGGGAAGACTTATGCCCAGGCTGTTGAGAAGGCTTTTACCGCTAAGGAAGTAGATAACTAGATTTGGAGGGAGAACGCTGCGAGACAGGAGGTTCGCAAGGTAGTGCCACCATAATCAGGGTCTAGTAGGGGCAGAGGCCCCAGTGATTTGAAGAGGAAGGCCCCTGACACTTCGACTATTGCCGGTCCTGAAAGGAGGGGTCAGGGTATTCAAGGTGGACGCTAGGGAGGCGGTGAAACATGGAGGAGTTACCCAGAGTGCACGAGGTGCAGAAGACACCATCCGGGCGAATGTTGGGCCAAGGCCTGTTATGTGCGCGGGGCGGTGGGACACCTCAAGAAGGACTGCCCAAGAGTAAAGAAAGGGGAAGCAGGGAAGGAAGATAGCTTGACTCCAGCTCGAGTGTTCACCTTGACGCAGGCAGAGGCTGAGGCTAGTCCCTCAGTGGTTACAGGTCAACTTTCTAGCGTTGGCTCCGCTTTTACTTTCTTGATTGACTCTGGTGCTACGCATTCATTTGTTTCTAGTAAGGTGATGGATAGGTTGTGTATACCTAGTGAGTACTGTACTGCGGGGTTCGGGACTATATTGCCTGCAGGGGAACTGGTAGATTCCAGGAGATGGATTATAGCACAGTCAGTGATGGTTGATGGTAGGGAGTTATCGTAGACTTGAATGAGTTAGGTATGGAAGACTTTGATATGATTCTAGGGATGGACTTGCTGGTTAGATATGGGGCTACCATTGATTGCAGGAAGAAGATGGTGACCTTTGAGCCTGAGGGAGAGGATCCCTTCGTCTTCATGGGTGCGGTATGTGGACCCTGCATACATATAATATTAGCTGAGAGCCAGGGACCTATTATAGGGAGGGTGTATAGGTTTCCAGGCTAGTGTGGTAGATACTTTCAGAGTGTTGTCAATAGGGCTGGGAGAGACTAGATTGGTTCGTGAATTCTTGGATTTATTCCTTGAGGATCTAGCAGGGTTGATGCCGCACAAGGAGATTTAATTCATCATTGGGTTAGCATCAAGGTCAGAGCCAGTGTCGATGGCTGTTGCGGATTTTCCTAAGTGTGTGCAAGTGTACACAATCGTTGAACAAGTAATATAATGAAAGTAATTTTTATCGTCTCCTCAAGGATTGCCAAACAAATATTGTAAAAATCATCATCAAACAATTTGGGGTGCAATTAACTATCCCTTTTTTTTTATGACTAATCAATTAAACTAAAGGACAAAAAGAATTAAACAAGATAATTAATTTAGGCGGTTAACAATAAAGCTGGAAAACAACAAATTGCGATTACTATGATGATAAAAGTTAGGCATATCAAATCCCCCTAATTTGTAGTTTTGCCCCTGATGTTGCAACAAAGTTCATAGCAAAGTTCTCTTGTAACTAGGATTCCCAATTTAATGCACATGCCATTTTTCCAAATGCTCATGTTAAAATTCCATCAATTAGATTCACATATTCCTATGCTAAATTTAATTTCAAGAACATAATTCCTAGCATCAATCCTTCAAGTTTTCAAGGTGAATAAAATACTCCTAAGTTATTCACTAATCAATACAAAAGTATCAACATGCATCAATCAAGCATTTCCACTAATTTTTACCATTCCAGAATTAAAACTAGCTTGTCTCTCACATAAGTTGATCATTCTCAAGCAAGAGATTTGCATAATAAAATAGCTCAATTGAACAAGAGAAAAATTTCATAAAAAAGTCAACAATTTGGGGGCAATTGCAAATTAGGGTTCATCAATATCCCTAACACAAATAACTTAAGTCATAGTAAAAATACCCAAATCACCACAATAAATATTCAGCATTATCTCAAGAGTTCAAGGAAGGAAGAAAAAGAAAATAAAATTATATGAAAGTTGAGTTTAGAAAAACAAGCCAAGTTGATAGAGATATTCTCTTCTTGTCTTCTAACTCTTAATCCTCTTCTTCTTCTAGCTTCCTTCTCTTTCCTCTTCTCTTCTTGATGATTCAGCTCAAAGAAATTCAGAAATAAACCCCTTTAATGGAGCTTTGGGCGGCTGGTTCTCTCCTCCTTTCTCTATTTTTTTGAGTGAAGAAGATAATCCCTTTTTTGGGCTCACAAAGGGTATAAACCCTCTCCTTCTCTCTCTACACGTGGGGGACAATATTCTGTTCCTTTTCAGAAGTTGCAGCTCCTTTCCACCTCATCTAATTACATGCCAAGTGTCCAAACTTTATGTTGCCGACTGTCCATACTTTGCTGTAGCAAAGTTGACTGATGTTGCAACAACAGCCAGAATTTCAGCTCTAATATGATTTCCTTCCACATGCTTCACTAAGCTTTCCAAGCACCCTCTTGCTATGCCTTCAAAATAAATACCACCTTTTTAGAACATAATTCCATTATTTTCCACAAGAGTTATCATTAATTAAAACAAATTACACAAACAAAGTTAAGAGACAAAGTGACTAAAACCACACAATAACAGCACAAACACTCTATTTCACCTAACTTTTTAAGTCCAAAAGCTCAATTAATAACTCTAAAATATAGAGTTATCAATGGCACCGGCAAAACTCAAAGAATTAAAGATACAACTACAGGAACTTCTGGATTTAGGGTTTATCAGGCCTAGCTACTCGCCATGGGGTGCTTCGATTTTGTTTGTGAAGTAGAAGGACGGGACTCTGAGGATGTGTATAGACTATAGGGAGTTGAATAAGTTGACCATAAAGAATAAGTACCCTCTACATAGGATAGACGATTTATTTGATCAGCTGTAGGGAAAGAAGGTATTCTCAAAGATTGATCTTCGATCGTGTTATCACCAATTGAGGATCAAGGACAAGGATATACCAAAGACGACCTTCCGAATGAGGTATAGGCAGTATGAGTTTCTGGTCATGTCGTTTGGTTTGACCAATGCCCTTGCAGCCTTCACGGGCCTAATGAACAGGGTGTTCAAGGACTTCTTGGATCAGTTTGTGATTATCTTCATCAATGAAATATTAGTGTACTCCAATTCAGAGGTGGAGCTTAAGCAACATCTTCGACAGGTCTTGCAGAGTTTAAGAGAGCACCGGTTGTACGCCAAATTTAAGAAGTGTGAGTTTTGCCTACCAGAAGTGACATTCCTTGGACATATTGTTGGTGAATATGGATTCAAGGTCGATCCATCTAAAATGGAGGCAATTAGAGATTGGTCAAGGCCAAGGAATGCCTCAGAGGTTAGAAGTTTCCTCATTTTAGCGGGTTACTACAGACGGTTTGTGGAAGGATTCTCGACGATTGCTGCACTGATGACAGAATTTACACGAAAGAATTTGAAGTTCGTCTGGTCAGACAAGTGTGAGCACAATTTTCAAGAATTTAAGCGATGACTTATTACTGCACCTGTGCTGAGTCTTCCTTCGGTGGAAGGAAAGTTTGTGGTATATTGTGATGTGTCGAGGTTGGGTTTGGGCTATGTGTTGATGCAGAACGGGAAAGTTCTATCTTATGCATCACGACAGCTGAAGGAGTATGAGCAGCAGTACCTTACCCATGATTTAGAATTAGCAGTGGGGGTATTCGAACTGAAGGTGTGGAGAAATTATCTGTGTGGAGAGACGTGCAAAATATACACTGATCACTAGAGTTGAAAGTACTTCTTCACCCAGAAGGACTTGATCACATGAGTTGGCTGGAGTTGGTAAAAGACTATGATTGTGAAATTCTTTACCACCCAGGGAAAGCCAATGTAGTGGCAAATGCATTGAGCCGGAGGGGCCTGGGGCAGTTATTTAGTTCTACTCAGATATCGAAGAAGTTGGCTGATGAGATGTCCAGAGCGAGGATAGAGTTGGTGGTAGGCCGGTTGGCCAACATTACTTTGCAGTCGACCCTACTAGAGCGGATTAAGGAGGGTCAGTTAGTGGATGCATAGTTACAGGAAGTTAGAGGGAATGTCTTAGCAGGAGCGGCTACTGCTTTGGTGTTGAGGTTTTGTGATTAAATTAGGTGAGTTAATATCATAAATCCGTAGCTAAGTTTAGCTGTGGTAGTGGGGTTTTTCTGGATTGGATTTTGGGAAAAATTTGGCTAAAAAGGGTTGGAGAAAACCCTAAATTTCTAGGTTCGAAGGGGGGGCGCCGCAACGCAGCTCTGGGGCGCCACAATGCGTGTGCCCATCAGTCCCTGGGTGTGCTCTCTATTTGGCGGCGCTCCAAGACCTTGGGGAGCAAGTCGCCGCCCACCGACTCTTGAGGCTTCGGGGTTTAGCCTCTGAATCGGGGGCAAGTCGTGACTCATGAGGCTAGGTCGCGACTCGCCTAGCGAGTTTTTCCTTTGGATGGTTTCTAGGTTTGGTAAAGCTCGGGGGCTCGAACCTAGGCACTTAGGGAAATTTCTACTACCCAATTTAGTAGAAATTGAGGACCCAGAGGCTAGTTTTTATCTCCTAAGTAGTTACTTGGATTATACATTGATTATTACCCATTGGCCACTATGACTAGGTTTATCTCCAAGGCTCAGGACTGAGGATCGTGCTCGAGTTCGTTCTATTATCTTCATTTGGAATTCAACGTAAGAAAACTGCACCCTGCGTGCTTATAATATGTGTTTGTAAGATTGATTTGTCATACAAGAATGACCAGCCTAAGGGAGTCGGGGCTAATAGTAAACATACTGAGCGCGGCCCGACCCAAGTGAGCTGGGGCCTGCTAGATCAACAAGGAGCTCGGCCTAAGGGTGCCAACCCTTATTACTTGAGATTATGTGGTTGCCATTGAGTAATTGAATATTTGCACTCTATTTTATGTTTATATGAGATAATCTTGACTGAATATCCTCATTGGTACATGTGATTGTTGTTTTGGTTTTCTTGTTGGGCCTTGGCTCACAGGTGCTACAAGGTGCAGGTAAAGGGAAGGATAAGTTGGATCAACCATGAGTTGGAAAACTCTGGGGGCGAGGTGTACATTGTCAGTTGCTCATCCACCACGACCGAGGGAAGTATAGGAACAGAAGCCTAATACTTGTATTTTTCCATTAGAGTGGCCACTAATTGTATATGATTTTGATAGTTTGTAAATTAACACTTAAACCTTGTTTTTGGGATCCCATGTTCCAAACATCTATTTTAATGAAAAATAACTGTTTATGATCAAAATCTTTTAACCCTAATCCAATTGTTGACCTTAGGATCACATTGTTAATAAAATGACTTGATTGGCTTGTCCTACACTATTTTAACTACACAGTGTAACGGTCTTTGTTATCCAGGGCGTTACAATAAACTTTTAAATATTTAAAATTACCACTTAAGATATGGTTAGGATTAATTTGGAAATTAAAAAATATATTTTTTTAGCTAATTTTAGGTGTCCAAATTTTATCCTTTCTAAACATAATTTTAGGACTTCAAGAATCAATTAAGTTATAATGATCCTGTTTTTAAATAATTTTTCCTAATTAATTAAAACTAACTCATTTTCTAAAAAGGGCATAATCTTAAGTAAAACATAGAAATTTTTACTCAATAAACATATATTTTTCCTCAAAAGAAATTTTATAAGATTAATTAGTTTTTGTAAATTAATAACAACTAAAGTTTTGTTAAAATTCACCGACCGATAAGTAGAATTCCACTAGCATGGAAACTTTAGTGACCTATATGGAATATTAATAGCTAAGCCGAGAATAGGTATTGAGACCGTAGGATAGGATTTCCCAAGATTTAGAATAATAGTCTCTGGATCGTAAGTTCAGATCCATTTATTGGTTTAAACTGAGTAAGGATTTATATCCGTACTAAATTATTAGTAGTGACTTAAATGCCCAAAAATTATAAAGGGAACTATCATTGCCATAATTAATCTATGTATGTTGTATGAATAAGTACAATATTGGCTAAGTGAAACGGAATTACAGTTGGATAAGGGAAATCCCGTTTTGCGCTAAGGAATCCAAGTAACTTAACTTTTATTTTGCTGGCAACAACATAAAATTGCTTGTGTAATGTGTGTTAGAATAAGGAGACAATCACATGTATACACTTGTTGTATAAGGTTTACTAAGAGACCATTGACCTAGTGGGTGCTTGTTATTGTACAGTTTGATTCCGCTTGTGATTGTTGTATGAATCTGCCTATTATTATTGTTGTACCCCAAAATTAATACAAAATAAATCACTCAGCATGGGGTACAACTTTCAGATAAGCGCATGGAGAAAGCGTACATATAGAATATCTTGTTAACTCTGGAGTGAGCAGCTCGAGTTTTACTTAAGAACTTACGATGACCAGATAATCTTTAGATGGCCTCTTGCGCAGACAACCTAGTTTGAGATGCATGATGACCAGATTGTCTTCTTTGGAACTCTGAACTTAGCCTATATAAGGATAGGTTACTTCTGAGGCATTCAGCTCGAAGGAAGTGACCAGCTCGCCGAAGCTTGGTCATGACGCACAAGGAAGGATCCTAAAAGATTCAGAGATTCCTCATACCCTCATTAATGCCCATATTTTTTTACACACATATTACTCGAGATGACATATGTAAATTACATAGGCAATCACATCCCTATGTAAATGGGAGGTTATCTGAATTTATTATTTACCATATTTATGTATGCAGTTACCCAAAGCTATCCAGGCCTCTATAAATAATAGGAGAATGGATAGAAAAAGGGGGCCAAAAACCACGTCAACAATTGTTATTATGCCCGGTTTGAGTTTGTGAGGATTGCACAAAAAGTTGAGTACACTTGTAGTGTCTGCTTTATTCTGCCTATTATTATTATTATTACTATTATTATCATTATCATTATTATTATTATTATTATTATTATTATTATTATTATGTCTTGTTTGAGTCTGTGAAGATTGGCCAAAGAGCTGAGTACTCTTGTGATTGCAGTTTAAATCCGCCTATTATTATTATGTCTTGTTGGAGTCCGTGAAGATTGGCTAAAGAGCTGAGTACTCTTGTGATCGCGATTTGAATTCATTCATTATTGTTATTATTATTATTATGTCTGGTTTGACTCCATGACGATTTTCAAGAGATGATCATGCCTGTATTATCTAAGAGTCTCAGTATAGACCATTAACCTTGAGGCTGCTTCTCAGCACCCAAAATTATCTACGAATCTCTGTAAACGGTTGTATTCACACTTACACCCGTGATGGCACTATTTCCCATGGTGAACTTGTTTGTTTGTTTCCTTCATTGACTCAGTCATTGATTTCTAACTTTTCTACTATGAAATTATATTGTTTGTTAAGCTGATCTTACTAAGTGTTATAGCTTACTTGGTTGTTTCGTGTTGTAGGTAAGGGAAAGGAAAAAGCTGAGTAGTGAGTGCTAGAGTCTACCTTGCTAGATGTACATGTGTTCCGACTATGGGATATTGGTTGCTTTTGGGAAAACTTTTGTTTTATTTTTTAAATAGAAAATGCCTTACTCTAAATGTTTAAGTGGTTATATCTGCAATTACTTTTAAGCATGCACATACTTGTAATTTTATTAATGGCTCTAAGATATTTTGCTAAATGAAAATCTTTAATTTCTACATTATTTTGGTTTTTGGGTCTTTACAAAGTGGTATCTGAGCTAAAGTTGAGTCGATTTTGTAGACAAACCCAAATGTACAATTCCCAAAGTCAGACCAGCACTAACTGAAATATTTTTTTTTGTATTTTGGTGTGTTATTTTTTTTTACTCACCCATTTTATAAATTGTAGGTTACATGGCAGAGAAACTCGAGGTAGTAAACCTCGTAGTAATTGATCCCCCAATAGTATACGACCTCAGCAGAGGACTCAAATTTATCGATCTTTCATGACTCTGCAGTACTTGATTTTTACAGGGGTGGAGAGGGTCACATAAAACATTTGGTATTGGACTTACTCTTTAGCAGCAATATTTCATGACTTATGGTTAAGTTGGCTAGTCTACATTTATGAGGCGATGCGTTCCAATGGTACACGCTAAAGCACTTAAGGCCCCTTACTAGAAACTGGGCGAAGTTTAGGGCTTTGATAGAGTTAGCATTTGGACCACCTTTTTCCTAAGGTCAATTTGGTATGTGTGGAGGCTCTCATGGAGTAAAATGTTCAAGTCGTATCATAGGTCGCATCCAACAAGGAAGAGAATTCTGGTGCTGTGGATGATTCTGAGGAGGACCCTGAGGAAGATAGCGATGGAGAATCTGATATGGAGATATTACTTTGATATAGCGGCCAAGACACGCAACGTTTTGGCATTATATTTTAGATAACAATGGTTAAGGTAGACCCAAGGAGAAGACCCCAAACCCATAGTTAGGACTAACTATGTAAATTTGTTTTGTATATGAACAAACCAAGTTAGGACTAATCTTTTTGTGTGTAATTAAGACCAACTAAAATGAAAGTGTAACTGTGCTTGAATGTGAATGAATGTGTTTGGTGTGATATTGTTGCTTAGCCTATTTTGCCAGTGGTTATACTTCACAATTGGTCTCGATCAAATTGTCTTCATGAAAATAGGAGTTGTATTATTCTATAGATCTGAATGGCTCCAATCACCCGAGCAGTAGGATTAGTGAGACTTGGATTGAGGTCAAGCCGAAAAACCTAGGATGGAACAAGCTCCAGTACCTGCCCAGGCCCCAAGAATTGCAGAATAAATTACTGAAATACGTCAAATGATGGAAGGTCAAGTGATTAAATTGAACAAGATCATAAATGACAAGAGGTTGCAGAGACTCACCAAACACGAATGTTTGAAGCATTGCTTCAATGACTTCAGCCAGAACCCACTAATGTCTCGAATGACCCTGGTCAACCAGCGATTGAAGAACAAGACCAGGAACAACCGCAAGAAGTTCAGCAACCAAACCCACCAGTCATGGTGCCTGTCATGGCCAGTGTGAAGTGTATTTCTGAGAGATTTGGAAAGCAAAACCCTCCGAATTTTGAACGAACTATTGACCCATTGGTGGCTGAAGAATGGATTAGTATGCTGGATAAATTTTTTGACTTCATTGAAATCACCGAGAAGGAGAAGGGAACATGCACAGTCTATATGCTTAGACAAGATTCAAGAATTTGACAGAACAAGGTAAAGAAAAGTTGTGTGGTGGTGGAGATGCAGTGGACAAAGTTCTTAACCCTATTCAATTCTAAGTATTATAATGAAGCGATAATTGAGCATAAAGCAAGTGAGTTTGTTAATCTGAAGCAAGGGTTGTTGAATGTACTGGAGTACATGAGACAGTTTGATCTGTTAGCTAGAGTTGCTCCGGATATAGTAAGTACTAAAGCAGCCAAAATATGGAAATCTATGAATTACGAGATATATAGTAAAGTTTGTAGACATCGAATTTTTTTGCATGAGTCATATGCTGAGGCAATAAAATTGGCTATTGGTGAGGACTCACGAGCTGGAACAAAAAAAAGAGGAGCGCATAATGTAGAGGAAATAAAGAACAAAACTCTTAAGTTTACCCAGAACCCGAGAAGACAGGGTTATTAGGGGAACTCAAGACCGACTAATTACAGAAACAACAACAGAATAGGAGGACCTTCCAATCCAGGAACAACTAGTTTCAACAAACAGCCTAGCTACAAATTCAAGTTTTTTACCAAGATTTTTGGAAACCACACTAATGAATATTAGCTGAAAATAATGATATGTAAAGTAGAAGATTAACACAGGATTTTTACGTGGTTGGGGCGTTAATGAGCCTTAGTCCACGAGTCAGTTGTATTAGAGCTTGGAAAGTCTTTTACAATGGAGTTCTCTCTATATTTTGACAGAGTAACTTTATATAAGTCGAAGAGAGATCCCTTTTTTCAGTGTTCTATCGCCTGTATTTATAAGCTCATAGGAACACTGGGTCTGGGCCGGGTATGACCCAGGCCCATCAGAGATATGGATACTCTTGGCTTCTCTAGTGGAAGCCCAATATAAAAGATAAAACATACATAGATTCAAGACTAATTAAGCCCCAATAGGGTGGCCCAAGGACTATATTTCGCCCGACAAAACAATGCTTTTGGTCTAGGCACTTCGAGTTACGAGGCAGATTCAGGGGACAAGACCAGTCAGAGTACTTGGCAGTGAAGATCTGAAACAGTGGCGTGCAATCCCGAGGTGGCCTTTTCTGCAGGTGAAAAGTGGGGACAACCCCCACGCGTCGTGGAGCGGCTTCAGGATCACGGATGCTTTTCCTTGCCCAGCGGGAGGACCTGATCCGGTTTCATTTACCTTTGTCCCTCTTCGTTTACCACGGACCTGGACCGTTACCAGGCTCTGGGATCATTTTATGTGTGCTTCTATTACGATCTGAACCATCTGTCGTCTCATGGACGACTGTCCTGGATCACCATCCCAAACACAATCCGGGTCTAGAATCAAACTAGGGCCGTGGCCCTCGGTTACTCCTGTACCAAGCCGGCTTGGGCCGGGCCAATCATCCAAACGCCCCAGACCATGGGCCTGGGCCATCGTCCCGGGCCCACGATAGGAAACAGGGATAACATTTACCCCCTAAGCCTTCGCCTGGGGCCGCCAGGAGGAGGCTTGCCTTGCTCCCGGACGCTCCACGGTTGCCTTCCCCAGATCCTGCCTGGAATCGTGGGTCCGTGACAAAGGGCAGTGACGCTGGCTGTATGCTGGGCCCGGACCATTTACCAGTGTCCGGGTACGTTTACCTGAGTCCCTCTTCTTGCAGGGGGACACGTGTCGCTAGGTGACTGCAGCATGGATGGATTTCGACCTCGAAAGGTCACCTAGCCACCTCAAGGGTCGCTAGGCCTAGGCTAGCACGTCAGCATAGATCTCGAAGCATCCCATCCGCACGGGGGTCCTTCATTAATACTTCTGGGTTGATGTGGACCGTAGGATGGGGTGACCATTGCCATTCGCCCCTCCTGGGCTGTTAGATCTGAGATGGCGAGGATCCAGCCTTAGAGGGCTCATAAATGCCCATGCACAACTTTGGACCGTTCGATGGGGAGATACCTGTCCGTAGGATCAGAGGCCAGGATTTGGGCCTTTATGAATACCCCACAGATGCTCATTTGACATTTTTACACTCTCGAGCCATTTCAAGAACTGATAAGCTTTACCTAAACTTTGCATGTCCGATATCGCCGGCGACATCCACCGTTGCTTGCTAACTCTACATCGTCGTCTATTCCCCACGGCCCCAACGTCTGCCCATTCGCCTGAGAACTCGTCCTGTGTCTGTCCTATTGAACCGGCTTCACCATTTCAAGAACGAAGTTCTGCCGTTCTTACCGTCGGACAACCACCATCTTCTGCAGCCAACAACTCACAGTAAGTCCTTCTGACCTTCTTGATGAATATATGAACTTAGGCTGTTCATTTAATTCGCATGTTTAGGCTGCTATAATCTACTTACGCTTAGGAGTTGTTAGGAAGGCCACCTGGTTCGGGTTGCTCCGTATTCGGACGCTTCCCAGATAGATGGCAGAGCCTTAGTAGCTCTTTTTCCGTTCCCGATCAGGGTCTCGTGGTTCCTTGGTGATCCCGGACCCGATCCGAAGGGGCTCCAAGCAGTCCTTAAGAGACCCCCCGTACCTTAACCGACTTTCTCGGTTTTAGGTACTGACTGCTTAGCTTTCTTTATTTGTTCCCAGATCATCAACTATGACAACGGGCGTCACACTCCACTCCGAGGAAGAAGTCAACAGGGCCCCTGTCGTCATCGCTGGGTCCCGGACACCCAAGGGTAACAGGTGGGAAATGGAGGCGGTGCCTAACCTATTCCAGAATTACCGGATGATGTACCTCCTATAGAAGCGTATGGGCATTGAATCCACTCCTAGACTCTTCCATAACCACATGGCTAGGATTGAGGAGCGGGCGCACACGTCCGTAGAGGGGTTCGGGGCCTGGAGCGCCGGCCACATCAGCGCGGAAGCCACGCTCCCGCTCCACGACTACTTTGTACGATTCCTGACGTATGTGGGGATCGCGTCGTTCCAGCTCCTGCCACAAGCATATCGGCTACTCGCGGGATGGCGAGTGTTCTGCATCGCGCAGGAGATCGCGGAGTCGACCCCTGCGGAAGTCTTATATTTCTACAAGCTGGAGCCACAGGTCACCGTCAAGGACAAGACCTTGGACGACTTCTACAGACTGAAGCCGCGAGGTATCTACCTCACTCCCACCAGCTCCTGGAAGCATCCCCCGAACGTCCGTCATTATTGGTTTATAATGTTCGGGTTCCTCGTGGAGAAGAACCCTACACTGCTGCTGGACTTCCAGTGAGTGGGTAAGTGCTTCCCCGATCCTTTTTCTCTTTGTTTTTATTCTCTTTTTCTCAGTTTCTCATCATGTTCCTCTGGGTGGCAGGACCTTTCGCTCAAACTCCCCTCACCAAGTTCATCATGGAACAGAGGAAGTTTTACTCCGAGCTGAGCGCAGATGACCTGGACGTAGGTGGCTATGTTAACACAAACAACCTCTGAGTGGTCGGGACGCTCACGGCCACCCAAACCATTGTCATCCCGAACCTTCGGGGCATCGCCTACGAGAAGATCGTCGCCTTCCGGGAACAACTGGCCTTGGACCACATTGCAGAAGTGGAGAAGGCGGCGCGAGCTGACGCGGCCCAACGAAAGAAGGACCAGGCCCAGACGAAGGCAGCCTCTTCGGATGAGCTCTTCAAGGACGCCCTACCGAACACGGGGACATCAGGGGCTAGTGTATCGGGGCGAGGTAACTCCCCTTTAATCTTGACTTATGCTCCCCAAGTCAGGGACTTAGCTAGGGATAGGCTAGTACTCCGAGGCCCCGTGTTTGGGGCTGACGGGGAGACGAGACCTTCGTCTCTTGTCCCCGTAGGCTCGGAGGTCCTTATGCTCCTGTCTGGGTTCCTTCAGTACGAGAATTTCTTGAACCTGGACGATATGGGGGACCGAGTCCATTCCTTCGATTTAGAGGAGTTGAGTCGCGCCCGAGGCATAGACAAGGGTTCGTCCTGGGTCGTTATTAGTTCTGATGTTGATATTTATTTTTTCCTTTTTTGTTTGGTTTTCTATACTAATTCCCTTTTCTGTGCTTTTACAGGAGATTCTGGTATGTCTACTCCCGCCAGCGAAATGAGGCAGCTCCTCAAGGACAGGCCGGCCAAGAAAGCTGTCAGGAAGGCAAACGAGGCGACGGGCCCGGAGCCCAGCCTCAACAAGGAAGTGTCCGGGATGGAACTTCATCCCGGTGGGGGAGCCCTTGCCGCGGTCCCCATTCAAGCCATGGAGCCGGCTGCAGTCTTCAGCCCCGCCCAACACCTGGTGATAGACTTGGAGGCGGGTGCAGCGGCCAGCCAAAGCTTTAGGAAAAGGGGCCTGGATGCTGGCGCCGAGGAGGCCAACACCGGGAAGAGGTCCCGCGTGAGGCGGGCTAGCTCGGCCGACGAGTCGCACGGCAAGAGTCGGCTCACCGCGAACGAGATCCCTGCCGCGCCAGTCCTTCTCGTACGCCAGACTCTACTCGAGGAGGGGGAGGCTGTTGTGCGGGAGGAGCAGTCCCGGCTGATCAACCAGACCTGGGAAAATGGTCGAGGCTGGAGGGACGAAACATACAGGGCCCTGACGATCCGCCGTCATGTAGTATTTGTGGATCGTCCGGCGGCGTTCAGCGTCCCTCAGCCGATCGTGGATCAGCCAGCCCCTGAAACGGGCTTCCGCCCTAAGCTCGGGCAGGACACGCCCCCTTGGCAGCGGACCTATTGGACCAGGTGGGGAACACCATGTCCAACTTTCAACTCAAGCAGTACGCCACGATAGCCAACCCGGACGTGCTGTTCATTTCCTAGGCTCTCCGCCATCAGGCCACCGCAGTAAGTTTTACTCGTCTTTTTTCTTCCCCCTTCTTACTTGTTAATAAGGATTTCTCCTAACTTTTCTTTGCTCCAGGTTAACCTGCTGTCCCATCGGAGTGCGGATCTGGTGGCCGAGCTAGCCATGAAGATGGAGACGGCCAAGCGGGAGCTAGAGGCGGCCGCGAATCAGAGGGAGGCCGCCAAGGAGGCCCTTGCCAGGGGGACAGCCCAGGCCCAGGCAGATCGTGAGGAGTTCGACCGCGTCAAGGCCGGACTGGAAGAGGCTTTGTTCCGGAAAGAAAAAGTGGCCGATGAGAGGGCAACACTTCTGGAGGCGGCCGCGGCTCAGTCCATCCAGGACAAGGAGGAGATCCAGACCTTGAAGGCCCGGGTCTGCAAACTGGGAGATTCTCTTCTCGAGGAGAAGGCGGCGCACGAAGTATCCCGCCGCGAGAAGGAGGAGGCAGAGGGCATGCTGGAGGTCACCTTCGAGGAGGCCATTTACATGGCTTGGTGCAAGGATAAGAGTATGAACCTTCTAGTCTTCCCCGATCTAGAATCAAAGCGGGCCGAGTTCGAGGCCAAGGAGAAGGAAGACGCGGAGCTCCTAAAGGATGAAGCCTAGGCCCGGATCCTCGCCTTGTCTCATTTTCTTTGTAATTTTGTAACTTGTTCGGACGCGTATGCGTCCAAAACACTATGTTATTTTCTCCGGCTTCCACATAAATATTTCTTTTTGTTATTCCGAGTAGAGATTTCATTTTACTGCCGCACCTGATTAATTGAGGGTTTGGTCCTGGTTCCAACGGCCTGGATTAGACCAACTGACTACCTTGTCGAGTTTTCAGACCTAACCGCCAAGTTTTTAATCCCGGCTCCAATGGCCACGGCCAACGTGGCTGAGTTTATTTTGGAACCTTGTTCTCCCTTTATCAGTTGTAGGCCGGGGCATCGTTACCTCGAGGCGGGACCAGTCTTGGGCTTGGTCCTCTTAACTTTATACCTCCGGACATCGTTCGTCCAGGGCAGGACCAGCCTTGGGCTTTGTCCTTTTTAACTTTATACCCCCGGACATCGTTCGTCCGGGGCAGGACCAGCCTTGGGCTTGGTCCTTTTTAATTTATACCCCCCGGGCATCGCTCGTCCGGGGAGGGACTGGCCTTAGGCTCGGTCCTCTTAAGTTTATACCCCTGGATATCGTTCTTCCGGGGCAGGACCAGCCTTGGGCTGGGTCCTTTTTAACTTTATACCCCCGAACATCGTTCGTCCGGGGCAGGATCAGCCTTGGGCTTGGTCCTTTTTAATTTATACCCCCCGGACATCGCTCATCCGAGGTGGGACCGGCCTTAGGCTCGGCCCTCTTTAATTTATATTCCCTGGACATCGTTAGTCCGGGGCGGGACCGGCCTTGGGCTCAGTCCTCTTAACTTTATACCCCCACACATCGTTCGTCCGGGACAGGACCAGCCTTGGGCTTAGTCCATTTTAATTTATACCCCTCGGACATCGCTCGTCCGGGGTGGGACCGGCCTTAGGCTCAGTCCTCTTTAATTTATATTCCCAGGACATTGTTAGTCCGGGGCGGGACCGGCCTTAGGCTCGGTCCTCTTAACTTTATACCCCCACCCATCGTTCGTCCGGGGCAGGACCAGCCTTGGGCTTGGTCCTTTTTAATTTATACCCCAGGACATCGCTCGTCCGGGGTGGGACCAGCCTTAGGCTCGATCCTCTTTAATTTATATTCCCCGGACATCGTTAGTCCGGGGCGGGACCGACCTTGGGCTCAGTCTCTTAACTTTATACCCCCACACATCATTCGTTCGGGGTAGGACCAGCCTTGGTCTTGGTCCTTTTTAATTTATACCCCTCGGACATCACTCGTCCGGGGTGGGACCGCCCTTAGGGTCGGTCCTCTTTAATTTATTTTCCCCAGACATCGTTAGTCTGGGGCAGGACTGGCGTTGGGCTCGGTCCTCATAACTTTATACCCCCACCCATCGTTCGTCCGGGGCAGGACCAGCCTTGGGCTTGGTCCTTTCTAATTTATACCCCCTGGTCATCGCTCGTCTGGGGTGGGACCGTCCTTAGGCTCGGTCCTCTTTAATTTATATCCCCCAGACATCGTTAGTCCGGGGCGAGACCGGCCTTGGGCTCAGTCCTCTTAACTTTATACCCCCGGACATCGTTCGTCCGGGGCAGGACCAGCCTTGGGCTTGGTCCTTTTTAATTTATACCCCCTGGACATCGCTCATCCGGGGTGGGACCGGCCTTAAGCTCGGTCTTTTTTAATTTATATTCCTCGGACATCGTTAGTCCAGGGCGGGACCAGCCTTGGGCTCGGTCCTCTTAACTTTATACCCCAGGACATCGTTCGTTCAGGGCAGGACCAGCCTTGGGCTTGGTCCTTTTTAATTTATACCCCCCGGAGATTGCTCATCCGGGGTGGGACCGGCCTTAGGCTCGGTCCTCTTTAATTTATATCCCCCGAACATCATTAGTCCGCGGCGGGACCGGCCTTGGGCTCGGTCCTCTTAACTTTATACCCCAGACATCTTTTGTCCGGGGCAGGACCAGCCTTGGGCTTGGTCCTTTTTAATTTATACCCCCTGGACATCGCTCGTCCGGGGTAGGACTGACCTTAGGCTTGGTCCTCTTTAATTTATATCCGCCAGACATCGTTAGTACGGGGCGGGACCGGCCTTGGGCTCGGTCCTATGCGGTTTGTTTCACCCGGACATTGCTGGTCTGAGCCGGGATTAGCCTGAGCTTGCGCCCTGCCGGGTGTTTGCCTATGCCCGGGATACCCCGCAAGTGAGCGGAGACTGGTCTGGGGTCAGTTGAGATAGATTCTCATTGTTTGAAAATATTTCTTTATGAAATTTTGTACACGCCATTTTTATTATTCGAAGGGGGGTCGTCCTAAGGCGTACACAGTTTACAATGAAAATACTAAATTGGAACACGCTCTCCCGACTACTGGTAGTATTTAAGGAGATGTTCCGCATTCCAGGCTCGCGGGACTTCCGAGCCATCGAGCCGCTTTAAGCGGTATGTCCCGGGGCACACTTTGTGTTGGATCTCGTACGACCCCTCCCAATTTGGGCCTAGAACCCCCACTCCCGGATTTTGAGTAGTAGGGAAGACTCTTCACAAGACTAAGTCGCCGGTTCCGAACTTTCGGCTCTTGACTTTCGAGTTGAAGTGCCGTGCGATCTTGCCTTGGTACATCTTCAGCTGCACCTGCGACTCCTCCCGGAACTCTTCGATGAGATCTAGTGATTCTTCGAGTAAGGCGTGGTTCTGGGCGGGATCGTATGTGTCTCTTCAGTGAGACGGGATGGTCATCTCGATGGGGATGATGACTTCGCATCCATAGACCATGGAGTAAGGAGTGTGGTTGGTTGATGTCCTCTCGGTCGTCCGGTAAGCCCACAATATGCAGGGCAGCTCCTTGGGCCATTTTGGACTTGCAGGCCTGGAGCTTTTTCTTCAGCCTCCCTTTCACGATTTTGTTCACGGCTTCTGCCTGCCCATTTCCCTGGGGCCTGGCGACCGCGGAGAAGCTCTTGACGATGCCGTGTTTCTCGCAAAAATTTGTGAAGTGGGCGCTGTCGAATTGCTTCCCATTGTCAGATACAATTTTGTAGGGGAGGCCGTACCGACACACTATGTTGTTGATGAAGAAATCCAATGCCTTCTTGGAAGTGATTGTGTTCATGGGCTCCGCCGCAACCCACTTGGTGTAGTAGTCCACGACCACGATGGCATACTTCACCCCTCCCTTCCCGATTGGTAGCGATCCCACCAGATCGATCCCCCACACCACGAAGGGCCACGGGCTAGTCATCAATGTTATTTCAGTCGGGGGGGCCCGCGGGACCTTCACATACCGCTGGCACTGCTCGCACTTGCGTACGTAATCGATACAATCTCTTTTCGTGGTCGGCCAGAAGTATCCTTGGAGCAGGATCTTCTTGGATAGACTAGGCCCGGCTGTATGATCTCCGCAAAAGCCTTCGTGCACTTCATGCATGATGGAGCTTAGCTCTGTCCCGGACACACACCTGAGGTAAGGCATGGATAACCCCCGACGATAGAGTTTTCTGTCCATCATGACATGTCAGTGGACTTGGTACTGAAGCTTCTTGGCTGCGGCCTTGTCGGCTGGTACGTCCTCGGCTGTCTGATAGCGGATAAGCGATCCCATCCAAGACGTGGAGTGATCGACGGCGTGGACTGCAGGGGCCCTAATTCTTGGGATGGGGAGATGGTTGACGGGGACTAGCCCGGCTAGTTCTGCTTCGGCGTCAGTGGCCAGCTTTGCTAGTGTGTCCGTGAAAACATTTTGCTCTCTGGGGATCTGGCAGATGGAGTGCCTTGTGAACACCTGCAACATCTCTCTCGTCTGGGTCACATTAGCCGCCATTCTCTCTCCTTTAGTTTGATATTCCCCCGAGATTTTCCTGACAACCAGCTGGGAATCGCTGTAGATTTCTAAGTTCGTTGCCCCTACCTCCCGGGCCAAACGCAGCCCGACGAGGACAACTTCGTGCTCCGCTTTGTTATTCGATGCCTTGAACTGGAAACGAAGAGCATTTTGTACCTGGTGTCCCTATGGTGACACCAAGATGATCCTGGCCCCGTTCTCATTCGAGGCCCCGTCCATGAAGACCTTCCATACGGGCACCGCGATGACCTCGAGATCATTGTCTTCCTGAGATACCCCGGAGCATTCAACGATGAAATCAGCCAGGGCTTGCCCTTTGATGGACACTCTAGGGACATAGGATATATCAAACTGACTTAGCTCCATGGCCCACTTCAGGAGTCTTCCCGATAGCTCGGGCTTTTGTAACACTTGTCGCAAGGGGTGGTTGGTTAGGACCTTTATGGCGTGGGCATGGAAGTAAGGCCGGAGCTTCCGGGATGCCATCAGTAGGCAAAAGGTCAGCTTCTCGATCAATGAATACCGAGACTAAGTGTCCAACAATCGCTTACTTACGTAGTACACCGGGAGCTGCACCCTCTCCTCTTCCCGTATCAGCGCTGCGCTGATCACGTGCTCGGTCACTGCCAGATAAAGGTACAGAGGTTCCCCATCCACCGGTTTCACCAGGATCGGAGCTTGGGCCAGGTGTTCTTTTAGTTTACGAAAGGCTTCTTGGCACTCGGCTGACCATTCGAAACGCTGGCTTCCCCGAAGGACGTTAAAGAACGAGATGCACTTGTCCGTGGCTTTGGAAACGAAACGGCTCAAGGCGGCTATCTGCCCCGTCAGGCTTTGCACGTTCTTATGCTTCCGGGGAGAGGGCATATCAATCAATGCCTTGATCTTATCTGGATTGGCCTCTATTCCCCGAAAGCTCACTATGAAGCCCAGGAACTTCCTGGAGGCCACGCCAAAAGTGCACTTCTTGGGATTCAGCTTCATCCCGTACTTCCAAATGACTGCGAAAGCTTCAGTCTGGTCGTCTGCATGCTTCCCGGAAGTTTTGTACTTGACCAGCATGTCGTCGATGTATACTTCCATGTTTCGCCCTAGCTGGGCCCGGAACATCCGATTGACAAGCCTTTGATAGGTTGCCATCGACGTTTTTCAGTCCGAAGGGCGTGACTATGTAGCAGTCTATCCCCTTATCGGTCTGGAAAATGGTGTGCTCCTGATCTGCCACATGCATAGAGATCTGGTTGTAGCCGGAGTAAGTATCCATGAATCTTAAGATCTCGTACCCAGACGTAGCATCTACCATTTGGTCGATCCAGGGCAGCGAGAAACAGTCCTTCAGACAGGCTTTGCTGAGATCTGTGAAGTCGATGCACGTTCTCCATGTCCCGTTTGGTTTCGGCACCAAGACGGGATTGGCCAGCCACATGGGGTACACAACCTCGCGTATGAAGTTGATTGAAGACAACTTCTCAACTTCCAGCTTAAGGGCCTCGGCCCTCTCCGTCCCCAAAGGCCTCCATTTCTGGCGAACCGGGGTCGCGTTTGGGTCAATACTTAATGTGTGGCAGATGATGTTGCGGTCGATCCCTGTAATGTTTGAGTGAGACCAGGCCAGGATATCCTGGTTTTCCTTTACTTGGGCGATGATGGCGGCCCAAACATCCGCTGGCAGATCTTTTCTAACTTGGATGATCCAGGTTGGGTCAGTGTCGCTGATACATACCTCCTCTATCTTGTCCATTGGCTCTGGGACGTGGTCATCCCCTATCCTTGGGTCTAGGTCATCCTCTTCCCGAACCGCCCTCTCAGCAGGAGGGGGAGGAATCGGGTCGAGGAAATCTTCAACGGGCTCGTCCCGGATCATATATATCGGTCGGGCTGACACGTGGTAGCACTTCCGGGCACTCTTCTGATCTCCCCAGATGGTGCCCACCCCTCCGTTGTCGCAAGGGAACTTCATACAAAGATGATGGATGGAGGTGATGGCCTCGAATTCAACAAGAGCGGGCTGGCCGAAAATGACGTTGTAAGCGGTGTGGTAGTCTACCACTACAAAGGTGCAGAATTTGAACGAGTGCTGCAACTCACTTCCCAACGTAACGGGCAACTGGATCTTCCCCATGGGGAGTAGAGCATCTCCATTGAAGCCATAAATTTGGGTTGGGCACGATGCCAGATCCGCTTCGGTCAAGCCAATGGTGGCGAACGCGGGTTTGAACAAGAGGTTGACGGAGCTCCCGTCATCCACCAACACGCGGGACACCAACTTGTTGGCGATTTACACATCTATGACCAGCGGGTCATGGTGCAGGAAGTGGACGTTGCGGGCGTCGTCATCCGTGAAGGTGATAGGGAGGTTCATCAACTTCGGGCGCTGAGCTGGGGCCTGGACAAGGGCGCATACCTCCTGATCGTGGTCTAGTTCGCTAAGGTAGCGCTTTTGGTCGTTCCTGGACGGTCCCCCCAGGTGAGGTCCACCCGAGATGGTGGCCACATGCCCATCAACTCGAGGGGGTGCGGCCCCAGATGGGTAAGGCATTCCAGGGCCGGGAGCTTGTGCGGCGGGGGCCCCCTGAGGGGCCTGCGCCGTCGGTCCCTGCGCATACCCTCCCTGAGGCGGGTATTCCCTAGGGGCTCCTAGGATCGTGGGTTGTCCGGGGCCTGCTGACAGGCCTGGGACGCCCACGGGCATCCTGACCCGTTGGTGGAGATGCCCTAACTTGATGAGATTTTCGATCTCGTCCTTGAGCTGCTGGCATTCTTCGGTGGTGTGGCCTACGTCCTTATGATAGGTGCACTTCTTGCTTGTATCTCTCGGATTCCTTGCCCCCTTGAACATGGGGCTAGGCCTCTAGTAGTGAACTGCCCTTTCTGTGGCCAGGTAGATGTTCTCCCTGGTGTCCACCATATTGGTGTATTCTGAATATTAGGGCTCGCAGCCCCGTTTTCCCTTCTTGACCGACTCGGGCCAGCTCTAGCCTTTGCTAGGTCTCTTCCCCCGGGAGGGGTTCACGCTTGCTTTTGTCACTCCCACCTATGACTGTTGGGCCCCGACAGGGGTGACGCTGTGCCCTGCCGGCGCGTTTCCAAATCTGGAGAAGTGGGTGGATTGGGTCGGGGCATATCCCGAAGTGACAGGACCGTACACCGTAGGGGTGTAGGTGATTCTGGGCGTAACGGCCGGTCCCAGGGCTATCGGGGGCGCGACATAGGACTGTGTCGGGAACTATACCCCGTACCCCAGGAATGATTGAGTGCTGGGCTGTGTTGCCGAGGGCCACCCGAAAGCCTAGATCTGGGCCTCTTCCCAATTGATAAATCCTTGGGCCCTCCTGATGAACTCTTCCAAGGTAGCTGCCTTGGTACGCTGCATGTCATCCCAAAGAGGGGACCCTGCCCGGATCCCAGACTGTAAAGCCACCAGGCGTTGTCCGTCATCCACCTTTGTTTTGGAGGCTTCCTTAGTGAAGCGCTTGATGTAGGCCCTCAGTGTCTCCGTGGGGAGCTGCTTGATATTTGTGAGGGTGTTGATCTGCATGTCCATCCTCATGGCGGCCATGAACTGCTTGCGAAACGCTGACTACAGTCCAGTTCAGGATTGGATGGATCCCGGCTTAAGTCTCTTCCACTACTCGTCGGCGGGACCACCTAGAGTGATCGAGAAATAGAGGCACTTGTCGTCATCACTGACGTAGGCCACTGTCATGAGCCGGTTGTATCGGGACAAATGGTCCCTTGGGTCGGTATTTCCAGTATAGGCGGTGAGGCTTGGCATCTTGAATCCCTTAGGGAGTACAGCGTCCAGGATGTGCCTCGCGCAGGGCTCTTTATCCTCTTCATCAGAGTCGGTATCCGCTCCTTCCTTCTTGTGGACCAAACGGTTCGTGACCTTTTTCAACGCGGCCAGTTGCTCCATGAGCTGCCTGGCTGTGCCTTCCTCTAGGGGGATTCTTTCGTTCCTCTTGTCGTTGTTGTTGTTTCTAAGGTCGCCGTCTCGGGGGAGAATCTTCTCCTTATGGGGCCGCTCTTTCCGAGCGTTCAGTCTGTCGCGTAGGTCTCTCTGCGCGGCCGCTCCCGATGATTTTTGTTAACCGAGGCACTTGGGTGCAAAGACCTTTCCCGTTCGTCTCACCCTGGGGCGTGCCGGGGTCGTGCGTTCCTCGGTCGCGTCCCTTGCGAATCGATCGGGTGGCCTCGTTCTGGGACGGGGCGCACCTTCCCTTTCCTAGGGAGCGGCCGGGAACGGGTCCCGGCTTTCATGACAGGGGTGTTCTTTTCTCGGGTCTTTCCACCGGCCTTCTTTTTCTCCCTGTCCGGGTTCCTGGGGCTGGCTCAGGAAACTGTTCCGGGGGAGGGGCTTGCCTTGCTTCTTCAGGGGCCCTAGCTCAGGTTTGCGGAGTGGGCTGCTGCGCTCCCAGGAGTGGGCCAATTGTAGGATTGGTTGCCGGACCCTGTGCAGCAATGAACGCCTGTAGGGCTTTAAGGGACTCTTGCATCCGTCAATGCGCCTCCCCTTGCTTAGCGATCCTGGCCTCCTAGTCCAGGACTTGCTGCCTCAGTCTGGTCACCTCCAGGTCCTGCTGGTTGGGCTCTCCTTCGGGGATCTCGGGATCCGCAGCTTCGTCGTGGTACTCCCCCTCATTTTCCTCTTCATAATATTACTCCTCATTCTCTTCTTCGTATTATATCCCACCCTTGTAGTCTTGTGACTCGTCATGGTGAGATGTTTGAGGAGGCGCGTTCTCGGCCAGATTCTGAGGAAGATGCTAAGAAGGCAATGGACCTCCATTGCCCTGCTCTGGATTACTAGGATCGAAGGTTGTGTGGTGTGTGTTCACCATTGTAGTAAAGGCTTGATGTTAGTACTAGCTTTCTTCAGCTCTCAACGAAAGCACCAAAATGTTTATCGAGATTTTCGAAAACCACACTAATGAATATTAGCTGAAAATAATGATATGTAAAGTACAAGATTAACACAGGATTTTTACGTGGTTGGGGCGTTAATGAGCCTTAGTCCACGAGTTAGTTGTATTAGAGCTTGGAAAGTCTTTTACAATGGAGTTCTCTCTATATTTTGACAGAGTAACTGTATATAAGTCGAAGAGAGATCCCTTTTTTCAGTGTTCTATCGCCTATATTTATAAGCTCATAGGAACACTGGGTCTGGGCCGGGTATGACCCAGGCCCATCAGAGATATGGATACTCTTGGCTTCTCTGGTGGAAGCCCAATATAAAAGATAAAACATACATAGATTCAAGACTAATTAAGCCCCAATAGGGTGGCCCAAGGACTATATTTCGCCCGACAAAACAATGCTTTTGGTCTAGGCACTTCGAGTTACGAGGGAGATTCAGGGGACAAGACCAGTCAGAGTACTTGGCAGTGCAGATCTGAAACAGCGGCGTGCAATCCCGAGGTAGCCTTTTCCGCAGGTGAAAAGTGGGGACAACCCCCACGCGTCGTGGGGCGGCTTCAGGATCACGGATGCTTTTCCTTGCCCAGCGGGAGGACCTGATCCGGTTTCATTTACCTTTGTCCCTCTTCGTTTACCACGGGCCCGGACCGTTACCAGGCTCCGGGATCATTTTACGTGTGCTTCTATTACGATCTGAACCATCTGTCGTCTCATGGAGGACTGTCTTGGATCACCATGCCGAACACAATCCGGGCCCAGAATCACACTAGGACCGTGGCCCTCGGTTACTCTTGTACCAAGCGGGCTTGGGCCGGGCCAATCATCCGAACACCCCAGACCATGGGCCTGGGCCATCGTCTTGGGCCCATGACAGGAAACGGGGATAACACAAGTCTTGGACAATTTGAAACAAATTTAATCGACACCATTAGGGTGAGTGTAATTCAAGGGCGTTGTAACGGCCCAAATTTCCTAATAAGGCTTAGGGCCTTGATTAGGGGCCAGGGTGGCAAATTTTGGAATTATGTGATTATATGATATTTATGTGTATCATTATGTGATTATGTGAGTTATATTATAATATGACTTGGTATGCATGTTTAGGGTTATTAAATATGCATGTGGGCCCATTTATGTTTAATTGGGTAATATTCATAACTTGGCCCATTATGGGTATATTTGGCATATATGTGGTATGTCTATGGTACTTCATTTTTATTTGGTTATGCTTGGTTTACTCAGCATGATATGATCCTAGGAAGCAAGCCAGTGGGAAAGTCACAACGGGATCGATACTTGACTCGGAGTGAGTCAAGGGGTATTTATCACATTACCGGGATATTGGGTAATGGGAATAAATATTTGATGATAAATTGGGAGTTAATGAGATTAGGAGGAAATTGTGGGAATTTTGACTATTTTACCCCAGGGACGTTTTTGGGACCCCAATCATTAGGATTTGCTTGAGGCTACTTAAGCTTGAAGAAACCTGTTAGAATTATAAAAGAACGTTCAGAACGTTCTCTCTCCCTCTCGTTCCCTTTTCGACACATGTTCGCATTTTCAAAGGAAACTCGAGTTTTAGGACTCGGAGTCAAGCAAGGATTGAGGCATAGCGATTCTATGGAAGATTAGAAGTTTATTAGCTGGAGCATTTAGTTGGGAAAAGACTTAATATGAGGTAATCCAAGTTTTAAGTTTTATGTTTTTACAGTTTTTAAGCTTCGATTGGATTTCATGTTTTGATGAGTTTTTGGATGGTTTGAAACTTGGGTTTTCATGATTTTGGCAGATTAGGATGTTTGGGAACTTTGATTTTGGGATTTGGTTATGTTTGGATAGGTTTTTGGAGGATTTTTAGTGGGAAAATTGTAGAAAATGGTCGGTTTCGTTGTCAAGTCGCGACCTTGTTCTAGCAAGTCACGATTGGGATGAACTAGGAGCCAAGGAGGCTTTACCTGAGGGGCACACCATAACCCAAGAGGGGCCAAGTCGCGGCCCTCACCTTAAAGCCAGACAAGTCAAGGCCTAGTCGCCACTAGCTTGTGCATTTTTGCTCATATTTTGTTTTTAGCCGTGGGAACTTAATTCTAAGGGCTGGGATCGATCCTACTACCTAGTTGAGTAGGATTCGACGTCCTGGAGGCTAGGTTTGGGTCTGGAAGTATTTATTTACTCATTTTTCATGAGGTTTTATATTTTGGTTGTGACTAGGTTGTCGCTAGGGGCTTTGAAACAGGATTGTGCTTGAGGGTCGTTTATTGGTAATGTAACGCCCTGCTAATTAGGGTCCGTTACAAAAATGTGTTTGAAAATTAGTGCTGGACTTGCTAAACAAGTCATTTGGATCAAACATGTGATTAAGCCACTAAAGGTTCAGGTATTAAAAATTTAGTCAAGTCATAAACATCTTCATTTAACCACAAACTTTGTTTTTTACATGGGATCCCCAAAATACAAGTTTAAAAGTCGGTTACAATACCAAGGTTACAAAATAAGCCAACCTAGGCGGCAAAACTGGGTTCAACCCTAGCTTCCTTGAGTTTCTTAGCCGTGGCGGTCGAGCGGACTACATATGTACACGTCACTACTATCGCTCTCCAACTCATGGCTGAGCCCCAATCATGTACATTATATTCTGGGTGCAGTTTTCTTACCTTCGGTCCCAGTGCAAGTTACCAATGAGCGACTCTTGAGTACGATCCCTGATTTGAGCCCTTAGCGTTGACCTAGTCACAACCATAATAAAGAATTCCATAAAAAACGAGTGAATAAAGGCTTCTGGACTGATACCTAGCCTCTGGGACATCGAATTCTACTAAACGTGGTAGTAGGATCGATCCCAAGCTCATAAGGTTGAGTTTCCGCACTCAAAACCTTCTCGGGGTCCAAAAAACCCTTAAGAGTCGTGACCCCAAGCTCTTGCGTCATGGCCTGCCCCAATCAGAGGCCCAACCTCCCCAAAACACTAGACATGCACCGCGGCCCAGCCTAAGAGGCGCGCCCTCGCGACAGAGCCCTCCTTGGCTCCCTTTCGTTCAAGAGGGTCGCGACACACTAAGAACAGGGCCGCGGTCCAACCCCTTGGAACTCAAAATTTATGTGGTTTTCCTGTAACCAAACCCAACTAAATTCAACCCAAGCACACTCGAAACTTTAATTCAATCCCCATAGCCAGTATAACACTTTTCCAACAACAAAACCTAACTAACTACTTGATTAAAAACTCATCAAAAATCCAAAATTCACTCTCCAAACCCTCACACATGCAAACGCCAAAACTTCCAACAAAATCACATAATTATCATGAAAAAATTCAAATTCAAGCCCTTACCTCTGAGATGATATGACCCCTGAGCTAATCCCCAAGTTTCACAAGCTTAACCCTTCAATTTTCCCAAGCTTGATTCCTCCAATTCCTCAAAATTCTCAAGCTACCAAGAAGAGGGGGAGAGAGTTACAGGAGAGAGAAAGTAGTTCTGTTTTGTGTTGATTACTCTGTCTAAGCTTTCCCTCAGCTGAAGAAACAACCAGTTAAGTCTGTAATTAGGCATAAATGACCTAAATGCCCCTAGATCAAATCAATCTCTCCAAAGCCCTTCAAGGGAAATTCTGTCAATTACCACTGCCCATGATTCCCTGAGTGTTCCTCTAAATCCCCAACGATCTCGAAATAATAATCACTTAATCCTCCATTACCCGAAAAATCCCAGCAATGTACTAATTACCAAATTACCCCTAAGCTCACCCCGAGTCGGGTATTTTACCCCGTTGTGACTTTTCTGCTAACTTGCTCACGAAGATCATCTCGCGTCGAGTAGCCCAAATATATCCACATAATAATGTGGTCTCAATCACACGGACGCAAATTTACAATTACACCCTCAGCGGGTCAAATTACTAAAATGCCCTTCTTATAAGAAACGGGCCCACACTCACATTTAATATTTCTAAATAGGAAAACATAATATATTATAATATAATTCACATAATGATATGCTTATACTATATTAACACATAGTTAAAACAATTATTGCCTCTCGGTCCCCTAATCCAAGCACTAAGCCATATTAGAGAATTTGGGATGTTGCAGGTAACCTGTGCTTGGACCAAAAGTAAGAAAACTGCACCCAATATGTGATATGAATGGTTATTGATGAGGCATGTCATGTGCTCTATATATGGACATTGATTGCATAGTAAATGCATAGCAGCTTTGCTTATCTGTGTATGGCAATGACTTATTAGTTAGGGAACGACAATGGTTTTTAGTATTGATCGTGAAGTCATGACTTATCAGTCAAGATGAGCGATGGTATTGAGCACTGGTTGTATGGTATTGACTTAAGAAACAAGAATGACATTAATGTGTTTAACACATGCCAAAATGATTAGATCTAGTCAATATAAGCATTAAATGCTTGACCGACCCCAAGGTCAAAGAAAACTAAATCGCTTGTCTGGTCTAAAGGCTAGTTACTTAGAGCGAGGGCCAAAAGGCTAAGGTGGCTAAAATGCCACATGGCTTAGGGAGTGGATCCCAAGAGATAGACTTATCAGTCATCTATACAGAGATAGACTTATCAGTCATCTATAGAGAGATGGACTTATTAGTCATCTATTCAGGGAACAGATCCCCAGGGATAGACTTATTAGTCATTTATTCAGTAAGCAGATCCCCAAAAATAGACTTATTAGTCATCTATTCAGGGAGCAGATTCCCAGAGATTGACTTGACAGCCATCTAGTCAAGGTGCAGAACCCCATAATCATTTATTTGGACTTGTCTGCATACTCATGAATAGGGCTATTACTGTTAGGCATTCTTATTATGATTTAGTGACATGTTATTACCTATTTATGAGCATGTTTAAGTTTTATGGCTGAGCCTCGACTCACGGGTGCTATGTGGTGTAGGTAAAGGCAAAAGAAAGCTGGACCATCCTTGAGTTGGAGAGCTTAGGAGATGATGTGTACATATGCAGCTGCTCGACCACCACGACCGAGGGTTTAAAGAGGAACTAGGGTTAAACCCTATTTTGCCGCTTAGGTTAGCTGGTTATAAATCTTTTACTGTAATTAACCTTTAAAATATATTTTGGGATCCCAATGTATATAGTAAACTTTGTAGTGACACGTTGTATCTTCGACCAAAAATGTTAACCCTAAACCGTTAATCACATTTAGTTACACAATTATGGCAAAATGACTCGTTTAGCGAGTTTAGCACTGTTTAAAATGCACAGTGTAACGGTCCCTGGGAAGTAGGGCGTTACAACTTGGTATCAGAGTGAGCCAAGGTTAAGGGTTCCTGTAGACAAGTTGGGCATGTACACTCATCACTAAAGATAGCTTCACACAGGGTATGGTAACTATTTATGTGGTTATGTGCTTAACTGCTTAAATAGAATGTAAATGCTTTACCTGCATATTGTATTAGGGAGCATGAGATTCTGATAGAGCCTAACTCTTGATTATTGATATGATTATATGATTACATGCTTATTGGATATATAAATGTGTTATTTGCATGGTGAAGTTGGAAGCATAGTATGTATGTTGGAAGAGCAGGGATTACGATTGATGTATGAATGTTATGGGCATGTTTTTAGCACTACAATGGTTTGTGAATGTAGTGTTGTATGATTGTTCCCATGGGGAAGGCTTTTGATATGCTCATCATGTTTAATAGATCAAGTTATTGACTACAAATTCAATCAGCAAGTATGTATCCAAGGCAGATAATAAGACCTGGTGGTGGTTATACCGAGGATGGGAATTACAGGCAGGGTTTGAGTTCTTCACCTGCCCCTTAGAATTTCCAGCAGGAGTTTACAGATGTGCAATAAAGATTGCAGAGGCAAGAAGAAGAGATTAGGTGTTTGAAACAGCAGCAGGTTCTATCAGGGAACACCACTTCCTTTGCTATGCTGGAGTGGCACTAGTATTGGCTCAACCTAGGGTTAAGAATAGGTGGGAATTTCTTTTGAAAGATTCCAGGAGTATTACCCTCCAGTCTTTGAGGGAGGCCTAGATCCATTCAGAGCTAAGCATTCGATGGGCATGATCAGTTCTATCCTCGACAGTATGGGGGTGGTAGGTCACGATAGGGTGATCTGTGCTACATTTGTGTTGCGGGATAATGCCCGGACATGGTGGAAAGTAGTATCCCAGACACGAGATACAACTATGATGGACTAGAAAGAATTTAGGCAACTGTTTTATGAAAGATATTACTGTGATGCAGGTAAGACTGCTAAGATGAAAGAGTTTTCAAACCTCGTTAATGGAAATGCAATAGTAACCGAGTATGTTAACAGATTTGATAGGTTGGCCAAGTTTTCTTTTGATATGGTACCCACAGATGTAGCTCGAAAGGAAATGTTTATCTAGGGATTGAATTCCAGAATAGCTAAGGGCATTAGAGTTGCCCTAGTGCATGAAATATCTACCTACACACATGTGGTAGGGAAGACTCTTACTGTTGAGAGTACAGGAAATAAGATTGAGAATGAGAGTGTTGGAGAGCGCGGAGCTCAAATAGTGACACCTCCATTTATTGGAATGAGAAAGGACAAGGATTGGGAACCACGCCAAGAATGCACTCGGTGCAAGAGACGTCATCTAGGAGAATTTCAAGCAGAGGCATGCTTTTTTTTGTGGAATGGTTGGGCATCTCAAAAGGGATTACTCGATGCGAAGGAAAGATGTGCCAAGGGGGATGGACAGCTCGACTCCAGCTCGAGTGTTCGCTCCGATGCAGTCGGAGTCGGAGAGTGAGATTGAGACTGAGGCTGGTTCCTCAGTGGTGGCAAGTTAGCTTTCTAGCTTTGATTTTTGTATTGCGCTGACTGGTTTTGGTGCCATGTTGTTCTTTTCTTGTTGCATCTAGAAAGGCATAGAGTTGATATGCAGGTTACATGGCCATGTTGTAATGAGAAGGTGATACTTTATTGGTGATCTTAGGAGATGAGTTAGATTATTGTTGAAGGGACTCATCAGTTGAGTTGATAGAGTTGGTTATGACTGACTTAAGTATGATCATGGATATGGATTGGTTAGCCAAGTATGGGGCAATGATGGATTACAAGGAAAGAATAGTAATCCTTGGGTTTGTGGGTGAGAACCCCTTGTATGTGTTGCCACTGTGCACAGATTTTGTATGTTTATGACATCTGTATTTAGAGCTAAAGACCTATAGCAGGAGGATGCATAAGACCCTTAGCTAGTGTGGTGGATACCACTTAGGTCATGCCAGTAGGACCAAAACAGACTAGATAGTCTATGAGTTCTTGATGTATCTCCAGGGGACTTGCCAGGGTTACCTTTTCACCAAAGAGATAGAATGGAAATTAGATTGGTGCCAGGGACAGAATTAGGTCTAGGCACTGTATTGAGCAGCTTCAGTAGAACTGTAACAACTAAAGGCTCAGTTATTGAGTAAGATGGTATTCTCCAAGGTGGATCTTTGATCTAGTTATTGTCAGTTGAAGATCAAGGAGAAGAATATGCAGAAGACTGCTTTTATATCAGATAAGGGCACTAGGAGTGCTGAGTTATGTTTGTAGATTTGATTAATACCTAGTTGTTTTGATGGATTAGATGAATAGAGTATTCAAAGATTACCTTAATTGGATTTGTGATCGTCTTGATCAACGGTATTGTGATGTACTCTCAATGGAGATTGACAATGGTCAAAGAATGTCGTAGAGGTCAGGAGTATCCTGGATAGGCAGGATATTACATGTGCTGTGTTGAAGAGTTTGGAGTCTTCTTACAGATCAGAACCAGTTTGTAGGTTGTTATGCACCTCATTGTCAGGAAAAGATGACTGCCAAAGCAACATGTTAGTTGAAGGGTGTGACCATAACTAGAGTAGAGTTACTGGTGGTCCAAGTGGCCAACATTACATATGAGTTTACTATTTCAGAGAGGATTAAAGGAAAACAGTTAAGTGAACCCATAGATGGGAAGAATTGAGGGGAATGTCTTAGCTGGATTAGATAAGGGATATGCAGTGTCAGTTGTGAATTTATTGTGGTACAGGGATCGGACTTGGGATCCGATGGACACTATGACTAAACGAGGGATTTTGGATGAATCTCATATTACATCTTATTCTCTTCATCCAGGCATCATGAAAGATGTATTACGACCTGAAAGCTTTATAGTGGTGGCCTGGGATGGAAAGGGACGTAACAGAATACATGACAAATTTCTTAACCTATTAGCAGGTCAAAACAGAGTCTTAGAAACCAGTAAAGCCATTACAGCCTTTGTCTATTCCATAGTGGAAGTAAGGAAACATCGCGATAGGTTTCATGGTGGGGCTGCTCAAGATAGTGGGTCAGCGTGATTTGGTTCGGGTCATTATGGACCAGTATACAAAGTCAACTCACTTCTATTAGTAAGGACAAATATCACAGTTGATCCGTATGCAGATCTCTATGTGAGAGAGATAGTACGCCTTCATGGAATTCGAGGTCTATCTTATTAGATGAGGACCTTGGTTTTACATCCAAGTCTTAGGGAAGGTTGCAGAAGGCGATGGGTATACAGTTGGAGTTTAGTATAGTTTATGATCCTCAGACTGGTGGTAAATCAGAGAGAGTTATCCCATTATTGGAGAGGCACCTTATGAGATGTTGTATGGTGGGAATGTAAATCGTCCATTCATTGGAATGAGATGGGTGAGATGTTATATTTGGATTCTGAGGTAGTTCAGAGAATTATTGAGGTTATTGAAAAGGTTAGAGCTCGGATGCTCGCTTCTCAGAGTAAATGGAAAAGTTATGTTAATCTGAAATCCAAGAACATGGAGATCCAAGTGGAAGACTATCTCTTCCTTAGATTATCACCATGGAAAGGGGTGAGGAAATAAGGGTAAGTTGAGCCCTAGATTAGTAGAACCGTTTGAAATCCTATATAGGATTAGTCAGGTTGTATTTGGATTGGCCTTAGTTTTGGCAATGTCGGTCGTATACAGTTTATTTCATATTTCCATGTTGAGGAAACCTGTGTTTGATGAGACTCATGTGTTGAGTCATAAGGATATGGAATTAGAGGTTAAGTTATCCTGTAAAGGGTAGCCAGCTCAGATATGAGACAGAAAGAACAAGGTTCTAAGACAAAGTTATACCTTGGGTTAAGGTATTATAAAGAAATAGTAGGGTCGAGGGAGCGACCTGGAAACTGGAATCTGATATGCGAGATTGATATTCTGGGCTACTTAGATAAAATTTCGAGGACAAAATTTATGTAAGTATGGGGTAGTTGTAACAACCGAAATTTCCTAATAAGGCTTAGGGCCTTGATTAGGGGGCCAGGATGGAAAATTTTGGAATTATGTGATTATATGATATTTATGTGTATCATTATGTGATTATGTGAGTTATATTATAATATGACTTGATATGCATGTTTAGGTTTATTGAATATGCATGTGGGCCCATTTCTGTTTAATTGGGTAATTTTCATAAATTGGCCCGTTATGGGTATATTTGGCATATATGTGGTATGTGTATGATACTTCATTACTATTTGGTTATGCTTGGGTTACTCAGCATGAGACGTTCCTAGGAAGCAAGCCAGTGGGAAAGTCACAACGGGATACATACTTGACTCGAAGTGAGTCAAGGGGTATTTAGCACATTACCGTGATATTGGGCAATGGGAATAAATATTTGATGATAAATTGGGAGTTAGTGAGATCAGGGGGAAGTTCTAGGAATTTTGACTATTTTACCCCGGGAGGCATTTTTGGGACCCCGAGCATTAGGATTTTCTTGAGGTTACTTAAGCTTACAGTAACCTGTTAGAACGATCAGAACGTTCTCTCTCCCTCCATTTCCTTTTTTGACACCCGTTCACATTTTTTAAGGAAACTCGAGTTTTAGGACTCGAATTCAAGCAAGGATTAAGGAATAGCGATTCTAGGGAAGATTAAAAGCTTATTAGCTAGAGGATTTAGTTGGGAAACAACTTAATCGGAGGTAATCCAAGTTTTAAGTTCTAAGTTTCTAATATTTTTAAGCTTTGGCTGGATTTTATGTTTTGATGAGTTTTTTGATGGTTTGAGACTTGGGTTTTCATGGCTTTTTGAGATTAGGATGTTTGGAACTTTGATTTTGGGATTTGGTTATGTTAGGATAGGTTTTTGGAGGATTTTAAGTGGGAAAAACTATAGAAAATGGCTTGTTTCGTGGTCAAGTCGCGACTTTGTTCTAGCAAGTCGCAACCGTGATAAACTAGGAGCCATGGAGGCTCTGCCTGGGGTGGTGCCGCAACCCAAGAGGGTCCAAGTCGTGGCCCGCACCCTAAAGCCCAAGCAATTGCTCTCTGACTTGGGGCCAAGTCGTGCCCCTCAGGGCCACATCGCGTCTGGCATGTGCATTTTTGCCCATATTTGGTTTTTAGCTGTGGGAACTTAATTCTAAGGGCCTGGGATCGATCCTACTACCCAGTATAGTAGGATTTGACGTCCCGAGGGCTAGGTTTGGGTCTGGAAGTATTTATTTACTCATTTTTTATGAGGTTTTATATTATGGTTGTGACTAGGTTGTCACTAGGGGCTTGGAAACAGGATAGTGCTTGAGGGTCATTTATTGGTAACCTGTGCTTGGATCAAAGGTAAGAATACTGCACCCAATATGTGATATGCATTGTTATTGATGAGGCATGTCAAGTGCTCTATATATGGACATTGATTACATAGTAAATGCATAGCAGCTTTGCTTATCTGTGTATGGCAATGACTTATTAGTCAGGGAATGACAATGGTGTTTAGTATTGATCGTGAAGCTGTGACTTATCAATTAAGATCAGCAGTGGTACTGAGCACTGGTCGTATGGTATTGGCTTAAGAGTCAAGAATGACATTAATGTGTTTAACACAAACCGAAATGATTAGAGGAACTAGGGTTAAACCTTGTTTTGCTGCTTAGGTCGGCTGGTTATAAATCTTTTACTGTAATTAACCTTTAAAATATATTTTGGGATCCCAATGTATATAGTAAATGTTGTAGCGAAACGTTATATCTTTGACCAAAATTTTTAACCCAAAACCAATAATCATATTTAGTTACACAATTATCGCCAAATGACTCGCTTAGCGAGTTTAGCGCTATTTAAAATGCACAGCGTAACGGTCCCTAGGTAGTAGGGAATTACAGGCGTGCTATTCTTGTGGCAAGGTGGGACATTTCTCCAGAGATTGCCCAAACTCGAGGAAGAAGTGTTGAATAACATTTGTCCATAGTAAGGAGCGAAATGTGATACATGGCCCAGTTAAATACAAACATGTTATAAATAAAACTATTATATATATATGATCCTATGATTTATATATTTTAATCTAACAAAACTAGATTTACCTCTACAAGTCTATCAATTGTCCTTGCTATCTTCTTGTATAATAAACGATCATCCTCTCTAAGTACGCAAGACTCCGACCAAACTTTTCCAGATCGTAATCTCAGCACAACAGGACATGTCTCGACATGTAGAGATTCAATAGGACATTCTAGGACGCCATTGATATTCTCTACCCATTGATATTCTAGGACATTCTTTTCTCTCCGAGAAAACTCTCTTTCAGTCAAAAACTGAATATCACGTTTTTTTTTGTGTGTTGTACAGAGAAACATAATATTATATATTTATATTAGTCATCTAGGGGTTTCATTAATTATAAATTTTTTAATCAATAATAATAAAATAAGACAGTAAAAAATACCACAGTACCCCTGACACTTGGTTTGCACTTGTCACAGTCTAGGGACAATGACTAGCGTGTAACTCTTGTACAGTTACAAGACATATTTTTCCAATTTATTTTATTTACTTAATTGAATTAAAATATATATATTATCTATTACTATATTCAAAATTTGTTTAATTGAATATAAATTGATTCAAAAACAATTTAATAATATCTAATTTATTTCAAATTAGTTATCTAAATTTTAATATTAAATTAATTTCTCAAAACTAATTTAAAATAAGAGGATATAATTAATTAAAAACTAATTATTTTATTCAATCAATTAATAATTACGAAAAATTATAATTAAATAAATGATAAATATAGTTTCCATAATTATCTCGTAATTAAGTATTTATTAATCTAAATATTATTCCAATAAAAATATGAGATTACACTCATGTAATTATAGACTTATATTTACTGAGTATTTTATTAAGTGTCCATTGATTTAATTGTAACAAACCAAAAATAGTAAAACTAATTTTGCAGAAACCAAACCATTTATACCATTTAAAAGGTCTAAAAAATTCATATAAAAAATCTTTTAAATTTAATGTGTGCACACACGAAAGAAAATTTACATTTTAAACTTAATAGACTTGCAGCGAACCAAAATAGTTTAAACATAATTAAAATAATTATTTCAAAAGTGCACACTCCCCAAAGGTCCAGCCACATGTACAATTTCGCAAGCAGACCCCAGCGCTCAGGGCCTCAACGTTTCCTTGCCCTTACCTACAACATGAACAACTAGGTAAGCGATAACACTTAGTAAATAAATCTGACAACATAACAAAATTAAACAATAGGAATCAATGACCAAGTCATTTTCTGCACAACAGATAATTTACACACTTAGGGGTTCCGGATAAATCCGAGCCCTAATCAAACAATTCAAGAACACCTAAGCATTTTGGTTGTATCTCAATACCTTGAGCAGAATCAACAAAACATAAACCCTACATACAATCCAATCCAGAGCAGAAGCAAACCAATAACCAATAACATAAACCCTAAAAGCCAATAAGTATCCCCTAGTATCTCAATTCAAATCATAGTGTAGACTCGAATCTCCACACTAATATTTAAAATCATAAATCCCTCTCGAGGGTAACCAAGGTTACCTAGGGCATTCACATTATCACACACAGGGTTGGTGAATCCACAACGGCTCATCGAGACTTCTAAGTTTACATAGTATACTTACCTCCTTGCAAAAAAGCATGGTTGCTAACCGGACCAAATAATAACATTTCACAATAGAGCATAAGTACCCCTAGGACCATTCAGATTCCTAAATTTATCCAGTATACTTATCTCCTGGACAGTTCTCACAGCCGCGAACTGGATTAAAATAACATATCGCAATGGCGCATAAGCACCGCTAGGATCATCCTGACTCCTAAGTTTATCGTGTATACTTATTTCAAAGGACTTGGGTGTAACCCATACCACGAATACACAATATCTCATGTGGAGCGTTTGCACGCCTAGTCATTGACTCTAAATGACTCATCTCTCTTAATAGCGTATAAGCCCACTTGTAGCAAAAAATACAATAGTTAATTCATGTTGCAAACTTGTAAATCACAAACTGACTTACCAGCTATCCTTTGTTGCGCTCGAGCAATCTTCCCATAGATAATCTCATCTTGTTAGCCAACACTGTAACTAGCATACAGTGTACTCGGTTTAATTATGTCATTATAGTAGATTATCATTCTAATCTGGGGCATGAAGGTCACAATCGAATACCCACCAAGGGTATTCCCCCCCCCCCCCCCACACGTTTTAAGCCATAACAACATTTAAGGTTTTTAAAAAAAATTCCCTCAACGGATCTAGTTATTTCTAAGTTGGCTTTTACAAAATTTCCTACTCTATTTTCACTATCAAACCTATTCAGAAAATATTGTTTTGGAAGCTTCCAAGCTTTATCAATTTTAGCATTTCTTTGACAAGTTACCAAAAATCCCATAATTTTTGGTAAAATCACTTAAATCATAAACTTTGATAAATTAGGTTAATTTATTTGATTAAGAAATAATTATAAAAATATTGATTAAGTTTAGTTTGTTTTTGAGGAAAACTAAGAGAAAGTTGATTTTATTTTAAAATTTTAATCCATTTCTTTGAAAATTTAGGGTTTCTGACCCTTTTTAATTTCATAAACTAAATTTCATCAATTAATAAAAATATTAATTTTTTAGTATCCAAATTAACCTTAATAATATTTTTGTGTGCTAAACCCAAATCTATAATTGTCAATATTGAACTACATTTCCTAGCCAAACTACTTTATAAAAAAATCATTTTAAAAACTATATTTCGAAAATTCTCAAACTTTGCAGAACCAATCTTGGCTATTCCAAGAAGTTGCTTGCCAAATTTTATACAAAATTACAATACTTACTTGGTAAAAACTATTTTCAAAGGTCTCCCTTCAAAACTGCCTAGGGAAAACTTAATCTTTTTGTTAAACTTTGAAAATTTATGAAATCTATTTGATTTATTATTTAGGTTTGAAATTTCTTAGGCCCATACCAAGATATGTAAAAATTACCCATGCCAAAAATTAGGTCATTTGAAATTTTTATTTAGTGAAAAGGGTTCCCAAACATGGTTGTCGAGAAGCTATTTTGAGCTTCCTAAATTTTTTGCCTAACTTTGAAAAATCATATCTCTTAGCCTTCTTAATATTTTTCTTTAAAAATTTACCAATTTTTTTCACCAATATAATAATAGTGCGAATTCCAAAACTGGGCAAAAAATACATTAAATTACATATGGAACTCGCTGTCCAAAATCAACTTTTTGTACAACTTTTGAAAGCCATTTTATAGATTGCCCACCAATTTTGCCAAAATCATAACTTAGCCATTTCAAAATATTTTTGAATCTTTCTACACACTATGAACAAATAAGATTCTTAAAATTCACCATGGAACCAAGAAAATGCAGGGAAAGATTCATATAATCGCTTGACCCATTGGATGTTAAGACTTAAACATTTTCTCACATAAAATCATAGTTCACCTATGGAATGTTGGATTTCATCACTAAACAATCATCCAAGCATCCATGGATGTATGGCCAGCCAACATATACGCACTATTAAAGTTCCCATATTGAATTTCAACACGTCAAATTACAAAAACATGGCAAATTATTAAAAATCAAGGACAAAAATGATGGAGGTGACCATATACCTCTTGAGACAACTTTGTTGGTTTGGGTGACCTCTAGCACTTCTATCCTTTGCTCAAAATTTTAGTCTACATATTTACACTTTTCACAAGCCCAACAATCAAATTACAAAAGATAATAAGTGCAACTAAGAGAAGAAACTAACAAAACTCACAACTTTGACTAAGAAAAGTATAGATTTTTACCTTTAGATGTTCTAGCTCTGTATAGGTTTCCTTAGCTTCAAACAAAGACCAATTGGCTTAAGGTTGTGTACAGAAGGAAGGAGATGAAAGAATGAGAGTTTAAGAGAGGATTGGTGTGAAAAAATTCAAAGAACAAGATGAAGGGTGTAGCGTCCCAAATTTTCTAATAAGGCTTAGGGCCTTGATTAGCGTGTCGGGAGGGCAATAACTGAATTAATTACGTTATTATATGATTTTCATGATTATGTGATTAGAAATGCATGTATAGGTGAATTGAATATGCTTGTGGGCCCCATTTGGTTATTAGGAGCATATTTACAAGTTTAGCCAGTTGAGGGCATAAATGCAATATTTGTGTATATTGTGAGTGATACCACAAGTGAGTGGTGATATATTTGTGATGCACGATCTAAGATACTCCTCGGGAGTAGTTTATCTAGAAAGTCACAACGGGGTCAAATACCTAGCTCGGGAGGAGACCAGGTGTAACGACCCAAATTTCCTAATAAGGTTAAGGACCTTGATTAAGAGGCCGAGAGGGCCATAATTGATTATTTGTGCTATTATATGATTATATGCATGTTTATGTGGATCATATTATTATATGATGGTGAATGCATGCATATGGATATATAATTTGTTGTGGGTGCATCATGGTAACTTGGTCGCTGAGGGCATAATTGTATAATTATTTGTATATTGGTAGTTATTGTTGAGGCCACATTATAATGTGGATTTGTTCGAGCTTTTGGACACGAGACGATCGTTGAGTATTAGTTAGCGGTTTGGTCATAACGGGGTTAAGTTCGGGGCTCGGGGTGAGTCCCGGGATAATTTGGTGGTTAGAACGTTGCCGGGAGTTAAGGGGTAATGGGATATGAATTATTGGTATTTGAGAATATTGAGAATAACGGGAATTGGAGGGTGCTAATTATGATTAACGAGATAGGTGCGAATGGACGATTTTGCCCTTGGTGGCTGTTAAAGATTTTAGTTAAGCTTGAGGGAATTTAGGTCATTTTATCTTTAAGGATATGTATCAATATCTAGGCTGGAATATAGTAGAAGGTTGTAGGAGAAAACAGAGCATTATCTTTTGCCTCCACCGTTCACCATTTTCTTCATTTTTCTTCTTCAATTTTGAAGCTTCTTTTGAGGAATTAAGCTGGGGAATCAAGTGTTGGGGATCTAGGGTATTGTTCCACCATTGAGGAGGAGTTCATATCGAGCTTGAGGTAAGATTTCAACCATTAGAACTCTGGTTTTCTACTCTGTTTTTTTACTGAGTTTAGTTGGGATTTTGGGTTTGAAAGTAGAGAATCCAATGGGGTTTTTGGCAAAGGTTGGGTAGGTTATGATTCCTAGGACTAGTATATATGGTATTTGGGTTCATTTGGGAGTTTAAATGGTGTTTGGAAGCTTTTGAAACAGGTTGAAAATGGAAAACTCGAAGGAAGAAGAACCAGGGCCATGTCTGCCTGGTCCTAGCGCTAGCCATAGCAAAATGTCCCTGGTTGTAGCGCTGGGGCGCTAGGGGGGTAGCGCTACCCTGTTTTCTCAGATGCATATTTTGGGTGTTTTTAAGGGTTTTTGGCTCGGGGTTTCAATCCTTAAGGCTCAGGATTGAATCTACTCACCGTTTGGGTACAATTCGGGGTCCCGGGAGTGAGGTTTAGGCTAAGACTCGTTTATTGGTATTTTCACTAATTGGATTCCATATTTGGTTATGACTAGGTGACCGCTAAGGGATTAAAAGATTGATCGCTCTTGAGGGTCATTTGTAAAGTGTTTCTCGCTCGAACAAGAGGTAAGAAAACTACACCTGATTATGTGGTTAGGTTGGGACTAAGTGTTCCCTATATTTGTATGCATTGCTATGTGATTGTGATGGGACTAAGGGCTCCCTATATATGTATATAATGTCATAGATGGTATTATGCCATGGGACATATGATGAACGGCCTAAGGGTACCGTAAATAATATTTGCGCACATGGCGCAGCTCGGACACTGGTAGCCGAGGACAGCTTATTAATCACTGAGCTCTGTTAAGCTGGCCGGAGTCAGTGGGTATTACACTGGGGGCGGTCTAAGTGAGCCGATGACAGTGGGTAGACAGAGGGAGCGGCCTAAGGGAGCCGACCCTAGATATTGTGTAATGATTGAAGTGAATTGCTGATTATGATCATGATTGTTGTTGTAATCTAATAAGTATGTTATGTTGATTATCTGGATGACAAATTGTTATTTTGTCGACTTTATTCACTAAATAGGTGAATGTTATGAATTACTGAATTCTTGATTATGCATTGTGAGATTATTGGTTATTGATATTGCTCATGCCATGTTGTTATGTTTTCTTGCTGGGTCTCGGCTCACGGGTGCTACGTGGTGCAGGTAAAGGCAAAGGCATGTTGATTCAACCATGAGTTGGAGAGCTCGGGGGGCGAGGTGTACATTGTCAGCTGCTCGGCCACCACGATCAAGGGTTTGTATAGGGACGGAAACCTAAAGTGCCTATTTTTCCATTAGAGTGGTCGGAGTTGTTTATAACTTCTGAAATTTTGTAAATATGTCATCCAAACCCTGTTTTGAGAGTCTATGTATTAAACTTTCATTTTTAACGAAAATAACTTATTTATGACCAAATTCTTTTATTCTTGATCAATTGATGACTCTAGATTCACAGTTTGTTCAAATGACTTGGTTAGCAAGTCTTGCACTACTTTAAACACACAGTGTAACGGTCTTGGTTACCCAGGGCGTTACAACAGGGGTATTTTGACAATGTTATATGTGTTCTAGAACTATTGAGTAATGGGTAGTAATTTAATAATTATTTAGACATGTCGGGATTAAAGAGGGATTTATAGGAACACTCGAGGAATTAGGGGGATTTGACAATTGACGAAATTGCCCTTGGTGACACTTGAAGCTTTGGGTAAACTTAAGGGGCATTTTAGTCTATTTGTTAAAATTGGGTATACACTAAGTGGCTTGAGAAAACACTGGAACTAAGAAAATAACAAGGTAGAAACTCTCAAGTCTCTCTCTCTCCTTCTGTTCTCACCTCTCTCTATGGTGCTTGGTGTTTGAAGAATTTTTGAAGGATTTTAGGCCAGAAATTCAAGGGTTCAAAGCTGAAACTTGGGAGGATAGAAGCTGGGAACTTAGGGAATTAGTTCAGAGGCTTAGTTAACTTCAAAGGTAAGCTCTTAAACCTGATCATCAAGTTGAATTTTGCTGGTTTTGTTGTTAGAACTTAAGCTTCCATGAGGTCTGGTTTTGTTAGTTGTATTTGGTTTGAATTTGAGTGTCTTGTGAGAGTATGAATTTCTTAGAAGTTTAGTTGTGATGTTTAGACTGTGGGAATAAAAAAACTATGGCCATGGTTTTGAATTTTGGCTAGAAATTAGTTTGAAGCAATGTGGTTTTTCACTGGAAAGAGGAGGAGAAACCGAGAATTGTTGGGTTCGAAGGGGGTGCGCCGCGACCCAGTTTTGGGGTGTCGCAGCGCGTGTGCCCTGTAGGCCTTGGGTCTGCTCTCGGGTTCAGGAGTGTGCTACGACCGTAGAGGATAAGTCACGGCCCACCTCACCTTTGGCTTGGGTCCTTACTCTCTAACCTGGGGGAAAGTCACGACCCACTAAGCCAGGTCGCGACCCGCCTAGGGATTTTAGTCTTAGGCTGGTTTCTAGGTTTGGTAAGTCTCGAGGGCTCGAACGTAGGCACTCGGGACAATTTCTACTACCTAGTTTAATAGAAATTGAGGTCCCGGAGGCTAGAATTATATCTCAAAGTAATTTTTTGGTTTAAAACTTGATGGATGACTATTATGAATATGTTGTGACTAAGTTTTCAATGAGGCTCGTGTTAGAGGACTGTGCTCGGGATTGCGGTGCTCAGATAGCTTGGGACACAGGTAAGAAAATTGTTGCACCCATAGAGCAAGGTGTGGCCCTATTGTTTGAGTTGCAAGGCGTGGCCTTATTGATTGAATTGCAGAGCATAGCCCTAGTGTTTAAGTTTAGTGTATGTTTAATTATATGTTATTACATTATGTGATGCATATTTGTGAGTGAACGGCGAAGGCCGGGAACAGCGAAGGCCGGGAGCGGCGAAGGCCAAGAATGTCAAGGGCCTGGGATCGATCTTGAGCATGAAAACTGCAGGCCGTTAGGGCGAGACCCTCCTAGGATGCTGGAGACATCCTCTCGATGAAGACCGCGAACCCAGGGCGTGGTAAAGCGCCTGGGACGATATGGTCGCTATGTGTTTAGTCTGTTGGCTGCTTTGTTATATGTTGTTGATAGATATGCATATGTTATTTGTGTTTGTGTTGAGTTTTATTGCTGGGCTTTGGCTCACGGGTGGTCTATGGTGCAGGTAAGGGCAAGGGAAAAGTCGACCAACCATCAGTATGGAGAGCGTGGAGCGACAGGTACATGTTCGGCCTGCCCGGCCGCCATAGCTAGGGTTATTTTTGGGAAAATGTACTGTAATAGTTGATTTGTTGCCTAAGTCGACCTTAAATGTATGTTGAGATGTAAAGTATTTAGTAAATAGTATTTTGGGATCCCAAATGTTTAACACTTTATGTTTCCAATGAATGACCACATTTTTATATTAAATGCCTTTAAACGACTTTCGTCACAATTTTAGCTACACTTTTAACTTAAAACCACAATTAGCGAGCTAATGGCACAATTTAAACTCACTTAGTAACAGCTCTATGGAAGTAGGGCGTAACAAAGGGGTCGACCAAGACTTGGAGAGAAAGCAAAGGAAACTTGGACACAAAGTTTTGTGAAATGAACAAATGAAGAATTCTTTGACATTTTAAATTTATATGGTGTAAAAATTAGGCTTGAAATGATCATTTTAATCGTTTTGCAACCACCCCATATTAATCCCAAATTATGCCTAATTTTTTCTTAATTAATCTCAATTCAGTTAATTAAACTTGTGCTTAATTGTGTGTTTTCTAAAAAAGTTACCATATGGTAATTTTTTTCCTTATCTCACCACATTGAAATCTTATCCTAGTTTAATTAAATTAAATAGACCTTGCCATTTAATTTAAGTGGTCGCACTCCTACATTTATAATTCATGACATTTAATTAGCCAAAATTCCATTTTTGGCTAAATGTGTGTTTTTCACAAAAATGCATTTTTAGATATTTTTCATACAAAAATCAAATTTTTTGACCTTAATATAAATAGATCCAATAATTCAATGCCAAATAATTATTTTCCATAATTATACTACTCAAATAATAATTTTTACAAGAATTTACCCAATTAGGGTTTCTATTTCGGTCCGGGACCGAAATGCTCAGTTTGTCACCAATCCGCACATTTGAAACTTTTTCTAACATTAGCAACATGGAATTTGCTTTTGAAGCATATATTATAATTATTCAAAATAATATTCATACACAACTCCCCACCCCATTCTTAGATACTAGTAAGTGCCTTAAACACAGGGCGTTACAATAATCACTTTATTCAAATTAATGCTCCAATAATTGGTTCATAATTAGAGCTAGGTTAAATTATCAATTTACCCCTCCAATTACCTCTTTGTCCCTAAGTACAATTGATTCACTAGAAAGCAAATAATTCATAAACCTTTTATAAATTAAAGGCCTCAAACTGTTTAGTTTCAGAACTAACAATTAAGGGAACCATTATTCAATCTTCTTATGAAGAATGCTTGGATTCCATATTTGTAAATCATGTACCTATCTATCTACATCAATGAGCCCCCAAAATAAAAGTTTTTACCCTGATCATTCTGATAGACCCCGACAAGTGAATCAAAGGACTCAAATAACATAAATAAGAATTTTTGATAACTTCAAAATTTAGATCGATCTGTATATGATCATCAAGTGATATGATTTTAACTCTTTAAGGTTTTGCATATCAATAGTTGATATGACAATAACGATATTTAGTAAAGAGTGAAATGCATATCGAATCTAGTCCTATTTAATTATTATTATATAAAGAACATCTACTGAGATGTCTATCTACATCAGTAATCCGGATCTAGGTTACATGTATTCATAATACTAGTGGACAGCGTTGGGAATACATTTTACAGGATCATAACTATTTTCATGTATGTTTCATATATTAAACAAATTAACATATAAAACAACATAGAAACATGTTTACGCAGTGGATATTGAGACTCCTTCCTTCACTCTCTCTAACCCTTGTTTCATTCTATAGCAGAGTAATAACAAGAGAGTGAACTGGATCTTCGAACTACACAGTCTTCCACAATTACATTTGATCACCTAGACTAGGTTGGGCAATTCTCAGCACATGATATGAGAAAATTATAGAGAAGAAGAGAGTAATAGTTGGCGGCCAAGATAGGTATCTTTTAGTCTAGGTTTTTGTTTTTTTCACACTTTCTTGAAAACCCTAGACTTAAGTACCTATTAATAGAAACATTTTAGGGTTAATTCAATTGAATTAAATAATTAAAATAATAGCAATAAAAACCCTATATGGCTGAATACTAGATATTTTTCTAAGCCTTGGGATTTTTCCATTTTTAAATTCAAAGCATAAAAATCTTTAAATTTAAATATTATTATTTTCTATAATTATATAATAAAACAAAACCCTTATTAATTAATTAAATAAATATAATATATATTGTAAACTGATTTTGTTTATAATAAAATCTTATAAAGTTTATAAAAACTTTATATACATATATATAATTATAATTATATTTAAAGAATAATTAATTAATTAATTAAATCATTTATTAAAATTAACTAAATATAATATTAATCTTGATTTAATACTAATTATCAACTTAATACCAATTTTTCATAATTAATAAATTTTCTCAAATTTCTCTTTTCTTCTTTAAATTTTACATCTTAGTAAAATTGTCCAAAGTTGACACAAAACAATTTTGACAATCCTAATTGATAATTAAATCAATTAATCATGACTGCCTAGATGATTTAATCAAAGGCATTGTGGGGACCATGGACCCATGAACTTAAGCTCCAATAAGTTACCGTAAAATTATTATCGAATAATTTCACTACCCTATTAATTCCTCGTAACTCCACTAAAGACTCAGAATTGCACTCTTGAACTCATAGAATGCTTTACACTTAAAGTAAATACATTATCCATTGTTACAACCATAATTTGTCATTAAATCCTCTATAGATGATCTAAAAGTGAGTCAGGTAAAAATTACCATTTTACCCCTCATTGTACTTTATCCTTAAATACCACTAAGTTCCTTGTAAATGATATTTATGTGAACATCAATCACAGAAATGAGTACTCAATCATTTAACGCATTGAACCAAGCTATAAGGTGATCATCATTTCACTTCTTGCTAGAATCTATAGATGTTCACATCTATGATCAATACTCCCACTCAATTATACTACCAAGTCCCCAAGATGTAAGGATGGGCTAGTCCGTAGGGTAAGCTGGTAACGAACAAATCAAGGACTTGAATAATACAATCAGTTAGAATATTAACCACTCAAAATTGAGATTGAATTGACCTATGGTCAACTTTATGATATGACATATATTAGATAATAACTATACATTTATTTATCTATCTAAAGTCAATATCGGTCCAATCTGATGTAACAAATACATCTGATCTTATCTAATTTTCTAATGTTATGGGATTAACATAACACTACAATGTGTAAGTAGATCATATCGTAGATTGGCAAGTCAGTGTAAATTATGTGCACTGACTAATATTAGGACTAACTTATTTTGAACATATAATCATATTTATATTACACTGTGAATAGTCACTGTAAATATGATTAGCAATATTCCCAGGATTTAATAGAAGTTTATATTAAACAAATAATCATGAAAATAAAACATGTGAGCAAAGTGATTGACCAGGTCAAAAATGATTTCTATTCTTTTATTGATAATAAAATGAGATTACAAAGAAATTGGATTTTAATTTGGTCATAAAACCCCAACATACCGTACTAGCAGTGTTTGATTAAAGATACCACAACTTTAATATAAACTGCGGACTATTGAAATTCGTTAATCCTCTCGTACGCATACAAGATTATAGCTACATTAATGAATTAGGAATTTTATTATATTGATATCGAAATATTATTCAATAATAATAAACATTAATTATATAAAAATATTTCTTTTATAAATTTCATAAGTAACAATCTACTTTCATTGCTTTAAGGGCACCATGCCCAACAATCTCCCACTTTCCTTAAAGAAAATGAGGTATCTTCTTCAACCCCATACTCAGTACAAGAACCTGAAAAGACTTGCCATATAATGTTTTGCTTCACAGATTCGTAAGATTTTGTTTTGAAGTTATCTTCATAAGAGCCACGTCATTTGGTGCATTGACCTCGAAGTCAAACTTCGTCCATCTTTGCCTTATTGAAAATCAGAATCAGTGAATCCAGTGGTGTCTAGGTTTACACCTTAGTATACCAATATATTGCTTGTCATTCTCATAGGATACTTAAGAATATGCTTTACTCCAATCCTAGATTAGATTGATAATAACTAACCATCTCTACTGCATAATAAATGCCAAGTCTGGTATACAACATGACATACATTAGATTTCCTACAACTGAGGCATAGGGAATCTGTTTGATTTCCTCTTCCTTACAATGTGTCTTAGGACACTACTCCCTAAAGTTCTGCGTGTTAAAATGCATGTGAACCTTATTAATAAATAATGCCTGAGACAAAGCCAAAGCTTTGTTTAAATGATCCCTTAGGATCTAAATGCCCAGAACATAGCTGTAATATCTCGTAAAATCTCTTAACATAATTTTGTGGAAAAACATAACCATTTTCTAAAAATAAGGTAACCAAAAATCCATATAAAAGAAACTTTTCAAAACATGCAAGAATTCAGAAGTATGTGCATGCTTAAAAGAAAATTACAATGTCATAATTTTAAAACATTCAACAAGCCAAAAATAATTTCTTAGTTATCATATGGGTTCCAGTCCCCAAAACATAAGTTCCAAAACAGTTGATCCACGTGTACATTATCACAGATAAACTTCAGCGCTCACTAATCGACTTTGCCTTTGAGCTTACCTACAACATGAAACAACTAGGTAAGCAAAACGCTTAGTAAGAACAACTTAACAAACATAACCACGTAACAGATTAAGAACTTAACTAACTGTAAATAGGCAGATAATCAACCAAGAATAGGATTCTGATGAAACCGGACCTTAACATACAACTTAAGAACGTGAGAAGGTCCTTGAAAACTTATGGTCGTGCCTCATAACCAAAATTTGTATCCCAAAGTACACCTGCGCGCAGAAAATCCCAGAGCATACATACAGACTTAACTAGTAACATGCATACTTACTTACCCAGTCATATCGTAACATACATACTTTCATAGGGTTCTGGAGGCACCTTCAACATAGCGTAGCATATCTTAGCATAGCTTAACATATCTTAGCATTGCTTGCCATTCTTAGTACATAATAACATATCTTACCATAGCGTCGACGAGTGTAAACTAGTTACATCGGTTACCCAGACTCCTAGAAGAATTCGGCTTACTTTCTTAGTCATAGAGATTTGATTCCGGAATTAACTTACTTACGTGTCACGGAGTTTAACCAGACTCTTATGTCATGGGTGTTAAGCCAGACTTCTTACATATTGCGGTGACCAACCGACCTTAGTATCATAGACATCGGTGGTGAACCGGTTTGTCACTTAGTTCCCCAGTGGCTAGTCGGAGTTTATAGTTATCACGGTAGATAGCAGGACTCAGAATCAACTTACTTATGTGTCACGGAGTTTAACCGGACTCTTATGTCACAGGTGTTAAGCCGGACTTCTTACATATTGCGGTGGCCAACCAACCATAGTCACACAGTCATCGGTGGCAAACCAGTTTCTCACTTAGTTCCCCGGTGGCTAGCTGGAGTTCATAATCGTAGCGGTAGCTAGCCGAACTGCTTGCCTTAGTCATGAGTATGTGAACCATCTAGGACCGTGGTCTTGAGTAAACCTTCTAAGACTAGTTCAAATTATTAGCTTATAACTTAGTTATCCAAACTATTCATTAACGTGTTGAAGCCAAACATATCATAAGTTGTCTTACCTGGATTTCTGAGCGTTATCTCGTCGAAACCTTCTATCCAGAAGTGAGCCTTCATGCTTAGATAACACTGTAGTGAAACCACACACTGACTCGGATAAAATTATTGAATATTATTATAGTTAATATTCCATGATATCTACATTCAATAAAGTTCTCTTAGGGGATCTATAGTGACATTTATTTTATACACTTTACAATGTATAAGGCTAGATTCTGCTTTAAAATCAAATTACGGTTTCCTGAGAAAAATCGCCCTTACCACAACATGCTCTCCATGCTCTGCATTTTAATATTCTATCTCTAGAAGACTCTCTCAATCGTATTACGCGTATTTGGTTACTTATAAAAGAAGTTTTAAACGACTCTTAATCTTAGAAAATCACCCACTTTCTACTCAAGTACGGAGTTACCGTTTTCATTCTTTACCAAAAAATACCGCGTTTTGACCTTTTTCAACTTATTAGCTGTTAACGATAATACTTTTCGATTTATGGTTTTATAAAACCTAACTCCCATTTTTACCATCTTTAAACCCATAACAGAGGATATCTATTACGTTATTTTCGAAAAGAAAGGGAAATTTGACCCCGAGTTTTGAAAAATGGTAAAAATGAATTCTCAATAACCTTAAACTAATTTAGGATTTGTTAGATATCGAAAAAATTTAGCTATTTTTTGAAAACAACTTCATTTCAAATTCTAAACCTAACTTTTTCACGATTCATTTTAACGTGATAAAAACCCCGCTTTTAAGCTCATATCCAATGTTAGGTTCTCTAACCACAACCCTTTAAAATCCCGTTCATGTATTATGAGTCCTAATGATGGGAACTAGGGGAAAGTTCACCTCCAAAATTCAATTTAGATTAGGAGAACTAACCTCCCAAAACTTGTTTTTTGTTAAGGTTTGAAATTACTATTTTTCCCTATTTTTTGGTAACTTAGAAAAATTACTACTCTTAAACCGTGATATATTTTAATCTAAAATTTTACCATGGTTTTAATACCTATCTTAAAAAAATTCTGACCAAGTTTCAAAATTTTTGGGAAGGTCAAATCCATTAATCCATTTAATGAAATCTCGGCAGTGCCTGCTGCCTAGGAGTTTTTCTCAGATTTTTAGGGTTCTTAGAAAAATTATTTCTCTTACATCGTAGCCCATTTTTTTATAACATTTTACCAGGATAATTAATAATATCTAATTTAGTGTCTCTGAAACTTTCATAATTTTTAAGATACGGGAACCCATTAAAAAATGTAAGACAATCTGGGCTGTGCTAGCTGCCCAGAAATTTCGTTTTCAGATTATTATGGTAAACTTTGAAAAACCATTACACTTTAACAATTTTTCATTTTCCTCTAAAAACTTTCTTTGATCCTTAAACATATTTAAACTGACAGTTTAGAAAACCCCATGGTTTTTGGCTTAGTAAAACTTGTTCAACATTTAAAACAATCTAGGCAGTGCATAATACCCATAAATTTTCCAGATTGCATCAAGATGCCAAAAAGTTCATAACTTCGGTTTGAAAACACCTTTTTTTCAATTTTCAAAAGCCTAAACTCAAGTACTCATAAAGAACTAGGCACATATATAAATTATTTCCACAAACAGAGGTAGTAGGGTATGATCTGACCCATTGGAAGTAAGAGCACAAAAACTTGGCAGCATGCATTTCTACACATTCTAGCAAAACATAAACACAACTAGGAAAACCCTAGCCACATGCATGCAAATCAACCAATCCAACCCTCAAGAATAAAATAATCTTCAAAAACCAACAAAACAACCTATACAACCAGATCCCCTAGCTTTTCAAAGTTCCTCCTTTTGTTCTATACACTCAAAACCGAGCCCCAATAGTTCCACATGAAGATTTTTAAAGGAATGTTAGGGTAGAAGATGGAGATGAGTGGAAAAACCTAAAAAATCTAGAAACCTTACCTTTGTTTTCACTAGATCACCAAAAAGCTTCAAACTTTGAGATCCTTCTTGAACCCTAGAATACAAGATCCATGCCATGTATGGCCATCAGAATCACATGCATGCATAGCAAAATCCCTTAGGATTTTTGGTTTGATGAGGAAAAGAAGAGAAAAAGCTAGAGTGGGGTTCGAAACTTACTCTTCCTTAGTGTGCTCTTGGGCTTCTCCCCTTCTTCAATGAAGAAGGAGTGTTCTTGCTCCTTGGAGAGAAAATGGCAGCAATGGAGAGGGAAGAGAGAGCTAGCTTCGGTTTTGGGGAGTGAAATGGAGAGCTACTTTTGTTTTCTGGAGGAAAAAAATAAATTATAAGAAATAATTATTGGAGGTGTAAGAGGGAAATGATTGGAGGTTTAGCCAATCGGTGAGGTAGCCTTTGACTCTTACTAGGGTAGGAGTCATAGACACTTGAGTACACTAGGGCATAGCCTAGCTGCCCATCACACCCTCTCTCCATCTTTGGTAATGACTAAAATGCCCTTGTGCCTTTTTACTCACTTCTAAGGCACTTGAGGGCCCTTTGGTAATTTCACTCTCCAAATTTAACCAAATTTTAACCCTATAGTTTTTAAATATCTCAAAGCTAAACTAAAATAAATGTGACCAAAAATAAATTTTGTCACATAACACATAATTTTGGTAATTTACTCAAATTGAACAAAATCCCTTTAGAGGCTCGGTCATGAATTTCCATTCTTAAGCTCGGTAGATTTGAATTAAATCATCAATCAATTTTTCTTAAATTTACTAGCTCAACTATACAGTCCCAGACAAATATTAATGTTTTTATGCCATAGTATTTCCTATTTACTTAATCCGAGATTTTTACCCGATTAGGGTTTTTGACCTGGTCCACGACCAAAGATTTCCGTTTCTAAAAAAAACGACACTTATCACAGCATGGCTAGCATTCAAACATCACAATTTCTTGTAACATAAAATGTTCCCCTGACATACTACATAATACAAGGAATTATAATACCCGAACTAGGGTTTACCGGGAGCCCTAAATGCGGGGCGTTACAATACCTACAATTTATACAAGTTTCATCCTCGAAACTTAGAACAAGTGTGGGTATAAGTCTCTCATCCGGTCTTTGGGTTCCCATGTTGCTTCTTCTACCCCGTGGTTACACCATTGCACCTTTACCAAAGGTATTGTTTTGTTCCTTAACACATTTTCTTTTTCTTATCCAGAATCACGACCGATATTTCCTCATAGCTTTGTTTAGGATCTATGCTAAGTTCATCGTAACTTATCACATGAGTGGGGTCGTTCACGTACTTCCATAGTGTTGACACATGGAATACATCGGGAACTCTAGAGAATGTGGGCGGAAGGGCTAGTCGGTAAGTTGCCTTTCCAATGCGTTCTAGAACCTCAAATGGTCCTATGTACTTAGGGCTCAACTTGCGCTTTTCCTGAACCACATAACTCCTCTCAGTGGAGCTATTTTTAATAGTATCTAGTACCCAACTTAAAATTCTAATGGTCTCCGACGATGATCAACATATTTGTGTTGTCGATCTATAGAGGGCAGCAACCTTTGACGGATTGACCTAATGTCTTTCGTAGTTTGGTCTACCTCTTCTGATCCCAAGAATTTCCTCTCACCGGTCTCATGCCAGTGGATTCGAGATCGGCACTTTCTTTCATATAGTGCCTCATACAGAGCCATTTTTATTGAGTCATGATAGCTATTATTGTAGGCGAACTCAATTAATGGAAGTTTTACACTCCACGAACCTTGAACATGTAGCACGCAAGTTCTCAACATATCTTCCAAGGTCTGAATTATTCGTTCGCTCTGGCCATCCGTCTATGGATGGAAGGCAGTACTAAACTTGAGTTTAGTTCCCAATCCCACTTGTATTCTTCTCCAAAATGCGGAGGTAAATCATCATCACGATCAGACACTATGGAGGTGGGAACCCCATGTAATCACACTATCTCAGCAATGTACAAGTCTGGCAACTTATCCGCGACATCTCTTGTCTTAATGGGTAAGAAATGAGCGGGTTTTATCATTCTATCCATGATAACCCAAATTTCATTGTGCCCTTTCGGAGTGTGTAGTAATTCGATAACAAAGTCCATGGTGACCCTTTCCCATTTCCACTCAGGGATCTCTAGTAGTTGCAATAACCCTGCGGATCGCTGATGCTCCATCTTGGTTTGTTGACACATCAAACAGTGTGCCACATACTCTGCTACATCTTTCTTCATTCCTACCCACCAAAAGTATCTCTTGAGATCCGGATACATCTTAGTGGTTCCCGGATGCATAACGTAAGGAGTATTGTGAGCCTCATAAAATATTTGCCTCTTGATGTCCTCATCATCGGGCACGCATATTCTGCTCTTGAAACCCAATACTCCATCCTCTGAGATGTGAAACCCTTGTCACATGTCTTTCATTGTCTCATGCACCAGTCGTTGGATCCACGGATATGGGAGTTGTCCCCCTTGGATCGCTTCCATGATAATGGGTTGCATGGACAACTTTGCCAATCTTCCCACAACTATCTCCAAATCTAATTTGGATATATCGGTTTGTAGTTCTTGGGGTATTTATTTCACCGAAATTACATAAGCCATTGGCTGCCAACTCAACTCATCAACTACTTTATTAGCCTTGCTAGAGTGGTACAATATATCGCAATTGTAATCGTTCAAAAATTCTAACCACTTGTGTTGTCTCATGTATAACTCTTTCTAGGTGAAGGAATATTTCAAACTCTTGTGATCCGTGTATATGTCACAGTCGATCCCATAGAGATAGTGTCTCCAGATCTTCAATGCAAACTCTATCGCTACTAACTCCAAGTCGTGAGTTGGATAGTTTTTCTCTTAATTTTTCATTTGTCAGGAGGCATATGCGATCACCTTCCCGTGTTGCATTAATACGGCTCCGAGTCCCTGACCTGATGCATCACTGTAAATGGCATAGCCCTCTGTTCCTTTTGGGATAGTGAGCACCAGAGCAGTTGTTAATCTCGTTTTTAACTCTTGAAAACTCTGTTCACACTTGTCTGTCCACTCAAACTTGGTGCTCTTACGGGTCAGTGCGGTCATAGGCATTGCTATTTTGGAGAAACCCTCCACAAAGAGCCTGTAATACCCTGCCAAACCCAAGAAACTGCGAACCTCTTGTGTGTTTTTTGGGGCTTTCCATTGTTTCACCGCCTCAATTTTGGCCGGATCAACTACAATCCTGTCTCTTGACACCACATGTCCTAGAAAACTCACTTGAGTCAACCAGAATCCGCACTTGGAGAACTTGGCGTACAACTTTTTCTCACACAATTGTTGTGAGATTAGTTCCAGGTGTTGAGCGTGTTCTGCCTAGTTTCGTGAGTATACAGATATATCTTCTATAAACATGATCAAGAATTTGTCTAGATACTCACCCAATACCCTATGCATAAGATCCATCAATGTTGTGGGTGCATTGTTGAGTCCAGAAGACATTACCACGAACTCATAGTGGGCATACTAAGTTCAGAATGCGGTCTTGGGAATATCTAATTCCTTGACCTTCAACTGGTGGTATCCAGATCTCAAGTCAATTTTTGAGAATATCGATGCTTCATGTAGTTGATCAAATAGATCATCAATTCTGGGCAACAGGTGTCAATTCTTGATTGTCACTTTGTTGAGTTTGCAGTAGTCTATACACATTCTCATGGAGCCGTCTTTCTTTTTCACGAATAGTACCAGGGCTCCCCAAGGAGAATGAATTGGTCGTATAAGTCCTTTATCCAAGTATTCTTGTAATTGCGCTTGCAGTTCTTAAAGCTCTGTTGGTGCCATCCGGTATGGTGCCCTTGAAATAGGTGCGGTGCCTAGAATCAACTCGATCTCAAACTCGACTTCTCGGTCCTGGGGTATCCTTGAATGATCCTCAAGAAACACTTCCAAAATTTTGCACGCCACTGCTTCCTCAGTTGGTTGTAGCTTAGACTCCCTATCCTTGTCTATTACGTTCACCAAGTAGCTGATACATCAATCATCCAATCATTTTCGAGCCTTCAATGACATGGGTAAGTTCGACAAGCAGAGAATGCAGAAACGACATAAACGAGTTATATTCAGGTTTATTAGCGATGTGTTCAACTACTCCCCAGCTAGAATCAAAATGTGAATGACTACTACACTGATGATGTTACGACTGAAGCATCAGAGTCATAGGTAATCAGAAGGTATTAACTTCGTTTTTCAAAGGTATTCAAGGTTAAGCTACAGGAAGGGAAGAGATCAAGTACGAAGAGATTTGATTAGAAGCACACTAAGGCTGGTGAACATATCAGCTACTACGTAAAGTATCTTCGAAGACAGCTATAACGTAAGGACTTTGAACATGGAATGGTTAGTCAGATATGGGGGACGGTGGTGGATTGCAAGGAAGGAAAAGCAATTATTGAGTTTAAAAGGGAGAAATCCTTGCATTAATTGGTGTTGTATATATGGCATTTGTATTTAGAATTGGAGATCTACTGCAGGAGGATGTTTAGGACCTTAGCTAGTGTGATGGACACTACTTGAGTTGTACCAGTGGGACAAAGACAGATTGGATTAGTTTGTGAGTTTCTGGGTAAGTTTCCAAGGAATTTGTCAAGGGTACATGTGCACAAGAGATAATATAGAGATTGTACTGGTGCCAGGAATGGAATCGGATCTAGGGCGCTGTATCGAATGGTTTCATCAAAGTTGTAAGGTTTAAAGGCTCATTTGTTGAGTGGGATGATGTTCCTCAAGGAAGATCTTTGATCTGGTTATTACTAGCTAGAGATCGGGGACAGCTAGAGATCCTTGATCTGGTTATTACCAGCTAGAAATCAGGGAGAATGATAGACAGAGGATTGTTATTATATTAGACAAGTGAGTTAAGTGTTGAAGATTTGGTCAATGCCAAATTGTTTTTGTAAAAAAGGGCAAACGGAGTATTCAAAGATTATGTGAATTGGATTTGTGATTATCTTAATCGACGGTGTTGTGATGTATTCTTGGTTGGAAATTTGCCAAGGTTAAAGAATGCCTTAGGAGTAGGTATTTCCTTAGGCGGGCATGATGGTACATGTATTTCGGGTTGAATTCTACGTCTTTTACGGGCCAGAATTAGGTTGTGAGTTGTTATGACACCTCAGTAGCAAGAAAAAGGTGATTATCTATGCATGATGTTGGTTAAAGGGTCCAAATTTCTAGTGGGCTAGGTAACCAGTTTGATACTTGGAACTATTATCTCATAAAGGATTAAAGAAAGACAGTTAAGAAAATCCCAGATGAAAAGAATTGAAGGCAAAGTCTTAACTGGGTTAGCTAAGGATTTTACAGTGTCATGTATAAGTTTATTGTAATATAAGGATCAAATCTAGACTCTGATGGACACCGAAATTACATAGAAATTTTGGATGAATCTCATACTACTCTTATGGTCTTTTCATCTAGACATCAGGAAAAAGGTACCATAATATGAAGGCTTTATATTGGAGGCCTAGGTGGAGAGGAACGTAATGGAATAAAGGACAAAGCTCTTAACCTGTTAGCAGGTCAGAACAAGGTATCAGAAACTAGTAAGGATACTATAGCCTCAGAGTATTTTATAATGGGAATAAGGGAACATCGTGATAGGTATCGCAGTGGGCTGTCAAAACTGTGGGTCAGCATGGGATGGTTGGGTCATTAAGAACCAGCATTTGGAGTGAATTTACTTTTATCTAGAAAGGACAAGGTACATAACTGATCAGTATTCTGAACTCTACGTGCAATATATAGCATGCCCTCATAGAATTCAAGGTCTACTTCATTGAATAAGGACTTTGTTTTACTTCCAGGTCTTGGGAGGGGTAAAGAAGACGATAAATATATAATTAGAATTTGGTGCGGTTGCTAATTTTCAGACTGATGGTAAATCGAAGATAAAGAAAGGGAGTTATGACACTTAACGAAATAAGGTATCGCCCATTTGTTGGAATGAGATAAGTAAGATATTATATTTGAATCTTGAGATGATTCAGGGAATCGTTAAGATTATAAAAGGTTAGAGCTTGGAGGCTCACTTTTCAAAGTAAATGGAAAAGTTTTACTGAATTGGAAAACAGGAATATGGAGTTCCAAGTAGAAGATTGTATCTTCCTTAGGATATCACCAAGGATAAAGGGGTGAAGAGCTAGTTGGACCCCAGAGTATTAAAACTATTTGGATCCGGGAAAGGATCAATGAGGTTGTTTTTAATTTGATAACAGTTCTAGCACTGTTAGCTATACACGGTATATTTTGTACTCCATGTTGAGAACATGGGTTGGAGAAACTCATGTGTTGATTTATGGGAATCTGCAGTCGAAGATGGAGTTATTCCATGGGGAGTGACCAGTTCAGTTATGAGGTAGAAAAAATAAGGTTTTGAGGAACAGGATTGTACCTTGAGTTAAGATAATGTTCTAGAAGCAGTATGGTCAAGGAATGACCTGGGTAACTGCAATCAGTTGTGTTGATCCCAAAAGAGGGTGTTTTAATATTTAAACTCGCAAGTGCACGATTCGTTTCAGAATATAATGTTCATGTAAGTACGAGGTCGAACCCATGGGAGTTGAATAACATCAAAAGAAACTATTTCAAACAAAGCAAGAAAATTCTAACCTAGTTCCAAATATTTGATGAGATTTTGTTTTAGAAAAAAAAAAGACAAGTAATAAAAAGATTTAAGATTAAATAGAAAAATGGTTTTCAAATGAGATATGTAAAATAAGATTATTAAGATATTAGAATCCACAAAATGCAAGTTCAATAGTATTTATGAGTATATTGATTCCCAAGTTTAGATATAGTTGAAATAAATCACACTATATTTTTTTCAAAATACATTTTCTATTCAAGCACAAGTTACTTTCAAAAAGGTAGGATTTTTCTTCACTTATATAAGATATAATTTCTAAGCATTAGTTGTGTTACAACCTAATGAAACTACAAAAAATCAAAGAGATTATGTTTAGGCAAAATATGATACTTATGCTCTAAGAATTAGATGTGAACAAATTAATGAAAAACATTTAATCAAAGAATATCATATTTTTGCATAATGAAGAACTAAGTGTAATATGCTTTAACAATCAATAATAGATGAAAAATGCATATCTTTGATAGAAAAATCCATAAACAATGTTGTACAAATGGGAAATCAACATACAACAAAAAATACTATCTAGTTACATTTTGCTTCATCATCATCTTAATAACCTTTGAAAAAGATTAGAAGCTCATAACTAGATTGAAATAAAAATTACAAAATAACATACTTGACATGCTCTTCAAAAGATGAAAATGGTAGAGAGAAAATAGTGAAAAGATGAGAGAAAAATATGTGTAGAAGATGTTGAAAAGATGAAGAAGAAGAGCCCCCCAAATAGTCTTACAAGACTCTATTTATAGGCAAAATATGGAGATTAAATTAATCAAATTAAAATAAATAAATTGATTAATTTAATTGTGTTGGGAAGTGGTAGGATAAATAGAGTAAGTGTAAGAGTATTGGAAAGATGAAATGTTTGGTTGGGTAAAAGATTAGTGAAAAGCTATGGTAAAAAAAATGAATTAGGAATGTTTATTTAGGTAAGAAAAATGGGGAAGAGTGAATTGATATTTGAGTGAAAAATATTGTGAATAAAAATGTGAGTTTTGGGTCTTTTTGTGGCTGTGGTCTTTGGTTGGGTAAAAGATTGTGGATGTCTTTTTGTGGTTGTTTTGGGCCGAATTGTTGGTGCTTGGAGTCGAGTTGGGCTTGCGGGCCTGTTGGAATGAGAGAAGGCAGGGGCGGGCCCAGGATGGAGCAGGCTCGTTGGGCAAGCTGGTGGCTGGCGGCCCAGGAGGAAATCGCAGCAGCTTGGGATTGGCTTCATGCGTGAGATGCTGAAGGAGTGGAGGAAGGCTGAATGCTGAAGACTTGGGACAGCTGGCATTGGCTGGAGGCTGGTGATGCTTGTCCGTACGGCTGGTAGGTGGAGCTTTGATCAGCCTTGGGCGTGAGGTGAAGTCAGTAGGAAATTGGCCTGAATTGGGCCTGGGCTCGTGTGGTTGGAAGGAAGAGGCAGGCTTCAGTGGGCTGGGGCAGCTGTTGGGCCTTTGAGAAAATACCACTTTTCTTTGTTTCTTTCTCGAAAATGCCACATTTTACCTTTCTTTTTTTCAGCACCAATCAAATAACATACTCCCTACAAAATAAATCATAAACTAAATTAAAATTAAATATTTTCACTAATAAAATATATCATATAACTTCCATGAAAATATTAATTAAAATTTAATTTACATAACATTTAATTTCAATAAAATCATATTTTTAGCATTCAACTAACAACACTAATTTCAACTAATTAAATTACAACATAAAACAATAAAATATCTATAAAAACATATAAAAATCTAGAAAATTACAATAAGACTAATAAATGCAAAATTACTTAAAAACTTAATAAATCAATTAAAAACTCAAGAATTAAGCAACAATTAGCACATTAAAAGTGGTAAAATAACTCTATTTTGTAGAGTTATCAAGTTGTACGGAATTTATATTCCGGGCAGTACAAATAAAATTTCGAGGACGAAATTTCTGTAAGGAGGGGATAGTTGTAACGACCCAAATTTCCTAATAAGGTTTGGGACCTTGATTAGGAGGCCGGGAGGGCCATAATTGATTTATTGTGCTATTATATGATTATGTGCATGATTATGTGGGTCATATTATTATATGATGATAAAAGCATGCATGGGGATATAAACTCTATTGTGAGGGTATTTGGGTAATTTGGATCGTTGAGAGCGTAATTGCATATTTGTGTGTATATTGGTAGGCTAGTGTTGAGACCACAATACTATGTGGATATGTTTGTAGCTTGTGATTCGAGGCGATCCTAACAAGCCGTTTAGCGGGAAAGTCACAGCGGAGATTTATACCGGGCTCGGGGTGAGCTTGGGTATGTATCTGAGAATTTGGAGAACATATTGGAAATTATTTGATAATGAGGAAAAATAGTTGGTGAATAATTAGATGATGGGAATTAAGTGGTAAATATTTAGGACACTTGAGGAATTAGTGGGAATTGGGAGCAATGACTAAAATACCCTTAGGATGTTTAAATGCTTGGTTTAATTGGGAGGGCAATATGGTCATTTAACTGTAAGAGATAAGTAACATCTGCCTTTATGCCTTAGTGGAATTATTAGAAAGTGTGAGAAGTTAAAGGAAAGGGAAAGAAGGAAAGAAAGAAGAAAAACATGGACTTCTCTTCTTCATTCGGTTTGTTCTTTTCCTCATCATTTTCTGTGAGTTTTGGAGCTGGGATTTTAGAGAAAGTTCAGACTGGAGTTTGGGGCTAGAGACCTTGGTGAGGCTAAGGAGTTATCAGGGATTGGTTACTCAATTGAGGTAAGGTTTAAAGGGTTCTGTTGAGTTTTCCGAACTTTGCTAGAATAGATTTCTAATTTGAGGCTTTAGATGGAACTTAAGGGAATTGAACTTTGGGGATTGAGGAGCTAAGGATTGGAGGGATATTAAAGACAACCTAAGTTCGGCTCTCCATAAAAGGTAACGATTTATGGGTTTTGTCATCTTGAATTGCTTGGTAGTTGCTGGTGTTCAGATGAGTTCTTGAGTTCAATGTTTTTTTTCTCTTAGCTTGATGATGCATGTGGCTAAGTTTTGGGTTGTTGGGCCATTTGGGATGAGATATAGGTGATGGTAGACTCAATTTGGTGTGTAGTTGAGGTTTGAAAGGGTTCCAAGGGGTTTTGGTTCGAGAAAGTCGAAGAAGGGAAAAACAGGATGTTGCTGGTCTGTGACTAGCGCTGTAGCGCTAGCCTTTGAGCACTACAGCGCTAGGCTTGGGCTTTCTGGGCGTTTTTGGCTCTGCTTGTAGCGCTGTAGCACCCTCCTTAGAGCGCTGTAGCGCTACCCTGTCTCCAGAAAGGGGTTTTTGGGATATCTCTTAGGGTTTTTGCCCGGGGGCTCGGGGCTTGATTCCACCACCCCGTTTGGTGGAATTAGGGCTTCCCGCGGACTCGGGTGGTCCCAAGGCTAGGTTTTGGATTTGAAGTTTGGTGATGATTCTGATCTATGGCTGTGACTAGGTGCACGCTAAGGTTCAGACGGGATCGTGCTTGAGGATCAATTGAACAAGCTAGCTATATCTAAAGGTAAGAAAGCTGCACGCGATTATGTGGTTAGGTTGGGACTAAGTCCTCCCTATGTTTGTATGCATTGTTATGTGAATGTGATTAACCATGTGAACATGATGGGACTAAGAGCTCCCTATATTTGTATATCATATAATGAGATGGTATTATGCCATGGGACATGTGATAACTGGCCTAAGGGTTTCAGAATCAACATTTGCGCATAGGGCGTGGCTCAGCCACTGGTAGCTGAGGCAGCTTATTAATCACTGAGCTCGGTTAAGCTGGTCGGAGTCAGTGGGTATAACATTGGGGGCGGCCTAAGTGAGCTGAAGACAGTGGGTTAAATAGAGGGTGCAACCTAAGGGCGCTGACCCTGAATATCATTTGATGGTTGTGATAAACTGTTGATTATGAATGTGAATATTGTGTTATGAATATGATTTGTTGATTGTCTGGATGACAAGTGGTTAATTTGTTGAGTGTTATCGCTGATTGGGTGAATGTTATGAATTTTCGTATTCTTGGTTATGCGTTGTGGTATATTTGGTTATTGATGTTGATCTTGCTATGATATCATGCTTTCTTGCCGGGCCTCGGCTCACGGGTGCTATGTGGTGCAGGTAAAGGCAAGGGTAGATTGGTTTAACCATGAGTTGGAGAGCTCTAGGGGCGAGGTGTACATTGTCAGCTGCTCGGCCGCCACGGTCGAGGGATTTTACAGGGACAGAAACCTAAAATGTATATTTTGCCATTAGAGTGGCCTGAATTATTTATAACTTCTGGAATTTGTTGTAATTAAGTCATCTAAACCCTGTTTTGAGTTTCCATGTATTAAGTTGTCATTTTTAATGGAAATAGCCTATTTGTGACTAAAGTCTTTTATTCCTTATCTGATGATGACGTTAGATTCACATTTTGGTTAAAATGACTTGATTAGCAAGTCTTGCACTATTTTAAACACACAGTGTAACGGTCTTGGTTACCCAGGGCGTTACAGTTAGGCACCATCGCGAGTCTCTATACAACAATGTATAGTAAGGAAGAATACTAAACTAGCATTAAATGAGCATACAAGTTTCCCGTGCACAAGGAAAAAGGAAAGAAAATCATAACGATTAAACTCAAAACATGTAGTCATAACATTCAAAAAGATAACCTAGCAATACAAAATAATCATGCCATAAAATTTTAGTTTGCAGAATGATAAATACAAAAAGAACCCTAGATACACGTCGGGTTTCTACATACGCCTGCTATAACTATACAAAAGCCCTACAACCTAGTAGGTTTGCCAAGTCTTTACCAAAAAGTGTCAACAAGACATTCACAGCAGAACCTAATCTACCATATCCATCAGCATATCTAGCTCTATATCGGAATCCTTGTCTGGATACTCAAAATCCTCCTCAGACTCTACTGTCCAACCTCGAGATACGCCATCAGCCATGGAGATAAGTCAATCCATGGCCCAAACGCCAGCTTGAGCTCCATATAGAAGTCTTCCCACGTGATGCGACCCATCTGCGAACGTCGGTGGCAGAACCACACCTAGGTCGCACCTCTCAGAAAAGTGCTAGCAAACTGCGCTTTCTGTCGCTCGGGTGTGTTTGCCCTATCAAAAACCTTGGTCATGTGCCAAACAACACACCAATATCATTGATCGTACTCAAAGTGTCAAGGATTCTTGTTGTGAAATAACCTATAATAGTCAACCCTAGGTGTAGGGATCACATGTAGGTTCTCTATCACAAGGTCATATATCTAAGTATATTAGCCATAACCTACAATTTATAGGATTGAGCTAAATAAAAGAAAGCAAAACAAACAATATGAAAAGACAGTACTTACAGTGAGTGCCGGTCTATCTTTGCAAATGTACATGTGGGTTTGTCTACAAATTCAGTTTAGCCCGATGCTCTATTACCAACTGTAACGTCCCACAAAATCTTTTAATATAATTTTCTGAAAAACATAACCATTTTCTAAAAATAAGGTAACCAAAAATCCATATAAGAAAAAAATTTCAAAACATGCAAGAGTTTGGAAGTATGCACATACATATCTTACTTAGTTACTTACTCAGTCATATCATAACATACATACTTACTTAGTCAGTCATATCATAACATACATACTTACTTAGGATTCCAGAGGAACCTTCAACATAGCTTAACATATGTTAGCAAAGCTTAACATATCTTAGCATATCTTAGCATAGCTTAACATATCTTAGCATAGTAACATTTCTTAGGATATCATAGCATAGCTTAACATATCTTATCATAGCTTAACATATCTTAGTACATCATAACATATCTTACCATACTGTCGATGGGTGTAAACTAGTTACACCAGTTACCCAAACTCCTAGAAGAATTCAACATACTTTCTTAGTCATAGAGATTTGATTCCAGAATTAACTTACTTACGTGTCGCAGAGTTTAACCAGACTCTTATGTCACGAGTGTTAAGCTAAACTTCTTACATATTGCAGTGGCCAACCAACCTTAGTCACACAATCATCGGTGGTGAACTGGTTCCTCACTTAATTCCACGGTGGCTAGCCGAAGTTCATAGTCATTGTTATAGCAAGTCGGACTGCTTACCTTAGTCATGAATATGTGAACCCTCTAGGACCACGGTCTTGAGTAAACCTTCTAAGAATAGTTCAAATTATTAGCTTATAACTTAGTTATCTAATCTATTCATTAACGTGTTGTAGCCAAACATATCATAAGCTGTCTTCCCCAGATTCCTTAGCGCTTGCTTGTGGAAACCATCTATCCAGAAGCCAGCCTTCACGCTTAGATAACATTGTAGTGAAACCACACAGTGACTCGGATTAAACTATGGCATATTCTTATAGTTAATATTCCATGATAGGTACATTCAATAAAGTTCTCTTGGGGGCTCTATGACATTTCTGTTATACACTTTACAGTGTATAAGACCAGATTCCGCTTTAAATCAAATTATGGTTTCCTGAGAAAAATCACCCTTACCGCAACATGCTCTCCGTGCTGTGCATTTTAATATTCTAGCTCTAGAAGACTCTCTCAATCGTATTATGCATATTTGGTTACTTATAAACGACTCTTAATCTTAGAAAACCACCCACTTTCTACTCAAGTACAGAGTTACTGTTTTCCATTCTTTACCAAAAAATACCGTGTTTCAACCTTTTTCAACTTATTACCTATTAACAGTAATACTTTTCGATTTACGGTTTTATAAAACCTAACTCCCATTTTTACTATCTTTAAATCCATAACCTAGGATCTCAATTAAGTCATTTTCGAAAATAAGTACAGTTGGACCCCGAGTTTAGAAAATAGTAAAAATGAATTCTCAATAACCTTAAACTAATTTGGGTTTTGTTAGGTATCAAAAACTTTAGCTATTTTTTGAAAACAACTTCATTTCCAATTCCAAACCTAACTTTTTCACTATTCATTCTAACATGATAAAAATCTCGCTTTTAAGCTCATATTCAATGTTAGGTTCTCTAACCACAACACTTTAAAATATCATTTACGTATTATGCATCCTAATGATGGGTACTAGGTGAAAGTTAACGTCAAAAATTCAATTTAGGTCAGGAGAACTAACCTCACAAAACACGTTTTTTGTTATGGTTTGAAATTACTATTTTTCACCATTTTTAGGTAACTTAGAAAAATTACTACTCTTAAACTGTGACATATTTTAATCTAAAATATTTCTTGGGCCTTAATACCTATCTTAAAAATCTTTTCACCTAGTTTCACAATTTTTGGGATGGCCAACCCTATTAAACCATTTAATGAAATTAGGGCAGTGCCTGCTACCCAGGAGTTTTTCTCAGATTTTTAGGGTTCTTAGAACAAAAATTTCTCTTCTATCATAGCCCAATATTTTTTTTTTTAATTTTACCAGAATATTTAATATTATCTATTTTTGTTTCTCTTAAAACATCATAATTTTTAGGATAAGGGAACCCATTAAAATATGTAAGACAATCTGGGCAGTGTTTGCTGCCTAGAAATTTATTTTTCAAATTATTAAGGTAAATTTTGAAAAGCCATTACACTTTAACCATTTTTCATTTTCTTCTGAAAATTTTCTATGTTCCTTAAAAATATTTAAACTAATAGTTTACCAAATTTTATGGCATTTGGCTTAGTAAAACATGTTCAACATTCAAAACAATCTGGCTAGTGAATGCTCCTCAGAAATTTTCCAGATTGCATCAAGATGCCAAAAAGTTCATTACTTTGGTTTGAAAACACTTTTTCGATTTTCAAAAGCCTAAACTCAAGTACTCATCTAGAAATATGCAAACATACTAATTATTTTCACAAACATAGGTAGTAGGGTATGATCTGACCCATTGGATGTCATACCAAGAAAACTTGGCAACATGCATTTCTACACATTCTAGCAATGATAAACACAACTACCAAAACCCTAGCCACATGCATGCATGCAAATCTACCAATCTAACCCTCAAGCATAAAATAAACTTAAAAAACCAACAAAACAACCGATACAACTAGATCTATCATCAATAACAAAAAACAACTCTAAACCAACCAAAAATCAACCTTTGATGGTTCTAGCTTGGAGATGAGGTTCCCTTAGCTGTTCAAAGTTCCTCCTTTTGTTCTATACACTCAAAACCGAGCCCCAATAGTTCCACATGTTGATTTTTAAAGGAATGTTAGGGTAGAAAATGGAGATGAGTGGAAAAAATAAAAACTCTAGAACCCTTACCTTTGTTTTCACTAGATCACCAAAAAGATTCAAACTTTGAGATCCTCCTAGAACCACCTCTCTTAAACCCTAGAATCTCATGCATGCATAGCAAAAACCCTTAGGATTTTGGGTTTGAAGAGGAAAAGAAGAGAAAAAAATAAAGTACAGTTCGAAACTTACTCTTTCTTAGTGTGCTCTTGGGCTTCTCCCCTTCTTCAATGGGGAAGGAGTGCTCTTTCTCCTTGGAGAGAAAAGGGAAGCAATGGAGAGGGAAGAGAGAGCTAGCTTCGATTTTGGGGAGTGAAATGGAGAGCTATTTTTGTTTTATTGAGGAAAAAAAATGATGATTGGAGGTGTAAGAGGGAAATGATTGGGGGTTTAGCCAATAGGTGAGGTAGCCTCTTACTCTTCCTAGGGTAGGTGTCATAGACACTTGAGTACACTAGAGCATAGCCTAGCTGCCCATCACACCCTCTCTCCACCTTTGGAAACGAATAAAATGCCCTTGCCCCTTTTTACTCACTTCTAATGCACTCAAGGGCCCTTTGGTAATTTCACTCTCCAAATTTAACCCTATTGTTTTTAAATATCTTAAAGCTAAAATAAAATAAATGTGACCAAAAATAAATTTTGTCACATAACACATAATTTTGGTAATTTACTCAAATTGACCATCCCGGGCAATAATTTCCATTCCTAGGCCCAGTAGATTGGAATTAAATCCTCAATTAATTTTTCTTAAATTTACTGGCTCAACTATACAGTCCCAGACATATATAAATATTTTTATGCCATAGTATTTCCTATTTATTTAATCTGAGATTTTTACCCAATTAGGGTTTTTGATCCGGTCCACGACCAAAGGTCTTTGTTTCTAAAAATACCGCACTTACCACACCATGGATAGAATTCAAACATCACAACTTATTGTAACATAAAATGTTCCCCTGACATACTACATAATACAAAAAAATAAAATACTTGAACTAGGGTTTACCCGGTGCCCTAAATGCAGGGTGTTACAATAGCTTACTTCATCATAATTTTTCATTGGGAACAACTCAGTTAGTCATTTCTTTAACGCTTGATAATATTTCTACATTATTTCGAATGAGTAAAATATGATCAATGTAGAAACCTCCTTCTTATATTTGGCGTGTTTGTAAACACACGATTCATAAACGCTTCTTTCAAAACCATACATTTTTATTGTTTCATCAAATCTATGATTTCAAGACCAAGATGCATGCTTTTGTTCGTTTAATGGACCTTAGCAACATACACACCTTTTTTTCTTGGTATTTTTCCTTGAACCCTTTTTGTTGACCATGTTCATGGTCTTTTCATAATAGTCATTCAGAAGTTCTATCTTGACATCCATTTGCAAATTCTCATAGTCCAATACTAGTGACAATATATAAAAGAATGTGTAATGATTTGAGCATGGCTACAAGTCTATCTCTGAAAGTCTGTACTTTTAAGTATGCATCTTATTTTCTTCTTGAATATCCATTTTCATCCAATGGGTCTCACTTATTCAGGTGGATCTTACAAGTTTCCAAAAAGAATTAGAATTCATTGATTCAATTTATTGGTTCATGGCATCTTGATAGAATCATCCATCACCTTCTTAAAGGTAAATGGATTGTCCGAGTTTGTGTATAGTAGTAAAACTTAAGTGTCGTGTTCATAGCGAACATGTAATCTTACAATCCTCCCACTACAACACGGCACTTGGGTATTCTGACTAGAATAATTTCTTTCTTGATCTCATACATCATATGGTGTAACTATTCAACTAATCTTATTAGAATCCAATTTCCTCTAGTACAAAATTACTTTGAGATTTAAATTTTGTCTTTTAGTCATGTTCGAGAAAGATTGCAAAGACCCTTTCCTTACTAAGACTATAAAGGTAACCTCCCTTTATTTAGGGAGCATAGCTAGCAAATATTCAACCTTCAGACTGTTAGTCCATCTTCCCTGTGTTTGTTTTTACAAAATGTGAGAGGTACAACCCCATATGCGAAAATGACATAAACTAGGTTTAGTGCCATTTCACAACTCTAAAGGTTTCTTTTCAGAAACTTCAATGGAACTACATTTTTAGCACCCCAGAACTCCCAATAAGATTAAGTACTTTGATTAGTGTGCTGGGAGGGCACGCGGGGTAATGATGTGAATAGTATTACTTTATAATTGAGTATGCATGAGTCTGGGTATTAAATGTGTTTAAAGACCCGCTTTTGTGAAAAAGGGACATTTTCTTAATTTTGACCTATTAAGGGTATATTTGTAATTATTATGTGCTATGTGCTATGTGCTTGAAACCACATTATTATGTGGATATATATGATTTTCAGCTTGAGTGGATTCTTTCGAGCAGTTTTAGTAGAATAGTCACCCCAGGAATAAATACTCGGCTCGGGTCGAGCCTAGGGGAATTTTGGGAATTTTTACATTTTGGAATTATTGATGAAATGAAATTAAGTGGCAGAATATTTATGTTTGATGGATTAGTTGATAAATTTGGAGGTTAGTGGTGTAATTCGATTTTTAGGCAAATGACCAAAATGCCCTTGGGGGTTACTTTTGAGGTTAAGTTATTGGAGGGGCAAAATGATAATTTGAACAATAATTAGACAAAATTGACTAACATTTGAAGCCTTCCTCTTGCACGTTCTAGTCTTCTTCTCCTTCCTTCTTTTGTCTTCATCACTCACACACTTCCTTAAGCTAGCACACCATCCATAGTTAAGCTTTTGAAATTCTTTCAAGTTGTCAAGAGAACTGTAAGCTCTAGAGGGGAATTGGCTACCACTAGTTCCTTCTTCATCATAGGGAATCAAGCTTAAAGGAGAGGTATGGATTCTTCTCTTTGTTCTTGAGGGAATTTTGGGGGTTTTGGCTTAATTTTTGAAATTTGTGATCCTAGGCTGAATAGAATGGTATATTGACGTTAGAAACATGTTTATGAATTGGTTTATGCTTTGAATTCGAATAAAAAACCTGAAATTGGTTCAGTTTTTGGATTTGGGGGAAATGAGGATTTTGACTTGATTGAGTGAAACTGAAATTGAGTGTTAGGTTATTGTTATTGGATGTCATATAATCATACATCTGGTTTGGAGTGCAAATTTTGGACTGGGTTACAGGTTTGGTACGATTTGGGTTTGAGAAATTGTGGAGAAAATAACTCTCTGACTTTAACCGATCGACCGACCTGGGGCAACCGGTCAACAGAATTGCGTTTTCGACAGGCTCGTACTTTTGGTCAACCGGTCAATCAGCCTTGGGCAAGCAGTTAACCGGCTTGTGCTGACAGCTTAGTATCAGTTTGTTTTCAAAGGATTTTCATGGGTAAATTAGTGGTATTGGGATTAGTGCCCTTTTAAGCATATGTATTGAACAATGTAATATGAAATAAATAATTGAAATAAAATTTAATATATATATTTATTGTTTATTATTATTATTAGAATAATGTTATATGAATATGAAAGAGTTCCCAAATTTGTTATTGTGACTACAATCTTGTAATGGTATGAGTGGATTAAGATTGTAGGGAACGAATTTAAATAGTTAGTAGTAAAACAAAGTTATATGGAATCTTTGGATTTATATTGTAAGTACGGTTCACTAGTATTATGAATACATGTAATCTAGATCTGGATTACTAATATAGTAGGACATCTTAGTTGAGGTACATTGGATAAAGTGGTTATACATGAACAGGACCTGATATGTTAATAATAGTTATTAAAAATGTTTACTTTAGAAGTATTAATTTTACATGTCAATAAGATGATCATATACAAATTGATCTTAATTCTAAAGATATTATGAACTCCTATTTATATCATATGAGTTCTTTGATTCACACGTTATGGTTTGTCAGAATGATCAGGCTGAAACTTTTTTTTGGGAACTCATTGATGTAAATGGCTGGGGACATAATATACATATATGGAATCTATACCTTTTCGACTGGAATTGAATAATGGTTCCATTAAGGGTTGGCTTTTGGAGCTGAAAGGATATTGAGCTCAAATTCATAAATCAGTTTATGAATTAACCTTCACTAGTTAAGTTAATGGTACTTAAGGAAACAAGATATAATTAAAGTGGTTAAATAGTGATTAATTCCTACTTTAACTATGAACTATTAATAGATGATTGAATTGTATGTAGTGATTAAATCAATGGACACTTTTTATATGTTTAAAAGTACTCAATAAATAAATGTCTATAATTACAAGAGTGCAATCTCATATTTTTAGTGCAATATTATTGAGATTAATAAATTAAGGTTGTTATATTAAAGAGATTTAATTGATAACCAAAATTTTATTGGAGCTTAAAATTATAGGTCCCTGAGATGGCTCTATCAACACTATTCAAGGTAAGAGTTGAAATAGGGAAAAATTAGGAAAATTGCATATTGGGAAGAGATTTGTTCTTTTGGGTCAAATATGTAATTGAGACTAATTAATTAATTATATTATTTCAAAAATCATTTTTTAAATAAAATGGTATTTTTAAAAATAGCATTTAAATAGTTAAGATAATTAATTTTGAATTAATTAGTTTTATTTATTTAAATACTGTGAAAAGATATTTCTCATAATTAAAATTTGATTTGAATTTGAAATGACATTTATTCTTTAATTAATTTGATAAGATAAGTTATCAAGTTTAGATATTTTTGAATAAATAATTATTAAATAATAATTAAAAGAAAATTGTTGGAAATCCAACTACAATGCATGTCCAAGAATGAGTCTTAGATATTTCTTTTCTTTAATTAATTATTTAATAATTGACTTATAATTTGAATTTTGAATTTTTGAATTTTAAAATTTAATTAATTCTTTTATAAATCTCTCAGATGGTAATAGTTTCACTAAGAACTTTTGAAAGAGAATAATAGACTTTTGACAGAGAGAAAAATATATCGTATTATTTTTCTCTATCCTTGAAAATTGTCTCAGGCCTAATATTCCAAGATCGCATGTGTTGAGAATATCTTGTGTGTTGACTGATTTTTTGGTCAACTAACGCAGAGTTAAAATAACTAATTAGAGAGCTTTCATTCAGACAATCAATAAACCATAAATAAGCCAAGAACCTAATAACTATGAGCAATGAATGATAAAAGACACCAGAAATTATAGAGGTTCGGCCCCTGGAAACGGTAATGACCTACTTCCTCTTCGATTTGTATTGATCTTTAAGGTTTAAACAAGATGACCCGTGAAAACAGGTACGATTCTAAGTATAAAAACAATACAAAATGGCAGAAATCACTGCTGAGTGGTCCTAACAGGTTGGTCGGTAGGCTAAAAATCTGAACCCCCTCCACAGTGGTGGAAGACTTGCATTTATGTTGTCCCTAACGCACAGGCAGTTGCGCCTGCACCGTAACTGCTGCAAATAATCCTTTCCTTTTCGTGGGTAGCTATGGTCCTATTCTTTAGTAGTTTGACCGAGTTTTCAGGTAAACTATTAGGCATGAGAAGGATGTAACTGACTTCATCCGACCAGGTATACCGGGTTTCCTGGACAACATACTGAGCAGCCTCTTTCCTGGTGAGCATACCGAGTAGTAATTGTTGTTCACCTGGAAAGTGTGCTCTCTCCAGCTTGTTGGACTGTTAGATGCCTATACCATGTCTCAAGAATATGATGACATGTTCCCACACTATGATGTCATGTGCCCATCCTTCATGCCATGTCAGTTGGGTATATTTTTGGGATAACATTGTGAATCAAAAAATTTTCTCTACCATTACTCTACGTGCCCACACACGTCTTGAGGTATAGAGATACATCTTCGAAGATTTGGCTAGAGTATTTCAAAGACTTCTTTTGATTGGATGTTAGTTGGAGATACAAAATATAGCAAGGGTTCTTGATAGTTCTTCAACTGGTAATGTAATGCCCCAAATTACCTAATAAGGCTTAGAGCCTTGATTAGGGGGCCAGGATGGAAAATTATGGAAAATTATGTGTTTATGTGATAAATATGTGTATCATTATATGAATTACGTGAGTTATATTATAATATGACTTGATATGCATGTTTTCCTGTATTAAATATGCATGTGGGCCTGTTTCTCATCAAAAGGGCAATCTTAGTAATTGACCTGGGTATATTTGGAGTATATGTGCATATATGTGATTTATGTGTGAGACAACCTTATTATGTGGATATATTTGGGTTACTAAGCACGAGGCGATCCTAGGGAGCAAGTTAGCAGGAAAGTCACAACGGAACCAATACTTGACTCCGGGTGAGTCAAGGGGTATTTTGAGTATTTAGTACATTATTGGGATATTGGGTAACGGGAATAAATATTTGAGGATATATTTGGATTTAGTAAGATTAGGAGGGATTTCTAGGGATATTGATCATTTTACCCTCAGGGACGTTTTTGGTATCCTGAGCCTTGATGTTTACTTAAGGTTACTTGAACCATAAATAACCTATCATAAATAGAAAACACATTCAGCACTCTCGTTCTCTCTCTCGTTCCCTCGTTTTAGCTCGTTAGCATTTTCGAAGGAAACTCGAGTTTTAGAGATCGGATTCAAGCAAGGTTAGAGTCATAGCGATTCTAGGGAAGATTAGAAGCTTGATAGCTAGGGGATTTAGCTGGAAAAAAACGTAATCAGAGGTAATTTAAGCTTTAAGTTTCTGAGTTTTGTTTTCCTTAAGTTTCTTAAGCTTTGATTGGATTTTATGCTTTCAATGAGCTTTTAATCCGTTTGTATGTTAAGTTTTGTTGTCTGGGATGAATTGATGATTGTTTGTGATTGAATTATGGGTTTGGTACTGTTTTGGGGTGAGTTTTGAAGGATTTGGCTCAGAAAAAATTGGGTTTGCGGGGTCGCACCGTGGACCTATTCTTAGAGCACCACAACCTTCATGAACCCAGATGCCTGGGCGGTTCCCTGAATTGCTATCACGTCATGGTGCTTGTGGAGTTGCATCGTTGTCCGTGTCCAGAGAAAATGAGGGCTGGGCTCTCTGATTGGTGGGGCATCGTGACACTAATTGACGAGAGCCACAGTGCAAATAGAGGTTTTTGGCCAAAATAGGTTTTGGGTGGTGGGAACTCAAACCTAGGGCTCGTTTTTTATCCTACTACCCAATTAGTAGAATTCAACATCCCAGAGGCTAGGAATTGGTTCAGAAGCCTTTATTTGCTCGTTATTGACGGGATTATATACTTGGTTGTGATTAGGTTATCGCTAGGGGCCCAGAACTAGAATCGTGCTCAAGGGTCATTCATTCTTAACTTGTGCTTGGACTAAAGGTAAAAAAATGCCCCCAATACGTGATGTACGTGATTAGGGTTTGGCCCAATGTTTAATATAGATTTGATCAGGGCTTGGGCCTCTGTAAATGTGCATTATTATGATTGTGCTGTGATAGTTTATTAAGCATATTGAAGTCTGGATATTTTCTATATGATATATGCTTGTCTACATTATCCGATTGAAAAGACTTGACTTATAAGTGAAGAACGAATTATCGCACTAAGTGCTGGTTGATATGGTTATGCCTAATCAGGAGCGCATCATACACTTGTCCAACCAAATGGTCGTGGAAAACTTAGCGCCAGGTATGCTGGGCTAGTTCCTAGGCTGGTTATACAGAGGATACGGCAAAGGGCTGCGGGGTGACACATTAGTCCCATATCCTAGGGCGTCGAGCCCCAGTATGACTCATTAATCATTTAATTAGGGAAACTAGCTCCATTTGACATTGTAGTCATTTATATGAATGGTATGCATGCATGAGTAGGGCTATTACTGCTAGGCATGCTTATTGTGATCAGGTAACATGTTAATAACTGCTTATGAGCATGCTTAAGTTTTCTTACTAAGCCTTGGCTGACGAGTGCTATGTGGTGCAGGTAAGGGGAAAGGGAAGATGGACCATCCTTGAGTTGGAGAGCTTTCAGTGACGATGTGTACATATATGGCTGCTCGACCACCACTGTCGGGGTTTCTTAGAGGAACTAGGGTCAAACCCCATTTTGCCACTTAGGTCGGTTGGTTGTAACTTTTCAATTGTAATTAACCTTTTCAAATGTTAGTTTGGGATCCTATGTATGGAATTAAACGTTTAGTGAAACTGTTATACCTTTTGACAAAAAAATTTAATCCTAAATCGTTAATCACGTTTAGTTACATGGTTATGGCCAAATGACTCGTTTAGTGAGTCTAGCACTGTTTAAAATACATAGTGTAACAGTCCTTGATTAGGAGGGTGTTACATGTAACTCGTTGTTATCCCCAAAATTTGAATGCGATGACGTGGCAATAAAGGTGACAAGTGTCAATAAATGGCTAGGTCAAAGGTTTGAGATTAATCTTGTGATATTACTGACATGAAAATTATTTATCTGGTTTGGAAGTGATCTGACCGACCTGGTAGAATTTCTGTCCGACCGGCAAAGATTTTTTACTGACCAGTCAGTCATTTTGGCCGACCAATCATCTGTTTTGCCCGACCAGTCAGTCGTTTTGGTCGACCAGTCGTTCGTCTTGGTCGAGCAGTCAACTTGGAGTCAAGTGTATCTAGTCAATTAAAAGTGTTGCCTAATCGGAAGGGTGCTTTTGCCGACTATTCTTACTTCAGGGAGTGAAGTTGGCCGACCAGACAGATCATCATTATGCAACGAAATTTCAGTAATGACTTCAGCTAGAATTAGTTGTACCCACAGCGGGAATCTCTCGGATCATCCCAAAGAAATCGCATATTGTTGTATTTTAAATTTGATTATTAATTAAATATTGGTTAGAGCAACTGAATTATCCCGATTATGAGGGATTTTGATTTGTACGATCCTAAGCCTATAAATAAAGAGCTCATGGCATCATTGAAGGGATTCAAATTCTGATTTTCCTGAGAGAGCATTTGTATTCTAAGAGAAATCTTGTATTTTTCTTGCATTTACACTTAAGAAACTCAGTTGACACAGGATCATCTGATCTTGAGTGTAGATCTATATATCACAACTCTAAGAGGATTAGGCTATTACCAACCTATTGGGGCTGAACCACTATAAAATTATCAGTGTCGTATTTTCTTTTGAAGGTTTATTGTAGTTTTAATGTCTACTCGTCGTTGGCCAAAATTTTGATCAACATTTTGGTGCTTTCATTGAGAGCCTGAAGAGAAGAAACACACGATTATCGTATTATTATGGCACCCAACAATACAAATGCGACCTCCAAGAAGCCAGGCAATCTAAAGAGCCTGCTAGATCAGAAGGTCCTGGACTGCAAAACCCAGAGACTGAGCCCAGGGTCTCCCTCGAGGAGATGACTCCAGAGGTTGAACAACTCCAGGAAGCCATGGGGGTCTTCTAAGTGGAGATGGCACAATTCAACGCTCGGTAGGAGTCATTTGCTAAAGAAATGGCTAGACAGAAAGTTGCATTTGAGCAGTAAAGATGGGAGATGGACGCCACGAGCGAAGAGATCAGGCGGCGGCAGGAGGAGGTCGTAGGCGACACCGTGAGGCTGCACTTGCTCTGGAGGCGGCTACGCAGTTGACCCGGGCCAATGCCCAAACTGTAGCACGAGGAGCAGCTACCCAGGTAGCAAGGAATACAGATGCTGGTCGAAAAACTACTGACAGAGCCAATTCTCGGGGACCGGACAGAAGCAGGGGTAACCCCCCTGGTCGTGAAGATGATGGGGTCCGATCCGGAACTGCCTCGACGCAAAGGGGGAACTCTAGAGCCCCCTCCAAGAGCCACTGATCAGAAACTTCTAGATCAGGGAGTCACCGATCGGGCAGTAAAAAGACTCCACCCAGGCAGGATCAAACCAAGACTCCTCGAGGTAAAGGAACTTCATAGTTCAAAGATGGACATGATCGTGAGGAGGCTGATAGTCATCACACTGACTGATCGAAGGAAAAAGATGGCAACGACCAACAAGGAAGAAAGGACTGTCCGGTATAAACAGGTCGGCCACCACTGCGCAATAATCTTTCTGAAAAAACTCGAAGCACAATGTTTGATCGCATAGGAGGACGTAAAAGGGACACTATCAGAGACCAAATAAGGACGGTCCTGGTCGAAGGGAAAAATCTGAACCACCATGCTAGCCAAGTTGAAATACTTGACAACAATGCACCCGATGCAAATGCCCGACCAGACTGTCATGACCTTTGCACCTCGTCAATTACACCAGCCATCTAAGCCCAGCTTGATGTGCTAAAGGTCGTAGTTCAAGGTTTGTTTAAATGACCTTCTGCAATTGATCCGGTAGACCACAGGAGTGGCAACCCGTTTTGTGCCCGAATCAGGGCAGCCCAGCCGCCAGCAAAGTATAAAGCACCGGTACTGCTAGTATATACAAAAAAGGCAGACCCCATAAGGCATGTTGGGAAGTTTGAAGACCAAATGGAGCTGCTCGGGGTAAGTGATGACTATCGCTGTAGAGTTTTCCCCACTACGTTGTCCGATACTGCCCAAGAGTTGTATTAGAAATTCAAGCCAAACTTCATTACCTCTTGGGAGAGTTTCAGGAAAGAATTTTGTAGACAGTTCAACGCTGCTCGGACTCCTCCAGTTTATGCCAATCACTTGGCAGATATCAAACAAGGAAAGGATGGATCTCTAAAAAATTATATACATAGATTCATGAGAGAGGCTAACCGAGCAACTGCTGTCGGAGACGATGGAAAGATGGTTGCAATATCTTCTGGGATAACATATCAGAGCCCCTTGTGGGATTGAATACATCGCAATCCAATCTCAACACTCCAACAATTTCTTGACCGAGCCAACAAGTACATGAAATTAGATGATGTGATTGAGAAAGAGGAGAAAGGTATAAACAATCCGAGCGGATCAACTGATCCTCCTAAGAACGGAGGAAATGTTCAAAATGGCAGAAAGAAACGTGGGAATAACGGGTCTGACCGCCATGATGAAAAGAAGGATAAGTCGAGTCCGAATGATAAGCCGGCCAAGTATGAGGCCCGATTCACAAACTACACAACTCTTTCAGCTAGCCGGGCAGAAATCTATCTCGCCAATCATCAGGAAGTTCCCTACAAGAAACCTCCACCGATGAGGAAAGAGATATCTAAGAGGGACATGAAAAAAAATTTCGGTTCCATGGAGATTATGGCCACGACACAAACAAATGAAATCACCTCAAAGATGAGAGAATTTCTTCTCTGGTAGGGAAAATTGAAAAAGTATCAAGCAGAAGCAACCCAAGGAGAAGGAGGCAGCAACAATCCTAGGTTCAAACGACAGAGATCTCCACCCTTGCAACCCGGGCCTGTGGACTTTACCTTAGACACTATATGTGGAGGTCCACAATTGGTTGAGGATAGTAACAAAGCAAGGGAGAGATATGCCCATACACTTCGGCACAAGCGGAAGTGCTAGGACGAATTTGGTGGACGGAGCTTGATGAGGAACCACTAGAATAACGAACACTTGAGGATATATTATCGTTAAAATACCGCTTTCAGAGTGGTAGCTCAATTTCAAGTTGTTTAACTTATTATTTGAGTTTGGTTTATGAGCTAGCTATTTTCGAACTATTCATTTATTTATTTTTGAATAATTTTTGTTGTTTAAAACTCGTTATTAGACACGTTTTGTCCATTTTAATTTACGAGTAATAAAAGAGACTACGCGCAGTGTGGTCGATTCTTGCTACAAATATGCATGTGTGTTAATTATCCTAACAGTGTTCAACTGGTCGGTAAAATTGGATAGTGTTCAACTGGTCGATATATTCCAGCCATGTTCAACTGCTCGAATATTTTCTATATGTTCTATGTGTTTTATGAGTAATTAACTGCTCGAACAGATTCGGTTAAGTAGCAAGTGACCAAGGATCTTTCAACCCTCGATCACTTGGGGGCACATGGGGTGTACTGGTACATAATTTAACATAGGCAATAAGAGCACAAGTTAAGATATATGTTTTTAGGCTGACTTGTAAATTTTGAAGTAAAAAAAGGCCATTAAGCTAACTTGTTTGACAAAGCTTAAGTAACTTGGAATTTTTCAAAATTTCATGTTAGAAGTAAATATTCGTGTGACAATAAACATTATGCTCATAAAATGTTAGAGAAATAAGAGTGTGAGAAAGCATACTTAGTAGGGACTTATGAAATGTCTAAAATTTTTAAGTTAGAAAACTAAGTACTCATGCGAAAATATAAGGCATACATTAGAGTGACTTTACTATTCACAAAAAAAAAAGCTTATAAAGTTTTAAGTCTAAATAGACTTAGAATGTTTCAAGTCAGAAAAAGAAAAGTAAAGTATACATGCCAACAGCTCTGCCGTACGAGCAAAGTATAATAAGAAGATAGTTGAGATAAGTGTCTACTAGTTGGATAAGAGACTCTCTGGTCGGCTAAAGTATGATCACTGGTCTGATAAACTTTTAACAGGTTGATCAACACCATCCTCGGCATCGGTGACGTCCGTTGGTCGAAATGATAAAGCAGGAGAAAAAGGTATAACACCAGCAGGATTGGCTGCCTCCTCAGCGACCTTTGCCTCGCATTTAGCAAGTTCTTCTGCCCTGGCCTCCTCTGAGAGAAAGTCAAGGTTGAGGGGCTTATTCAACTTCCATACCTAGTAGAAGTAGTTGAAACAAATCTCCTCATAGCGAGAAAGATCGGCTTCCTTTTCTCGCTTCAGCTCCTCATTCTCGCAAGTCATTTTCTCCAGCTGATCAGTCAACATCTTGTTGGTTTGGATTTGTTTCTTGTTCTCATCGGCCAACTCTCTTAGAGATCCATCCCGCTTGGCAATGGTCTTCTTCGCCTGCTCGACATTGGATCGAAGATCCCCTTCAGATGTAGTTAAAGTTTCAATCTTGGCTTGGGCTTCCACCAATTGATCATTTAAGACTTTGATCAATTCCTTATAGTCCACTGTTCGGTGCTGAGCATGACTGATCGTGATAAGTGACTGAAATGGATAACAGAGAGTTACTTAAAGTAAAAACAATTAATAACAAAATGGGATGCCTTGATGATAAAATACTTACTCTCATCATTTGGGCAAGCCCCCTTTGCAGGACAACTTCAACACTGAGCCGAGGCAAAGACTCAAAGGTTTGGGTTGTTATAGCATGGTGTAAAGTGTGGTCATGCAACTCCTTTCCAATATCACCAGCAATGCAAAGAGGCTCACTTAAGCTAGCCAAGTGGGTATGTGTTAAAGTAGCAGAAGGAGGAATTCATGGAGGAGTCAACTGTGGGATGGTGACAGGCTGCTCAGGTAGTCTCCCTTGGCTGGTCGGTGTAGTCTTCACGACTTTGCTCGGAGGGTTTGAGCTACTACCCTCCCCAGGTTTCCTCTTTTGGACAGCGGAAGTGTTCAATTGTCTGAACATATCTGGATCTGCAAAAAAGAGTGAAGCATAAGACTTGTTAGTAAAACTGGGAGACAATATACAAGTAAATGAAAATTTTACTATTACCACATAACTCTACAGATTTCATACAATCAGTCTTGACGGAAGTTATTTATATCAAAACACCAAACTATGGTTACTGATTAGCAGAAAAACCTGAGTTTAGAATTTGATCAGGAAAGTCGTCCTCTTCTTCAGATGACGAGCTGACATCTTTATCAAGCTCAAGGGTTTTTCCTTTCCCAGGCTTTGTAGGAATGGCACGTCTACAATGGTCCTCTGGAAGGGGTTCCCTAATAATGTCACCTGGTCGGCGTGAGTAGGGAGATGGCTCAGGAGAGAACTGATCAGTCACTACTTCTGTGTCAGCGTTTGATTGGTCAGTTGTGTGCGCTTCTTCAGTAGTGCTATCTTCTATGATGTTTTGATTGCTTGGTAACAGCCCCACCAGCTGAAGATTGTCCACAGTCCCCAACCCTTTATCATTTTTCTCTTCGGTAGACATACTAGCAAGTTCGTCTGCCCGAGAATGCATTTCCCTTGTTGGTAGGGGTTGATGGAAAGGGTCTGCATGTGTGAAAGCCAAATTGTTGGCCTTAATGTCTGAAGTAAGAAAATAATCTATGTAGTATTTTTTTAATTTCGATTTATGTGCGATACCATGGAGGTATTTAATCCCTTGATGCCTATGGATGAGGTGGAAAAAACCTATATTCTTATGGCTTGGGTTAGTCCTAAGGTCGAAAAGGTAATTTACTTCATGAGGAGTTGGTGGCTCCCAACCTTGAAGGTAATAGAGAATATATAAAGCAGATAATGCCTGAATCCCATTAGGAGCTATCTAGAAAGGAGAGACATTGAAATAATCTGCTACTGACTGGAAAAGGGGTGCAGTGGAATGATAGCTCCTGCAAAAATATAGTATTTGGACCAGGCGCAATAAGGTCCACCAGGGTTGTTAGGTCTCTGATGAGGTTGCGGGCATATCGCGTTTTCTCCTTCAAGGCCCGAAGCCTGAATATGTTTATCAAACATGCTAGAGTTAAGTTTAGAAGGTTTGGCTATGAGCCAAGAAGGTGGTTTGCCTTCGTCTTTTCTTGGTTTTAAAACAGCTGCTTGCTGAATCTCAGTTGTAAATTTCTGGATAGTCTTTCTCTGGGGTTTGCTAGCTTTTTGGACCTATCGTGGCGGCCTTGATGAAGCCACAGTTTGGGCTTCACCACGTTCCACTACCTTCTGTGTCGCTCTATGAGCCACTTGAGGATCTTGGTCTTGAGGAAGTCAATTGGATTTTTTCACCCTCATTGGTGGATGTTGACGCTGTTGATTAAGGAATGGTTCCTCATGAAGGAAGTATAAAGATGACTGAGGAAGGATTTTCTTAAGATGACGAAGGCGATCTACGAGAGTCCGACTGCTAGGAGATTTGGATAAAGAGTCACTACTTTGAGGAGTGTCGCTTGACTTGGGAATTGAAGAGTTAGAATTTGTATGGTTGTCACCTCCCCTGTAGTCGTAGCGATTCATCTACAAAAAAAAAGTATGGGGAGGTGAGTGAACCAAACAAACATAAATCAATCAATGTAAAGGAAAAATATTTATTTACTACTTAGAAAATATTTTATTGGGTAGTAAAAATATTTTTTATTCCCCAAAATAAACATGTATGAGGGAAAAAATGATAAGCATAAACTTTTGTGCCTAAAATGTATGAATAATTTCTTGCAAGCCCAAAGGATTGGGAGCATTCATGGGCCGAGAGGATGGCGTGGTGGCCGAGCCATTAGCACGAGATGCCCGAGTGGAAGGGGGAGCATCCGATCAGACTGGGCGTGGTGTCTGAGCGAATGGCAGGGCGTGTCTGAGCAGGTGCGCGTGGGATCTGAGTGGATAGACGCGGTGTCCGAGTGGAGGCGTGGCGTGTCCGAGCAGATGCGCACAATGACCGATCGGTTGGGGGCACTGATCCGAGTAGATAGACGCACTGATCCAAGCGGATGGCACAGTCCGAGCGGATGGTGTGGTCCGAGAAGTTGGCGTGCGTCCGAGCGAATGAGGCGTCTGCATCCGAGTAGCCAGTGCACGTCCAAATGGCTGGGCTGTGCATCCAAGGGCTGCCATTCGAGGAGGTGGGTGTGTCCGAGCGGCTTAGGGCATGTCCGAGGGTCCGATCAAGTTTGAGAGTAATGACCGATCGGCCATGTGCATATTTTCCAATAAATTATTTTCGAGAAGACCACAAATCTCAAAAGGCATGGGACACAAACATGTTTTTCTTACTCGTAGGAAATTATAGCAAGATCAAAAAATGGGGTTTGAAAAGTTCATGAGGTTCTAAGGATTTCATATGCTCATCAAATACCCATAAACCCAAATATGCAATGTTGAGTGAAAAATCATTTTTTCTTCAAATTTTCATGAAATTGGAGACAAAATTGATTTACCCATAGCCTAAACTACATCAAAACAGCCACAAATTGCATCATTCATCAAAGATTCATTCACAAATCAAAGAGTGTATTCCAAAAGGGGTTTCAGCACATACAAGGGTTTAACAAGCTTTTATGTGAATTTTAGAGTTTAAAAAAGCTTACAAATGGAGATGAGAAAGAAGATCTTAACCAAATATCTTGAAGAGGTGTTGATTTCTTGAAGAATCCTTCGATTTTCTTAAAGAATCCTTCGATTTTCTTGAAGAAGATTGGAGCCCTTCTTTGAGTTCTTGGAAGTTTTCAGCCAAGAGGAGAGGAAACCTTGAAGGTTTCGGCCAAGGGAAAATTGGGTAGTTTGTGAGCCCTCTTTTTTGCTTATGAATTGGGAGCACTTATGGGTCTATTTAAAGGAAGAGAGTGGAAATTTTCACTTACCCTTAGACTCTTGAAATTCTTTTTTCTATTCTCTTCTCCACGATTAGGAGCAGTTAACTACAATGATCGTGGTCTGGTAAGATGTCGTGGTTTGTTTGCAAAGGCGGGGGAATGTGTAAAGTTAGTTTTCTCTTTTTATGTCGTTAGCAGTTGAGAAAAAGTTTATTATGTGAGTATATCATATAATAAACTAGGGGGGCAAATGTTATCCCAAAATTTGAATACGATGATGTGGCAATAAAGGTGACAGGTGGCAATAAATGGCTGGGTCAAAGGTTTGAGATTAATCTTGTGATATTACTGACATGAAAATTATTTATCTGGTTTGGAAGTGATCTAACCGACCTGTTAGAATTTATGTCCGATCGGTAAATATTTTTGACTAACCAGTCACCTATTTTGACTGACCAGTCAGTCGTTTTGGCCGACCAGTCGTTCGTTTTGGCCGACCAGTCATCTTGGAGTCAAGTGTATCCGGTCAGTTAAAAGTTTTGCCTAATTGGAAGGGTGCTTTGGCCGACCAGTCTCACTTCAGGGAATGAAGTTGGCCGACCAGACAGATCATCATCATGCTGCAGAATTTCAGTAACGACTTCAGCTAGAATTAGTCGTACCCACAGCGAGAATCTCTCGGATTATCCCAAAGAAATCACATATTGTTGTATTTTAAATTTGATTATTAACTAAATATTGATTAGAGCAACTGAATTATCCCGATTATGAGGGATTTTGATTTGTACGATCCTAAGCCTATAAATAAAGAGCTCATGGCATCATTGAAGGGATTCGAATTCTGATTTTCTTGAGAGAGCATTTGTATTATGAGAGAAATCTCGTATTTTTCTTCCATTTACACTTAAGAAACTCAGTTGACACAGGTTCATCTGATCTTGAGTGTAGATCTATATATCATAACTCTAAGTGGATTAGGCTATTAGCAACATATTGGGGCTGAACCACTTTAAAATTATCAGTGTCGTATTTTCTCTTGAAGGTTTATTGTAGTTTTGACGTCTACTCGTCGTTGGCCAAAATCGTGGTCAACAATCGTCATCTTTTTTATTTCTCTATGATTAATGTTTTGATGTTAATGGATCCGATTATTTAAACTTTGTTCAAATAAAAATGTTTGAAATCCCTGGGCCCAACACCTCGTGCTTTCCGTTCGCACATGGTAAACCAATTACCAACAACGGGAGCATAAACTAAGGTTCCTTGGACATAATTGTACATGTTTAAAGAGTATTTGAGGTTAGTAGAAAAGTTATGGTAGGTTGTGGTTTAAGGGAAACTAAACCTACATTATATTGTTGTCACTAGGGTTTTCGAGGCTCATGAGAGGATCGCACTCAAGGTCATCTTGATTCTTGCATCAGACCTGAGGTAAGAAAACTAGCATATACACATAGAGTAGGACGTTTTCCCTGTTATGTTGGGATGTAGTTATAATTGTATATCTGAATTTAGGGTTGAGTTACCCTTCATGCATAATGTTGTTTGCTATGCTTATTTGTGTTGAATTATCTGTGGATGACCAACATGGTGTATACTCGGCAATCATGTGGAAAGTGGATCGTGATGGTGGGGCCACTATGAGGGTGTTGTACCCACTCGCCCGACATGGACCTTAAGCTTCGTTCCGGGAGACGCGCCTCACTCGAATGGGAAGCTCGACAAGGCTACTTGGCATGGCCATGTAAATGGTTTATGTGTTTGAAATGATCTTGTTTATAAATTGGGAAATGTGTTAATGATTATATGCTTGGAATGCATGCATTTACTATCTGTACCGCACCTTTTTTTTATTTAAATTGTGTGCTTTATTTGAATTAATAATTATTAAGTGTTAGTTGGATTTAAATTGTTTGGTAGAAAATATGTGATTTTATTTGTTAATTGATATATTTAATTAATTGTTAAATGTGAAGCTCTTATGTTTTGGTTGTGTGCACCAATGTGCATGGTTAGTGAAAATGCACCTTAGCACTTGCGTGTGTGGATGTGCATGATTGCATGGTGAGCATGCAATAGTTATTCCCATGTATTATTCTAGATTGTTCTTTCATTTATTAATTATTATTTAATTAAGAAAGGAAAATAATGTGAGAATAAAGAGGGAAGACTCTAGAAGGCTTGTGTTCACACAAGTGAGAAATGAGAAACAAAAGGTAAGAAGAGAGTTGCCATTCTTTTAGTTCCCGGAACCCTGGACCCAGCCTTAGTAAAACAGTTATAACTTAAGCTGTGGGTTTCCAATATAGAAAAACGTAGTACCGTTACAAAGCTAATTAAATTATTTACAATTTTTTTGAAATAGCATTTTTTTTCTAAAACGCAACAAATAAGGGTCAAATTCGAGTCCCAAGTGGCAGGACCCTAGAACTGTGAAAATTAGACTTTTCCTTATTAGTGTGGTGTGCCAAGGAAGGAAAGAGAGAAGTTAGTGTGCTTTCAATTTGTAAAATCCTACGGAATTTCACAATTGTCAAAGGGATTGATTGCCTGAGTATAATTATTATTTGATTTTATTTTTGATTTAGGAAAAATAAAGGAAAGTGATGATAACCTTTTCCTTAGCTAGGTATTGGTTATTAGGGCATTTAAATAGAAAATAAGAAAGAGCTTGAATGCTCATTTGGGTCTTGCTGGCTGTCAACTATAAAGAGAGAGAAAGAGAAGAGCTCATGGGAGAGGAGATAAGAAGAAGGAAGAGAAGAGAAATGAGATTTCAACAATTTAGGTTTGTGTTCTTGATTTCTCTTGTTGTTGAATCAATTAATCCATCTCCTCACCTTCTTCTTGCTAAATTTTCTTGTTGTTGTTTTGTCTTCTTTTCTTGTTGTGGATTCGAAATCCCTAGGGTTGTATCAAAGAGGAGACTTTGTTTGAGTTGTTGAATTCTACCAAGGAAGGTAATGAATTTTTTTTCTCAATCTTTGTTTGTTGATGATTTGATTCTTGGTTGTGTTTTTGTAATACTTGATGTTTTGTTAATATATGCTTATGTTTGGTCAGTTGTTGTTTTGGTTAGGAGATTGGTGATTGGATATAAGAATCCTTGATTTAAGTGATGGTGATGTCTATTTAGAATCATGCTAAGAATGTTGTTGTGAGTTTGAAAATTTTACTTAGGGTTCCAATTGCCTATGGGTTTCGGCTAGGGTAATGGTGTTTATGTTGTTGTTGAAATCTTTGTTTTATCTTGCTCTTAGGAAGCATGTTAGAATTATTGGATGTTGTATATTGTTTTGGGTTCATATGATTTAAAGAAATTGGATTTGTTGTTCTTTGAACATATATGGTTTCGGCTACGGCCTATTAGGTTTAGTGTTATCCAGATTTCCGGATAGTGTTTAGATGGATAGCCTCGGGGAAGCAGAATTATCAAAGTCTTTCACGAAAGGTGACCAGAGCTCGCGGATGGACAGAAAGGCTTCGCCTCTCCCGTTTAGTGTACAGCTTACTCTTTCAAGCAACCGCGACGCGGAAGCTCGTCAATTCTCCCAGACTCCCGAAGGGATATCCTTCGGGGAAGGTCCTTCCAGGAGAAGCTCTTCAGGTTACCTTCGCGGATACAGTTCCGTGCCTCGCACGGAAGAAGACCAGGCGGTCGAGTCACGGAGGAGGCATAGTTGGAATGATATCCACCTGACACAGGATCCCACCTGACACGCCCGACAGGTCGAGGCCGCACACATCCCAGCACGCCTAAAAGTACCATTTCGCCTACTGTTCCGCTGACAGCCTGGAAAAGACAGCTGCCTTTGTGCATTCCCCATACTTTCATGTAAATATACCCACATAGAGCCTGGTAGCCAGGCGACTACGGTAATTGTATCCCCTATTTATGGCTGGTGTAATTAAGACTCATGGGGGCAGAGTAAAACCCTAATCCAAAAACTCTAGCTATAAAGACCTCCTCATTTTGCAATAGGAGGGGAGGAAGAAGAGATTACATAGCAAGAACTCTGCCAAAATCCCTCTAGCTTCGTCTTCTCCTAGAGAACTCGAGAGAAACACTGTGAGTTTGTGAGGTTCTTGTACACCAGCCATTTTACTGTAATTCTCTACAAGTATAATAACATCGACTCGTGGACTAGGGCTCGTTAACGCCTGAACCACGTAAAAAACCTATTTGTCTATTTATATTTCTGCACTTCTACAGTTCTTATCTTTTTATTATTTTGTTTGTATTCGTTTCCGAAAAACTCGATAAACATTTTGGTGCTTTCATTGAGAGCTGTAGGGAGTTGTTAGTCAGCTCTTTTTCTGCGTACTGAAAAGATGGTGACTACGAGAAAATCCGCGGTTGACAAGAATGCTAGGGTCAACCCCGATACTATGATGGAAGATGCGGTACAAAACGAACCCTCGGCAGCCCAGACCGAAGGAGAAAGTACCCACTACTCGGACTACCAAGGTGAAGACCCGACATCCTGCCAGGATCGGGTCAGTACTGAAGAAACGACATACTTAGAAAACGAAGAAGAGTATGTCCGAGATGGTTACTACAAAGACGGCTACTACTACGAGAAGGATCCAGAACTGGTCCAAGTAGCCGAAGAACTGGTGGCCACTAAGGCCAAGCTCGCTGAGCAGGAGCGCGTCTCCGGAAAAATGCAGCGCATGATGGAGCGCCTCCAAAGTAAGTTCGGAGATCTAGGCGACTCGGACGAGGACGCCTCTGTTTTAGGTGGTGCTGATGCCACCATGCCGGATCCCGCCGCTGCTGGACCATCCAAAGCCGCCCCCTAACAAGGGCAAAGAAAAAGTTGGGGAGCCTGTGCGCACTAACGCCCCTGCACCTCCTAAAGGCGTGAATCACCAGGCCGACTGCCCTCCCCGCGCGCAGAAGGTCTCTGGCGCTTCTAAGCCCAGACGTCCTTCAGCCCCAAGGGGGCACTCCGTGCCTAAAGGGCCCGTTGCTAAGGCACCCAGGCCTAGGGGAAGGAACAACCGCCCCAGTGATTCCATCAACCAGGACGGTCGGGCTGCGGACACGCACTCCGAAGATAGCTGGTCCACGGTGGACCTAAGGAAAAGGTTGGAGGCCAAGTACAAAAAGGCCAAAGGAGAAAAGGCCCGACCTCGCGGAGATGACCTGCGAAATCATCTCAATGACAAGCTCCGGGAACGTGACCTCCCAGAGAGTGATACAAAGAGGCTCGAGGAACAGATCGCTGCCTTGACCAAGCTGGTCCGGAAGCAAAGTGGGGCCCTGTCAGACTCTGAGGAAGAAGACCCGGAACCATGTATTCGGAGGATCGCGGAAACGCCCCTCCCGGAGAACTTCAAAATGCCTCACATAGAATTATATGAGGGGAGGACAGACCCGCGCACCCATCTAGCTAAATACAACAAGATGATGCAAGTGGCGCGCGTCAGTGAGGATGCCAAATGCATGTGCTTCTCACTCACCCTTACCAAGTCCACGGAAGACTGGTGGAAAAGATTAGCTCCCGGATCCATCCACAGTTGGAAGGAGCTACAGTCTGCATTCAGGAGGCAGTTCATTGCTGCTCGGGACCACGACATGGAGGTTGGTTCCTTAACCAACATCAAGCAGCTACCCAATGAGAGCCTCAAAGCTTTCATTCAAAGAATGATGGAAGCTGCTGCTAAGACCAAGGTCAGCGATGACATGAAGCTGATCGCCCTTCAATCGGGGCTTACCGTCGGCTCCCTGCTATGGGGAGAAATGCAAAGGAGGCGAGCAGAAACTCTGTCCGAATTCATATCAAAAGCTCAAGGAATCATCAACCTTGAAGATGCCTACCAACAGGCCTTTGGAGTTCCCCCAGCTCCGATGCCCTCCGTGACTGCACCGAGCTTTGCTTCGCAAGCTCCCGCACCAACCCTCACGCTTCCAGGAGCCCAGTTCACTCCAAGCGTGTATGGACCTTCCGCGTCTGCTCAGACGCCGAGTCAAACCCATTTCTCTGGGTACGGAGCTGTACCAACCGGATGTAGTATCGCTCCCAGCCCGTACAACCGCAAGCGGAAGGCCCAGAACAAAATCTGAGCCAATCGCGGAACAAACGAGGCGGAAGAAACTCCAACCGGGGGGACCATTCAAAGAAACCCCGGAAGAACTACGAGCCCAAGTTCACAGATTACACCAGTTTGATAGACTCGTGAGAGAACGTCTATCGGGCGACCTTTTATATGGTTAACTACTGGAAGCCCCCGAAAGTGTCTCACGGAGGAAGGCGTCCGCGAGACTCCAATAAGAGGTGTGAGTTCCACAGAGACGTGGGGCACACCACAAACGAATGCCTTCAGCTGAAGGATGAGATCGAGTCCCTGGCAAGAGCGGGACACCTCGGTCAATGGGTGAGGATACCCATAATCTATCCCGGACAGGGAGTAGTTCACGGAGCTGCGTACTCTCCGGGACAGAAGGGGACCGCTAGCGCTCCCGGAGCCGGTCACCCCCAAGCTCCTGGATCTCAGTTCCCAGCGCTTCCTGCTCCGACCTCTCCGGCACCCATTTCCATGTTGACTCCAGGACCCGGAAAACCATATCCGCCTGGCCTTGCTCCGCCACCCGTTGACGGACACGTGGCCACCATTTCCGGAGGACCGCACCTTGCCGAAAGCACCCGCAACTCCCAGAAAAGGTACTTGAGGGAGTTAGAACACACCGGGGAGATGTGCGCCTTGGTTCAGTCACCTGCTCAGCGTCCCCGAATGATGGATCTTCCCATCACCTTCACGGAAGACGACGCCCGACATGTGCACTTCCCCCACAACGATCCCCTCGTCGTGGAAGCCCAGATCGCCAATAAGAAGGTATCACGGGTCCTAGTCGATAATGGAAGCTCCGTCAACATCCTCTTCAAAGCTGCCTTCCACGCGATCAGATTAACCGAGACAGATCTGATCCCATGCCCCATCCAGCTCCAGGGGTTCAATGGGGATGCACTCATGCCCTTACGCAAAATTCAACTTCCAGTCACCTTCAGAGGAGACAGCGACGCTTGTGCCTTCAAGCACTGCACATTCGTGGTGGTTGACTGCCCCACAGCGTATAATGCCATCCTAGGCCGACCGGTCCTAATCGATGTTGGGGCCATAACCTCGATACGCCACTTATGCTTGAAGTTTCCATGCGACGACGGGCGCATCGGCACCCTCCGGGGAAACCAACGAAGTGCACGAAGCTGTTATAACGTCTCCGTCCGATCCGTCTGCACGGGCCAGGAGGCGATTGTTGCCACACCTTTGGCAGAGGATTTACCAGAGACTGGGGGTGCCCAAGGGGCATACGTTGACGAACTCGACCCTAGAGTGGGGGTCGAGAGGGCGATAGAGCCGATGGAGGAAGTCGAAGAGGTGATCCTAAACTCGGAAGATCCCACCAAAGTCATTCAGGTGGGGAAAAACCTTCCATCGGCCATTCGAGAAAAGATCGTGGCCACTATGAAGAATAATCAGGATATCCTGGCATGGTGCCACGCTGATATGACGGGGATTAATCCTAATGTTGCGTGCCACGCACTCAACATAGACCCATCTGCAACTCCAGTTCGCCAAAAGAGGAGGCCGTTAGACCCAGTGAGGGCCGAAGTAGTCAAAGCTGAAGTGGACAAGCTGATGTCCATAGGCTTTCTCCAGGAGTCACTCTATCCCGTGTGGTTGGCCAACCCGGTTCTGGTCCCGAAACCCGATGGATCCTGGAGAATGTGTATTGACTTCACGGACCTGAACAAAGCCTGCCCAAAAGACTGTTTCCCTCTTCCGCGAATCGATCAGATGGTAGACGCTACTTCCGGGTATGAACTCTTATCCTTCATGGATGCATACTCCGGATACAACCAGATCAAGATGCATGTCGCGGACCAGGAACACACCAGCTTCCTCACGGACAAGGGTGTCTACTGTTACGTGGTCATGCCATTCGGTTTGAAGAATGCTGGGGCGACATACCAGCGTCTAGTAAACAAGATGTTCAAGGATCAGCTGGGGAGGAACATGGAGGTGTATTTAGACGACATGTTGGTGAAATCCAAGACCTCCGGGGACCACAGTGATGACCTTGAGGAAGCTTTCGCCGTGATCCGAAAGTACGGAATGAAACTTAATCCGAAGAAATGTACTTTCGGGGTCTCGTCTGGGAAGTTCCTCGGTTTCATTGTCAGCTCCCGCGGAGTGGAGGCCAACCCGGAGAAAATTAAAGTGTTCATAGATATGCCTTATCCCCGAAAGCATAGGGATGTCCAAAGCGTTACCGGAAGGATAGCTGCTCTCAGCCGCTTCGTATCTAAGGCCACTGACAAATGTGTCCCCTTCTTCAATGTGTTGCGAGGAAACAAGAAGTTCGAATGGACCCCCGAATGCGAAGCAGCCTTCCAACACCTCAAGGAACATCTAACTCGAGCTCCCATTCTGTCCAAACCTGTCGAAGGAGAGGCGTTGTTCTTGTACTTAGCTGTGACAAAGCATGCCGTAAGTGCCGCTCTCGTCCGGGAAGACAGCCGTCTCCAACTCCCTGTGTATTACGTGAGCAAGAGGTTACTGGACGCCGAGTCCAGATATACAATGATCGAAAAACTCTCCCTCTGCTTGCTAATCGCTTCGCGGAAGCTAAGGCCCTATTTCCAAGTGCACACCATCAGAGTACTCACCAACCACCCTCTCCGGCAAGTCCTGCAGAAGCCCAAGTCTTCTGGCAGATTACTTAAATGGGCCATGGAACTGAGCCAGTTTGTCATCCCCTACCAGCCACGTGTTTCCATAAAAGGTCAAGCTCTCACGGACTTTATTGTGGAATGCTCAGGAATGAATGACCTCCCGGAAGATCCTGTCCCGGAACTTCCCACATGGAAGGTCTATGTAGACGGAGCCTCAAATGAAAAAGGAGCTGGAGCAGGGGTTATCCTAATTTCTCCCCAAGGACATCAGCTCCAGAGCGCCATCTGTTTCGCGTTCCCAGCATCCAACAATGAGGCAGAACACGAAGCCATGCTAGCTGGATTACAACTGTCCAGAGAAGTCGGTGCCCAAAAAATCGAAGTATACAGCGACTCCCTACTTGTGGTAAACCAAATATCCGGAGAATACCAGACGAAAGGCGAAAAAATGGCTGCTTACGTGTCTCTCTCCCGCGGCCTCCTGCAGCATTTCAAAGGCTACCAAATCCGCCAGGTCCCCCGGGACCAGAATTCACTCGCGGACACACTGGCCAAGCTTCCAACAGACCCGGAGATTGAACAATATGGCCTAGTGCCCATTGGGCACTTAGAAGCACCTAGTACTGAGACACAGAGGGTAAATGCCATCATCGACCATTCCCATTCCTGGATAGGACCCATCCTCATATTTCTCACCACCGGAGAGCTCCCCACTGATAAAGCTGACGCAAGAAAGCTCCAATATCAAGCTCCCCGATACGTGGTTATGGATGGAAAGCTTTACCGCAGGGGGTTTTCCATACCCTTCCTTAGGTGTGTTGCCGTAACCGAAATCAGCACCATCATCCATGAGATTCACGGAGGCTTCTGTGGCGACCATACCTCCGGGCTGAGCCTCTCCAAAAAGATCCTTCGTCAAGGATACTTCTGGCCCACCATGAAGAAGGATTGTGTGGATTATGTCAGAAAATGTGAGCAGTGCCAGAGGTACGCCAAGGTTCCACGAGCGCCGCCTACAGAAATTACCTTAATGACCAGCCCCTGGCCGTTCGCCGTTTGGGGCATTGACCTAGTAGGTTCCCTTCCTACTGGAAAGGGTGGAGTGAAGTATGCCATAGTCGCGGTAGACTACTTCACCAAATGGGCTGAAGCAGAACCTATGAACACGATCACGTCTAAGAAAGCACTGGACTTTTTCATCAAGAATATAGTGTGTCGTTTCGGGCTTCCAAGTAAAATTGTGTCCGACAACGGGAAGCAATTTGATAGTGAACATTTCACGAACTTCTGTGCTTCGCATGGAATCATCAAAAGCTTTTTCGCAGTCGCCAGACCTCAAGCTAATGGGCAAGTGGAGGCAGTGAACAAAATTTTAAAGACCACGTTGAAGAAAAAACTCCAAGCATGCAAGGCTCACTGGCCAGAAGAGCTCCAGCGAGTACTTTGGGCCTATCGCACAACAGAGAGAACTTCGACAGGGCACACACCTTACTCCATGACCTTCGGTTGCGAGGTTGTCATCCCAGTAGAAACTATGATCACCTCTCACAGGCAGGACACCTACGACCCTACCCGGAACCACGCCCTTCTCCAGGAGTCCCTGGACATGATTGAAGAGCTCCAGGAGCAGTCACAGGTCCAACTCAAAATGTACCAAGGCAAGATAGCCCGACACTTCAACTCAAGAGTCAAGAGCCGTACATTCGAAGTTGAGGGCCTTGTCCTATGGAGAGTATTTCTTGCTACGCAGGATCCGGGAGTGGGAGTCCTCGGACCCAACTGGGAAGGCCCCTATGAAGTCCAAGAAAAAGTGGGCCATGGGACGTATCACTTAAAGAGACTCGACGGATCTAAAGTCCCGCGCGCCTGGAACGCGGAGCACCTCCGCCGTTACTAACAGTAAGCCCCGGACTATCTAGTCGAAAGTCCTTGGTGGACGTAGCAAAAATGTAAAATATGGAGATAGTCCTCCCAGCTGTAAAACACATGCCTAACAGGCTAATTTAATAAAACACGGAGAGTTTCACTCCGCTTTTACTGCATTTTTTATCCCTTTGTTCCAAGCTGCATTTTAACAAGTGACCACGCGGTCCGGAGACGTCCGGACCCCACGCTCACTTGGGGGGGTATACATGGCTAAGGTATAGCCATACGCCCCTTGAACAAAACATAAAGAGAACACCACTTATGTGCTAGCATTGTGTTTGAAATTTTTAAAATTGATTAAGCTTAGGTTGATTTGTTGCCATGAACATATTTGCATTACGTGTCATGTGTGCATTATGTGGTTATGTGAAAATTGCCATGAAAATATCTGCCATTATGCATCATGAAAATTATCTCCTGTGTAGCCCAGCGATGAACAGGATTAGAGGTTGGGGCACATTCAGAGAGCCACGCCGAAACACCCCCAACTTCCTGACAAGTCCTTCGCAGAATACTACGCGTCCGCTGAAAGCTTTGCTTCGCAAGCTTCAGCTCCGGGTCTCATAAAGTAATGCATGGCAAGATCTGCGACCGCTGAGAGATTTGCTTCGCAAGCTCCAGCTCCGGGTCCCGCAAGGCGAAAGATGGCAAGATCCGCGACCGCTGTAAGCTTTGCTTCGCAGGCTTTAGCTCCGGGTCTCACAAAAAAAAAAAAAATGCATGGCGAGCTCCTCGACCACTGCAAACTTCGCTTCGCAAGCTTCTGCTCTGGGAGCAAATATAATCGATCCCCCAATTACAGCAGGCCTTGCTTCGCAAAGCCCCTGCTCCAGGATCACACATGGTAGGCGTGACGATTTCCTCGACCGCAACGAACTTTGCCTCGCAAGGCTTCATGCCAAGTCCCTGAAGTCGGCCACCGTGAGGTTCGCAATGACAGTTAGTTTTGCTTCGCAATGATCTAGCCCTAAGTCTAGCAATGCCCACCAAAAGAACTCCCATTCCGGCACCATCCCGCGGAATCGTATTAAGTGTTGGCCTCGCAAGCTTTGTAAAGATCACGATGGGAAGATGCAACGGGTCACCTTAGCCATCCCAGCGAACGGTATAACTACAAGTCCCGGGATTGGCTATCTACCTTAGGAAAGCTGAGTACGATGAAAGAGGGAGTCTGGCCGTTGGAACCAAGAACCCTCCGTAACCTAGAAACTACGTGGGAAAAGACATAAGCCGTTGGAGCTTCAAGTTAGAAATGCATAGGTTCTAGCCGTTGGAACCTAAACCTCATGCGCCCCTACAGCAATTTCTATCGTATAAAAGTCTCTACCCTAAACACAAAATTAAACAAGGAACTCAGCAGGAAAGGAAAGAAGAAGTCTACAATTATGACAATGAAGGCCCTGCAGACCGGACATCTGTAATGTTCCCGCAATTAAAAAAAAAAAAAAGAGTACAGGGAGCTTCGCCCCAAAGGAAAATAAAGAAAAAAAATTATTATTACACAAAGAATAAGACCCCTTTAAGCACTGGGGGTGGCAGCGGCTTCCACGACCGGGGTCTCGGAGACAGCGGTTTCAACTGGGGCTGGCGGAGTTAGCTCATTGGAAGATGGAACGTCATCAATGGCAAGTTCAGAGGTCCCCGCCTCTTCGAGATCTTCTGCATCAGGGACTCCAGCAGGCTCGTCGATGTTATAAGTCTGGACGTACACCTCTGGGCTTTGATCCCACGCCTGTATCTTTTCCCTCATGGCGGCGGCGTCCTCTCCCAGGTAGCCTACTACCTCCGGGTTTATTTTCCAAAGTTGGTGCATGAGGACCACGTGGGATAGATTAATCGTTCTATTCAGCACCACCTCGGCATCTTCCTTCTCCTTCAAGCGCTCCGCCTCAGAGGTCGCCAGCTTTGCCTCCGCGACAGCCAATTGAGCCCTCAGTTTTTCCAGCTCGGCCTTGGATGCATCCCGCTCTCCCTTAAGGGAATCAATCTCCTTGCGCTGCACCTTATTTTGATCCAGCAAGGATTGCTTCTCGGTCACATGCCCCCTGATAGTGAATTGCAAGGCTCCAATCTGTTTATCCTTCTCAACGAGCCCCAACTCCTGCATAGACGCGAGATCCGTGCTCCTCTTGTGATCTTGCTCCTCCTCGTACAGCTTATTCTAAAGAATGGCGTATTCCTCGTTCTGCTTAAGGAGGAGATCGTTTTTCGATTGCAAGCGGGCATCCAGGGTGTCCTTCTCCCCCCTGGCCTGGGATAGCTCTTCCTGGAGCTTGGAGTTCTGGGCCTTCAAGTCATCCGACCGCTGCTTGAACTCATTCTCCGCGCTGGCCCGGTACTCTCAATATTTGGCAAGATATTTCTTGTCCGCCTCTTCTTCAGCCGTGCGCCGGGCCTGGTTAAACTTCTCCACAGCCTCCCCCTTTATGCTCTCGACCTGTTGGGTCAGTTTCTACTTCTTCGTCTCCAAGGCCTGGCGAGCCACCTGGCTCTCCTCCAGCTGAACCAGAACTGCACCCACCTCCCGGAACGAGCGTTCCGCGATGAGAGAAGCCTGCGAGGAAAGACAACAGAATGAGTTAAGCAGAACCAAATGTACTAATACAATTGATCCCAGAACACAACAACTGACAGCTTACCCCAGAAAGTTGCTGCTTTACGGCATGTGCCAGCAACAGCGGGTCCTTACTGCTACTGATGGCCCATTTCTCAGAATTGAGCTCGCACAAGCTCAGGGCCATGTCCTCCATCATCTCCACTCCGAACGGCGCCAATGCACGTCCGAGCCTAGGCACCAGCCTCTTCTCCAAGGCTGGGCCATCCAAAACCTCTCCAGCCGAGTGAAGGGATCTCACCCCCTCGGCCAGCTCAGCTCTCTTCACGACAGACAGGTTGTCTGCCCTTCCCTGAGTAACAGCCTTCTGGGCCTCCAACCGCCTCTTCAAAAAATTATCAGCCCGTCTTACACCCTCCAGGAGGGCAGCGGGGAAACGGGTTGGTTTCTGAGGGAAGTGGAACTTCAGGCCAGGCCGAGGAAGGCTTGTTTGTTGAGAAAGTGGAAGAGAAGAAGAAGAAGGAGACCCCGGAAGGTTGGACTCCCTTTGGACTGGAGGAGGAAGTAGACGGGGTATTAGGGACGGTAGCGAAGACACTACCGCCCCGCTTTGTGGTTGTTGCTGATGTTGCTGTTGTTTTTGCTGCTGCTGTGGCGGTGTTGATTGTCTTTGTGGTTGTTGTTGTTGTTGCTGTTGCTTTTGCTGTTGGAGTTGTGTTTGCTGCTGGGTGGGGGTAGTCTGGTGGGCACTACGCGCAGCCCGGAGGTCTCCATCACCTCCGGGAGAAGAATGTCTAAGGCGCTTCTTCCTGTCGCCCTCAGCCTCTCCTCCGGAGCGCTTGCTCACCCCGGCCTTCTTCGCGGGGAACACAAGACCTTCCCCATCGCTGCTACTACTCGAGACCACCATGTTCTCGGAAGGCCCCTTGACAGGAGGCTTCTCCACCACGGGCACGATTGACCTCTCCACCACCGGAGACCCTTGCGCCTCGCCACTTGTCTTCTTGGGTGTGGCAGCTTTACCTCCCCTACCAGCTCCGGCCTTTCGTCTTTTCCCCTTGGACGGGTCCTGGCTGGTGGCGGCCTTCTTGATAAGTAAGGTAGCTCTCCCCAACATCTTTGCTTCAGGGTGTTCTGCAAGAGATGTACAAAGAAAGGTTAACCAACCGGCAAGCAATGTGAAAAAAGATAAGCAAAAAACAAAACAAGCAACAACATAAGACACAAACAAGTCCACCAGCAGGGAACAAGAAACAAAAAAAAAAGAGAAAGAAGTTTGAAAGGGATGACCATGCACGAGAAACATGGATGGCCTTCCTCGAGCAAAACAAGACACCGCTTCCTACTCCAGGAAGCTCCCGTACTCCTTGAAGTCCGGGAATGACATGCTGAGGGAAGAAGGGTCAACAATGGTGACACCTTCTGGCAGACTACCGTCACTCAAACACCCGAGGAGCTCATCTACCCTATCGCAATATCTGTCAAAGGGTATCCTACGCGGATCTAGCCTAAGGAAGCGGGGATCGAACCCCACCTGAGAAGTCCGGGAAAGCTCAGACAGGCTGGGGGTGTGGATCAATCGAAAACTAGTCTTACCTCTCTCGGAGGTACCAGCTCCCGGAGTCCCTTCATTGGGGTAAGCTGCGGCGTGGCGAGCCTCGATCTCTTCTTCCTCCGGCTGGGGGTCGGGGAACCTCTCCGCCCAACTGGGAGATAAATTATTCTCGTCCTGGGTCGCCTGGCAGATCACCTTGGACAGCTTCAGGGCAATCTGCTCCCGGATGTCAGCTGACACCTGACTTTGCCCCCTGCCACTCACTGGCTCAATATTTTGGAAAGAGGCGAGTAGCCCATACTCCCTCAAAGATTCGGTGGTCACAAGTCCTTCCACCTTCAGCTCTTCCTCTGAGAGCCCCTCGTAGAAGTTTGACCTCCTTATCATCTCCGCACAACGAGGTGTCCGCGGGACGGCTTCTGCAAGATCCAAACACGAGTGTTAGAGATCCTCCCGGAAGGCAAACCAAACTTAAAGAAACAAAGTTAAAAAAAAAAAAAAAAAAAGAGGAAGGAGCACTTACCAGGGAAGTCCAAAGATAGAGCTGGCACCCTCTTCAATGGGAAGCCAGTCGTCAGGAACCAGTACTCCCGGAGATCTGGAACCCTCGCGGTATGACATGTGGGGCACATCACGTCCGGATACCTCTCCAGCCTATAAAACCCCACCTTGTCTGCATGACCTCTCATGGGCTGAGACTTCAGCCCATAGAAGTATAGCACCTCCTCCGGGGTAGGGGCCTCCAGGTTCCTGGATTTGCAAAAGATGTACCACCCCGCTAGAAGCTTGTAGCTGGGGGGAATCAACTGGAAGGGGGCAATCCCCGCCTTCACGCAGAAGTTGGCAAAATAACTTCTTAGGGGCAAGTGTGCCCCACACACTATGTGTGCCCAGCTCCAGGCACCAAAACCCTCGCGACTCTGACTGGCAGACTCACCCAGCACCGACAGTCGGTGCCACATCAGGCCTGGGATGTTCTTCAGGCCTGCCTCTGAGGAATACAGCTCCAGCATGCCGTAGTTCTTGAGCAGGTTCGGCTTCTGGTCCATCTCCCAGATGGAGCTGTTGATAGTCGGAGGGCTAGCCGAGGCCACCTTAGTTTTTGCTTTCCCCTTCGCGCCGGCAATAGGGGAACCTTGCTCCTGGGCAGATTCAGCCTCTACCGCAGCGATGACTTGTTCGTTTGAGGTGTTCGTCACTGAACAAAAGAAACAAAGAAGAAAGCACTCCAAGCAGTCAGCACCCTTGCCATACCCTAATGGTATTAAAGGCGTCGGGGAGACCCTCCCCAACAACTGCTTGGAGGGGCTCCCACCGAGCTTGCCGAAGGGCTGGCACCATGCCACCCGGAGGACAGCAAGGAACCAGATTCAAACTTCGAGCCTAAGCCCACCGAGAGAAGTGTCTTCCCAGGGGAAGACACCCTAAAGGCGTTCACGCTTATGCCCTAAAATAACAAACCAGAACAGCACAAGCAGACGAGAAACAACTTTCCAAAAGCAAATCGTCGAAGCATGCAAAGAAATGACTTATTGACTCACATCAGTCGCATGCCTATCAAAGCCCTATTCACGCATGCATAAGGATGACACCGGCAGAAAACTCAACCCTAACAACTACCAACAATCTGAGGTTTAGAAGGAAAAAGCAAAGTAAAAATACTTACTGGTATTCGAGTAGTTGAAGATTGAGGGGGTAATCGGGTCACTGCACCGCACGAACACGTTAAGTGAAGGCTGCAAAAGACAAGCAACGGTTCAAACTTAGAACTTCGGCGATCAAACCTACTGCCAAATCGAGAGAAAAGTTTCTGGATTCCTTACCAAAAGAAGTGGCGAATTCAAAGGAAAGGAAGCTTGGAAGCTTGAGAGTCCGAAGATTTGGGAATCTGAAAGACTCGAGAATTTGAAAGCGTAAAGAGGAAGAAAGGTCCGTTCCCTCGTTTTTATAGCAGGAACAAAATCGTTTCGAATTCCACAGATGAACGGTCCCGATCTTCCCATACCTCATGCATCAAATCCAACGGTTGGGGATGAAGTGTCGGTCCCATTTAAGACTCCTCGGATGGGAATAAAGTATTTATTTCCCATCATTATACCATCTCGGGCCCAGTGCACCATTAAATACCGTCAAATCACTACCCAGCTAGTCGCCTCACGCACACGTCTTGGTCACAGAGCCATTCCCTGCATGACGCGTGGCCCTTGCCACACTTGAGTACTTGAGTTAAAACAGAAGAAATTTCCTTTTGTACTGACACTCAGGCGGGAAAAAGGAACTCTTCCAGGAACACCGGAGGTGACCCCTCGCCTAATCTAGAGACCAGAACACCCGGAGGACTGTACAAGCTCCCGGACCTCTCAAGCCCCGTGACCTTGGGGGGTAAATGTTATCCAGATTTCCGGATAGCGTTTAGATGGATAGCCTCGGGGAAGCAGAATTATCAAAGTCTTTCACGAAAGGTGACCAGAGCTCGCGGATGGACAGAAAGGCTCCGCCTCTCCCGTTTAGTGTCCAGCTTACTCTTTCAAGCAACCGCGATGCGGAAGCTCGTCAATTCTCCCAGACTCCCGAAGGGATATCCTTCGGGGAAGGTCCTTCCAGGAGAAGCTCTTCAGGTTACCTTCGCGTATACAGTTCCCTGCCTCGCACGGAAGAAGATCAGGCGGTCGAGTCACGGAGGAGGCATAGTTGGAATGATATCCACCTGACACAGGATCCCACCTGACACGCCCGACAGGTCGAGGACGCACACATCCCAGCACGCCTAAAAGTACCATTTCGCCTGCTGTTCCGCTGACAGCCTGGAAAAGACAGCTGCCTTTGTGCATTCCCCATACTTTCATGTAAATATACCCACATAGAGCCTGGTAGCCAGGCGACTACGGTAATTGTATCCCCTATTTATGGCTGGTGTAATTAAGACTCATGGGGGCAGAGTAAAACCCTAATCCAAAAACTCTAGCTATAAAGACCTCCTCATTTTGCAATAGGAGGGGAGGAAGAAGAGATTACATAGCAAGAACTCTGCCAAAATCCCTCTAGCTTCGTCTTCTCCTAGAGAACTCGAGAGAAACACTGTGAGTTTGTGAGGTTCTTGTACACCAGCCATTTTACTGTAATTCTCTACAAGTATAATAACATCGACTCGTGGACTAGGGCTCGTTAACGCCTGAACCACGTAAAAAACCTATTTGTCTATTTATATTTCAGCACTGCTACAGTTCTTATCTTTTTATTATTTTGTTTGTATTCGTTTCCGAAAAACTCGGTAAACATTTAGGGTTCCTTCGTTCTATTTAATTATGAGCAATTTTGGAATACCATGTGATTTTTAGGCTTGCCAATTTTTTATGGTTTTAGGGTGTTAAATTACAAAAATGGTTTAAGAAAGTATAAATTATGTTTTGAGTTAATGTTATAAGTTAAAGTGAGAAAATGTATTATTTTTGTATACGTTTTCTTGCACCTTTAATAACATGTGCTAAAACTCTAATTTTAAAAGTTGTAAAATTTGGAATCCAACAATACTTAACGTATATTTTATTTAAAAACATGTACATGTTGTGAGTCTTTTGTCAAGCATACTAGAGTAATTTGTTAAAATTGTTTATTAGAAAATTTTGAGCTATGAATATATATTGCTTGCTGAAATTTTGTTTAGTATTATGGAAGATTGTTCTTTTTTTAAAGGGTAGTAAAAATATGTTTTGAAAACTCATGCCTTAAAATTAATGTAATAACATGCTTGCTGATTTTTATTTAGATTCATGGAAGATCTCTTTAAATTAAAAGATATCAAATATATGTCTTAGATCATAATCATACTCTTTGTGATCATGACACCGCTATTGTCCATGTCACATCTTGAGGTAACCAACAAAAGCATAAAACTGGAAAGACCTCCTCTATGAGGTAAACAGGATCTTAGGACCTCATATAACCTCGGTGCGTCCGCCCATGAATTACATTATATCCTTAGTAACTCCTTTGTTGTGTTCATTAAGCACGCTAGCAGCCCTTTGCTTTTCGTACATCATACAAACACATGTAATCCATTTCACATCAAAACAAGGAAACACATGTTGCATCATACTCATCATAACATTTCAAGATAGAACTCCATTTTTTCATATAACATGGTCTACCATCATACATAGCACACCAATATCCTCAGAACATACAACTCTCACCATTTCATAGCATAAACATAGAAATTCTATCTAACTTCCTTACCTCAGGTCTGAGCGAAGCAAAAATGAGAAAAACTTCACAATGAGCCTATAATCATAATCAAACGTCGTCTTTTATAATCACATAACAATACTCATGCCCAACACATATACCCCACGTGTGCATGGGCCATGCGTACATGTGGTACAAGTTTCCCAATAATTTCAAACATACACATTTGCACAAAAAATCATAAAAGAATAACGTTAATTCTACCTATTAACCCTTCATAGTTACAATGTAAAAACCATATCTTTGAACAATAGACATATATTTGAACGTAAAATTGCATTCGCATGCGACATGCATACGTGGGAGCGTTCTTAAAATTTAACGTTTTAAAACGATAATTCCTACATGCTTATTTCTTGCCTCTTCAAATAAAATTCAGCAACATAATTCCAATACCATTATTTGTTTATTTAAATCCCAAAGTTTGATTAAACCATTTAATTCATTATATTTACTTTATAAAATAGTTCATTTAGTTTTTTCCTAATTTCTCATAAAATAATAATTTTGTTTATTATTTAAAATAGCATAGAAAATAAAAAAATTTGTAGCCATTTAGAAACACTTAATAAATTTCTTGTTCCTTTAGAAAATAAATTTTCTAAATAAATAAAAAAATTACATATTTAAATGTGAAAATTTATAATTTAAAGTGTGAGAAAAATGTATTTTCACCTATATTATATAAGACTTAAATTATTTAGGTGTAAGACTCATTAATTTTTTTAAAAATAATTTTCTTAGGTTAATAACTCAAAGTTTCAGCAACTATTTATTTTGTTTAAAAATTGTTGACCCTCGATTTGGCCAACGACACAGAGTCAAAAATACGACAGGAAAATAAATGACAGTTAAGATTTTAATCTAATGGTAAAGAAGAAAAACCAACAATTTATAGTGGTTCGGCCCCAATGAATGGTAATGACCTACGTCCACTTAGTGCTATTATTAATATTGAGTTCCAATGCTGTGATCAAATAACTAGAGTTCTTTGAGTTTCACAAACCTTTGGAGAATTACAACATGACGATGGATAATCGCACTACAGGCTCTCTCTCTCAATATTCAGGAAAAAGTTTCAAAGATCAAAAGTCCCCTCCTTGAGCTATTTCATGCATATTTATAGGCTCAAGGGGGGTTACATGGGCCATTGGGCCATAACTCTCCTTAATATCCGTGTATCAAGATAATAAAGATGAAATAATAAATGTAATTATTACAAGATCACAATCTTATAAGGGAACAAACTGAATCATACAACCAGCCTGGTCGTACCTAATAGTCAGGCTTGATGAAGCAATGTGTAGCTGGTCGATAACCGAAAAACACTACCTTATTTCAATTCTGCCACATGTCATCCACATGTGAGAAATACCTGCCACGTCATAAGCAGCCATTTTTGGATAAACATTTGCCCCCCAAGTTTACTTTACTGCGACCAGCATAAAGTAAACCTAGGAAACTGACTCTTCACTTACCCCACCAAATCTATCAGAGCCGCCCATGCTTTCTCGAAAAAAGTGATCAATCATGTCTAATCAAGTCTTTTTGGTTTTCTAAAAAATTGTCTGACGGCTATTGCACTTCCCCATGCTTTGAAAAAAGTAATTCCATGATTACCTCTTTTACGACGCTGCGATCACTATAAATAATACCCCCATATCACATTTTTACTTTTTACCTTTCACTCGCCTTCGCTTCTTAAAGAACCTCAACCATCAGAGCTCAGGAAACTCAGAAAACCTTGAAGTGTTCACTGCTGATTTAAGAAATTTTCACTTGGATGCTCGAAACATTCGTGCTCATATTCTAACTTTCATCCAAGTAAGTTTCCAGAATCTTTCTGTTGTTTGAGATGCCATGCAAAACTGTCGTATACCCGTTTTTATCTCTGAACTTTTGAATGTTCTTGCCGTAACTGTTTTGGGGTAAATGTGCATATTAATCGATGCTTGATAGGGAAGTGAAATAATGTTGTATAGGAGTTTGGAGTCAGTTTTGTAGTCGAGACTGTAGATTTAAGGTGTAAAATCGAAGTAAAAATTCGATTGTTAAGCTAGATGAAAAACTGGGTTTTTCCCGTCCTCTCGGAGTCGAAAAAGCTTTCTCTGAAAAACTTTTTACTTCCGCTTTTTAATCTGTTTCTCAAACTGCCCGTAAGAGACTTTGTATTTTTGCTAGAATGCTACTGGTCGTATAAAAGCTTAAATTTTATACGCGAGCAACGTTATTCCAACTCTCAACACAAGCTTTTAGGCTTTAAGTTCTCATCTCCCCCTTTTTCTGTTCGCAGCTTTTCATGTAAGATCCGTGGGGAGATGAGAGACCCATCGATGACAACTTGCTAGCCCAATTGCTCGAGGACGAGGAGCAACCGTCGTTACTAATACCTGAAATTCCATTTTCTCACGCCACTTCAAACACTCCATCAAACCTCCTCCAAAATATGGGTCAAGCAAAAACGAAAGCCCAGAAAAAGAAACCTTCCAATCCTTCAAATCAGCCTGCTCCTCGGGCTGAAATTCCCACGACCTGTGGTCGAGAAAGAAATATCTCCGACCCTAGCATCCAAACCCATGCTCAACTTCAAAACGCCATTCAACCAGATGTTGAATGGTACGTCTCCCCTTCTAGCCGAGTAACGTTTAGGATGATTGCGAATTATATTACAAAATATGGACTTCCTGGGGTAACCCTAGTCCAACCCACCAAAGACCAACAGGAAAATTTTCCTGGAGGCGCCTTCAGTGCCTGGTTGAGGTATCATATCAAGGCAAGAGCAATCCTACCTCTCCATCCTTTCTTCCAAGGAGTGGCCAACTATTTTGGGGTCGCTCCTTTTCACATAATCCCTAATGGATATAGAACGCTTTCGGCACTCTATATCCTTTATAGCCATAAGAAATGGCCTGTCCCCACACCACACGAGGTCAACTATCTGTTCCACCTAAAATCCAACCCCAACCAGGAAAACACGAGGTTCTTCCACTTCTGTCACCAAGAAACATCCCGTACTTTCCTGAGTGACACAACCTTTACTTCTAATGTGGGGAGGTACCACCTTGAGTACTTCCTGACTACAGACATGGTTCCTGACAACCTGGCCTTCACCCAAGGAGGTAATACTTTAACATCCCTGGTCGTTTATTTTTCTTATATTTTTCCTGCATTTTCCTTAGATTTTTAGCACCTTTTAGGCCAATGGCTGCGACCGGCTCCCACACCAGACATGGAAATCCGATCAGCCCTCTTGGCCAGTATGACTGACGTGGAGAAGAGCGTCAAGCATCTGGTCACAGAGGCTAACCTTAGGCTGGTCGGGCTTTTGGCACCTCACCGGGATGTGAGGGAGTCATCAGCGGGAAGTGCCACTGGCAAGGAGATTCCCAAGCAGCACCCAGACGTGTCACAACCTCAAAGGAGGAGGATGGCTGGAGTGACAATCAGGGAACCCTCCAGCATCCTACGAGCTGCTACTCCCCCTGCCCCACTGGGAAAGGGAAAAAAGAAAGCCACCAAACCTCCCGCTCCCATCGACGAATCTTCAGATGAGAACGAAACTAATCTCTCGCTCTTAGATAGTTTGCCAATTCCCTGTCACTTATTTGACGGGGATGACAACTTTAAGTATACTCCAAACTTAAGTTCAGATTTCTTCCAGGCAGTAAGTAGTTTAGTAAGTAATGTAGTGACCAGTAGTTGTAGCACGTGTACTTTACTTATAATCTCTTTACTTTCATTTTTAGTTCCATCTATATATCTTGTCTCACTACTCGTATTGTTTCCTTTTGTGCAAATATGTCGTCTGAAGACGTATTTGAACATTACAAGGTTGCCGCTGCTTCCTCAGGCCAAAAGAAAGACAGCAAGAGGACTCTGGGGGAGAGTAGTATAACCGCCTCAAAGAAGGCCCGAACTGAGGACCCCTCAACCACCGTTCCTTCGAAGGAGAACACACCACCTTCATCTCCACTCGAGCAGCCGGCCTCAATGCCTCCGGTTGACCAGCATTCCACTCCTCCAACACCTGTCGACCAGCACCCCACTCCTCAGGACCCTACCAGCTGAACACATCGCACTCAGCCCACTCAGCCCGAAGGCTCCCTGTCCAGCTCTATGGTCAGCTCAGCCAGAGAGAGAATATACAAGCTCTCCAAGCAGAAACACAGTCAAAAGGCCATTGACAGCACCATCTCCATGGAGACCGACCAAATACTCAATCGAGGGCTGAATGAGATAGTCAGCGTAAGTTACTTTCTGATGCTGAATAATTTGCTTTTTAATTTCTGCCATTGCCTTACTCTATTCATTTGATTACAGGGATTGCTGACCATGACTGCTGGCTAGCGCCGTGAGAGTGCAATGGTGTCCCAGACCAAAAACTTTGACACCAGGCTTCCAGAGGCTATGAAAGCGCTTGAAGGGAAAAATGCTGACCTGCTCGAGAAGAACAATGAGCTGACCAAGCAGAACGGCGTGCTGCTTGAGAAAAGTGCGAAGTTGTCCAAGCAGAATGAGGAACTGCTCGAGCAAAAAGCCTCTTTGACTGAGGAGTTGCTGGAGAGTCAGGACGCCCTGAAGATATCCAATGAAGACAAAGAAATATTCAGGGAAAGTGCCAAACTCAACTACCAATGATCCAAACAGCTCGAGCTCGATTTGATTGGGAGCGTGCAGGAGACGGAGGAGCTGGAAAAGCGCATGAAGGAGCTTAAGGAACTTGAAGCCAATAACCTGGAGAAGTAGAAGGAAGCCACCCATCTTTGCTTCTACGAGTTTTGGAAGCACAACCGGAAGACCGACTTCAGCTACCTATCAGATCGCTTGAGGCAGACTCTAATGTCCCAGTGTGCCATTCGCCGGGAGGAGGAAGATAGGGTTGAAGTTCCTGCTTCCCCAAAGATCTCCTTGGCAACGAGGATAGATGGTGCAGACAATGAAGCTGGCGTAGTTGTTGACCAGGATGCTCCTCAAGACCCTCCAGTCTCTTAGTCTTTTTCCTTTCTATCTTTTAATCTTTTGACTACACGACTTACGGGTCGTGATGTAAAGACACTTTAATTTTCTAGTTAAAATTTTATTGTTGCATGGGCAGCTTTTACTTTTAATTGATCAATTACATCCGAGCAGTAACTGCTCGCGGTGTAAAAGGTTTCCTTAAGATATTATAATATTTGCATTTTATTACAACATCTGTTCGCATGACTGAACTTAGCATAGTACTTTGGTTTGATTTAACAAAATACAATTTTTTGAAAAATACTCTAAGTACCCTAGCATGCTTTCACTTATTTTGCTCATGTGTTTACATACCTTTCGATATGCCTTGCTTACTAGATGCCTTATATGCCCCCCAAGTGATTGAGGAGCTTTAGGTCCTTAGTCACTTGCCTTGACCAAAACCTGTTCAAACATTACTACTCGGAGTAAAGGAATTAAAACGATAATACAACAAAACAGCACACGTAATGAGAAAATACTTGTAATAAATACAATAATTGGCAAGAATGTCTAGCTGCGCACAGTCCCTTATATTTCTCGTAATAAATGGACAAAACATATTTGTACGAGTGATCAATAAGATCTTACACTTATAAGTGATTAGTCATATAAAATGACCAACCTTTTTTCATAACTTGTAAAAAGTAAAATTAATACAAGCCAATTCTTGTGTAGGTGTTCTCCATTCCAATAGCGAGGAACAAGATCTCTATTTAAGCGAGCAAGTTTGTAGGTGCCTAGATGGAGGAGTTCTTCAATCTGGTAAGGCCCTTCCCAATTAGGTCCAAGTACTACATGAGCCTGGTCGCGGGTGTTTAGGAAAACTCTTCGAAGTACTAGATCTCCGACATTGAATTTTCTTTCGCGCACTTTAGAATTGAAATACCGGGCGACTTTTTGCTGGTACGCAGCTACTCGGAGTTGGGCTTGCTCATGCTTCTCATCGATCAAGTCAAGGGATTCCATCAATAGTTGCCTATTAGAGCCTTGATCGTACGTTATTTTGCGATGCTAAGGTGGATCTAACTAAACAGGAAACATAGCCTCATACCCATAAGCCAAAGAAAATGGAATATGGCCTGTTGTTGTTCGGTGGGAAGTTCTATATGACCAAAGGACTACAGGCAATTATTCTGGCCATGCCCCCTTAGATTCTTCTAGTCTTTTCTTCAGAGTATCCTTTAGCGTTTTATTGACTGCTTCGACTTGTCCATTTGCTTGGGGATGAGCGACTGAAGAATAGCTCTTGATAATCCCATGCCGTTCGCAAAAGTCCGTGAATAAATCACTATCAAACTGCATGCCATTATCTGAGACGATTTTCCTTGGCAATTCATAGCAACAAACGATGTTTTTAACCACAAAATCCAGCACCTTCTTGTTCGTTATGGTTGCGAGTGGCTTGGCTTCAGCCCATTTAGTGAAGTAATCGACTGCAACCACAGCATACTTGACGCTGCCCTTTCCTGTGGGCAATGATCCGATTAAATCTATACCCCACACTGCAAACGCCCACAGACTCTGCAATTGTTTCAGTTCATTAGGGGCTGCTTGTGGGATTTTGGAGAACCTCTGGCACTTGTCGCACCTCCGTACAAATTCCATTGAGTCTTCATTCATTGTTGTCCAGAAATACCCTTGCCTCAGGATCTTTTTTTACAAGCTTTGCCCCCCGGCGTGGTCCCTGCAAAAGCCTTCATGTACCTCTTTCATCAATTCCTTGGCCTTCTCTTTTGAAATACATCTGAGGAGTGGTATTGAGTATCCCCTTTTGTACAAGATTCCATCGACCAGGATATACCTAGCAGCCTATCACTGAAGGGTCCTAGCTTTGTTTCTGTCCGTTGGTAACACGCCTTGCGTCAGATACTCTATGTATGGTGCCATCCATGTATCCGCCACCTGGATCACTAGAGTGGTCTCCTCTGCTTGGATGCTTGGCACAGATAGCCGTTCAACTGGCACTATGTTCAGATTATTAGCATCCTTCACACTTGCTAACTTGGCCAAAGCATCAGCATTTGAATTCTGGTCGCGAGGTACTTGCTGAAGGGTGTACTTGTCAAACTACGCTAATAGATCCTTTGTTTTGTTTAAATAAACAACCATCTTTAAACCTCGGGTCTGGTACTCTCCCATGACTTGATTTACCACCAGCTGAGAGTCACTGTAGATGTCAAGTACCTTTATATTCATGTCCCTGGCTAATCGTAACCCAGCGAGCAATGCATCATACTCAGCCTCGTTGTTGGAAGCAGTGAAGTCAAACTTGATTGCGCAGTGAAATCAATGTCCTTCAGGCGTAATCAGGATCACCCCCGCCCCTACGTGATTCTCATTGGAGGATCCGTCTATAAATAACTTCCATGAGGGAGGTTGGTTTTGAGACTTGGGCTCTTCAGGCTCTTCAGGCTCTTCGGTCTGCTCACTATTTGGAAGTTCAGTGAACTCTGCAATGAAGTCAGCCAGGGCTTGACCTTTTATCGCTGCTCGTGGCAAGTAAGAGATATTGAACTGCCCAAGTTCGACCGCCCATTTCAACAATCTGCCCGCGGCCTCTGGCTTTTGCAGAACTTGCCGTAGAGGCTGGTCAGTCAAAACTGTGATTGGGTGAGCTTGAAAGTAAGGTTGCGGCTTCCTAGAGGCCAAAATTAAGCAATAGGCTAACTTTTCAATAGGTGGGTACCGCAGTTCCATTCCAATTAGCCTTTTGCTCACATAATAAATAGCCTTCTGGACACCTTCTTCTTCTCTTACTAAGACAACACTAGCAGCATATTTTGTAATTGCCAAGTAGACAAACAAAGTTTCCTCATCGACCGACTTCGATAGAATGGGTAATTGCACCATGTGAGTCTTCAATGGTTGGAAAGCCTGCTCCCACTCCTCATTCCATTCAATTGCCTCTAAGTAGAATAAAAAATGGAACGCACCTGTCTGTTGATTTCGAAATAAATCTATTCAGAGCAGTAATTCTTCCGGTCAAACTTTGAACATCCTTAATCTTTGCTGGAAATTTCATATCGATCAGGGCTTTGATCTCCTCGGGATTGGCTTCAATTCCTCTCGAGTTAACTATAAATCCCATGAACTTCCCTGATCCTACCCCGAAGGAGCATTTGAGGGGATTCAGCTTCATCTGATATTTGTTCAAGACGTTGAAGCACTCTTGCAAATCCTCTATATGCCCTTCTGCCTTCTTCGACTTAACCAACATGTCGTCGACATAGACCTCCATGTTTTTTCTGATCAGCTCCCTAAACACGTGGTTGACCAGTTGCTGGTAAGTCGCACCAGCATTTTTCAAACCGAAGGGAATTACTTTGTAACAGTAAAGCCCGGTGTCAGTCCGAAAGCTAGTGTGATCCTCAATAGGTGGGTGCATACTAATCTGATTATATCCAGAATATGCATCCATGAATGAGAGAATCTCGTGCTCTGCAGTGGCATCGACCAGTTGGTCAATTCTAGGGAGTGGGAAATAATCTTTAGGGCGGGCTTTATTAAGGTCTGTGAAATCCATGCATGTTCGCCATTTGCCATTCGGCTTGGGAACTAGTACGGGATTAGAGACCCATGATGGATAAAACGCCACCCTAATGAACCCATTCTCCTTCAGCTTCTCGACTTCTTCTTTTAGGGCCTTTGGTCTATCTTTGTCGGGCAGCCTTCTTTTCTGTTGCACCAGTGGAAAACTCTTGTCGATGTTCAGGAAATGGCTGATGACAGCAGGGTCTATACCAACCATGAATTTGTGCGACTAGGCGAAGACTTCCTGGTTCTTCCTCAAAAACTCCACCAGTGCTTGTTTTGTTATTGTATCTAATTTTTTACCGACTTTCACAACCCTAGTCAGATTTTCTTCATCGAGTTGGACCTCCTAAAGGTCCTCGATGGGTCCTATTTCTTCCTCAAAATCCCCAAAGTGAGGATCCAAGTCTCTATGCTCACTTTGGGAAACACCCTATTTGGTGACATTATCACCTGACTAGGCCTGAACATCAACTGCCATTTGCAACTCTTTTCCGGGAACATCTCTCGACATACCTTTCTTTGCTTTGGTTATCGAGGTGTTGTAGCATTCCCTTGCTTCCCGCTGATTTCCCAATACGCATCCTACCCCTGCATCTATTGGGAATTTCATGGCAAGGTGCCATATTGAAGTGACGGCTCGTAGGTCGACCAGAATTGGCCTCCCAATTACAGCATTGTATGCCAAAGGGAAATCAACTACTATGAAAGTAGTGAGTAATGTCCTGTTAGCAGGTGTTGTACATGCTGTAACTGGAAGCCTAATCGACTTAGTTGGGGCGAGCCCTTCGCCAAAAAAACCATAGATGGTTTGATTGCATGGCTCCAGGTCCTTGACGGACAGCTTCATTCTCTCCAATGAAGACTTGTATAGGATATTGACCGAACTTCCTGTGTCAACCAATATCCTCTTCACCATCATGTTGGCAACTTGCACGTCCATGACCAACGAATCAGAGTGTGGGAATCGTACGTGCTAGGCATCGTCTTCAGAGAAGGTTATCAACTCCTCCTCTGTTTGAGCCTTCTTTGGTGCTCGATCCTCCACACTCATCATCACGATGTCCTGGTCGTGGCGTAGGGTTCGAGCATATCAGTCCCTTGCCGTCCCACTATCCTCTGCAAGGTGTGGGCCTTCGCAGATGGTGAGTAGAGTGCGCCACAGGAGCTGGCTGTAAAGGTGGCGAGCATTAGCGTGCAAGCGCCTGCTCGTTTCCTCCTTGAGCCTCTCGCTGAGACCCTCCAGCAGCTCGCATATACCTTCTTAGATGTCCCTGCCTAATCAGGAACTCAATTTCGTCTTTAAACAGGTTGCATTCATTAGTGCCATGCCCGTAGTCATTGTGAAAATGACAGAACTTCGTTGTATCTCTCTTGGAGATATCTTTCCTTATAGGTGTGGGTCATTTATAAGGCACGTTAGAGCTGGTCGCCTGATAGACTTCCGCTCAGCTTTCGACAAGTGCCGTGTAGTTGGTGAATCAAGGCTAATATCGATTGCCCTTCGGGCGTTTATTCTCAGAAGCTGAGGGCTCATTGCTCGCCAGTTTTCCACCATTCCTACCATTGTCATTCCCGTTTCCATTGGGTTTCTCCGACCCGTTGGCAGCCTTGGCGGGTTCTTCCTTTGGTCCCTTGTCTTTTATTGGCAATTTCCCCTCATTGGCAATCGCGTCCTCGAGCTTGATATATCGATCAGCCCGATCCAAAAACTCCTGGGTACTCCTTACCCCATTCTTTCTTAGGCTACTCCAGAGGGGTGAATGGCGCCTAACCCCAGCAATTAGGGCCATCATCTTGCCTTCATCACCCACTGTCTTGGCTCCAGCTGCTGCTCACATGAAGTGTTGGACATAGTCCTTTAAGGGCTCTCCCTCCTTCTGGCGTATCTCGACCAGCTAGTTAGCCTCTGTGGGGTGTACGCGACCCGCATAGAATTGTCCATAAAATTCCTTCACGAACATCTCCCAAGACACTATACTAGCAGGAGGGAACTTAAAGAACCACTCCTGGGTGGTGTCAGATAGTGTCGCGGGAAAGATCCTGCAGCGGGCATCTTCTGACACTTTCTGTATATCCATTTGTATCTCAAATTTGTTAATGTGAGATATTGGGTCTCTGTACCCATCAAATTTTGGCAGTGTCAGCATCTTGAATTTACTGGGGGTTTCAGTCACTGGAGTGCCCCGCCTCCTATCGTACTCTATGTGGGACGTTCGTCCCCTGACCAGTTGTTGTATTGCCTGGTTCAGAGCATCAATCTGAGCCTAAACCACTTCTGAGACCGCGGGGGCGACCTGTGCTGGGGGAGCATACTCATCATGCCATTCATGACAGTCGTTGAGTACGTCCCTTAAATCATCATCCCTACGTCTCCGCTCACTAACTCTAGCCAATCAAAGACGTTCTGCTGCCTGGGTTGCCCCCCAGCGTTATGGCTAGCTGGCCTATTTTCTCTGGGTGGGGGGCTTCTTCCTCCGCCGCTTTCCTCATTCCTCCGACCAGCATTTCCTCTGCCAGAGCCAGCTTCATTATAATCGTAGTCATCTCTAAACTGGGGTCGGCTATGGCGTGACCTGCTGTTCATGCTATTTCCTCCTTAGGCTGGAATTTCCCGAGCATCGGGGGGAGGCCTGCGCTAGTCGTTGGGTCCCCGTGCATTGTTATGTCATGGGGGGGTGGGGGGCCCTGACTACAGAGCTTGACTCGATGTTCCTTCTATTGACAGAAGGACGTTGTCCCTTGCTCGGTGGATTCGACTCTTCGTCCCCTAGGCGTCTAGGGCTGCGGGGCAGCTACCCATACCCTATTTTGTCTCGGACACTGGGGATTGCCTCAACCAGCCTGAGATGAAGGCTGCTGCTCAAGATCCCTAGCTGGGACATCATCCTGAGCCACAGGTGGCTGCTCCGGCCTTTGAGGGCTTGCTGGCTAGAGCGGAGGGCTAGGATTGAGAGCTCTCTGAGGTGGCGCATTTGGTGGCTGATCTGGTTGAGAGGCTAGCATATCCTGGCTCCGAGCCAATTGGATGGCTGCTTCGAGAGTGGCCATGGCATCCCTCTACCGATGGTCCATGTTCGCTTGCCGCTCACTTAGCTTCTGGCGCTGGCGTTCAATTTCTCTCTGCTGCAGCGCCATTGTCTCCGCAGCATTCTCCTGATTGGCCCTCAGATTAGCCAACATGTCCTGCAACCCCCCGAGTGTTTCCCTTAGCATGTCTGAATCTAACTCCTCCTATTCAAACTCTAAATGTGGTTCATTCTCAGCCACATTTAGGGGAGGACGTTGGGATGATGCAGCGTCAGTGGTCTGTCCAGCTCTCTTGGATGTCTTCGCCATTAGATTTTCTTACAGTTTTTTTTTATCAATCTCTTAATGAAAGCACCAGAATGTTGACCCTCGATTTGGCCAATGACACGGAGTCAAAAATATGACAGGAAAAGAAATGAAAATTAAGAGTTTAATCTAATGGTAAATAAGAAACACCAACATTTTATAGTGGTTCGGCCCCAATGAATGGTAATGACCTACGTCCACTTAGTCCTATTATTAATATTGAGTTCCAATGCTGTAATCAAAGAACTAGAGTTCTTTGACCTTCACAAACCTTTGGTGAATTACAACAAGACGATGGATAATCGCATTATAGGCTCTCTCTCTCAATATTCGGGAAAAAGTTTCAAAGATCAAAAGTCCCCTCCTTGAGCTATTTCATACATATTTATAGGGTCAAGGGGGGTTACATGGACCATTGGGCCTTAACTCTCCTTAATATCCGTGTATCAAGATAATAAAGATTAAATAATAAATGTAATTATTACAAGACCACAATCTTATAAGGGAATAAACTGAATCATACAACCAGCCTGGTCGTACCTAATAGTCAGGATTGATGAAGCAATGTGTAGCTAGTCGATAACCGAACAACACCGCCTTATTTCAATTCTGCCACGTGTCATCCACGTGTGAGAAATACCTGCCACGTCATAAGCAGTCGTTTTTGGATAAACAAAAATCATAAGTGAATTCAAACCAAAATATTTTCTCATTTAAATAAAAAACACTGCACCTAAATAATAATGTAAAAAATTCATATTTACATTTTGAAAATATCACTTTTACATATACTTAACTTAGGGTATAATTTATTTGATGCACTAACATTATTTATCTCATTTAAAAGACCTTTCTTATTTTTAACCAAAAATTCCTGCAATTATTAATTCATTCAAAATCACAAACTTCGATTAAAAACCATATTTTTCTTCATAAAATATTCACAAAAATATGCATGTGTTAATTTGATAAAAACACCATTTATATGTGAAATAAAAATGTATTTTTGTTTACATAAACTCATACATCACTTTGAGGCATTACTTGAAATTCACCTTTAAATCATGCTTAAACAACTACTCAAACAAAAACATTCATGTATCATCAAATCATCATTTATAAGAGACTTAAGACGAATTCCCAATTAACCAAATCACCTAGCATATTTCTAATGAGTGTTGTTGACATCAAATAAAATAAAACAAAACAAACATGCATCAATAACCTCTAGGTGGAAACCCTCATCAACATCTCATATTTTCTTTTTGCATTGTACAAGAACATGAAAGAAAACATCACAAACCCTAAGCATACCCCTAGGCCGAATCTCACATAGGGTTCAACAACAAAATATATCACAAAATTTTCATGATATTTAAGAAACTAAAACATTAGGCCTATGAAAAGAGCACACAACAAGATCATGATTTCTAAGGCATACCCTAGCCGAAAACACATATGCCCAAAGCAAAACCAACCTTCCAATTCATGCAAACAAGAATCCTTAGCATGTTTCTATGAATAGAAAAATAAATGTAATCATGAAGAACAATCTAAATGCATTGAAATACACCATAGAAAAATCCCCAGCATATCAAACCCCTACACAAGATTAACGAAATCCACCATAGAAATAGAAAAAGGCTAGGATCCTCCATTACCTCCTTGATAGTGTTCAACAACTCAAAACTAAAATCTCCTCTTGATACACCTAGGATGTTCGAAACCCATAACAAGAATAAGAGAAAATATTCTTAGTATCAAGAAGATGAGAATATAGATTAGAGGTGTCAAACCACTTAAAGATCAAGAACACCAACCTAGTTTTTCGAAATCCCCCTTCTTCTTTTTATTCTTTCTTTCTTTCTTCTTTCATCTCCTTCTCTCTCTAGCTCCTCACACTCTCTCTCTTTCTCTCTCTATGGATGAGTGCCACACAAGAGCATAATGGCTCTCTTCTTTTACTTCTTTCAATTTTATCTAACCTAGAGAAATAACTAGCCTAATAAGGAATGGGTAAGTTTCCTCTTTTTTTTTTTTTTTTTTTTTATTTGATTGCCATAATAAAAAAAAATGAATATGATAAAGATGACAACCATCCTCCTTCCCATTTTATCTATAGTAATCAATTTAAATTATTGAATTTCCAAATAAAATAGGAAAATATATCCCCCCTTTCCCACTATGGCACACGCCTATCTCCTCTTTCCTCTTCTTTTATTTCCCTTTTAATTCTTTTAATTAAATAAATAAATCAAATAAAAGGAAATAATGTGTAGGGAATATATTGCATGCTCACCATGCAACCATGCACATGCACACACCCAAGTGCTAAGGTGCATCACTACCTACCATGCACGTAGGTGCATTCAACCAAAACTCATTTTCTCACTAATTAGGTTAATAAAAAGACAACTAACAATTAAATTCACACAATTCCTACAAAAAAAAAATCAAAAAATTAAAATAATTCAAAACACTTAACAATTATTAATAAAACAAAGCACAAAAAATAATAAAATAAAATAAAAATTTGGTGCACTACAGTATGTTGGGCATGAGTATTCTTACATGATTTTAAAGATGAACGTTCGATTATGATTATAGGCTTGTTGTGACCACAGTTTATCTTGCTTGGACCTGAAGTAAGGAAGTTAGATAGAATTTTATATGTTTCTATGCTATGAAAGGTATGACTTGTTATGTTGCAAGAAATAAAGTGCTATGAAAGTGTAAGCTCTATGTTTTGATATGTCGTGATAAGCCAGGCGTTATGAAATGTAAAATTCTATGTTTGACATGTTATGATAAAAACATGTGCTATGAAACGTGTAATTTCTATGTTTTGATGTGAACTGTGACGCATGTGTTTGTACAATGAATGAAAATAAAAGGTTGCTAGCATGTTGAACGCGACGCAGCAAAGGACTTACTAAGGATATGACGTAACTCAAATGGCAGACGTGTCGAGGTTATTCAAGGACCTGAGATCTTGTTTACCTCATAGAGGAGGTCTTACCAGCCGATATTTTTACTGGTTACCTCAAGATGTGACATGGACAATAAATGTGCCATGATCAAAAAGAGTATTTTTATGATGTGTGATTGTGATGTATGACTATGATTACGTTTATGATTATAAACTATGAGTATGAAGATGATATGTTTTTCTCTGATTTACAATACATGTTCTTCTTGTGTTTTCTTTGATATTGTTTTATTGTCGTACTTCCTTACTGGGCTTTTAGCTCACCCCCTTACTTTTCCCCCTTTCATGTAAACAATAGGGTTTCTCTCCTTGGTACGTGCAATGTGTGGGGAGTTCCAATGTCTGAGTATGTATGGAGTGGGGTGTCAAATGAATGTACAACGATCAATATGAGTGCCAAGAATAAACCAACCTATGTTATGAATTTTATTTTCAATTACGTCAATGGGACTTAAATTTTTATTTTATTTTTGAATATTGCATAAAAGACACATTATTTAATTTTTCAACTATTGGGCCCAATAAAAATACTTCAATAATAAAAAAAAATTAAATTTTTCGAGAAAAACACGAAGAAGGCGTGAGAGCTGCTTTCCCTCTCTCCATGGCGAGGAAGAAGAAGGCAATTCAGAAGCCCGTTACTTCATCATCAGAGATTGGGATTGATTCATCGAAGGGTTTGGGCAGTGAAGAAGTGACTGCTAAGAGTTTGAATGTTGAGCACACGGTTGAAGAATTTTTTGCAGATTCTGTGGCTGATTTTACTGAGACTATCGAAGAAGATGGGTTAGAATATGCTAATGTTGGTAATGATACTGAGGGTTTCAACCTGGAAGAGCCTGATAAGGTGAATTTAGGAGATAATATTTCGTTTCAAGATCTGGCTAAGGATAAATGGTCCCAATTTCGGGATAATTTTTCGCAGCATGATGGTGTGAAATTAACCTATGAGGAACCTTTGTTTAGGGATGGGATACCGATAGCTCAATTGGACCTGGAGGAAGTTGAAGAGCAGACATCTTTTTGGAATACTGCTATAGTCTGCATTGTTCTAGGGGCTAATCCTCCGATTGCTGTATTTGAAGGTTTCATTCAAAGAATATGGGGAAAACTTGGCATAGAAAGGGTGGCTAGGATGAATGCTGGGTTCACGATTGTTAAGTTCAGGGATATTTTGACTAGGGATCTTGTCCTTGAATCGGGAGTAATTCATTTTGACAGGAAGCCAGTTATTCTTAGGCCTTGGTCGACAGATATTGACACATTCCAGTTAGTGAAATCGGTCCCAGTTTGGGTAAGATTACATGATTTGGGGCTTCAATACTGGGGTACCAAATGTTTGAGTGCTCTTCTTAGCACCATAGGCCGTCCTATGTTGATTGATAAAATCACTAAAGATCGATCAATGGTGAAATTCGCTAGAGTACTTGTAGATGTGGAAATCTCTGACAAGCTCCCTCACAGTATTAGTTTTGTGAATGAACGTGGGCAATTGGTTGAGCAACTTATTGAATTTGAATGGTCGGTTTGCAAAAATCTTGGACATGCTGCTTCTACCTGTAGGAAGGAACAGAATGTAGTGTGGCAACCAAAGAAGAAGCAAGGTGAAGCTAGTGAGAAGGCAGAAGATAACAAGCAGGGAGAGGCTGAACCAGATTCTGTTAAATTGGACTTGACTTCAGAAGTTCCTGAGATGGCTAATGGTTCTTTAGGTGGTATTGGGAAGGATAATAATACAACTAAAGAAGTCCTGGACCAGGTTTGGACGACTCCTAAAAGAGTGAGTGGTGTTAGGCATGTTAATGAGGTATCCCAACCTAGTAAGGTCAATCAGTATAGTGTCTTACAGGATGGACAACTGGAAGGTCGATAACAGGGTAAAATTTCTAAGAAAATTTCTGATGGAAGGAGTAAATCTGCTCTGCTGGAATGTTAGAGGGTTGAATAATAAGAATAAGTATAAATCCCTTCATGATTTATGTAGGTTCAATAAAGTTGGATTAGGGGCGTTTCTTGAGGCAAAACTTAGGGGTTCTAAAATAGAGGATATGATGAATTATGTTTTCAGAGATTGGGATTTTTTCTCTGTTCCAATTGTAGAAGGGAGAATTCTTCTGGTTTGGAAAAAGGATATGTTCAAAATTACTGTTATTGATGTGGAAGACCAATTTATTCACTGTACTGTGAAGATCATGGGAGTATTGTACCCATTTTGCTTGACAGTAATCTATGGTAGGAATCATTTAGAGGAGAGGAAGAGGCTTTGGCAGGCCTTAGATTCACTGAGTCTGCCAGTTCAACCGTGGTTAGTTGCGGGTGATTTTAATGCCGTTTTTTATTTTGATGATAGGATAGGTGGCCGGCCTATCACTGAGATGGAAAAGGAAGATGCATGTAATTGGAGAGCTAATTGTTTGATGACTGAAATCCGTAGAATTGGTGCTCAATTCACTTGGTCCAATAAGCAAAAGGAGGGTTCTCGAATTTTTTCCAAATTGGATAGAGTCTTCAGTAATGAAGCCTGAACTGATGTTTTTCCTTACTCAGAAGCTCAATTCAACTGGGATGTAATTTCTGACCATTGTTACTGTGTTATTAAACCTATCCTTGGTCAGGTTACAGGGCTGAAACCGTTCAAATTTTTCAATATGTGGACAAAACATGAGAAGTTTAGGGAGACTGTCCTGAACAGTTGGGGTGCTAATGGAGTATGTTCTGGTTTGAAAGGAATTAGTCAAAAATTGACTAATTTAAAGTCTATTTTGGTTCAGTTTAATAGGAGAACAATTGGGGATATACCAGGAAAATTTCTTGCAGCCAAGGAAAAGTACCAACAAGCTCAGCTTTTACTTCAGCAGCAGCCTCAATCTGAAGAACTTCATAGAGCAGAGCAAGAAGCTTGTTCTGAGTTTATTCTCTGTGCTAAAATGCATGAGAGCTTTCTTAGACAGCGGAGTAAAGTCACCTGGTTGAGATATGGAGATGACAACGGTGCTTACTTCTATGTAACTTTAAAACAGTGGTTTGCCTCTAATCGGATTACTGCTTTTGTCAATGACCATGGGCAGATAGTTGATTGTTATGAGGATGTGATCAAACATTTTGTTAGCCACTTTGAAGGGTTTCTGGGTAGTCCTAGTACTGCTACTGCTAGGATTCAGCTGGCTGTGATAAACGTTGGTAAAACCTTAAGCATTGATCAGCAACTCAGTTTAGTTAGGCCTTTTTCGAAGAAACATGTTAAAGAGGGAATGTTTAGCATTCATTCTGTTAAGAGTCCTGGTCCGGACGGGTTTGGCTCGGGTTTTTTCAAGTATATGTGGAAAGATTTGGGAGATGAGATAGCCTCTGCTGTTTTGGATTTCATTGATTCTTGTAAGCTGCCTAAATCCCTCAACAGATCAGTCATTGCTCTTGTGCCTAAAACTGATTCTCCTTCTACTGCTATTGATTACAAACCAATAGCTTGTTGTAATACCTTATACAATGTATTTCTAAGATGCTTTGTGTGAGATTAGCTACTGTGCTACCCTATCTTACTCACCAAAATCAGGGTGCTTTTATCAAAAACAGATAGATGGCCCGTAATATATTCATCCTTCAAGATATTCTCTAGGGTTATTCTAGGAAGAGCATATCGAATAGAAGTTTGGTTAAGTTAGATCTTAGCAAAGCATATGATTCAGTGGATTGGTATTTCTTAGAGGATCTTCTTAATGCTTATTGTTTTCCTAGTAGATTTATAAGGTGGATAATGGTCTGTTTGAAAGGAGCTTCTTACTCCTTGATTTTGAATGGAAGAATTCATGGAGCTTTTAGTGGGATGAAAGGGCTGCGACAAGGAGACCCAATATCCCCTCTTCTCTTTGTTTTGATAATGGAGTATCTCACTCGGTTATTACTGTTAGCTTCCCAGCAAAAGGATTTCAGATTTCACCCTCTTTGTAAGCAATTGAAACTTGTTAATCTTTGCTTTGCGGATGACCTTTTGCTCTTTTGCAAAGGTTCACATACTTCAGTTAAGATTCTGATGGATGGATTTCGTAGCTTCAGTAATATGTCTGGTCTGATTATGAACATGTCTAAGTCACACATCTATTTTGGTGGAGTTCATTTGGAGGAAAGGAGGAAAATTCTAGCTAGCTTGGAGATTGAAGAAGGTTATTTTCCTCTCAAATATCTGGGCCTTTATCTTAGACCAACTAAATGGAGGGCTGAGGATTGTGGTCTAATTATTAAGAAAGTTCAAAATAGATTGCATTCGTGGTCTAGTAGACATCTCTCATTTGCTGGGAGATCTCAACTCATTCATTATGTTTTGCTGGGTATTAAGACTTATTGGATGAGTATATTCTTACTCCCTAAAAAAGTTATCCAGGAAATAGATAGACTGTGTAGGAATTTTCTGTGGGGAGCTAGAGGAAATCGAAGTAAAGTGCATATGTCCTCTTGGGACCAGGTGTGCTTACCCAAATACTTGGGTAGGATTGGATTTAAAGAAGGATATAAGTGGAATATTGTTCTGATGGCTAAATATATCTGGGCTATTGCATCTAAATAGGATTCTCTTTGGGTCAAATGGGTAGTTAGTGTTTATCTCAAAGGGCAGAGTTTCTGGCCTTATAAATTGCAGTATGATGTTAGCTGGTACTGGCAGAATCTCATCAAGCTGAGGGATATTTTCTCTTTTGATATGCTACAGGCTGTGATGACCAAGGAGAAGTTGAACTTGTCTAGTCTTTATGAGCATCTGGTGCATAAAGAGAAGATACATTTTGACAAAGTGGTTTGGTGTAAGCTGTCTATTCCGAAGCATAGATTTATTCTCTGGCAAGCAGTGCTAGGTCACCTCCTCACTCGTGACAACTTACTTAAATGTCATATTCAGCTTGAGACTTATCTTTGTCCTGTCTGTGAATTAGACCAGGAATCACATGATCATTTATTTTTCAAGTGTCCATTTTCTCAACAGGTTCTTAGTGAAGTCCAGACTAGATTGGGGCTTCAACTTTGGCCTTTTTCTTATTCACAGTGGCAAGTTTGGATGGAAGGAAGACCAAAGGGCATTTTACAGAAGATCAGTGCTGCTCTTCTTGCTGCATCAGTGTATTATATTTGGTCTAACAGGAACTGGTGTATTTTTTAGGCTTACTCTTGTTCTGTTTTGAAGCTGAGTCGCTTGATTCTCTGGGGTATTAAAACCAAATTAAATGATCTTAGTAGCTCCAAACTTAAGACTGGAGAGAAGAGATTGGTTACTCTTTTTCAAATGATGTAATTGTTTTTTATCTGTTTTCCAGAACTGGTAGTTTGTAAATTGGCTTGATTTTGGTGGAATATATTTCTTTTTCTTATCAAAAAAAAACTATTGGGCCCAATATGCATGTTTTACCAAGGCCCCACTGAGTTTTTCCTTAAAGTGGTATTTTTTCTATTAACTATGAGTTTAGCGACATTTTTATTAAGTAGTAGATTAGGGTGCTTTACACTATTTGTGAAGCATGTTGATTACTGTTTATGTTGGAAATTTATTATGCCTTGTGGGGTTTTCTTGCTGGACCTTGGCTCACGGGTGCTCTATGGTGTAGGTAAGGGCAAGGGGTCAGTCGACCAACCACGAGTTAGAGGGCTTTGTTGCGGCGCTTACATGTTCAGCCTGCTCAGCCATCAGGTTCAAGATATCCGAGAGACTTAGGAGTAAAAGTCCAACTTTTTCTCTTAGGTCAACTATTTTTTAGAACATTAAATGTAATTGTATTTTATTTAAACTCTTTTGGGATCCCTTGTAAATGCTTAAAGTTTTAATGGAAAATTTTATACCTTTTGACTGAAATGTTTAATACCTAAACATTTAATTAACTTAGATTACACTTTTGAGTCCAAATGACTTGCTTAACGAGTTAAGAACTATTTTAAACACGTAGTGTAACGGCCATGGATTAGTAGAGCCTTAACACATTTAAAATATATACCGTTGTTTGAAGTTCATATCCAGAGAATGTGAGTGGTAGCGATTAATAGCTTAATAATGACCTAACCATATATAATAACTTTCTGTTTCTCTTCTCTACAACACCATTTTGTAGTGGTGTTCCAGGGGCTGTGAGTTGGGATAGAATTCCATTCATCAGCAGATGATCCTTGTGTTGGGATTAGTGCCCTTTAAAGCATATGTATTGAACAATATTTTATGAAATAAATAATTGAAATGTATTTTATAATATATATTTATTGTTTATTATTATTATTAGAACAATATTATAGGAATATGAGAAAATTCAAAAATTATTTATTGTGAATACAATTTTGTATTGGTACGAGAGGATTAAGATTGTAGGGAACGAATTTAAGCATTGTGCAGTAAATCAAAGTTATATCGAATATTTAAATTAAATATTGTAAGTACGATGCACTAGTATTATGAATACATGTAATCTAGATCCGGATTACTGATGTAGTAGGACATCTTAGTGGAGATACTTTGTATAAAGATGTTATACATGAGCAGGACCTGATATGTTATTAATACTTAATAATATGGTTTACTTTATAAGTATTAATTTTACATATCAATAAGATGATCATATAGAAATTGATCTTAATCCTAAAATTATTATGAACTCGTGTTTATGTCATATGAGTTCTTTGATTCACTCGTTATGGTTTTTCAATATGATTAGGCTGAAAACTTTTGTTTTGGGAACTCATTGATGTAAATGGTGTTGGGGTTTTATGCCCTAATTAAAACCCAAATTCTTTGTAATCTCATTTTATTATCAATAAAAGAATAGAAATCATTTTTTAGACTTGGTTAATCACTTTGCTCACATGTTTTATTTTCATAATTATTTTTTTAATATAAACTTCTATTAAATCCCGAGCATATAGCTAATCTTATTTATAGTGACGTAATCACAGTGGAATATAAATATGATTATATGTTCAAAATAAGTTAGTCCTATGATTAGTCAGTGCACCGAATTTACGCTGACTTGCCAATCTACGATATGATCTACTTACACATTACAGTGTTATGTTCTTTCCGGAACATTAGCAAAGTAGATAAGATCGAATGTATTTGTTACATCGGACAGGACCGATATTGACAGTTGATAAGATAAGTAAACATACCATTATTATCTATTCTAGTCATATCATATAGTTGACCATAGGTCAATTCAATCTCAATTCTAAGTGGTTAGTATTCTAACTGATTGTATTAATTGAGTTCTTTGACTTGTTTGTTACCAGCTTACCCTACGATTTAGCCCATACTTACATCTTGGGAACTCGATAGTATAATTGAGTGGGAGTGTTAATCATAGATATGAACATCTATAGCTTCTGATGAAGAAGTGAAACGATGGTTTCCTTTTAGTTTGGTTCAAGGTGTTAAATGATAGAGATCTCATTTCAGTAATTAAATTAGTTTACTAAAATATCATTTACAAGGAATTAAGTGCTTTAAGGATAAAATACAATGAGGGGTAAAACGGTATTTTAGTCCTATCTCATTGTAGACCGTCTATAGAGGATTAAGTGACAATTATGGTTGTAACAATGGATAATTAATAGCGTATCTATATTTTTTATAGAGCGTTCTATGAATTCAAGAGTGCAATTCTGAGTCTATAGTGGAGTCACGAAGAATTAATAAGTTAGTAAATTTATTTGTTAGATTTATGATAACTTATTGGAGCTTGATTTCATAGGCCCATGGTCCCCATTGTACCTTGGATAAAATCATCTAGATAGTCTCAATTAATTTATTTAATTATCAATTAGAATTATCAAAGTTGACCAGGTCAATTTTGGATAGTTTCACAGAGTTGTGTAATTTTGAGAAGAAAAGAGAAATTACGGCAGATTTATTAATTAAGATAAATTGGTATCTAAATTAATAAATAAGTTTAAATCAAGGTTCAAATTATAAATAATTAATTTGATAAAGGATTTAAATAATTATTTATTAATTAAATCAATATATAATAATACAGGCCTTGATTTTAAGTCCAATGGGCTTATAATCAAATGGGAAATTTCACGGGCCTAAAGCCCATGATAATTTCGACCTAGGGCTTTAAAATGGCTATTATTTTATTGATTTTTTTAATTAAATTAAATGGCCTAATTGATTCTATAAAATGAGTGCTTAGAGAGAAGTCAAAACATAAGTTTAATCACTGGTTTTCTGATAGTTTTAGATTCTCTCTAAACACAAGTCATTTTCTAAGCCTCTTTGATTATTTTCTCTTCTTCTTCTCTGTATCTATCTCATGTGTTGAGAATTTCCCACACTAGTCTAGGTGATTCTAAGGATACATTGGAAGGTTGTGAAGAAAATAGAAGATCGGTTCAGTTTCTTGATAATACTCTGCGACGGAGAGGATACAAGAGTTAGAGAAACTGAAGGAAGGACTCTTTCATTCCGCTGCGCATACTGTAAGTATTCTATTATTTGTTTCTCTTTGAATTCAATTTTAGAAACATGTTTTAGGCTATCTCGTATTAATTTGTTTACTATTAGATATACATGAAAATAAATAAAGTTCTTGTATAAGTTTCCCAACAAATGGCTGGGGACATAATATACAGATATGGAATCTATACCTTTCCTAGAAGAATTGAATAATGGTTCTCATAAGGGTTGACTTTGGAACTAAAAGTTTATTGAGCTCAAATTCATATATCAGTTTGTGAATTAACCTTCACTATTAAAGTTAATGGTACTTAAGGAAACAAGGTATAATTAAAGAGGTTAAACGGTACTTAATTCCTACTTTAATTATGAAAAATTAATATAGGATTGAATTGTATGAAGGATTAAATCGATGGACACTTTTTATATATTTAAAAGTACTCAATAAATAAATGTCTATAATTACAAGAGTACAGTCTCATATTTTTAGTTGAATAATATTGAGATTAATAAATTAAGGTTATTATATTAAATAGTTTTAATTAATAAACTAAATTTATTTGAGGTTGAAATTATAGGTTCATAGGTCCTCGAGGTGAGTTAAAATTGAAAAAAATAAGGAAAATAGCATATTTGTAAGAACTTTGTTCTCTAGGGTCAAATATGTAATTGAGACAAATCAATTAAGTAATTAATATATTAATTTTTTAAAATAATAAATTAATTCATATATTTTTCGAAAATTATTTTTTAAATAAAATGACATTTTCGAAAATAGCATTTAAATAATTAAAATAATTAATTTTGAATTAATTAATTTTATTATTTAAATATTGTGAAAAGATATTTCTGATAATTCAAATTGGATTTGAATTTGAAATAATATTTATTCTTTAATTAATCTGATAAGACAAGTTATCAAGTTTAGATATTTTTGAATACCTAATTATTAAATAAAAATTAAAAGAAAGAATGAGTCTTGGATATTTCTTTTATTTATTTAATTATTTAATAATTGATTTATAATTTGAATTTTGAATTTTGAATTATAAAATTGAATTAATTCTTTTATAAATATATCTAATAGAAATTTGTTTCTAAGAAGAAGATTCTAGAGAATTCCAAAAAGCTTTTCAGATTGAGAAAAAAAAATATCGTATAATTTTTCTCTATCCCTGAAAATCTATCTCTGACCTAATATTCCAAGATCTTATGTGTTGAGTACATCTTGTGAATCAGGAATTTTCCTACCATAACTTAACGTGTCCACACACATCTTGAGTTTTAGAGATACATCTTGGAAGATCTTTGTCTGAGTACTCACTAGACTACTTTGGATTGGATGTTCGTTGGAGTTACTAAAAGATAGCAAGGATTCTTGATTATTCTACAGCTAGTAAATCTTTACTTTTTTTTATTTCTCTTTGGTTAATGTTTTTCATATTGATGGATCCATTATTTAAAGATTGTTTAAATAATTTTTTATTTTGAATTCTCTGGCCCACCATCCTGTGCTTTCCGCTGTGCACGTGGTAAACCAATTACCAACAATCTGTCATTAATCTATGCACACATTAATTGTTGTGTGGGTATAATATGCATTCTTATATTATTGTAATATGTGATGAATGGATGGATGTTTATTTTGATGAGTGCTTGTTCTTAAGAGTTGTTAATTATATGGTGTTTTGGGTTTAGGAATTGTTCTTAATTTTTTTCTAGACATACAAAATCGTAAGCAATATTGGGCATATGATTTTCAGTAATTATATTTTTTGCGTTTAAAATTATTCGCAAAGGACGTAATCCTAAGCATAAAGAGCCAAGACTGTCGAGATCCTCTCGGCACATGCTGCCTAGCGCCCAGGCGCCTCTGCACCAGTTGTGCCCCTACGCCTACCGCATCCCAGCGCCTGAACCCCGCGTCCCTTGCACACTTGATCAACACGCCCTTTGCACGCCTGATCCTAGCTCCCTTGCGCACCTCCTCTGTTCCACTCGCACCCCAGCTGTGCTTGCCCTTTGCACCAATCACACTCAGTTACGCCTAGTTGTTGGTGTGTATGTGGTTTTCAAGCCACCCGCACCAACCCGAGCCAAAAATTACAAACCACACCACTTGGCTCCTTACCCGAGCCCTAGGGTGACTTGATGGTCTCCTTAAATTTGTGGGCTTGGCCCAAGTTGTTGATTGGAATTTTAAAATTATAATTAAATTGTAACATCTCGTAAAATCTCTTAACATAGTTTGCGGAAAAACATATACATTTCCTAAAAATAACATAACCGAAAATCCATATAAAAAAAAAACTTTTCAAAACATGCAAGAGTTCAGAATTATGCACAAACATAAAAGTAAATTACGGTGTCATAATTTTAAAACATTCAACAAGCCCAGAATAATTTCTTAGTTATCATATGGGTTCTAGTTCTCAAAACATAAATTCCCAAAAGATCGGTCCACATGTACTTCCCCGCAGATAAATTCCAACGCTCACTGATCCACTTTGCCTTTGAGCTTACCTACAACACGAAACAACTAGGTAAGTGAAATGCTTAGTAAGAACAACTTAACAAACATAACCACATAAATGAAGCAAGGAGTTAAACTAATTGTAACTAGGCAGATAACCAACTAAGAATTGGATTCTGATGAAACTGAACCCCAACATATAATTTAAGATCGTGCAAACGTCCTGACAAACTTATGGTCATGCCTCATAACCAAAATTCATATCGTGAAAGTACACCTGCACGAAGAAAATCCCAGAGCATACATAGAGTCTTCACTGGTAACATACATACTTACTTATTCATTCATATCTTAACTCACATACTTACTTAGTCCTCTTAACATGCATATTTACCTAGTCATTCATATCTTAATGTACATACATAGTTAGTCATTCATATCTTAACATACATTCATATCTTAAAGTGCATACATACTTAGTCATGCATATCTTAACATACATACACTTAGTCATTCATATCTTAACGTACATACATACTTACTTACGGTTCCGAAGAAACCTTCAACATAACTTAACATATCTTAGCATATCTTAACATATCTTACCATAGCGTCAAAGGGTGTAAACTAGTTACACCAATTACCTAGACTCCTAGAAGAATTCGGCATACTTTCTTATTCATAGAGATTTGATTTTGGAATTAACGTACTTATGTGTCACGGGATTTAACTGGACTCTTATGTCACGGGTGTTAAATCGGACTTCTTACATGTTGCGATGGCCAACCGACCTTAGTTACATAGTCACCGATGGCGAACCAATTTATTACTTAGTTCCTTGGTGGCTAGCCGGAGTTCATAGTTATCACGGTAGCTATCCGAAATCGGAATCAATTTACTTATGTGTCCCGGACTTTAATTGGACTCTTATGTAAGAGGAATTAAACTAGACTTCTTACATATTGCGGTGGCCAATCAACCTTAGTTACATGGTCACTGCTGGCGAACCAGTTTCCTACTTAGATCCCGGTAGCTAGCCAAAGTTCGTAGTCGTCGCAGTAGCTAGCCAGACTGCTTACCTTAGTCATGAGTATGTGAACCCTCTTGGACCACGGTCTTGACTAAACCTTCTAAGACTAGTTCAAATTATTAGCTTATAACTTTGTTATCTAAACTAGTCAATAACGTGTTGTAGTGAAACATATCAAAATTTGTCTTACCCGGATTCCTTTGCGCTTGCTTGTGGAGATCTTGTATCCAAAAGCGAGTCTTCCCACTTTGATAAAACTGTAGTGAAACCATACAGTGACTCGAATTAATTTTGGCATTTGATTAATTAAGTTTATGTCTTTAAGTTGAGCGATTAGGGATGAACTTAACAAATTTTCAATATTTTAAAAGCATTTGTTCTTAAACCTTAAAACATAGACTAAACCCTTTGAATTTGTAGCCTTATCACATTATTCATAAAAAAAAACATGCCTACAAATAATAGTGTTGGAAATTTTGAAATAAATTCCCAATTTCATAAAGAGACCACTTTCTTAAGCCTAAAGAAAACTTTCATTACCGCTTTCTTATTTTCTTTATAAAATAAAAGTGTTAAACGCTATCTCCCGCTTTATTAAGACTGTAAATTAAAAAGTTCCATTTTCAATTAATTAAGAAACCCATAAGTTTTATTATCCAAAAATATTTTATTTTCTCCATTAACTAAATAAACACATTTTAGTCCTATCTCACACAAGAGTACTATCTTAAGATTTTTCAATAAAATGTAAAACCTTAAAATATTTTAAGCCACTTAAATCTTAACCCTTAATCCATAGAAAGTTATATTATTTTTACTTTAAGAAAAAAGAAACATTATTTGACTAGTCAATTATGTCTTAAAGTTAAAAAAAAAAACAAATATGTCTAAAACATAATTTGATTTGACAACCTTTCTAGAAAAAAAAAAAAAAACTCACAATCCATGGATTATTTCTTATTCAACTCTTGCAGGGTTTTTAATTAATATAAAAAAGTCTAAATAATTAAAACCATAATAAAAATGTTGATTTTAAACTTGTCAAAATGTTGCTCAAACATGCATTCTTCAAGCTGTCAGTTTTATACTCCAGCATGCACATCAATCACAGAAAGCTTATAACTTGACCTAGACATAACGTTTTTTAATGCCCCGACTAATTCTAGACCTTGGACCATTAAAAACTACTAGACATAGCTACTATTTTGGGAAACATACATAAGAAATAACATAACTTTATTTAAAAACCCAAAATATTGTACGAAATACAAAATAAAGTATGGGTACCCATTTTTCAGTACATAAAACATAACAACATAACTTTAATCAATTGTTTAAATACTAAGTGCAAAAATACATAAAAACATAAATAAAAAAGACTTAAAAACAACGTCATCCTCGATCTTCCATTAGTCCATTCAATCCATCCATCCTCAATACACATACAAAGCTACCACGAATACGTCCCGCCTTCCAAGTTCATTTTCCTGCACCATCTAAAAAAAAGGAATGACCCTAATGCCCAGCAAGGAAAATCTACTAAAAACATATAACATAAATCTTAATATCATATTGTAAAACATATACTATAAAACATATGACATAAAAACATATATCATATAGGACTACAATATTAATGGCCATTAACTCATTAACGTGGTATGTTATAAAACCATCTAGGTCCTCAGTCTACTAATTGAGGTAGGTAAGATCACAACTATAGTATATGATAACCCATCTAGGTCCTCTCTCTACTAATCGAGGTAGGGTAAATCATAACTCTAAACCACAAAAATGATAAAAAATCTTGGCGCTTGCTATTTAAGCAAGTCATATGCCCAAGCGACTACAAAACATAAATCATATCACATATCATATCATAGCATAAAATAATCATAACATAAACATATAAACACATATACTCTAACCTATTTTCCTTACCAAAAATCGGGATATGGAGACAAGAACGGGATTGGAACACTCCTAGAACCAACAATAAAAACCATGAGTGTCTAAAGAAAAAGAGATGAAAATGAGAACTAAACCCTCAAAGTAGAAACTTACCGAAAATCTTAAGTTTCAAAGAACTTAAACACCTAACCAAGAATCATAACAAAGAGCTATGATCTGAAAGAAAACAAAAGAAAATTAAAGAACTATGAAGAACTGAACTTGAGGATAGGAAAACCTTTGATGAACTATGACTTTGATCTACACCTCGATACCAAAATAACACTTTATCTTACTTCCCAAGTGTTTAGAAAACCTTAGATTGGAAAAGTTTTTAACCCAAAACCCAAGTGTTTTCTCTCTATAGTATAGTAAACTTAGCAACTTGGATTCTCTGATTATGAGTGAAATGGCTGAGTACTGGTCCTATTTATAGAGTTCAAGGAGTGAAACTAACCCCTTTTAAAATGAATAAATAAATGAATATAAAATGAAAAAGATTTGAATTTTTGTTCAACAGATTTGAATTTCTAGGACCAGCTATATTAATCAAACCTTAAGTTATAATTAATATTTCTAAACAATAGGTTAAACTTATAAAATCCATAATTGTTGCTACGAGTTTCCGACTAAGTCCCGGCTTGAACCAAAATCCACGGAAACTAACATACTACAAGCTACTACTAGTGACTACTACTACTATCTAGCTAAGAAAAATTCCGAGAATCTACAATTCTCCCCTACTTAAAAGAATTTCGTCCTCAAAATTTACTTACCAAACAATTCCGGATACCGTGCTAAGATGTCTTCCTCCAACTCCCATGTTGCCTCCCTTTCTGAACTATTACTCCATAGGACCTTGACTATCGGAATACTCTTAGACCGTAATTCCTTCATCCCTCTATCTAGGATGCTAACCGGTCGTTCCTTGTAACTCAAGTCTTTCTGGAGTGCTATCGTATCCTACTTGAGGACGTGAGATGGGTCTGACACATATCTACGTAGCATCGAAATGTGAAACACATTGTGGCTATCTGCTAGAGCTGGCAGTAGGGATAATCTATATGTAATTGTTCCCACCTTCTCCAATATATCAAATGGACCTATAAACCAGGGACTAAGTTTGCCTTTCTTCCCAAACTGCTTCACTCCTTTCATAGGAGATATCGTTAAGAAGACTTGGTCTTCGACTTTGAATTCCACATCACGTCGCTTGGCATCTGCATAACTTTTCTGTCGGCTTTGAGCAGTGAGCGTACGCTTTCTAATCAGTGACACTGCATCCTGAGCCTCTCCAATAGCTTCGGGTCCAAGAAGTTGTCTTTCTCCTACCTTGTCCTAATGTAACCGAGATCGACACTTCCTTCCATAAAGTAACTCATAATGTGCCATATCGATCGTTGACTGGTAGCTATTGTTATTGGAGAACTCTATCAGTGGCAAATATTTACTCCACAATCCTTCGAAGTCTAGTACACAAGCGCATAACATATCCTCTAAAATCTGTATGGTACGCTCGTCTCACCGTCGGTCTGAGGATGAAATGATGTACTAAGGCTTAACTTGGTTCCCATGGCTTGCTGCAAGCTTTCCTAAAATCTCGATGTAAACACCGATCCTCTATCGAATACTATGGTCTTAGGGATTCCATGCATCCGTACTATTTCTTGAACATAGATGTCTACGTACTGGTCTGCTGTGTACGTAGTCTTGACAGGCATGAAGTGAGCTGACTTGGTTAGTCTATCTACCACTACCCAAGTTGAGTTGTGCTGCTTATTTGTTCATGGCAATCCTGTCACGAAGTCCATGGCTATATCGTCCCACTTCCATTCTGGAATACTAAGCGGTTGCAGTAAGCCTGCAGGTCGCTGATGTTCCGCTTTTACTTGCTAGCATACTAGCCATTTGGACACATATTGTGCTATGTCTTTCTTCATTCCTGGCCACCAATACAGTGCCTTAAGGTCGTGAGTCATCTTGGTCGACCCTGGGTGAACTGAGTATGGGGTAGTGTGTGCCTCTTCTAAAATATTCAACTTAATCCCATGGTCATTCGGCACGCATACCCGTCCCTTATATCTCAAGAACCCATGTCTTGATATAGATTAATTTATTCCCTTTCCTTCTTTGACTACAGCCATATGTGTTACTTATGTGTCATCATGCCCTTGCCTGATCCGTATATCTTCTGATAGATTTGATTGGATGGACAAGTTAGCCAGTTTACCAATAACTACTTGTATTCCGGCATTGATCAACTCTTGTTGTAACGACTTTTCTATTCCGGGTAATGCTGCTAGATTTCCATAACTTTTCTGGCTTAGCGTATATGCAACTACGTTTGCTTTCCCTGGGTGGTATAGGATTTCACAGTCATAATCTTTTACTAATTCTATCTACCTGCGCTGCCTCATATTGTGCTCCTTTTGTGTGAGAAATACTTTAAGCTCTTGTGGTCCGTATAAATCTCACACTGTTCTCCATAAATATAGCGGCGCCAGATTTTCAATGCAAAGACCACCGCTGCCAACTCCATATCGTGCGTTGGATAGCATTGATCGTATTCCTTTAGCTGCCTTGAGGCGTAGGCTATCACTTTGTCATTTTGCATCAGCACACAACCCAAACCTTGCTTCGACGCATCACAGTATACTATAAACTTGTCGTTGGGTGTCGGTACACAAAGTACTGGTGCTAAGCATAGCTTATCCTTGAGGAACTAGAAGTTCTCTTCACATCTATTCGTCCAGTTGAACTTTTGCTGTTTCCAGGTCAGGTTGGTAAGCGGAGTGGCTATCTTAGAAAAGCCTTCTACAAATCTCTGATAATAGCCTGCTAGCCCGAGAAAACTTCTAACCTCTGATGCATTCTTAGGTCTTGGCCAATCCTTCACAACCTCTACCTTAGCTGGATCTACATCAACTCCGACTTTGGATACTATGTGGCTGAGGAATGCTACTTGCAAAAGCCAAAATTTTCACTTCTTGAACTTGGCATAAAGTTGATGCTCCTTTAGTCGCAACATGGTCAATCTTAAATGTTCCTCGTGCTCGACTTCGTCCTTGGAGTACACCAAAATATCGTCAATGAACACTATGATGAATTTATAAAAATATTTCTTGAAGACTCGATTCATTAAGTCCATAAATGTTGATGGAGCATTGGTAAGACCCAAAGACATAACTAGAAACTCATAATTAGAAAACTCATAAGTCAATGAACACTATGATGAATTTCTAAAAGCTATCTTTGGAATATCTTCTTCCCGTACCTTGAGCTGGTGATACCCAAACCGTAGATCAATATTAGAAAACACGGTCGCTCCTTGGAGTTGATCAAACAAGTCGTCGATCTGGGGTAGCAAGTACTTATTCTTAATTGTCACCTTATTCAGCTCGTGGTAATCTATACACATCTGCATGCTTCCATCTTCTTCAAAAATAGAACTGGTGCTCCCCATGGCGAATGGCTTGGTCTGATGAAACCCAAGTCTAAGAGTTCTTGCAACTGCATATTTAACTCCTTGAGTTTGGTTGGTGCCATTTTGTATGGCGCCTTTGAGATAGGCTCAGTTCTCGGTACTAGTTCGATTGTGAAGTCAATTTCCCGAGTAGGCGGTAACCCTGGTAAGTCATCAAGAAATATCTCTGGAAATTCCTTTATAATGCAGACGTCTCCAACCTTTAGTGGTGTTTCTTTTGCCACATCCATGACGCTTGCTAAGAATGTGTGACATCCTTTCTCTATCATCTTCTGAGCTTTGAGAGATGAGATAAGAGGTGTTCGTAGTCCGGAAACCTTTCCCATAAAACATAGTCTCTGACTGTCACGTGTTTCGAACATCACTTTCTTGCATTTATAGTCGATGGTTATGCCATGCCTTGCTAGCCAATCCATTCCCAGTATTACATCGATGTCTTTGATTTCTAGTTCTATCAGGTCTCCTTCTAGTTCTATGTCCTCGATTTTGATCAGTACACCTCGTACTATTCGTGATGATAGGACTACTTCGCCCAAAGGCAATTCTGTCACAAACCTAGTTCTAAATATTTCACAAGGTTTGTCTAATTTCTCTATCATTCCTAACGAGATATACGAGTGTGTTACTCCCGAATCAAACATTACTGAACATATTTTATGGAGGATAGGAATCTGACCTGTGACCACTTTGTTACTATCTTCGGCTTCTCCCTGGGTCAAGTTAAAGACTCTGGCTAGAACCATCTTATTGTCCCTCTTTTCTTCTTGCTTGAGATGTCGACATTCCCTCTTCTGATAACCTTCTTGGCCACAATTGTAATAGCCCTTGGTGTTTGCACGACACTCACCAAGATGTTTCTTTTGGCATTTGGAGCACTGCGGGTATTCTACATAACCCAACCTATTGCTTCCATTACTTGTCCGTGCTCTTTTGTCACCATCGGCCTACTTACTATCAGGATGCCTTCTCTTCTGCCCATTATTGTTGTTATTCTGATGGTTGTTGTTGTGGTTTCGACCATTTTGCATCTGATTCTGCTACTTAGGTTCAGACTTGCTGACCTCCTCCTTACTAACATTTGCCTGAAGCCTTTCCACTTCTATAGTCATTTCTAAAGCATCGGCGTAAGAAGTGGTTCCAGGATTTTCTATCTTGACTCCTAGCTCAATCTTGGGTCTGAGTCCCCTGGTGAACTTGGTGACCCTCAAGAAATCAGTTGGGACCAACTCTGGCGCGAGCTTGGCTAGTCGATCGAACTGTCAAGCATACTCTACTACCGTCCGATTGCCTTGCTTGAGACTGGAGAATTCTTCCACCCTCGTGGAGATGACTGCCGAGTTGTAATACTTCTTGTGAAATAGTTCCACAAATCTAGTCCATGTCATGGTGGTGATGTCGTGAGTCTGCTGTACTAAATCCCACCAAATTCTAGCATCCTTCTTCAGAAAAGACGTAATACAGGATATGCGATCCGTGTTGCCGAGGTTCATGTGTGCAAGTAACGTCTCTACATTCCTGAGCCATTCTTCCACCTCGAATGGGTCAGTTGTCCCTTCAAAGTTTGGAGTGTGTTGCTTACAAAACCGCTCATAGACTGGCTGTATGTACTAAGCTGGGTAAGGTGCATAGTTCAACCTACTTGCTGGGGTGCCTGAACCGCTGGCTGAGGTTGCGGTTGGGGCTGAGGCTTGGGCTAAGTCTGAGGTTGCGACTGAGTCTGTTATCGTTGTTGCAGCTGCAATTCTTCTACTTGTTGCCGTAGCCGGACAATTTCAGTGATGTTGTCAACCGAAGGCAGTGCACTTCTGTTAGCAGCAGCATTGGTAGCACGCGTTCCCCTTCTTCGGACTGGAGGGGCTTCGTTAGTCTCGTTGGTGGAGCTGGAGGCATTGCCGGCTGTGCGTGCAGACCTTCTGAGCGACATCTTCAGCAAAGTTCTAACAGTCGAGAAAAACATGTTAGAACTTACCCTTATAGGCTCTAAGGCAAAACTTAGTCTAAGCAAATATAACTCGGACCTATCAGTTATGATTTCTTATGAAAAATTATGTAAACCTTCTTTATAATTAGGGTGTGTTTCTATACTTAGAAAATTTAGCCATCTTTATTATTTTCTAAGTATGTTTCTAATTATCCTATAGGACTTAATTCTCAGGCTCGAAACTTGTCTCTGTTACAATGTTAACCATATTGAGGGAGGGCTGGGATCAGTAAAATCGTTCCCACTACAATGGCCCCCTAAACTCTCAATATAGAACTCGGTCCATTGATTTGTATCCACCCTTACGGAACTTAGTCAATATTTATTTATTCCAAATTTATTATGATTGTAGAAAAAAATCAAACTCATACATGTCATTCAAAAATAACAACTTTATTCATTCGGAAAAAGGTTTTCACTAAGTACAATCATAAATGCAAAAATAAATACACTAAAATAACTAGAGTAAATCTAAAAAATAGGATCTTCTACATCTGACCCTTCATCATGCATATCATCATCTATTTCTTCATAATCATCATTATCTTGAGCCTTAAAACTATCTCGAGGAAGATTCATGAAGATGCTATGCTTTTGTTCATTAGTGAATTGAAATTCAAACTTAGAGGTGAACCTAAGTATGAGAAAATAATATCTCATAGCTACCGGTAAATCATCTTCATCATCTATTGTCTCCCATAATTCTTCTAATGTTGAAATTATAGAAGGAAAATCCTTGAAAAGCCTAATTACTAGGATATATTGTTCCATAGCTCTCATCATAATTTGCTTAGTAGTTTGAAGGTGGACTATCTCTTTGTGAAATAAAATCAATCTCTCAGTGATTCTTTCTAGCACTCCTATTGTATTCCTTGGTTCTCTAATCCTTTTCAATGCTTAATGGATCAGATATCATGATAAGTCAAGGCTCCATCCATTCTTAACTGAAAACATAACGACTAAAACATTAGCGATTAACATAAACATAATAATCATAACATAAACACTTACATTGGCAGTTAGAACCATAGCTTGTGCGTGTGTATCAAGGAGAACTTCCTGCATATGAACTGTGGGCTCTGATACCAACTGTAATACCCCGACTAATTCTAGACCTCAGACCATTAAAAACTACTAGACATAGCTACTATTTCGAGAAACATACAAAAGAAATAACATAACTTTATTTAAAACCCAAAATATTGTACGAAATACAAAATAAAGTATGGGTACCCATTGTTTAGTACATAAAACATAGCAACATAACCTTAATCAATTTTTTAAATACTAAGTGCGGAAATACATAAAAACATAAATAAAAAAGACTTAAAAACAATGTCATCCTCGATCATCCAGCAGTCCATTCAATCCATCCATCCTCAATACACATACAAAGCTACCACGAATCCATCCCGCCTTCCAAGTTAATTTTCCTGCACCATCTAAAAAAGAGGAATGAGCTTAATGCCCAGCAAGGAAAATATACTAAAACCATATAACATAAATCATAATATCATGTCGTAAAACATATACTATAAAACATATATCATATAGGACTACAATATTAATGGCCATTAACTCATTAACGTGGTATGTTATAAAACCATCTAGGTCCTCAGTCTACTAATCGAGGTAGGTTAGATCACAACTATAGTATATGAAAACCCATATAGGTCCTCTCTCTACTGATCGAGGTAGGGTAAATCATAACTCTAAACCACAAAAATGATAAAAATTCTTGGCGCTTGCTATCTAAGCAAGTCATATGACCAAGCAACTACAAAACATAAATCATATCACATATCATATCATAGCATAAAACATATCATAACATAAACATATAAACACATATAATCTAACCTATTTTCCTTACCAAAAAATTGAGATATGGAGACAAGAACGGGATTGGAACACTCCAAGAACCAACAGTAAAAACCATGAGTTTCTAAAAAAAAGAGATGAAAAAGAGAACTAAACCATCAAAGTTGAAACTTGCTGAAACTGGTTGGTGCTTTGCCGGGTCTAGGAAAAGCAAATTCTCAATTAGCTGGTTTTTTTTTAGCACATGAGGGGTAGATCAAGAAGCAAGTCTGACACTCATATTGGAAACCTTAAGTTTCAAAGAACTTAAACACCTAACCAAGAATCATAACAAAGAGTTAGGATCTAAAAGAAAACTAAAGAACTATGAAGAACTGAACTTGAGGATAAGAATACCTTGGATGAACTATGACTTTGATCTACACCTCGATACTGAAATAACACTGTATCTTACTTCCCAAGTGTTTAGAAATGCTTAGATTGGAAAAGCTTTTAACCCAAAACCCAAGTGTTTTCTCTCTATAGTAAACATAGCAGCTTGGATGCTCTGAATATGAGTGAAATGGATGAGTGCTAGGTCCTATTTATAGAACTCAAGGAGTGAAACTAACCCCTTTTAAAATGAATATAAATTGAAAAAGATTTGAATTTTTGTTCAATAGATGCTCAGAACTCGATCAAATCGTTCAAGAGCAAGTCCAAGTGGTTAAGGTTGTTTTTAAATTTAAATCCTCAAGTTTCAAAAATGTCTCCTAGAGGCGATATATCGCCTACCCTGGGCGATATATCACCTAGACCTATACCCCGTGCCTTCAGGCTTTCGTTCATGCGAATTCAACGTGTTTTCCGTATCTCCCGTAGGCGATATATCGGCCCCTATAGCTGCGATATATCGGCATACGTTGATATATCAAACACGTATTTGCACTCTTTCAGCATATTTGAAAATGATTAAACAACTTTGACTGAGTAAAATGTGATCCTAACAGCTGCTGGAAGGTTATAGAGCTTCTAGATCTTTCTTCTATTAAATTATTCATCCAAAATGCTTAAATCCTTAATAAACATGCTTGTGACAAGTGTCACGCTCTTAATAATTCTATCAAAACCTTAGGTTATAATAAATAATATTTCTAGGACCAGCTATATTAATCAAACCTTATGCTATAATTAATATTTCTAAACTATAGGTTAAACTTGTAAAATCCATAACTGTTGCTACGAGTTTCCAACTATGTCCCGGCTTGAACCAAAATCCACGGAAACTAACATACTACAAGCTACTACTAGCTACTACTACTACTATCTAGCTAAGTAAAATTCTGAGACACTACACGTTTTTTGGTGTTTCAAAATGCTAAAATCAAGTACTCTTCCTAAATAATGTAATTATGAAAGTTCTAATCGAAAATTTGACAAATAACCTAGTTTTTGGCTCGTTGGAAGGCACTGCAACAACACCATCTTGGCAGCAAACAATTTTGAACATCTATGTTGGAAAATTTATTACTCCTAAACTATAGTGAATTTTTTAAAACTGTTTCATGGACTTAATATTACATATGTCCATAACATTCAGTAAAACTTTCAGCCAAAAATAATAATTTTTACTTACTCTAATTATTGTTCAAAGTTTTAAGGTGGGAACTGCTAAATCCTAATACAGCTTGCACTAGATTCCCAAAAAGATCATAACTTGAGTTATATAAAATGTTTTTCAATGGTTCAAGATGTTAAAATTATGTAATCTTTCAAAATAATGTATTTCAAAAATATCATTGAATAATTAGGTCGTTTAGGTATGATTTGGCCCTTTGGAAGCCACTATAAAATTTTGGCAGCAAGCATGCATCAACAAATCCTATGGAACTTTGGATTCCAAGCTACCAAACACCACATAAAATACATGCATGCATCATCAGCCATCTAAATAACCTTATTACAACCCAAATCATTAATTTAACTCCAATAACAACAATCAAATTCAGATTTGCTAAAGCCTTTAAAAAATTATGGTAGGAATCGAGATTTTTACCTCTTTATGTTCAAACCTTTTGGGGTCGTTGAACTCTTAGGGTTTTGGACCACTTCTCAACACTTCACACACTTAAATCCCTTCCCATAAACACTAAGAATCATATTATAGATCTAGAAAAAGAAAAGGAGAGGGATGCTTCAAAAGAGTTTTCTCTAGGGTTTTCTCTTTCAAAATTTCCTTCTAAGCTTGCATGCATGTAGATGATGGTGCTCGCACTTGCATCAACCACACCTAGGTTTGAAATGATGGTTGTGGTGAGTGTTAAACCAACATGCATAGAGTTTTAGAACCCTTAAAGGTTCAGTCAATATAGGAAGAAGAATGAAAATAAAGATGGTAAGAAGAACAAGAGAACTTGCCCCTTTTTCTTAACTTTGGTTCAAGCGTTTTGTAAAATCTTCAATGGAGCTTCTTCAATGGTGCTCTAATTTCTAGAGAGAGAAGAGAGCTTTGAGAAAGAAGAGAGCTTTGAGAGAGATGAGTGTGTGCTGAAAATAAAATCAAATAGAGTAAGAGAGAGGGAGGGTTCAGTTGGGGTCTTCGGGTGGTGAGGTTGAGTGTTGAGTTAGCTTAGTTTTCTTTTAAATAAGAAAAGATTATAACATACGAAAATAATGATTGCTATTTTTCTTGAAATTCTATTGGGCAAGTTTTTCTCACTTAAGCACTCTACATAACCTACCACACATGCCTCAAAGTGCCCTTAATTTAAATTTTATTAATCCTCAAATAAGTGTGAGCATAGGGTCAAAAAGGCATTTAGCATAGTCTATAATTTTGATTAATTTTTCTTAGTGAGAAAAATCAATTTAAATAAAATGTGGCATCACCAAACTTATCATATTTTATTATTAAAATAACCTATATTTTTTTAAGTTTATGCTCAAACTTAGTTTTGCCATAATTATTCTATCAAGAATATTTTATCAGAGAGTTTTACCCGATTAGGGTTTTTGACCCGTCCTTGACCAAAGGTCTTGGTTTCTAAAAGATACCGCACTTATCACAATATGGATAGCATTCAAACATCACGAACTTCTTGTAACATAAAATGTTCCCCTGAAATAATACATAATACATGGAATTAAAATACCCGAACTAGGGTTTACCCAATGCCCTAAATGCAGGGCGTTACATAAATTTTTAATTAAGTGGCCCAAATTCAAAATGGACCTAAATGACATAATGGGTTTTAATTAGCTAAGTTCAATATTTTTAAAAAGATTGTTTAAAAATTATTGAAGTCATTTATAATTCAAATTAGGCTTGATGGCATAAAAATAATAGAAGACCCAAAAGATGGAGATGGAGATTCTACATGAAGCCTTGGTTTTATTTTTATTTTATTTTGTAATTTATTGCAGTTGTTGTAATTTTTTTCTAGAAATACCAAAAGACCCGGCTCACATTTATTTACTTATTTATTGTATTTATTAATTTAAATGTTTGAATGTATTAAATGTTCGTAATAACATTATCATCCATTATAACATGTCATACATATTACCCACACAATATCAAATTAAAACATGCATCTCATATAGAGTACAAACATGTTTTAATTAGGAAGGCCCTATTTGACTATATGCATTTAATGAATCATGTAATCAATCTAGATTAATCTAGAAAAAAACATTAAATTGCTTTTAAGTGTTAATTTCAAGACCTATTTGATAATTAATTTTATTAGATATGCAAATGATATTCTTAATAATTAGAGCATTTATTTACTAGATAGTTTAAGGGCCTATTTAGTAGTATGATTAAATTTTGTGTAATAATCAAATGCTTGATGAGATTAGTAATTATTAGAATATCATTTGGTAAATTAATTTGAATAATTGGATTAATTAAAAAGCATAGGATGTTTTGAGAAAACACATATTCTCAAATAGTGAGTGGGAGTAGGAGGCATAACAATAACTCCTATGGTCTCCATTATTAGTTAACACCAATGTTTCATGGAATGGGCCCTGAGGTGCCTTTGTTTGCGTCCCCCTAAGGAAGGTATATGATTGTGTTATTATTGAAGGTTAATTTCTTTATAAGAATAGGATTGAATGATGTATTTAAAGTTTGACTGACCCTAAGACACACTCTTGAGTTAAGTCATTAATCTAAAATAATGGGTTAAACTCTCAAAGTTTAACCAGGCTTTCAAGCGAACTAGTTAATCTTGACCAAACTAGCGGTTGTTCGTAAGTCCAAAAAGAAAATAGTTGATTTTCAGTTTTCACTTATGGAATTGAGAATTGTCTCAAAATTAATTTGAGATTAGTCTGACCTACCTATGGTTGGTCCATTAAATGTAAAATTAATTTATCGTAGATTTAGTCAGAATTGTTTTTATGTGTTATTTAAATTTGTTGCATTCATGCTTCATATTTACTATTCCAAAAACTTAATGATATTCATAATATGTGCTAAATTCATTTTGTGATATTATTTATTTATTTCAGCAATGATGAATAACTCTAACCCTGTTAATGTTTTACTTGTAAATGAAAAACTCACTATTGATAATTTTATGAAATGGAAATCAAACACGAACATTGTGTTGATTTGTGAGAACCACAAATTTGTCTTTACTGAGGAATGTCCTGAGGTCCCTGCTACCACTACTCCCAAAACTGCAAAGGAGAAGTATGATGCTTGGATTTTATCCAACAACAAGGCTAACTGCTACATGCTTGCTAGTATGAGTGATGTACTCAGAAAGAAGCATGAAGATATGGAGACTGCATATGAAATATGGGAGTCTCTTCAAGCCATGTTTGGACAGTAGTCCGATCAATGCAAACATGAGGATACTAGAGGCTATATGAACTTGAGAATGAAGAAAGGAATTTCTGTTAGAGAATATGTTCTAAATATGATCAAGACAATGCGTTGACAGTGAGAACTTGTCAATGATATAAGGTCAGAAAACTCGAAGTGTATTATGAAAACTAAGTAGATAGAACTTATGAAAAGCTTGTAGAAAGAAAAGGGAGAAAAGAGTTTGTGTATTGCTCAATTTCTTCTGTGTAAAAGAAATTTCCCAACCCCTTAGTTTGAGGGTTGGAGGTCTATTTATAGCTGGGTCCTAATGGCCCCTGATAAATGGTGGTCCCAAGGGACAAGAACGTCCACAAGCACGTTGTCAGGGCAGTGATGCAAGGCGTAGTGGTGTCCGCTCTAGAACATGGTCTGGCATGCTTCGGTAGTGCCTCCACTCTTCGTACAACTTCGTGCCACCACTACATGTTAGATACGGATGTCAAGGTCAAACATCTATCCTCCTCAGTGTCATACACCCCGTATTCACACATGTACCTCGCACTTGATGGTCCTTCTTACCTTTCCAACATAAATCTTTTCCCTAAACGTCTTCATATTTTACTAAGTGTTAAGTAACTTATGGATTTCTTAATGGAGATAGCATTGGTCTCCTTGTTGTGTGGAAGGGTGTCAAGCCTTGCATAACAAGACTCCTATTTGCAATGGCATACTTCTAGGCTTGGTGTAGGGCTTGGAGACGGGCATGCGTGAGGCTTGGAGATGTGTGAGGCTTTCGAGGTGGGCATTGCTATACGAGGCCCTCGGCACCTCAGTGGGTAAGAAAGCGAGACGAGCATAGCTTAGCGAGGCCCATGGGTCTCGAGGCTTCAGGTGGGCAGCTTTGAAAAAGGGCATGCGCGCGCTTGGTTATTCATGTGGCTTAAGGAATGGGCCTTGCTATGTGAGGCCATTGGCGCCTCAGCGGGTGCATACGAGAGATAGGCCCCGCATAGTGAGGCCCCTGAGTTTCAAGGGTTCACGCGGGCAGCTTTGTGGAAAGCGCATTCGTGAGGCTTAAGGAATAGGCCTCACTATGCGAGGCCCTTAGCGCCTCGGCAAGTGCGTACATGAGATGGACATCACATTGTGAGGTCCTTGGGTCTCGGGAGTTCACGCGAGCAGCTTCGAGGAAGAGCCTCGGATAGTGTGGCCCTTGTATCTAGGCACTTAGTCGCTCGAGGATACCCTTCTTAGAATCCCGCCTGAGAGACCTTCCTATCTTGAGGTCTAACTTAGTGGCTTGGCACGTGGTGATTGAGGGGACAATTACCCATATTCACACAATGCATGATGCAAAAGTTCATGGAGAAACTGTAGCGACCCAAATTTGCTAATAAGACTTTGGGTCTTGATTAGCATGCCTGGAGGGCAATAAATTGTTTATTATGATAATATATGTGTAATATATTATTATGTTATTAGAAATGCATGGTTAGGTGAAATAAATATACATGTGGGCCCCATTTGGTAGTTAGGGGCAAATTTGTAATTTTAGCCCGTTGAGGGCATAAATGTAATATATGTGATATTTTTGATATAAGGGTGATATATTTGTGATGCACGTTCCGAGACGGTCCTAGAGAGCTATTCCGCTTAAAGTCACAACGGGATTTAATACCCGGCTCGGGAGGAGCCTAGGGGTATTTCAGGAATGTTATAAATTTAGTTGGGGACTTTTAATTAATGGTTAATGGTACTTTAGTAGCTTGGGTAACCATAGGTAACCATTAAGGATAGTTACTCTAGGTGAGAAAATGGTATGTTTGTAAGAAGATAGGAAAGGTCTAAATTGCCTTGAGGATTAGTTAGAATATGGGTTAGATGGAAGGACAAATGGGTCTTTTGGCTGGGATCTAGATAACTATGGCTGAGTGGGAAAGCTATTCACGTTTTCTACACTAAGACAAATTTATCTCTTGGTGAAAGTTAAGGAAACATTAAGAAACAAGAAGGAAAGGAAGGAAGGGCAAATCTCTTGGAATCAAGAAAGGGGTGTAGGGCTGAGATTAGATAAATTGAATTCAAGCTTTAGCTCAAGGGTGTGTTAATCACAGAGGTAAGAAATTCATCCATGGTTTTTCTTTAAAGTTTAAGCTTGTTTTGAGGATTTGAGAATGAGGGTTGAAGCTGAATTTGCAGCTTGTTGTTTGTGAGAATTCAGCTGGGAATCAAAGAGATTTAGCTTGGAGTTGGAGTAGGAAGAAGCTCATGGTCGAATTCCATATTGAGGTATGAATTCCATGCATATTTGAAAGTTATTTCTGATTTAGTTTAAGAACTCTGAAGGCTGGTTTAAACTTTTCAAGGGCTGGCTTAAGTTTCGAGAATTTTGAACCGCTATGTGATTCTTGAGTTTGATTGTGCATCTAGGTCTGTTGCTGATGTTTATAAGTTGTTAGATGGCTTATTTGGGGTTATGAATTGAATTTGGGACTTAGGTAAGTCTTGGTAATGATTTGGGAGTGTTTTGGCTCAGGGAAAATGCAAGGGAAAACCCAGAATTTTGGGTTCGCGTAGGGGCGTCGCAGCCCTGTTCTTTTGTGTCGCGGCGCTAGGATGCATCAGTGCACGGGGGCCCTTCTTGGCGCCGCGGCCCTCATAGGGTGGCGCCGCGACGCTAGGCCATTTGTGGGCAGGGGGAAATTTCAGTTTTTAGGCTTTTGCCCAGGGGGTTCGGGGGACGCTTCCTCCACCTTGTGTGGGGATCCGGGAGGTCCCGAGAGCTCGGGATTGGTTCCAGAGGATGTTTTTGAATTGATTAGTAATGGGAGTGTTATCTATGTGTTGTGACTAGGTTCTCGGCGAGGCTCGGATTAGAGGATCGTGCTCAAGGGTTCAGTGCTCAAGAAGCTCGGGACACAAGTAAGGATTTTGTTGTTCCCATAGAGCAGGGCGAGGCCCCATAGTTTTGTTGCAGGGCATGACCCTATATGATTATGTGTTGGGTGTAGCCCATTGATTGTGTTAGTATATGTTTAGGTAATGTTTTAATTATGCTTTGTATGCATATATGTGAGTGATCGGCGAAGGCCGAGAACGACAAAGGGCCTGGAGCAGCGTTTAGCATACGGAGTGCGAGTTGCCAGGGTAAGACCCTAAAGGATACCTAGGATATCCATATGGTGTAGACCGCAACCCAGGGCCTGGTAAAGCGCATGGGATGGCTTGGTCGTATGTGTTTAGCTTGTTGGCAAATTGGTTATATGGTAAGTGGTTCATATGCATATGTTATCTGTTTATGTGGAGTTTTCTTGCTGGGCTTCGGCTCACGGGTGCTCTGTGGTGCAGGTAAGGGCAAGGAGAAAGTCAACCGACCATGAGTATGGAGAGTGTGACACGACGCGTACATCTTTGGCCACGGCCAGGGGTATTTTTGGAAGTTGTTTGTAAAGGACTCTATTTTTTCGTTTAGTCGACTTTAAATATATTTTAAGTTGTAAATATTTATAAACAGTATTTTGGGATCCCAAATGTTAAACATTTTATGATTTTCAGTAAATGGAATTATTTTCAAAGTTGAAGATTCTATTTATGGTTTGATTACATGTTTGCCTTAAGACCTCGATTAGCGAGTTTAAAAGCACGTTTAAAACTCACTTAGTAATGGCTCTAAGGAAGTTGGGCATTACAACTTGGTATCAGAGCGAGCCAAGGTTTCTTGGTTCTGGAGATTGACCGAACATGTACGCTCGCTGTCAGTGACAAGCTCGACTCAGGGTTGGTTGGTATTGTTGATTAATATGCTTGAATGCCCTGTTTGTCTGCTTGTTTCATATAGAGCATGATGAATGAGTTAACATTTGCATGATGCCAGGGCATTTCCCGTTGTGTGTTATATGATATTTGTATGTTATCTAGATTGTTGTTTATGGTTGGTTGTTGTGATTGGGAGGTTGTATTGGATTTTGTTATCATGCCTGATGAGCGGCGTCGTTGGTTGCAGGCATATAGTTGTGATGCCTCGACAATCATCTAGACTCCGCGGCAGTCGGGCTGAGGATGACAATCAGGGTCAGGACCCTCCACCTGCCCCACAGAATTGGTAAGAGATGTTTGCTAAAATGGAAGCAAGGTTGTAGAGAACAGAGGAAGAACTTCGTCAGTTGAGGAAGCAGGCCCCTCCACAGGTCACTGGGCTGCCAATTCAGCAGGGTGCGGCGCCAGTGCCGGTTCAGCTTGTGGTAGAGAACAGGTGGGAACCTCTGTATGAGAGGTTCAGGAAGCAGCATCCTCCCACCTTTGAGGGTGGACCAGACCCACTGCGGGCAGAGCAGTGGATGAATATGGTTTCCTCTATCCTGGATTTCATGAGGGTTGAGGGAAACGAGAGAGTTGCCTGTGCCAGTTATATGTTTAGACAGGATGTCCGCATCTGGTGGGATGTTGTGGTTCAGAGAAAGAATGTGGTAGTCATGACCTGGGAAGAATTCAAGAATATCTTTAACGAGAAATATTACAGTGTAGCAGTCCGAGCTGCAAAGGTTGACGAGTTCATCAACCTGACTCAGAACCGGTTGACCGTGATAGAGTATGCTCTGAAATTTGATCGATTGGCGAAGTTTGTGCCAGATTTAGTGCCGACGGATGCAGCAAGGAGAGACATATTTGTACGGGGACTGAATGTTATGGTTGCCCATGATGTGAAGATCACCTTGGATCCAGGGACTACTACCTATGCTCAGGTTGTGGACAAGGCCCTTACAGCTGAGGGGGCTGAGGACTAGATCTGGAGAGAGGGAGCGCTGTTAGGTGTAATGCTAGGAGGACAGTGCCTCCTTTTGTTGGATCCAATCGGGGTAGTGGCCCCAGTGAGCAGAAGAGGAAGGCCCCAGATTCCTTTGTTCCTCCCAGTTCTGATAGGAGGGCACGGAGTGCTTTTAGTGGCTGACAGGGCGGAAGTGACAACTGGAGGAGTTTCCCAGTGTGTCCATGGTGCAGACGGCGACATCAGGGTGAGTTCAGGATCAAGGCCTACTTTGTCTGTGGGAGTGCCAATCATTTGAAGAAGGACTACCCACAAGTCAGGAAGGAGGAGCCGAAGCAAGGGGCAATCTCGCTCCTTCCAGAGTGTTTACCTTGACTCAGACTGAGGCAGAAGCTAGCCCCTCAGTTGTGGCAGGTCAGATTTCTAGTTCTGGGTCTTTGTATACTGCATTGTTTCATTTGGGAGCTACCCACTCATTTGTGTCTGCTAGGGTGATAGATCAGCTGTGTAGACCTAGTGTTGTGTATGCTAGAGGTTTTCAGACTTTGTTGCCAACTAGGGAACTGGTAGTCTCTAGGAGATGGATTAGAGCTTTACCAGTAGAGATAGATGGTAAGGAATTGTCTGTTGATCTGATTGAGCTTGCGATGGATGACTTCGATATGATCTTAGGAATGGATTGGTAAGAAAAATATGGGGCAATGATTGACTACAAGCGCAAGACCATGACTTTTAAACCAGAAGGGGAGGTACCCTTTGTATTCGTGGGGATGTCTAGTGGATCGCGAATACCTACTATTTCTGCATTGAAGGCTAGAGACCTGATACAGGAAGGTTGCATAGGATTCCTAGCAAATGTTGTGGACATCTCTAGGGTAGATTCGATTGGACTAGGTGAGACTAGGTTGGTGTGTGAATTTCTAGACTCATTTCCAGCAGATCTGCCAGGCTTGCCGCCGCAGCGGGAGATTGACTTTGTTAGTGAGTTAGCGCCAGGGGTGGAGCAAGTATCTAGGACGCCTTACAGAATGGCTCCAGCAGAGTTAAAGGAGCTAAAGATTCAGTTGCAAGAATGACTTGATTTGGGGTTCATCAGACCGAGTTTCTCACCATATGGTGCTCCAGTGTTGTTTGTTAAGAAGAAGGATGGATCTCTTAGGATGTGCATTGACTACAGCGAGTTGAACAAGCTGACTATTAAAAATAAGTATCCACTGCCTAGGATCGATGATTTATTCGATCAGTTACAGGGGAGTACGGTGTTTTCTTAGAATGATCTCCGGTCAGGTTACCGTCAGTTAAGGATTAAAGAGGAGGACATACCAAAGACCACTTTCCGAAGGAGGTATGGACATTATGAATTCCTGGTTATGTCCTTTGGTTTAACCAATGCTCCAGCAACGTTTATGGATATGATGAAGAGGATTTTCAAGGATTATTTGGATAAGTTCGTGATTGTATTCATCGACGACATCTTGGTATACTCTCAGTCAGAGACAGAGCACGAGCAGCATCTGCGGTTGGTTTTACAGCGATTAAGGGAGCATAAGTTATATGCTAAGTTTAGCAAGTGTGAGTTTTGGCTACCGCAAATCATGGGATTCTGGTTGATCCAAGTAAGATTGAGGCAGTTAGAGATTGGCCTAGACTGAGCAGTATTAGATGATTATGTGATTAGAAATGCATGGTTAGGTGAAATAAATGTACATGTGGGCCCCATTTGGTAGTTAGGGGAAAATTTGTAATTTTAGCCCGTTGAGGGCATAAATGTAATATATGTGATATTTTTGATATAATGGTGATATATTTGTGATGCACGTTCCGAGACAGTCCTAGAGAGCTATTCCGCTTAAAGTCACAACGGGATTTAATACCCGGCTCGGGAGGAGCCTAGGGGTATTTCGGGAATATTATAAATTTAGTTGGGGACTTTTAATTAATGGTTAATGGTACTTTAGTAGCTTGGGTAACCATAGGTAACCATTGAGGATAGTTACTCTAGGTGAGAAAATGGTATGTTCGTAAGAAGATAGGAAAGGTCTAAGTTGCCTTGAGGATTAGTTAGAATATGGGTTAGATGGAAGGGCAAATGGGTCTTTTGGCTGGGATCTAGATAACTATGGCTGAGTGGGAAAGCTATTCACGTTTTCTACACCAAGACAAATTCATCTTGTAACGACCCCAAATTCGCTAATGAGGCTTAAGGGCCTTAATTAGTGTGTCAGGAGGGCATTACTGGATTAATGTGATTTAAATGTGTAATTATATGTTAAGTAATGTTTTCATGATAATATTATATATATGTGATAAATGTGAGAACCACATTATTATGTGGGTAGGTTTGCAGGGCACGACTCGAGGCGATCCTAGAGCTAGATAGCGGAAAAGAAAGTCACAACGAGACTTAAAATATGACTTTGGACAAGTCAGGGGTACTTTAGACAATCGGGTCATGAAAATAAATATATGGAAATATATTTGAGGTTAGAATGTCTAGGCGGGAGTATTGGGGGATTTTACCGTTTTGGCCTCGGGGTCGGTTCCGACACCCCAAGCCCTGGGATTAACTTAAGGAGAAGGACAAAAGTTAGGAAGCTTTTAGAAAAGTATTAAACCGACTTTATTTTCTACTCAGTTGGTTACTCTCTCTCTCTCTCTCACTCTCAAGGGAAACAAGGGAAGAAACACTCAGAGGAAAATTGGGAAATTAGAGCCGAAGAATTGCTGGAAATTTAGAGGAATTCAGGAGCAACTTAGAGGATTAGCTCAGTAGACAATCAAGGATTAAACCAGGGCTAAGGTAAGCATGAATTTCTTTCTTTCTGTGGTTAGAACTTGAGTTTCAGCTGGGTTATTGAGGTGTGTTCAATTGATGGTTAGGGTGGATTTGAGCTTGGAAAATCCTTGGAATCAGCTGGGTTTTGGCTAGAGGAAGGGTTCTATCAAGAAGGTAAGTTTTACTCCATGAGTTAACGATTTGAATTTGAGTTTTGACTGGTTAAAATTAGGTGTTTATGTTCTTAGAGTTTTAAGAATTGAAAGTGAGATATCTATGGGTTTTTTAGCTGAATTTCGGTTGAATCGTGTAGCATAAGTTGTTTAATAAGTTGTGGTAATGTTGGGTGTTGAGTTGGGGAGCTTTGGGATGGTTTAAGGTGAGGTTTCAAGCTTAGAAATGCTGGGAAATCTGGGTTCGAAGGGAAGGGCCGCGACTCTGTTCTAGAGCGTTGCGGCCCTAGGTTGAAGAAAAGCCAAGGAGGCTCGGCCAAGGGTGGGCGCCGCGGCGCCCAAAGCAAGGGCCACGACGCATGTCTTTGTCCAGGATGGACTTGGTTCTGTTTTGAGGCTAGGGCCGTGGCTAAGCTTCAAGGGCCGCAGCTCTTAGTTGTGCACATGAACTTTTGAGGATTTCAGGCATGGGAATGTGGTCTAGTATGCTCGGGGTTGGTTTCACCACCGTGCTTGGTGGAATTCAGATTCCTGGGAGTTAGTTTTGTAACCAGAAACCTATACTTGAATATTAATGGAACCCTATACTTTGGTTGTGACTAGGTGATTAAAGCTTAGGCTCGGGAACGGATCGTGCTTGAGGAGTGCTGCTCATAATCAATAACTGTAAAGACTAAAGGTAAGAAAACTGCACCTGGTTGAATATATGTGACGGGACTAAGGGTTCCCTATTGTAAATGCTTGAAAAGATGGTATTATGCCATGCAAGCCATTTAGTGAACCAACGACCTAAGGGTGCCAAGGGTTTCACAAGCACACAGGGCGCGGCTCAGCCACTGGTAGCCGAGGACAGCTTATTATGCACTGAGCTCGGTTTAAGCGGGTCGGAGTCAGTGGAATAACCAGAGGGTGCGGCCTAAGTCATTAGCCCTGAATTTTATGTGATGTGAATGATATAAATGATTGATTGCATCTAGAATCTGAGATTATGTGTTGAATGTCTATTGTGAATTATTTGATGAAAGATCATGCTTGATAATTTAACTGTCTGATATCATTGATTGTGTTGTATATGATGTTTTCTTGCTTGGCTCACGGGTGCTACGTGGTGCAGGTAAAGGCAAGGGCAAGTTGGATCATCCCTGATTGGAGAGCTTAGGGAGTGGAATGTACATAGCCAGTTGCTCAGCCGCCATGGTTGAGGTTTAGGCAGGGACGCGTGACCCAAAGACTGTCTATTTTGCCTTAGTATGGCTAGTGATTACTCATGTACCTTTGGGAGTCTGTAAACTTACTTTTTAACTCTATTTTCTTTTGGGATCCCGTGTATGTAACAGTTTAACTATATATAAAATGAGTCTTTTGAGACCAAAACCTTTTTAACCCTAGCTATTATATGTTTAATGACACCTTTTTAAAATAACGACTTGATTAGCAAGTTTTGCACCTGTATAAGTACACAGCGTAGCGGTCTTGGCTATCCAGGGCGTTACAACTTGGTATCAGAGCGTCCTAGGTTTAAGGGTTCCTGAAGATAGGCTGGACATGTACATTCTCTGCTTGAGACAAGCTCAAATCAGGGTTCGGTAATGTGTATATGCGTTTATGTGCCTATGTGCCTGAGATGAGCTATGAATGTTGTTATTTACTGGATTATTAGGAAGCATGAGATACTGATAGGGCCTGGCCCTTGACTGTTGTGTGAAAATATTAGGGCATGTTTATTAACATTATTGTGCATGTAATGAATATATGGATGGTTAATTGAATATTGTGCATGGATGAATGCCTGTTTTAAAGCTATTGTGTAGTGAGATTGGAGGCGTGCTTATTAGCAGCCAGTGCATGTGGATGGATGCTTGTGATTGGTTATGTTCCATTGGTTGATCTTAGAGAAGCTTTTACCCTGTCATCATGGTCTGACTGCCGAGTCGTTATTTACAGATTGACTTGGATAGTTATGCATCCAAGAAAATCTACACGACTAGCCGGTACTAGGTCTGGGACCGAGGGTGATGACCAGGGCCAGAATCCTCCGCCAGTCCCTGAGAACTGACAGCAGTTAATGGCTGATATGCAGGCTCGATTGCAGAGTCAGGATGAGTAGATCCGTATTCTGCGACAGCAGGCTCCATCAGGGAGTGCTGCTCCTATTGTACCACCTGCAGTGGTACCAGTTGTGCAGACAGGGGAGGTTGGTAACAGGTGGAAAGCCTTTGTATGAGCGGTTCAGGAAGCAGCAACCCCCAATCTTTGAGGGGGACCGGATCCGCTGAAAGCCGAGCAATTGCAAACTATGATTACAATAATTCTGGATTTTATGAGGATAGAGGGGCATGATAGAGTGGCCTGTGCCACTTATATGTTGAGAGAGGATGCATGTATCTGGTGGGAAGTGGCATCGCATACAAAGGATGTTATCACTTTGAGTTGGGAAGGTTTCAGAGATTTGTTCAGTCAGAAGTACTACAATGTTGCTGTCAGAGCAACAAAGGTTAATGAGTTCGTGAGTCTGGTGCAGGGCAATATGACTGTTATTGAATATGTTCTAAAATTTGATAGGCTTGCGAAGTTTGCACCAGATCTTGTGCCTACTGATGCTGCTAGGCAAGATCGATTCATCAGGGGGCTTAATGCTATGATAGCCCGGGATGTCAGGATCACAACGGTACCTGGAGGAACAACTTATGCCCAGGCCGTTGAGAAGGCTCTTACCGTTGAGGAAGCGGAGAATAAGATTTAGAGGGAGAGCGTAGTGAGGCGTGAGGGCCGTAGAGTAGTGTCTCCTTATTCAGGGACAGGTAGGGGCGGAGGCCCCAGTGACTTCAAGAGAAAGGCTCCTGACACTTCGACCACTGTTGGTCCTAGTAGGAGGGGTCAGGGTGGTCAGGGTGGCGGTGAGGCATGGCGAACCTATCCAGAGTGCCCGAGGTGTAGAAGACGCCATCTGGGTGACTGTCAGGCCAAGGCGTGCTTTGTGTGTGGGGCAATAGGGCATCTCAAGAAAGACTTCCCAACGGTGAAGAAAGGTGAAGCGGGAAAGGTGGATAGCTTGACTCCAGCTCGAGTATTCACCTTGACTCAGGTAGAGGCTGAGGCTAGTCCCTCGGTAGTGACAGGTCAGCATTCTAGTGCTGGCTTTCCTTTTACAGTATTGATTGATTCTGGTGCTACACATTCTTTTGTTTCTAGTAGGGTGATTGATAGACTGTGTAGACCAAGTGAGTATCGGACTGCAGGGTTTGGGACTTTATTTCCTGCAGGGGAACTGGTAGTTTCTAAGAGATGGATTAGGGCACTGCCAGTGATAGTTGATAGTAGGGAACTTTCAGTGGATATGATTGAGTTAGATATGGAGGATTTTGATATGATCTTAGGGATGGATTGGTTGGTCAGATATGGGGCTACGATTGATTGCAGGAAGAAGATGGTTACTTTTGAGCCTGAGGGTGAGGACCCTTTTGTCTTTGTGGGTGCGGTGTCTGGACCCCGCGTACCCATGATTTCAGCATTGAGAGCCAGAGACTTGTTGCAGGGGGGATGCATAGGTTTTCTGGCTAGTGTAGTGGATACTGCTAGAGTTGTGCCAGCAGGGCCGGGAGAGACCAGGTTGGTGTGTGAGTATTTAGATGTATTCCCTGAGGATTTGCCAGGGTTACTGCCATGTAGGGAGATTCAGTTTGAGATCGAGTTAGCACCGGGGACAGAACCAGTATCTAGAACACCGTATAGAATGGCGCCAGCGGAACTGAAAGAGTTGAAGATACAGTTGCAAGAACTTCTGGATTTGGGATTCATCAGGCCTAGTTATTCTCCATGGGGTGCTCCAGTGTTGTTTGTTAAGAAGAAAGATAGAACTCTGAGGATGTGCATAGATTACAGAGAGTTGAACAAGTTGACTATCAAGAATAAGTACCCTCTACCAAGGATTGATGACTTGTTTGATCAGCTACAGGGTAAGACGGTGTTCTCAAAGATTGATCTTCGATCTGGTTATCACCAGCTGAGGATCAAAGATGAGAATATACCGAAGACGGCCTTCCGCACACGATATGGGCATTATGAGTTCCTGGTCATGTCTTTTGGTCTGACCAATGCCCCAGGAGCTTTCATGGATCTAATGAACAGGGTGTTCAAGGATTTCTTAGATCAGTTCATTATTGTCTTCATCGACGACATCTTAGTTTACTCCAGTTTAGAAGCAGAACATGAGCAGCATCTCCGACAGGTTTTGCAGAGGTTGAGGGAGCATCAGTTGTACGCTAAGTTTAAAAAGTGTAAGTTTTGGCTGCCGGAGGTGACTTTCCTTGGACACATAGTTGGGGCAGAGGGGATTAAGGTGGATCCTTCCAAGGTTGAAGCAGTAAAGGATTGGCCGAGGCCGAGGAACGCCTCGGAGGTGTGAAGTTTCCTTGGGTTGGTCGGTTACTATAGGCGGTTTGTAGAGGGGTTCTTGAAGATTTCTCGTACGGCTTCATGCCACCACTACGTGTTAGATACGGATGTCAAGGTCAAACATCTATCCTCCTCAGCGTCATACACCCTGTATTCGTACATGTACCTCGCACTTGATGGTCCTTCTTACCTTTCCAACATAAATCTTTTCCCCAAACGTCTTCATATTTTACTAAGTGTTAAGTAACTTATGGATTTCTTAATGGAGATAGCATGGGTCTCCTTGTTGTGTGGAAGGGTGTCAAGCCTTGCATAACAAGACTCCTATTTTCAATGGCATACTTCTAGGCTTGGTGTAGGGCTTGGAGACGGGCATGCGCGAGGCTTGGAGATGTGTGAGGCTTTGGAGGTGGGCATTGCTATGTGAGGCCCTTGGCACCTCAGTGGGTAAGTAAGCAAGACGAGCATCGCTTAGCGAGGCCCATGGGTCTTGAGGCTTCAGGTGGGCAACTTTGAGAAAGAGCATGCGGGTGCTTGGTCTTTCACGTGGCTTAAGGAATGGGCCATGCTATGTGAGGCCAATGGCGCCACAGCGGGTGCATACGAGAGATGGGCCTCGCATAGGGAGGCCCCTCAGTCTCAAGGGTTCACGCGGGCAGCTTTGAGGAAAGGGCATTCATGAGGCTTAAGGAATAGGCCTCACTATGCGAGGCCCTTAGCGCCTCGGCAAGTGCGTACGTGAGATGGACCTCACATTGCGAGGTCCTTGGGTCTCGGGAGTTCACGCGAGCAGCTTCGAGGAAGAGCCTCGGATAGTGTGGCCCTTGTTTCTCGGCACTTAGTCACTCGAGGATGCCCTTCTTAGAATCCCGCCTGAGAGACCTTCCTATCCTGAGGTCTAACTTCGTGGCTTGGCACGTGGTGATTGAGGGGACAATTACCCATATTCACACAATGCATGATGCAAAAGTTCATGGAGAAACAGTAGCGACCCAAATTTGCTAATAAGACTTTGGGTCTTGATTAGCGTGCATGGAGGGCAATAAATGGTTTATTATGATAATATATGTGTAATAGATGATTATGTGATTAGAAATGCATGGTTAGGTGAAATAAATATACATGTGGGCCCCATTTGGTAGTTAGGGGCAAATTTGTAATTTTAGCCCGTTGAGGGCATAAATGTAATATATGTGATATTTTTTATATAATGGTGATATATTTGTGATGCACGTTCCGAGACAGTCCTAGAGAGCTATTCCGCTTAAAGTCACAACGGGATTTAATACCCAGCTCGGGAGGAGCCTAGGGGTATTTCGGGAATGTTATAAATTTAGTTGGGGACTTTTAATTAATGGTTAATGGTACTTTAGTAGCTTGGGTAACCATAGGTAACCATTAAGGATTGTTACTCTAGGTGAGAAAATGGTATGTTTGTAAGAAGATAGGAAAAGGTCTAAGTTTCCTTGAGGACTAGTTAGAATATGGGTTAGATGGAAGGGCAAATGGGTCTTTTGGCTGGGATCTAGATAACTATGGCTGAGTGGGAAAGCTATTCACATTTTCTACACTAAGACAAATTCATCTCTTGGTGAAAGTTAAGGAAAAGTTAAGAAACAAGAAGGAAAGGAAGGAAGGGAAAATCTCTTGGAATCAAGAAAGGGGTGTAGGGCTGAGATTAGAGAAATTGAATTCAAGCTTTAGCTCAAGGGTGTGTTAATCACAGAGGTAAGAAATTCATCCATGGTTTTTCTTTAAAGTTTAAGCTTGTTTTGAGGATTTGAGAATGAGGGTTGAAGCTGAATTTGCAGCTTGTTGTTTGTGAGAATTCAGCTGGGAATCAAAGAGATTTAGCTTGGAGTTGGAGTAGGAAGAAGCTCAAGTTCGAATTCCATCTTGAGGTATGAATTCCATGCATATTTGAAAGTTATTTCTGATTTAGTTTAAGAATTATGAAGGCTGGTTTAAACTTTGCAAGGGCCGGTTTAAGTTTTGAGAATTTTGAACCACTAAGTGATTCTTGAGTTTGATTGTGTATCTAGGTCTGTTGTTGATGTTTATAAGTTGTTAGATGGCTTATTTGGGGTTATGAATTGAATTTGGGACTTAGGTAAGTCTTGGTAATGATTTGGGAGTGTTTTGGCTCAGGGAAAATGCAAGGGAAAACCCTCATAGGGTATCGCTGCGGCGCTAGGCCATTTCTGGGCAGGGGGAAATTCAGTTTTTAGGCTTTTGCCCAGGGGGTTTGGGGGACGCTTCCGCCACCTTGTGTGGGGATCCGGGAGGTCCCGAGAGCTCAGGATTGTTTCCAAAAGATGTTTTTGAATTGATTAGTAATGGGAGTGTTATCTATGTGTTGTGACTAGGTTCTCGGTGAGGCTCGGATAAGAGGATCGTGCTCAAGGGTCCAGTGCTCAAGAAGCTCGGGACACAGGTAAGAAAGCTGTTGTACCCATAGAGCAGGGCGAGGCCCCATAGTTGTGTTGCAGGGCACGGCCCTGTATGATTTTGTGTTGGGTATAGCCCATTGATTGTGTTAGTATATGTTTAGGTTTTGTTTTAATTATGCTGTTTATGCATATATGTGAGTTATCGGCAAGGGCCTGGGACGGCGAAGGCCGAGAACGGCAAAGGCCGGGAATGGTGAAGGCCGGGAATGGCGAAGGCCAGGAACGGCGAAGGCCAGGAACGGCGAAGGCCGAGAACGGTGAAGGCCGGGAACGACGATGGCCAGGAACGGCAAAGGCTGAGAACGGCAAGGGGCCGAGAGCAGCGTTTAGCACGCGGAGTGCGAGTTGCCAGGGTAGGAGCCTAAAGGATACCTGGGATATCTATACGGTGTAGACCGCAACCCAGGCCCTTGTAAAGCGCCTGGGACGGCTTGGTCGTATGTGTTTAGCTTGTTGGAAAATTGGTTATATGCTAAGTGGTTCATATGCATATGTTATATGTTTATGTGGAGTTTTCTTGTTGGGCTTCGGCTCACGGGTGCTCTATGGTACAGGTAAGGGCAAGGAGAAAGTCAACTGACCATGAGTATGGAGAGCGTGACGCAACGCGTACATGTCTGGTCTGCCTGGCTGCCACGGCCAGGGGTATTTTTGGAAGTTGTTTGTAAAGGACTCTGTTTTGTCGTTTAGTCGACTTTATATATATTTTGAGTTGTAAATATTTATAAACAGTATTTTGGGATCCCAAATGTTAAACGTTTTATGATTTTAAGTAAATGGAATTATTGTTTATGGTTTGATTACATGTTTGCCTTAAAACCTCGATTAGCGAGTTTAAAAGCACGTTTAAAACTCACTTAGTAACGGTTCTAAGGAAGTAGGGGGTTACAGAAACCATTGATGAGAGGACTCAAGTTGGCCTAATACTTGAATTACTCACACCAGCTTTTTCCACATTCACTACTAACTACATTATGAACAAGTTGGAGTATAATATGACTCAAATGTTAAATGAGTTGCAGACTTTCGAACCACTCAATAAGAGTAATTAAAAAGTAGAAGAAGCAAATGTTGTTGATTCTAATCCTTCCTCTTCAAAAGGGAAAAATAAGAAGAGAACGAAATCTAATGAAAAGGAAAATGACTAACACGAAAATAAGCCTAAATAAGTCATCTAAAGGCAAAGAGAACAATGAGAAAAAGGATAACAAAACTTCCAAGAAAAAGCAACCCAAAGGGACTTGCTTTCATTGTGGATTTGAGGGTCATTGGAAGAGCAACTGTCCTAAGTATCTCTCAAACATAAAAGAGAAGAAGAAAGGTAAATATGATTTACTTGTTTTAGAAGCCTGATTAGTGGAAGATAATACATCAACCTGGATTGTTGATTCTGGTGCGATTAACCATGTTTTCTTTTCTTTACAGATTCCTATTTCATCGAAGGACCTTGCTAATAAGGAGGTGACTATGAGGGTTGGCAGTGGTCAGGTAGTCTCTGCCAAAGTACTTGGAACAACCCGTTTAGTATTTGATAAAAATAATTTTCTTATTTTGGAAAATTTTTATTTTATTCCTGGATTTACTACAAACTTAATTTCAGTTTTTATGTTGCATGAAAAAGGTTTTGATATTTCCTTCAATAATAATTCAATTGCTATGTCAAGATCTGGTATTGAAATATGTCATTCAAAATCCGATGATGGGTTGTATAAACTTAAGGCAAAATAGCGATCCATATACAACTCTGAAATGTTTAAAGTTGCAAACCCAAGGTCTATTAAACGTCAAAAGACTAATTCCGATAGTGAAACATATTTATGTCAATTGAGATTGGAGCATATTGGTTTGGATAGAACTAACATACTAGCAAAGGAGGAACCTTTAAGAGAATTAACTTATGGTTCTCTTCCATTGTGTGAATCCTATCTGGAAGGCAAGATGACCAAAAGATATTTCTCTGCAAAAAGTTCAAGAGTCATAGAACCACTCCAACTCATACCACTAATGTGTGTGGACAACTAAATGTGCAAGCGAGAGGAGTGTTTGAATATTTCGTCACCTTCATTGATGACTATTCAAGATATGGTTGCCTATATTTGATGCAAAAGATATCTAAACTCTTGGAAAGTTTAAAGAATTCCAAGCCAAAGCCTCACACTGTCATTGCCACAAAAAATGGTGTTTCAGAAATAAAGAACATGATGTTATTAAACATGGTTAAATTAATGATGAGTTATTCATCATTGCCACTGTCATTCTGGGGCTATGCCATTCAATGTAAAATGTACATATTGATTGTTGTTCCATCAAAGTCTATGAAAAAGACACTGTTAGAATTATGGAATGGTACTAAACCTAGTTTACATCATTATTCATATTTGGGGGTGTCTAGCACACGCGTTGAAAGGAAAGACTGGAAATCTGGAATCTTGCACTGAACTGTGCATGTTTGTGGGATATTCCAAAGAGACCAGAGGCAGTATATTTCATAGTCCTAAAGAAAATAAAACATTTGTATCGACAAATGATACTTTTCTTGAATATGACTATATTAACAACCACAAGCCTCACAGTAAGGTTGTACTAGAGGAGATGTTCTCAAATCAAGTAAATAGATCACCAACTTTTCACAATGAACAACGACAAAAGGAAGCCACAATTTCTAGTCATAACAACAGAGAGCTTCGTTGTAGCGGGAGGGTTGTCAGACAACCAAGTCGCTATGAACACAAAGTTCAAATGCTTGTGTCTGACATAAACAAAGATGATCCATTGACATACAGAGATGCAATGGAAGATTCTAACAAAGAAAAATGGCAAGATGCCATGAACCTGGAAATGGAATCAATGTATTCAAATTCAATCTGGACTCTTGAAGATCTTCCTCAAAATGTTAAACCTAATGGTTCAAAATGGATATTCAAGAAGAAAATAGGAGCAGATGGGAAAGTGTAAAACTTTCAAAGCTAGGCTAGTAGCCAAGGGCTATACTCAGTGAGAAGGGATTGATTATGAAGAAACCTTTTCTCCTATGGCCATGCTTAAATCCATTCACATACTCTTGTCCATAACTGCTTGCATGGATGATGAGATATGGCAAATGGACGTTAAGACAACATTTCTAAATGAATTTTTTGATGAGACCATCTATATGTCTCAACCAGAAGGGTTCAAAATAAAAGGTCAGGAGAAAAAGGTGTGAAAGCTTCTTAGGTCCATTTATGGGCTCAAACATGCTTCTAGATCTTTGAATCTGAGATTTGATGACACAATCAAAATGTATGGTTTTGAACAAAACTTTGATGAGCCTTGTGTCTATAAACAAATCAATGATGGCACTGTGGTATTCCTGATTCTTTACGTTGATGATATTATAGTTGTTGTAAATGATGTAGGAACATTGACAAAAAGTAAGGAAATGGCTAGTCGAGCAATTCCAAATGAAAGATTTGGGAGATACAAACTACATTCTGAGCATCCAGATCATTCAGGATGGACAGAAATTTTTTTTGGCTCTGTCTCAAGCAACTTATATAGATAAGGTACATGAATGATTTGGTATGAAAAATTCAAAGAAGGGTGATATGCTAACCCGTCATGGAATTGTCTTTTCTAAATAGCAGTGTCCTAAGACACCATAAGAAGAAGAGGATATGAGACAGTATCACTACGCCTTTGAGGTAGGCAGTTTAAGGTACGCCATGTTGTGTACAAGACCTGACATTTTTTATGCAGTAGGGATAGTCAGTCCTTATCAATCAAATCCTGGATTGAGTAACTGGGTTGCAGTACATAATATTCTTAAGTATCTTAGGAAAACTAGAGAATATATGTGTGTACATTCAAGTGGTGACATGAACCCCACTGGATATACTAATTCTAATCTTCAATCAGATAGAGATAGTCAGAAATCGACTTCTGGATCAGTGTTCACACTTGGTGGAGGAGTTGTGGTCAAGCGTAGTATTAAACATACTAGTATTGCAGATTCTACTATGGAAGTCGAATACATAGCGGCTTGTGAAGCAGCTAAAGAGACTGTGTGGCTCAAAAAGTTATATTCTGATCTAGAAGTGGTTCTAGACATGGATAAGCCACTGGTCCTGTAGTGTGATAACAATGGGGCGGTAGCTATCTCAAAGGAATCGAGGAGTCACAAGAAGGGAAAGCATATCGAGAGGAAATACCACTTGATCAAGGATATTGCTCACAGAGGAGATGTAGTAGTTATGGAGATAGCTTCAGAACATAACCTTGCCGATCCTTTTACTAAGAATTTATCTACCAAGTCTTTTAAAGATCATGTTAACAATATGGGCTTGAGGGAGATGCCTCGTTTTCTTTAGGTTAAGTGGGAGATTATTGGGATTATTACCCTTTAAAGCATATGTATTGAACATTGTAATATGAAATAAATACTTGAAATGAACTTTAATATATATATATATATTTATTGTTTATTATTATTATTAGAATAATATTATATGAATATGAAACAATTCCCGAATTCGTTATTGTGACTGTAATCTTGTATTGGTATGAGTGGATTAAGATTGTAGGGAACGAATTTAAATAGTCCCAGTAAAACAAAGTTATATTGAATCTTTGGATTAAATACTATAAGTACGGTTCACTAGTATTATGAATAAATGTAATCTAGATCTAGATTACTGATGTAGTAGGACATCTTAGTGGAGGTACTTTGTATAAAGTAGTTATACATGAACGGGACCTGATATGCTATTAATACTTAATCATACGGTTTACTTTAAAAGTATAAATTTTACATATCAATAAGAAGATCATATTCAAATTTATCTTAATCCTGAAGTTATTATGAACTCGTGTTTTTGTCATATGAGTTATTTGATTCACTCGTTATGATTTGTCAGAATGATCAGGCTGAAAACTTTTGTTTTAGGAACTCATTAATATAAATGGCTACAGACATAATATATAGATATTGAATCTATACATTTCTGAGAGGAATTGAATAATGGTTCTCTTAAGGGTTGGTTTTTTGAACTGAAAGGTTATTGAGCTCAAATTCATAAATCAATTTATGAATTAACTTTCACTAGTAAAGTTAGTGGTACTTCACGAAAAAAGATATAATTAAAGAGGTTAAACCGTAGTTAATTCCTACTTTAATTATGAGCCATTAATAGAGGATTTAATTGTATGAAGTGATTAGATCGATGAACACTTTTTATATATTTAAAAGTACTCAATAAATAAATGTCTATAACTACAAGAGTTCAGTCTCATATTTTTAGTGGAATAATATTGAGATTTATAAATTAAGGTTATTATATTAAAGAGTTTTAATTAATAATCTAAATTTATTGGAGCTTGAAATTATAGGTCCATAAGTCCCCGAGATGGCTCTATCAACCCTATTCATGGTAAGAGTTGAAATTGGAAAAAATTAGGAAAAGTACATATTTGGAAGAAATTTGTTCTTCAGAGTCAAATATATAATTGAGACAAATTAATTAATTAATATATTAATTTTCGAAATTAATCAATATAATTGTCGGAAATTATTTTTTTAAATAAAATGGCACTCTCGAAAATAGCTTTTAAATGATTAAAATAATTACTTTTGAAATTGGATTTGAATTTGAAATAATATTTATTCTTCAATTAATCTCTTAAGACGAGTTATCAAGTTTAGATATTTTTTAATAAATAATTATTAAATAATAATTAAAAGAAAGAATGAGTCTTTGATATTTTTTTAAGCTATTTAATTATTAATAATTAATTTATAATTTAAATTTTGAATTATAAAATTTAATTAATTCTTTTATAAATCTATCTAATAGAAATTAGTTTCTAAGAAGAAGATTCTAGAGAATTCCAAATTTCTTTTCACAGAGAGAAAACAAATATATCGCATAATTTTTCTCTATCCCTGAATACTGTCTCGGATTTAATATTTCAAGATCTCATGTGTTGAGTACATCTTGTGAATCAAAAAAATTTCCACCATTACTCTACATGCCCGCACACGTCTTGAGGTGTAGAGATACATCTTAGAAGATCTTGGTTTGAGTACTCACAAGACTGCTTTGGATTGGTTGTTCGTTGGAGTTACTAAAAGATAGCAAGGATTCTTGATTGTTCTACAGCTGGTAAATCCTTATCTTTTTATTTCTCTTTTATTATTGTTTTGCATATTAATGGATCCGTTATTTAAAGATTGTTTAAATAATTTTTTTTTGAAATCTCTTGGTCCACCACCCAGTGTTTTTCGCTGCGTACATGGTAAACCAGTTACCAACACCTTGAACTCAAATCAAGGTGTATCCACCTCCTCGATCTGATAGAAGTGATGTAAGTGATTTCCTTAATAACTTTTCATTTTCCATTTGGAATTCTTTTATCCTTTTAAAAAAATTAGATTTTATTTTAGTTAGGTATAAATATACGTATCTAGAATAATCTCAATAGATGTATTCATATCCTCCTCTTGCTTGTACAATGAAAGGACTGCAAATGTCACTTTGTACTAGCTGAATTTGCTCTCTAGCTCTTTGGTCCTTTGCAAAGAAATGTCTCTTATTCATTTATCTTTCTGAATATGTACTAACCTAAAGGTCTATCATTTACTAACTAGTTTATTTTATCAAGATTACTAACCTAAGATGCCAAATATATGTATCATCACTTTGAGAAACTTTATGTCATTAATCTTGGATTAGTTACTTTAAATAATTCTAAATTATTTATCGATCGTTCATTAGGTTTTCAAAGACACAATCCATTAGATTGTTTTTATGAAATTTTTTTGATACCATTCTCTTAAAAAGAAACATCAAAATTTTGTCCATTCTATAAAGATATAGAAATCAAATTTCTATAAAATTTTTAAATAATTTTTGTTTAAAACAATAAATCTATTTTAAAATTAAACAAATTGCTCCCACTACCTTTATTGAAACTATGACATCTCTGCCAACTCCCATGGTCACATTGGCTTCAGTAAACTCCTTTATAGAACTAAGTTTCTACAAAGAATAATAAGCATGATGCAGAGTCCCAGATTGTTTACTTAGCCTAGTTAGATAGTAGTAGTAGTAGTAGTATGTTAGTTACTGTGGATTTTGGTTCAAGTCAGGACTTAGTTGGAAACTCATAGCAACAGTTATGGATTTTATAAGTTTAACTTATAGTTTAAGAATATTAATTATAACCTAAGGTTTGATTAATATTGCTGGTCATAGATATATTATTTATTATAACCTAAGGTTTGGATAGAACCAATAAGAGCATGACACTTGTCATAATAATGATTATTAAGGAATTAATTATTTTGATGAATAGTTTTAATAAAAGAAAGATCTAGAAGCTCTAGAACCTTCCAGCAACTGTTAGGATCGTATTATGACTCAGTCAAAGCAGTTTATCCAATTCAAATTATGCTAAAAAAATGCAAATACGTGTTTAATATATCTATGTATGTCGATATATCGTAGCATAGGGGCTGATATATCGCCAAACGGAAGATATAGAAAACACGTCGACTTTACACGAACGATCGAACAAGCCTCGGGAATACTGGGGGAGGCGATATATCGGATCCATGGGTATAGTTTTGGAAGTTCGACTTTTTTAATTTTAAAAATACCCTTAACCACTTAGACCTGCTTTTGAACGATTTTGACCGAGTTCTGGGTGTCAGTTGAATGAAAATTCAAATCTTTTTCATTTTATAATCATTTATTTACTCAGATTAAAAGGGGTTAGTTTCACTCCTTGAACTCTATAAATAGGACCTAGTGCTCATCCATTTTTATCATTTTTCAAGTATTTGATCAGAGCCTCCAAGGTGCTAGTGTTACTATGGAGAGATATACTTGGGTTTTGGGTTAAAGCTTTATTATTCTAAGCTTTTATAAACACTTGGGAAGTGGGAAATAGTGTGATTTTGGTATTGGGGTTTAGACCAACTCTTAAGGTCATTCAAGGTATTCCTATTCCTTAAGTCTAGATCTTTATAATTATTTAGTTTTCTTTGGTTTCTTTTATTAAGATCCTAACTCTTGTTATTGATTCTTGATTAGGTATTTAAGTTCTTGAAACTTAAGGTCTTACTTGGTAAGTTTCTTCTTGATGGTTTAGTTCCCATGTTCATCTTTATTCTTAAAGATTCTCACCCTTTTCTACTGTTGGTTTAAAGGAGTTTCTAAATCTCTTTCTTGTTTCCAAATATCCCGGCTTTTGGTAAGGAAAATAGGATAGATTTTATATGCTTATATGATATGATATGTTATGTTACAGTAAGTTTATGATATGGTATGTTATGTTATAATATATATATATATGAATATGTCTTGTAGTCCTTGGGGCTTATAGTTGTTTAGCTAGCAAACCTCAATGCTTTTATGTCACTTGAGGCTTATAGTTGCTTAGCTAGCAAACCCCAATGTTTTTTATGATGCTTGGGGCTTATAGTTTCTTAGATAGCAAACCCCAAGATTACCATGATCATGGGTTAGAGTTGTAATATATGTTTTATAGTATGTGGTTATGATATAGTCTTATGCTTTTGATTTATGATGTATGTTGTTAGTAGATTTTCCTTGGTGGGCATTAAGCTCACTCCTTTATTTTTAGTGTGATGCAGGAAAGTGATTATGGAGGCAGAAGGATTCTTGGTAGCTTGGCTTGTGTGTTAAGGATGAATGGACTGAGTGGATTGCGTGTCGATTGAGGATCACTTTTATTTAGACTTTTGAATTATTTTTCTTTTGTAATTCCGCATTTAGTTTTTGAACAATTGATTTTAAATTATGTTTTATGTTTTGTAAACAATGGGATCCCATACCCTACCATATGTTATTTTATACTTTTATGTTATTGATACAATATTATTTTAGAGTTTCAACAAAGTTATGATTATTTCTTATGTATGTTTTCTCCAATAGTAGTAGCTATGTCTAGTAGTTTTAATGGTCCAAGGTCTTAGAAATAGTTGGGTTATTACAGTTGGTATCAGAGAAACGGTCCATTTGCATGAAGTTCTCCTTGATACACACGCTCAAGCTCCGAATCTAACTGCCAAGGTAAGTCTTTATGATATAGTTATTATGTTTAACCTTATGTTTTCAGTTAAGAATGGATGGAGCCTTAATCTATGAGGACATCCAAGCCATTAAGGCCTTGAAAAGAATTAGAGAGCCAAGAAATACAGTAGGAGTGCTAGAAAGAATCACTCGGAGATTACTCTTATTCCACCATGAGATAGGTCACCTCCAAACAACTAAACAAATCATGATGAGAGCAATGGAGCAATATCCTATTGTAATTGCAGCTTTAGAAGAAATATGGGAGACTATAGATGATGAAGATGAATTACCAGTAGCTATGAGATATTATTTTCTCATACTTAGGTTCACCTCAAAGATGGAATTCCAATTCTCAAATGAGCAACAAAATAGAATCTTTATGAATCTTCCTAAAGGAAATTTTGAGGCTCATGATAATGATGATTATGAGGAGATAGATGATGATATGTTAGATGAAGGGTCAGATGTAGAAGATCCTGATTTTTAGATTAGATTAATTTCTTTATTTTATTTATTATCTTTGCATTTATGATTGTACTTAGTGAAAAACGTTTTCCAAATAAATATCCTTGTTATTTTTTAATGACATGTATGAGTTTGATTTTTTTTTACAATCATAATAATAATAATAAATTTAATAAATAATGACCAAGTTCGGTGAGGGTGGATACAAATCAATGGACCGAGTTCTATATTGAGAGTTAGGGGGCCATAGCAGTGGGAACGATTTTACTGATCCCAGCCCTCCCTCAATATGGTTAACTTTGGAACAACAATGAGTTTCGAGCCTGAGAATTAAGTCATATAGGATGATTAGAATCAGACTTAGAAAATAATAAAGATGGCTTATTTTTCTAAGTATAGAAACACACCCTAATGATAAAGAAGGCT